>NC_139232.1:108647774-109847774 GCF_977018435.1 Lepisma saccharinum
AAAAATGCAAATGCAATACATAGAATTTAAAGCACGTGATAAAGAATTTTCACACCATGTACTGGCAACATTGTTTTGTTCCATTTATCCAGATACCCCTAATGCCCTCCCAAAATCTAGCTTTGCCATTTTGAATCTAAATTTACCCTTATGCTCCTCCTCCAAAATTCGAATTTACACTCCCAGATACTAAGTTATGGATATTTGAACATAGCACAAGAACAGCATGATAAAGTCATTAAAACTTGTCCAGAAATTTGGACTCTTTTGTGAATCATTATCAGGAAACTGATAGAAAGTGGGGAATGAGGCAGGTACACTACTGTAGCTAGATATGTCCAGTTTCATCTAGGAACAGGGATACACGAGATGTCTCGGGTTTGATACCTGCTGGAGGCACATTGCACAGTTGTTTGGATCCCACTTTAAACTGTAGGTCCAGTCCTGATTAGCTTATCTGTGCATAAAGTGGAATTAAAACGACAATTCCAACAAAGAGTGATGCACCTGCTTCCTCCCCCTGCTCCAACCAATTCCTGATAATGACCACAGGAAGGAGTCAAAATCTCTGGACAATTTTAGTTTGAACTTTGAACTGTTGTTTTACGTCCACTTTATGCACAGAAAGGTTAATCGGAACTGGACCTATAGTTTAAAATGGGGTCCGAACTACTACGTGCCTCCACTGGGTATTGAACCTGGGGCCCCTTGATTGCAAGGCAACAACGTTATGAATACGCCATCTGGGAGGTGACAATTTTAGTGTCTTTTGTCATGATGTTCTTGTGTTTCATGTTTTGTTCAAACAAAATTTAAAGCATGGCACATCAGAACAAAAACATTACAAAAAATTGGTTATAATTTTTGTTTATGTGGATAATTAGTTGGTATAATTATTGTTACAGTTTTGCAACCTGAATGCTTTAGTAAACTGTCGTTATTTGTAAGTGTTAAGTGAGTGGATAGAATCAGAGTGGTTGCCCATTGGCTCATATTTGTAAAATATATAGCAAAATGCAGGACTGGTTGCTAAGAAAGAAGGAAACGTAACCCTTCCAGGGCACACTATTGGTTATATGTTTCAATTAATTTTTCTATTTCAGTGCCCAGTGTATGACTTGGAACACAATGTGCAGTTCGAAGGTTCATGGTTAACAATGAAGACAAAGGGAGGAATTACTCTTAGGGTAAGTTTATTTCATTATCAGTACCCATTTTTAAAGTTTTTATTTCACTTCTTCAAGATCCATATTTATTTAATACATTTAAAATAATGAAAAAATTTTGAACAAATAATACTACATTTAAGTGTCAATGTATTATGGGTATAGCCAGAATTAGGTTTCTCACATTGGGCCAACCCTGAAAAAAAAATCCATATGTTTGATAAAGATTGTTAGGGGAAAATAGCACTGAAGTAAGAACTTACACTGTACAGTCACAGACACTTCTGCATTGTAATAATCCCACTGACTGTCAATGGGATCATTACAACCCAGAAGTGTATGTGACTGTACAGCACTTGCAACACAAAATGTCTGATGTCTTTATAGTGTGTTTCTGTGATAAGCAGTGTAAATAACTGATGTTAGTAGGAATGCACTTTCTTGGTGATAAGTAGGAGGGCTAGGAAGATCATGACCTAAAAAATTCTCCAAAAAATAACCAATGGAATGACTTTAAAATTATTGAAAAATGATCTAAAAATAATTTTTGATCTTGAAATGAAAGTATTTTTTTCATAAATTACTGGAGAGTAGTTGAATAATTCAATTGGTGGATTAAACTACCTCATTCTTTTTACTTTTATATAAAATATGCCACAAAGTTCTCTCTGTATGTATGTTCTTGAAGGTTTGCATAATTTTTTTTTGTACATGCAAAGTAATCTAACACAGTTATTTTTGGTGGTTTTTATTTGATTTTATCTGCGACTTTTCGTTCTGGTTTCCCAGAACTTTTTCAAGCTACACATGCAACAACACAATATGTGAGAGAAGATACACTCAAACTTCAGAGTGAGTCGAGCGAGACTGAATGCGTTGCAGAGCACGTGGAATCGGTGATTCCAGTGTTGAACATCCCACTATTTTAACCCTATGTTTATTGTACAGCAGCGAGAATGGCTAGGAGTACTTTGTGGTGTCTGCTAACAATTTTTTTAAAAAAATTGAGTGTGGTGACATAACCTGAATTCATCATTAACGAAAATGTGTGATGCTTTAAAAATCTCAAATTCGTTTATTTTGTTATTTTTCACATTCGTACTTACCTGTGGGGGTTATTCCTGAGTAAACAAAAAATGATCGATCAGACAATTCGATTTGCTTAGCACTAAAATGTAGTAGTAGATGTGCGTTTATGTTTTTTCTTGTGTAGAGGTTGTTATATGTTTGGGTGTATTGTGCAGTAGTTGTGCTGTGTAGTGTGTTTGAGTTTGTCTTGTGTAGTAGTTGTGGTGTCTAATGTGTTTGTGTTTATCTTATGTAGTAGTTGTGATGTGCTTGTATGTGGGTTTGTCTTGTGTAATAGCTGTGCTGTCTAGTGTGGTTGTGTTTATCTTGTGTAGTAGTTATGCTGTCTAATGTGTTTCTATTTGTCTTGTGTAGTATCGGTGGTGTGTATGTATGTGTCTTGTGTTGTAGTTGTGCTGTCTAGTATGTTTGTGTAGTAGTTGTGCTGTCTAATTTGTTTGTGTTTGTCTTGTGTAGTAGTTGTGGTGTGTTTGTGTTTATATTGTGTTATAGTTGTGTTGTGTTTGTGTGTGTCTTGTGTAGTAGTTGTGCTGTCTAATGTGTTTGTGTTTGTCTTGTGTAGTAGTTCCTCCATTCATATTGGGGGTTAGGCGTAGAGCTGACAACTCTGCACTGTAAAAAGCCATGTCAAGAATCAGCAATATAAGGCCATGGATGTTCCCAAGGTAAAATATTCCGGAGGTAAAATAGTCCCCCGTTCGGATCTCCGGGTGGGGACTACTTTGGGAGGTCCCTGGACTAAGGATAAGATCTACGTTAGGAATAAGGATATTAAATTAGGCACCTGGAATGTTCTGAGCCTTTACCGGCCTGGGGCATTTCAGTGTACAGTTAATGAGATAGTCAAGTATAAATTAGATGTAGTAGCTGTCCAGGAAGTTAGGTGGCCAGGAGAAGGGAATTGTAAAACTAAAAATTTTACTTTTTTCTATGGTGGTACTGAAAATCATAATTTTGGAACAGGCTTTTTCATAAATAATAGAATTATCTCAGCTCTTAAAACAGTAGAATTTATTAATGATAGGATATCATATGCAGTTTTACAGGGTAGGTGGTGTAAAATTATTTTAATAAACATACATGCACCAACGGAAGATAAAGATGATAATACTAAAGATGATTTTTATACAGAGTTAGAACAGGTCTTTGATAAATTTTCTCAGTATGATATGAAAATTCTGTTAGGTGATTGTAATGCACAGATTGGCAAAGAAGAGACATTTAAACCCACGATTGGTAAAGAAAGTCTTCATGAATTAAGTAATGATAATGGTATAAGATTGATTACTTTTGCAACCTCAAAGAATTTAATTGTGAAAAGTACCACTTTTAAACATAAAGATATCCATAAATATACCTGGTCTTCTCCAGATGGTAAAACTCATAATCAGATAGATCATATTCTCATTGATAAGAGAAGGCATACTAGTATAATTGACATTCGTACACATAGAGGTGCTGACTGTGCCAGTGACCATTATTTAGTAATTGCTAAATTAAGAGAAAGACTCTCAGTGATAAATCATAAGCAACAAAATCTAAAAGTTCTAAAATTTGATACAGGAAAGTTTACTGATGAAAGAATTAAGAAAGATTACCAAATTAAACTGTCAAATAGATTTGATATTTTGCAGGATTTAAATGATGATGAAAATATAAATGAAACAGACGAAAATAAGAATTGGGAGCACATACGTAATGCAATAGAATCAGCAGCTAAAGAAAGTATAGGATACCATAAACCAAGAAAAAGTAAGCCATGGTTTGATAATGAATGTCATAATCTAATAGAAATAAGAAATCAGGCTAGACTTAGGTGGTTAAATAACTCTGATTATACAAATCTAAACAATTATAATAGAATAAAGCGAGAAGTTAACCGCACGTTTAGAAGTAAAAAAAGAGATTACTTGAAAAGCAAAATTAACGAAATTGAAACAAACAGCAAAAATAAAAATATCCGAGATTTATATAAAGGTGTAAATGAGTTTAGAAAGGGGTGGCAACCTAAAGTAAACTTGATAAAAGATAAAGACTGTGATTTTCTAGCTGACCCAAGCGATATTCTAAATAGATGGAAGAACTACTTTAATGACCTTTTAAATGTTCATGTAGGAGATAAATCAGAAGTAAATGAAATGCACACAGCAGAACCTTTAGTTCCAGAACCTAACTTGACTGAAGTTAAAGATGCTATTAAAAGGCTAAAGAATAACAAAGCACCTGGCATTGATTTAATACCAGCTGAGTTAATTAAATATGGTGGAAATTCATTAATATGTCAAATTCATAAATTAATTTGTTTAATATGGAATAAAGAAGAAATCCCTCAACAGTGGAAAGAATCCATAATTGTTCCTGTGTTTAAAAAAGGTGATAAAATGAACTGCAATAATTACCGTGGAATTTCTCTACTCTCAACAACATATAAAATATTATCAATATAATCAAAATGTCCATCAGCTATTCATTGATTTCAAAAAAGCATATGATTCGGTCAAAAGAGATAAATTATATAATATATTAGTAGAGTTTGGAATACCTAAGAAGCTTGTTAGTATGATAAAAATATGCACCAGTGAAACAGAAAGTAAAATTCGTGTGGGTATTAATATGTCTGACAAATTTACAATTCATGATGGGTTAAAACAAGGAGATGCATTATCTCCATTGCTCTTTAATTTTGCCTTAGAATATGCTGTTAGGAAGGTAAACGAAACTAAAGAAGGACTAAAATTAAATGGTGTGACTCAGTTGTTAGCATATGCAGATGATGTAGACTTACTGGGGGATGATGTGAATACAATTAAGAATAATGCTGAAATATTTTTCAAAACTGCTAAAGAGATAGGTTTGGAAGTTAACAAAGAGAAAACTAAATATATGCTTACAGGCCGAAAACAAGTGTTAGGTAATAATCAAAATTTAATTATTGATAACAACTCGTTTGAACCAGTTTCCAAATTCAAATACTTAGGAGTAATATTAACAAATGAAAATTATATTAAAGAGGAAATAAAAAGTAGGCTTAATTCAGGAAATGCATGTTACTTCTCTCTTCATAAACTTTTGTCTTCTCGTTTAATATCTAAGAAACTAAAAGTTAAAATATACAAAACCGTAATTTTGCCTGTAGTATTATATGGGTGTGAAACTTGGTCCCTTACATTGAAAGAGGAACAAAAATTGAGAGTATTTGAAAATAGGATCCTTAGGAAAATCTTTGGACCTAAAAGGGATGAGGAGACAGGTGAGTGGAGAAGGTTACATAATTTAGAACTACATAATTTGTATTCATGTCCAGACATTATTAGAATAATTAAATCAAGAAGACTTAGGTGGGCAGGCCATGTGGCACGAATGGGAGAGGAAAGAGGAGTTTACAGGATTCTTGTTGGGAAACCTGATGGTAAGAGACCTGTAGGAAGGCCAAGACGAAGATGGAGGGACAACGTCGAGATGGACCTAAGGGAAATCGGTAGGGATGGAAAAGAGTATATAGATCTTGCTCAAGATAGGGACAGATGGAAGGCCTGTGTTGCTGCAGCCATGAACCTTCGGGTTTAAGAAGGCTAGAGAGTTAGTTAGTTAGTTAGTTAGTTAGCGAGAATGGCTGAAGCTTCTGTTCAGCACGGGGATTTACCCGAATGTTATTTTGGGCTTCATCCGAAGGAAAATGTTCTTCAAAGTCAAGCAAGTTGTTTTAAATTCATAGTCCTCCTTGCGGCAACAAGATCAAAGTAAACCAGGGCGTGAGGTGATTTGCTGTTAATGTGTGCACGAACTGTATCACGGGTGTTGAATGCTTTGCTGTTTGAGTTGAACGAGGAAACGGTTGTTTGTTGTTTGACGACGAAAGAATCTCTGTGGTATTAAAAGACAACACCGTGAGGAGAAACATGTTTATTATTTGGACTCGCGTACTTTCGACGTGGCCAAGGCCACGTCTTGTACGCTCGCATGCGTGATCTTCGGCCACTTTGTGGGCGTAATCATATTATAGATGGGGTAAAATGTCTGCATGTTGTATTGGATGAAGGGGAACAAGTGTATAACTTCACTAATTTTAAAAGTTTAGAAAGTAACTTTGTGTGTGTATGGGCTGTAATAAGGCACAAATATTCAAAGTATTATTGTCTATTTTCTTAATAATAAACTGAGTAAGTAATAAGAGTTTCAAGATTATTATCTGGATGTCTTGCATAAACGAATTCAATAGCAACCCTAAATTGGAAATGCAATATTTACGTCTTTTGTCATTTTCACATTTTTAAACGTAATTGGAAAATTATTGTCTTCCTTTATTTCCCTCAAATTCCTACCTTGCCTCTGTAATAAATTCTGATGCTCGTATTTTGAAATTCGAAAAGTCTAGCACAATTCCCTTACAGTAGTTTTCGGGGTGAAAATAAATTTTCTTAAGTTCCCTAGCAACGTGTTTCCATGGACAACAACAGGCACGGCAAGCTCTAAGGAATTGCATGTCATTATACCCACTAAACATTTAGTTGAAACAAGCACGATGTAGATATTTACGCATTGAGTATAACAATATATACGTAATTCTATCTGGGCTGAAACTCCTTATTATGTAGATGTCACCCTTGTTTCGGGCACCTTTTCAAAACCATGAGTTCATTCATCTGTGTTCTATTGATCTGTGAGAAATATAATGTATCTCGACAATTAAGAATTGAAGGAAACAATGTGTGCTGCAAAAAATGCCCGTGGCAACGGTTGCTAAGGATGTGAGAAAAGGGCATTTTCACCCTTAAGGAAGGGCCGATTGATCGATTTTTGAATTTTCTCGGCCTTTTGGGACGATTTCATGGGGGGTCGTAATCGGTCATTTTTCACCTCCGGGGCTTCCTTCATGGAGAACATTTATGTCAGTGAGTGAGTGGTGGGATTGGGGCTTTATATATATTGGATTCCTTCATGGAGAACATTTATGTCAGTGAGTGAGTGGTGGGATTGGGGCTTTATATATATTGGATGAGATGTGCTTAACTCAGTGGGGGAAGGGGGCCATACATTGAATCAAATGTGGAAGGATACCACCGTGCAAAACCACCTCCAGGGCTGAAGAAACTGACGAGAAAGGGGAAGGCTTATTGTTTCACCCACTGGCAGCATTGAAAGCTTTGTTTACTGTTCTGTGCAAAGAATGGGAAGGCTGATTATCAGCGAGAAATGAACAGACCAAGATTTGAATCCTGGTTCTGGTTTAGTGAAGTGATTCATAAATTGAAATCAGAGTAATAGCAACAGACAATGCACCTGATTGTATATATCACCAATAACAAATCATGCTTTTTTTTTTTTTTGCTGGTATAACTTGAAGTGCTTGTGTCTTACGGTAACGGATGTATTACGAACGAAGCAACCATGTTTTTCATAAATGTATTTCTTTCTAAACCAAAAACAATAATTTGTCATTAAATTCAAGAGGGGCCTATCGTTGTTTATTTTTCTTTTTGCGTGCTCGAAATATACACTTATGCTCTCATGTTTCGAAGATATTTCGCATTTATATTAAGTAATGACACATTTATTAAATAATATATGCACAGAAAGAACTTTTAAAATTTTATGTTTCAGGAGACAAAGAGAAGGATACCATACATTCCACTTGACATACATGCAGGTTTTGATGTGTTGTGCGGTTGGCAATACTGTGGATTTTCTCAGTGTCTGCGATGTAAGCAGCTCGGCGGTTGAGGAAAGACTGGCACGGAAGATTCTGAGCTCAGTTCTCGTGCGGATTGATACATAAAACATGCTGCAAAGTTAGCTCGACATGCAGCTTAGATTATTTTGCATGTTTCTGTATGTCATTTACCTCCTTTCAGAGTGGGCCCTGCATGATATAGTAGACGGTCAGCATCCGAAAATAGAGAAAGAAAAGGGAAGACCCCCTGAAAGATGCCCAACCTCCACCCTCATGCATTCAGTGTAAATTAGTTTATATATATATATATATATATATATATATATATATATATATATATTGTATAGTGACTGATTTTACTTTAAAACCACAGATTAAAGCAATAATAGTGACCAGCAAGAAATCCTCAAAATATGCTCACTCAAACAATTTTCAGTTTGCTGGAGGAGAAATAAATGTAACACGGTTGATCCATTACCAAATATTTTAGTTAAAATAATATCGTCCTTTTGCATTGACAATATTTTCGATTAAAGGCATACTTGCTACAAATACCATGCTAGGAAATTTAAATATGTGAGTTATTACTTACGTAAAATTTAGAAAATTTTGCACTTCCGCATTCTAAATTTCACTTAAGTAATTTTGAACCGCGTTTACCGCATCCATCATGAATATGTGAGTTATGTTAGCAAATGCATGTAAAATTCATGAAACAACAGGGAAGTAGCTAAAATAAACCTAAAAATGATACAAAATGCAATAAAAACAGCAAAAATACTGAGAAATAACCTAAAAGCGGAAAATGCAAAATGAAAACAATGTTTTCTGGTTCTAATTGAAGGGAGACAGACTACTATCAGGTTTAGCATTGTCTTCAAGGCCCAGAAAAAAATATGTTTTCTTCATTAACTTCCTAACCATAGTGATAAGGCCGTGTCCGAAAGGTGCAAGACCGTGCTTGAAGCGAGCATCCTCCGAGTATGGTCTTGGAGTGCGGTCTTCAAGTCGTGGACTGGAAGTGTTGTCTTTCGAATTGCACTTCGACTGGAGCGCCAAATACGATCAGGAGATAAAACTGAGTACTCGTTGTTTTCCTCGTCATTTAAACAACTTGTTTTTCACAATAGAAATCACATAGCATTTTCAAATGCTCGTACACATACATTTCCACACATTAGAAGAAATATAACCAACAACTTGCTGGCCAATAACGTATATCTATCTACCTGTGCTGCTCGCTTTCTACCTCCGTGATTTTAAACAAATGAACAACGAGTGTGGAAACCACATGACCTAGTCACCAACCATCTGTACTGCACGTTGTGTACTTGCGTCCTTCTGTTCTTGGCACTTTTGAACTGTACTAGGTGACGTCACTTCCACCAAGACCATACTTCAAGTCTGCACTTTGTACCTTTCGGACAGAGCCTAAGCCTCATGAGAGAAGAAAGGGCCAATTCCTTGGTCATGCATCAATCTGACTTTCACACACTCAATTATGTTCCATTGTGACGTGTGTTATCCGATCACCAGACTCCTGTGTTGTGTCTGTCTATTACTCCTCTCGCATCACTCCTGGTGTACTTTGCAACCTCAGTTTCTGCAAGTCGGAGCATTCCAGGAGATGGAGGAAACCGGATGTGAAGTACATCAGGAAGCAAACGTTCTGCACCCACATCCCTAACCATCTACAGTACTAGCTTCAGCAAAAATCACTATCCTCGTCAATCAGCTAGCGTGATGATGGAAGCTCTGAAATCACCACTAATGATGTTCCTGTCTATTTTCAGCAAGACAGATTCCCCCAAGGCTTCTACGTTGTGTTCGTTGTGCAAGGGGACGACACTGAATGCTCGGGAGTGTACCAGACTATCAGCACGGGCCGTAACAAAACGGTATCCTTCAGCATAGAGCACAACATAAGCTACGAGGACTATGTACTCGCTACTGCTGGTGCAATTGCCGTCTTCATCTTGTTTTATATCTTCTCAATTGTTATTTCTGTCATTTACATTATCAGGTATGTACAGGTTTATTATTTACTTATTTTTACGTTTAATTAATATTTACAGTTGAACGTCAATTTTTAGAGGTGCACATTTATGGTCAATAAGAGATCAAGATTTCAGTACAAAAACTGGGCTTTTTTCAGGATCGAAGTAGTATATAACATTTCATTTCATTTTAGTGTTAAAATGCTAAATAGAACTTTAAATTTGATTTGAAAGGTACACTTATTACACAAAATAAAGATTTCTCTTCTAATAGTACATTTATATAGTTGGAAGAGTATTAAGTTTATTCCTGTGAAAAGGAGTCCATTTTTGCTTCTCAAATATTTAGAGCAGAATTAGAAATTTTCCTTGATTTCCATAACTCTCAGGATAATTCAGATTTCAGGAATTATTGCGTCAGTAAATAAACTCTAAATTTCATGTTTAAGAGTATATTTTGCATTTTGTGACAAAACAGGGTATGAAAATGCACCTGGGACTGCTCATACCAAAGACGAGAATGCTAAACCATTACATGAATAGCGAGCAGTCTATATGCTTGTGCAAGCTTGTGCAAGAATGATGAGTTTCTATTGTTAGAATATTACATCAGTGAAAATTAATTGCTATGAGTAATTACAATGCACTGTTGCTTGTGAGACTACCGTAAAGGGGTTTTCTCTGTTTGTTCCAAATTCTCAGCAAAAATAAAATAAAGATATGATTTTATGATTCCAATGAAAACAGCAAACAAATGTCACAAGGGGAGGGGAGAGAGAGAGAAAGAGATAATCTCTCTCTCTCTCTCTCCTTTTTTTTTCTCTGAAAGCAAAGAGAGTTCTTTATTTGTGTTCCTATTTATAAAATTTGTTTTATTATACTCTTTATTTTAATATTTTGTGTAATTTCTCTTTGTAAGGAAACGAAAAAGTCCAGAAGAACAAGGTTTCTTTGATGAAGACCTTGACAGTTCGATTGCAACTCTTCCACCAAGGTCAAGTTACGCAGTTATCCATAGTAAGTACTATTCAATAAGAAGATGAAACAGTGCTCACCTCCATGGCAGACTTGTTAGCTCAGCTTGGTATATAATGCCCGGGGCCTCGAGTTTGAAAACTGGTCTGGGCATGGATGTTCTTTGTGAGTGTCGCTTCATCATGTCATTACCCATCATCATCGTTGCAATTAGCCAAAAATGTCCAAAAATGATGCCAAAAACAAAAAATCATGTCAAATGAAGATGAAACAGAAAGCAGTAGCTCAATCACAATAAAGAAAAGAACACTTTGGCATATTTTCCTTTTGGTAGTGTGGACAATGTTTTAGAAGAAAGTCAGTTTTGAAATAGGGTGACGAAAGAAGTACTGATGGAAAGAATTATACTTTATGTTTCGGCAGTATGCACTTTGACTTTTACAAAGCTCAAGTAATAGTTTGGATCTCACTGTACAGTCATTAGCCCATCTGAATAAAATATATTTAAAACACAACAAAAGTGCATTAGCACATTGAGACACATTTATTTCATTGACACCAGAGAACTAGTATGCGTTAGCTCAGTTTCCCAGTGGTAACAAGTTATAAAAGGTAGTTTTGATAGTAACACCCTGTACACATTGAATCACATGATGCATATGAGTTTATTAGGTATGTTAAAAAAAAGTAATATGTGCATTTATCTTCATGCCACAAACATTAAGATTCATGTCATTTTATCCCCAGAGCGCTGAAAGTTCTGTGTGCTTCTTTATCTTCATGCTGCTTCATGTGCTGATTTTAACACAGCTGACGCTATATCTATTTGCACATTACATGTTAGTGTGCATGAGACTTGAAGTTTTTATTGCATTATATTGTTTATCCTAATGAATTTTTACATGTACTTCAGGTCCTATGAGTGATGTTTCATCCATTGGAGTTCCATCCTTCAATAGATGTGATTCTGATTCATCCATTGATGAAACTGACATAGATGTCCTCGCAGATGCTAACTTGGAAAAGGATATTTTCAGGTAATTATTAGTAACATTTAGTCTAGAATAGGGAGCTTAATGCATTCTGGGAATGAAATGCACCTAAAATACTATAAGATGAACTCTCTCAGTTCAGTTTATAGTAAAATTTTGTCCAGCAGTGATATTTATAATGGCAAGTCAGTAAAATTATTTGCAGTGTATACTAACTAACTAACTCCCTAGCCTTCTTAAACCCTAAGGTTCATGGCTGCAGCAACACAGGCCTTCCATCTTTCCCTATCTTGAGCAAGTTCTATATACTCTTTCCCATCCCTACCGATTTCCCTTAGGTCCATCTCAACGTTGTCCCTCCATCTTCGTCTTGGCCTTCCTACAGGTCTCTTACCATCAGGTTTCCCAACAAGAAGCCTATAAACTCCTCTTTCCTCTCCCATTCGTGTCACATGGCCTGCCCACCTAAGTCTTCTTGATTTAATTATTCTAATAATATCTGGACATGAATACAAATTATGTAGTTCTAAATTATGTAACCTTCTCCACTCACCTGTCTCCTCATCCCTTTTAGGTCCAAAGATTTTCCTAAGGATCTTATTTTCAAATACTCTCAATTTATGTTAATCTTTCAATGTAAGGGACCAAGTTTCACATCCATATAATACTACAGGCAAAATTACTGTTTTGTGTATTTTAACTTTTAGTTTCTTAGATATTAAACGAGAAGACAAAAGTTTATGAAGAGAGAAGTAACATGCATTTCCTGAATTAAGCCTACTTTTTATTTCCTCTTTAATATAATTTTCATTTGTTAATATTACTCCTAAGTATTTGAATTTTGAAACTGGTTCAAATGAGTTGTTATCAATAATTAGATTTTGATTATTACCTAACACTTGGTTTCGGCCTGTAACCATATATTTAGTTTTCTCTTTGTTAACTTCCAAACCTATCTCTTTAGCAGTTTTGAAAAATATTTTAGCATTATTCTTAATTGTATTCATATCATCCCCCAGTAAGTCTACATCATCTGCATATGCTAACAACTGAGTCACACCATTTAATTTTAGTCCTTCTTTAGTTTCTTTTACCTTCCTTACAGCATATTCTAAGGCAAAATTAAAGAGCTATGGAGATAATGCATCTCCTTGTTTTAACCCATCATGAATTGTAAATTTGTCAGACATATTAATACCCACACGAATTTTACTTTCTGTTTCACTGGTGCATACTTTTATCATACTAACAAGCTTCTTAGGTATTCCAAACTCGACTAATATATTATATAATTTATCTCTTTTGACCGAATCATATGCTTTTTTGAAATCAATGAATAGCTGATGGACATTTTGATTATATTCCCACTTTTTTTCAAGTGTCTGTCTGATGTGAAAAATTTGATTTGTAGTTGATCTGTTACGTTTAAATCCACATTGATAATCACCTATAATTTCATTAGCATATGGGGTTAGTCTTGTTAATTAAAAGAATGTTAGATAATATTTTATATGTTGTTGAGTGTGTATACTGATATGTCTATATCTGCCCCATACCTACTATTAGTAACAAGGCTAGTCACTAAAGTAATGACCATTATGTAGTAAGTATGTAAGTTATTACAAATTTGATTTCTTTCTTTCTTCTTATTTTTTAGAATGAAGACCTTCCTGTATGTTTGTGACTTGGCTCGGAAAGACCCAAGAATCTTACGCAAGAAATCACAGTTATACGTTTGGAACCTTCTGACGATAGCAGTGTTCTACGCTCTTCCAGTCGTTCAGTTGGTAGTAACATACCAAAGGGTAAGTTCTCCTATAATGGTAAAACTAAGAGATAGGTGTTAAGTAATCGTGGTTGCATACTTTATTGATTATTTTGTTTTTACACTTAATAAAATGCAAACTTTTAAAAAAGAAATGCTGAGGTAATACGATTGGAATACAAATATGTTTCTTTCTTATTAGAGATGAAAAACTTTTCAAAATTAGGTATAGCCTCATCATCTTATAATTGAGGGGACCTGGGTTTGATACCCAGTGGAGGCACACATTGGTTCAAATCCCATTTTAAACTTTAGGCTCAGTCCCAATTAGCCTATCAATGCATAAATTGGACTTAAAACAAAAATTCAAAACCAGTTTATATGAATTATAATAACTGTAAGTTCATTATTAACAGGATTGCAAAATTTTGCACTAAATTCCAGACTACCTGTATTTATAGAAATATCTTATTGGTAAAAGTTACTAGCAATTTTACCAAAACTGTATATGTCTGTAGTGACCAATGCCAACTTTTATCCTTGTAACATTGTGATCTTGTTGTATGCGAACCTATGAATGTTTTAAACTTTACAACTGTGCAACTTAAATACTGTGATTATTGGTGAGAATCAGAAAGATTATCAACATTAATATTGATATTAGTTTTGATCATCAGCACATGTCTTGCCTAAGCCTATTTTATCTCTGCTTTTAACTAAGACTTCACTGTGTGTAAAAAGATTCATTTACCTTTTTGTGTAAAGTGATATGATTTCTGTTTTCTTTTCACAGGTTTTAAATAAAACTGGAAATCAGGATTTGTGCTACTATAACTTTCTTTGCGCTCATCCGTTGGGCTTGCTTAGTGACTTTAATCATGTCTTTTCAAACATTGGCTACGCCCTTCTTGGATTGTTATTCATCATCCTTACCTACCGAAGGGATCGTCTCCACAAGCAGGCTGTAGCATCCCAGGATAGTTTGGAAAGGGTAAGTTTTCTTGGTTTGTAATTGTAAAATGAAGATGATCATATATGAGAATTTTGCTGAAAAACTAGCCCCATGGGATAACATGTATTGCATGACAGCTTGCAGTTCCGCATCAGAAATGCTGCGGACTGTATGTGTGATATTGTCCTTCAGTTGCTGCAAGGTACAGGGGGAATTGTTTGCATACACCTTCCCTTTCAGGTTTGTCCAAAGGTAAAAATCGCATGTGGATAGGTCTGGAGACAGGTGGCCACAAGTCCTTGCTGATCAATCGGTCATCTGGAAACACTGCGCCCATCCACTCCATGGACAACACAGGTGTGGCACATGTTGGAAATGGCAGTACTCCTTTTTTGTAATCAGGTCAACTGTGCGTAGAATTCTTCGAATATTCTGAGGTATACAGTGGTGTTCACTGTTGTGGGAAAGAAGATAGGGCCAATAATGTGCTGGGCGGACACTGCACCACACCCCCACCTTCTGTGGATGCAGAGGTTGCTTGTGATAAAGACGAGGATTGTCTTGGGACCAGTATCTTGTATTCTGGGAGTTCATATACCCAGAGAGATGAAACCACACTTCATCACTCATAAACAAGAGAGAGGGGTCCAGATGACTGTCGGCCAGGTGGCTTTAATTCGTGCACTACAGTCACATGATACACCCACATGTGCAACTGGTGGAGCACACGTTGATATGTTCTGTCAGAGGCACCACCTTATATAATATACAACTTACATGAAATGTACATTTTGTATACTAATCGGAACAGGACTAGTTTTTCGTGCTGCACACTGTATTTTAGTTATGGTAAGAGGCTGGACCCCATATAATGTGACGTACAAAATAGCCTAAGTGCTGACACCACAATTTCTCATTCAATCACAGTGGCGTCTCGTGGCCTCAAATTTGGCCGGGGCTTATTTTTTAAAGAATTTAAAATATAATGACAATTCACATGAATTACAAAAAAAGGTATTTTTTTCTTCTAGACTACAAAACTGGACTTACTTTTTTGAAAGAATTTAAAATGTAATGACAAATTACATGAATTACAAAAAAACGGGTATTTATCTTCTTCTAAACTACAAAACTGGACTTATTTTTTTAAAGAATTTAAAAAAAAATGACAATTCACATGATTACAAAAGAAACAGGTATTGTTGTGAAACATGCCTTTCTACGAACGTTGACTCCTGTTCTTCTGCTCAGCAAATTTTGTTATTACTTTTTCGTTGAAGCCCTCTATTTTGAAATGTATTCTATCTCTATTGTAAGCAAGTGCCAAGGCATTTGGTCTGTCTTGTCCCATTGCATTTATTAAGCAGGTTTTAATATGCTTCAATGTGCTGACACATCGTTCAGATTCAGCTGTTGCCACTGGAGTTATTATATGTTTGTCAATTTTACTGTTTCTGAAAAGGTACCCTCTAAATAATTTTAAATAAAAAATGAATGCAATCTACTGATAGAGTTTATGTTTTTCAACTCTTCACTACAATAAAGAACACGAAGTTCCCTTTAGTTTTCCCTCTTCTATGAAGGGATAATAAATCTGGGAAGATGCCTCTCTTTAAAGATTGTTCTCTTTCATTATGTCCTCATAGAGCAAGTTCATGTCGACCACAGAATTTTAAGCTATCGATAATTCTATTTAATATATGCCTATTTTTCCAGACAAATTCATTGTGTCTTGTAATTGACAGCCTATGTCCTTCATCAATTTGTGTTCGAACATCAACCCTGCCAAACTCACTCAAACATAGCAAATGAAAGCCACCAAAACACTACAGAAAAACACATGAGATCGAACGCGACACAACGGAGCTAACCCCGAATCAGCACTCAAATCCATTGCACTCTTCCCTCCTCTCTCTGCTAGCATGTGACCTTCACTGTAGCGTAGGTGGGTGTAGGCCACGCCTTCCTTTGCGACGTGCCCCGGAAAACGATAATTGACATCAATGCCGCTAGGAGCGCTGTTGTATCCATTGCAACAGAGGATGAATTTACGTGGATAAAAATCGCCTTTTAAAAGACTGTGTGATAGTTATGCCTTATGGTGATTGATAATTACGTGAATACGTCCATTTTTCCCAAGGGACGAGACCAATCAATCAAATTGTCTTTTTCCGGATTGTTTTGGGAGAACACAAACTTCATTTACTTGTAACAACAGTAATGTAAGTAGTTAAATGCAAGCAATACAAGAAGAATAATTGTGAATGTTTTTTCTTCATTCAGATGTATGGAATTCCACAACATTTTGGGTTGTTTTATGCGATGGGCACTGCGCTTATGATGGAAGGAATCCTAAGTGGGTGCTATCATGTTTGTCCGAATCATTCCAATTTTCAGTTTGGTACGTATGCTCTTATATGTAATTTTTCATGTAAATCAATTCTGCTTGAAATGAATTACTGAAATGCCATTTTTTTTTTAGCTGTTTGAGATGTATTTTTAGACCAAGAATGTAGTATGTTTCAAATGAACGAAAATATGTAAATTATATTACCAAGTTCAGAAAATAAAATTACATGCATTATAATCTGTTCATATTTGGTTACACCGGGTGGAAACTTCCAGCTGAAATACACTTTGAAGGTTAGGGTTGGGCTGATGTGAAGTGCTTACTGTTACTCACTGGTGCTGGGTGTGTCCACAAGATTTTGTTGTTCTGTGAAACTTCTGTAAGCCTTATGGATGGTAGCTGACGAATGTTTATGTATACTGTAGCATGCTGGGCCAACCACCATCTTATTTTGTCCAATGTTGCCAGGCATGAGAAAGTTAGAGGGTCAGCAAGGGTTGAATTGCAGAGATGTGGTAAGAGAGAGACAAAGTTTCAAAGGAGAATGCAGGGATTGCCTCTCTCTTACCATGTCTCCACATTCCAACCCTAGCTGACTTTCTAACTTCCTCGTGCCTGGCAACATTGGGCATAACAAGCTGACAGTTGGCCAACATACCTACGATACAACAAATTTTGTTTTGTGCCAAATAACAAAATTTTGTTGCTAAACATGCAGAGCAGTTTCCTCTTGTGCTGACATTCTCCTCCTTTTTCAGATACAAGTTTCATGTATGTGATATCCGTGCTTCTGATGCTGAAGATCTATCAGACAAGGCATCCAGATATTAACGCCAATGCATACGCAACATTTGGAGTTCTGGCAGCTGTCATATTCATTGGGTTAATTGGAGTGCTGGAGGGATCTTTGTATTTTTATATTGTATTCTCGGTTGTTCATGTATTAACATGTATCGCTCTTAGTGCTCAAATATACTACATGGGTCGCTGGAATCTAGGTAAGCTGTTAGAAACCATTATTTTATAGCTATGCTGTTTACATTAAAAAAGTTTTGATGCTGATGTATTGATATTAGAAAGCATAATTTAAATTTATTCCCAGGTAACCCACAGGGTCCCTGCAAAATACTTTGTGGCACTTCTGCATAGTTCAAGTGTCTGGACAGTTTAGCAAAATGCCTAATTTTAATTAATTTTGCACCAGCATTGTGTGGCAGAAGTGAATTTCATAAATAATAACTATTTTAATATTGCAATTGAGTGGCTCAGGAGTGAAACTTGATAACCCACAAAAGTATGAAACCGAGAAGAACGTAAGTGCAAATTCGTCCATTACAGCTTACGGGTTACCCAGATGTGCCCCTGAGTTTCTGACAGTCAACAGATACTGAAGGAACTTTATTTACTATCGTGCAGCAACTGGATACTGTGCAGCAACTGCTTCAATTTTAACTCAATTTTGAACTGAGTGGGGGTTATCAAGTTTTACTCCCGAACTGCTCTATTATCCCTTGAGTATTTACTTGAAAATATGTTAATGCAAAACTGTGATATTTGAGTATGATATAGTTTCAATAGAATAAATACTTACATGTATTAGTATTTGTAAATATTCAGAAGACTTCTACATACTTCAACCATGAGTGGAAATTGATAAGAACATTTGTATCAGAATTATGCTTATAAAATTGTTTAAATAAACTTGTAATATTGACTTTTGCATTTAGCCATATATAATTTTTCAATCAATTGCCATCAATTGGCATTATCTATAGAGTGAAGTCTTGATAACAAATTAACATTAGTAATTTCCATTAACAATTCTTTATTATTTTTTTTTCTGAAAAAATATGCTTGCATTAAATAAAATGGTTGAATCAAATTGATATTTACAGTTTGGATACTCAATTTATAACTTCATAATTTAATTTACAGATTTAGGAATATTCAGGCGAGTGTTGCTGACCCTTTTGAATGATATCCGAGCAGGACCAAGTCACTGTTTCAAACCCATGTACCCAAACCGTATGGTTCTTCTAGTTTTAGGTACGTATATACTCATTAACTGTTCTGAAGGCATGTTTTGTGAATGTCACTATGCTACTGTGATTGACAAAATAATGTAGAAAGGTTATCTTCCTTTCTACTAAACTCATTTGATAAGAGACCGAGCATTGAAACTATGTAATCAATGTAAAGGTACCTAAACACGTAAATGGCTTGCTGGCTTAGGTTTCACAGAAGTTCTCCATATGCTAGCTGGAAAATTCACTTTTTTGGTTTAAAGACCATTTTAAAATGTGTTAGTATTTTATAATGCACTATTTAATATCATAAACGAGCACATTTTTTCTTCTTATCTTGGGATCCATAACACTGAGAAAATAAATCTGTGCATTTATATTTATATTCAGTAACGTAAAACATTAGGCTCAAGACATTGGACTAAATGTTGTACAAGATAATATTCATATGGAGAAACTAGTACTGTACTCACTTTATCCACAGAACTGTTTTTTCTTCTTCGTTCGATTAATTTCAGTGGCCACTGCCACCATCCTCGTTGGAACTTGCTGTACTGTTGCTTGGCGTGTGTCTTTTGTTTGTAGTTCTCTGGCTGCTGCTAGGTGCGCTGTTGTTAACTGAATGTCTATGTCCGTGTCGTCTGCTATTTCCCAGTGTTAACTGTTGTACTGTAGTAAGGGAATCCAAGTGTAGTGTGCCTGTCCGCTATCATTGTTTAGCTCATGCGGGAAGTGCATTATGACATGTGTTTCCTTCATTTTGGTGTCTACGAGTGTGTGGGCACTGTTTGACTTGTACCTTTTGAATATTATGGCTATTGTATTTGATGTGTTTAGCAAGACCAGTAGTGGGTTGGCCTTTTTCCCCATCTGTTAGGTGCTGTTGGATTCTTTCATTGACAGATCTGATGGACCTGCCAATGTAATGTGCCTTGCACTCGCACTCTGCATCGTATACACCTGGGTTATCAAGGGGGGAGAGGAAGTACCATTTGTGTTTGCTCTTAGTTTATCAGCTATTTTGGCATTGGATTTGTGCGCTACTTTGATGTCATATGGGAGAAGGGCTTTCGATATGCGGTTGGATGTGGTGGGATGGTAGGGGAAGGCAAACTATTTATATTTGCAGTTGGAGGTTGATTGTGGCTGGGTTGCTTGTGAACGGGTTGATTGTGGCTGGTTAGGGTGCCCTGACCTGTCTTTCCGCTTTACTGCACCAAATGGAAAGCTGTGCTTCTGTGTAGCCATGTTTCAGGGCTATTTCAGTGATGGTGGCTATCTCTTCTCGTAGATCCTCTTCTTTGCAACAGTAGGAGAAGGCTCTTCGATAAAAGTTCAGCCACACATTAGCTTTTTGTTTGGGGGGATGGCTAGAGAGAGCGTGTATGTACTGGTTTTCTGTAGACAGTGGTTATGAATTTATTAAGTGCACGGCTGTTGGTGAAGTCAAGGAAGTTGATCTCAACCTTTTAGTGAACAAGCTGAATAGCATCCACCCAAGGGTCAACACCGTAGAACAAGAGGAAAAATGGTAAGATCAACTTCCTGGACTTTTATCGAAGAGCCTTCTCCTACTGTTGCAGAGAAGAGGATCTACGAGAAGATACACCATCACTGAAATAGCCCTGAAACATGGCTACACAGAAGAACAACTTTCCACTTGGTGCAGTAAAGCGGAAAGACAGCTCAGTTTCCTAACCAGCCACAATCAACTCATCCACAATCAACCTCCAATGGTCAATATAAATGGTTTGCCTTCCTCTACCATCCCGCCACATCCAACTGTATATCCAAAGCCCTTCTCCCATATGACATCAAAGTAGCCCACAAACTCAATACCAAAATAGCTGATAAACTAAAGGTAAAAAAAAAAAGGTAAAGTGTTCCCCTGTGCATAGCACCACGCCATGAAGGCGTATAGGGGGTGAGGGGTAACGCCCCACACTTTCTTGATCCGGTCGTGAGTGGGGGTGATGTGATCAGCATCATGCCCCTGACCGCCTTTACCCCCCAGGGTTTCCCCCAGGTACCCATGTTATTCGACGCTGGGTGGGCGCCGGGGCCGCTTTCACCGTTAGAAAAGTTCCCGGATTTGAACCGGCCGGGGATCGAACCCGGGACCTTGAGCATGGTAGTCAGACGCGTTACCGACTGAGCCACCGCGGCCACTTGCTGATAAACTAAGCAAACACAAACGGTACTTCCTCTCCCCCCTTGATAACCCAGGTGTATAAGATGCAGGGTGCGAGTGCAAGGCACATTACATTGGCAGGTCCATCAGATCTGTCAATGAAAGAATACAGCAGCACCTAACAGATGAGGAAAAAGCCCAAACCACTACTGGTCTTGCTAAAGACATCAAATACCATAGCCATAAAATTCAAAAGGTACAAGTCAAACACAGTGCCCACACACTTGTAGACACCAAAATGAAGGAAACACATGCTATAATGCACTTCCCACATGAGCTAAACAATGATAGCGGACAGGCACACTACACTTGGATTTCCCTACTACAGTACAACAGTTAACACCGTGAAATAACAGAGGACACGGACACAGACGTACAGTTAACAACAGTGCACCTAGAGGCAGCCAGAAAACTACAAACAAAAGACACACGCCAAGCAACAGTACATCAAGTTCCAACGAGGATGGTGGCAGTGGTCACTGAAATTAATAGAAAGAATAAGAAAAAATAGTTTTGTGGATAAAGTGAGTACAGTACTAGTTTCTCCGTATTTATATACTACCTCGTCTCTCTTTTCCCAATTATGAAGACAATATTGTTTATTACTAAAGCATAGGTTAGCCTTATGCTACCTCTGTTAAGAATAAATGCTATGAGTGATTATATTTCACTTAAGGTTTGTTATTGGTTTGAACTTATTTGGGTTTTAAAATATAATATAAAAATATTTAAAAAATAAATATGTGCCAAAACCTGTAATAAGAGTAAGTGGAAACTAACCACTTATAGTATTTAGTATTAATAACATTGTTTAATTTATGTGTGTAATGTAAATTTGTACTTCCTTGATAGTGTAGTGATATCATTCCATCACCTTACAATCAAGAGGTTCCAGTTTCAATTCCCCGTAGTGGTGCATTTAATTTCTCAAATTCTATTTTATATACTAAGCTAAGTCATGATTAGCCTGGCTGTGCAGAAAATGGGTCTTAGAGTGAACTTTGTTCTGAATATGGGTTCAAGTTCTAAGCAGTACATAGAGGTTCCTTCTTTACTTTATTCTCAGTGTCAAAAAAATCAAAAGAGGAAGGAAGGTGGCTGTTAAATTACTTCTGTAGAATTGTATTTGACCAGTTTGTATTATTGTTATTTTCAGGTAACCTCTGTAACTGGGGAATAATCACATTTGGGATGATGAATCCCTTAGAGGACTTTGCGACGTATCTTCTCACGATATTCATGGCAAACCTGCTCTTGTACACCATGTTCTACATAGTGATGAAGGTGAGGCTTCTTTCTATTATCATTTTAAGGAAATTTAAAAACTTATTAAAGCAAAGCTTATGAGAATAAATGCTAGAAGTGATAAGTTTCACTTACTTTTGTATTGGTTTTGACACACATTTCATTTTGGACATATTTCCACTGTTTTCAACCATCTTCTTCAAGTGATAATGAGGATGATGTATACGAAAGCATGAATGAGAAGGAAGTAGTAAAAACTCACCAGACACTGCATAGTTGCCAGGTCCAGAGTGAAGAAAATCGTGGTTATCTCTCTAGACCTTTCGAAAAATTAGAAGTAGTAGGGTGTGGTGTGGGAGGGGAGCATGTGAGTAGGGGAAGGGTTTGGAATGAGGATGAGGGTTGGTGATGGGGGTTGCTTGGGGAAGTTAATTAGTGGTCTTAATCAGGCCAGGGGTGTGGTTTCGCTCATGGCTGATACGTAGGCCCTGTCCAAACTTTTCCGTACTGAAGTTGATTGTTGGATCATATCCATCATCCTTGTTAAGAATCAAATAGCCAAAACTAGTGATGAAAGTAAGTGAAAACCTACCACTTATAGTACAGCCTAATATATTACGTTGTTCGGAAAGTAAGTTCCATCATGCAATAAAATGAAAAATATAAATAGCAATATAATGACCTTTATAGGGGTGAGAATATATACATGGTACAACATTCACACATAATCGCCATAAGAATTCAAGCACGCATCACAGCGAGATACCAAGTTCGTTTTAACCTTATCATAGAACGTTTCCGCCTGAATGGAGAACCATTGAGAAGTTGCAAGTTTCAGTTCTTCGTCAGTACCATAATGTTCTCCAGCAAGGAATGCCTTAAGGTGGAGGAACAAATTAAAATCAGATGGGGTAAGATCAGGACTGTAAAGGGGTGTGGTAGTTTCTCCCAATGGAAGGTCGTCAGGAGTTCCTGAGTTGCATTTGCCACATGCGGACGAGCATTGTCGTGGAGGAGAATAACACCCCGACTGAGCATGCCACGTCGTTTGTTTTGGATTGCACGACGCAGGTTTTGAAGCGTCACACAATAGGTTTCGGCATTCAGGTGCTGTCCACGCTCCATAAATTCTACAAGCAATACTCCATGCCTATCCCAAAACACAGTGGACATGTTTCTTTTGTTCGTAAGCTTTGGTTTTCGTTGCGTTTTCCGTGTTGGCGCGGAGTGCCTCCACTCAATTGTGTTTCGCTTCTGTTCTGGGGTTTCATGCAAAACCAATGTCTTGTCTCCAGTCACAATCCGATCCAACAACTCTTCCCCCTCCTCACTATACCGTTTCAAAAACTCTAGTGCACTTCCCATTCTTTCCTTTTTGGCATTTTCGGAGAGCTGGTGAGGGACCCAACGGTTACACAATTTGCGAAATTTCAAATTCACTGTTACAATTTCATACAGCACAGTTCTGGAGATTTGTTCAAACTCTAATGACAGCTCAGACAAAGTGAAACCTCTGTTCTCCCTAATCTGCTCTTCCACTAAACGAACCAAATTGGGATTCACAACAGACGGTCGACCACTTCGTTCTTCATCATGAACACTAACCCGTCCACCACGAAACTGTCTCACCCATCTTCTTACCAATGAAGCACTCATTATTCCTTCCCCATACACCTCACAAATCTGACGGTGGATCTCCGCAGATGGAACATTACGTGCATCCAGAAAAAGGATCACGGACCGCACCTCACACGTGGCGGGAGTTTGGATTGTCCGAAACATAACAACAACGCACTACGCACTACTCTCCTGACCAAGTTGCCTCAGACTGGCGTCTGCACTTCATCAAGGTTGTGGCTACACAAGGCGCATGCGCATTCACACTGCCCCGCTTGCAGCGCCACGGTATTCATCAGTGGAACTTACTTTACGAACGACGTTATATATCATTGTTTGATAGACTTTAATTACAGTAGCATTGTGTTCTCTCAAAACATATTGTTATTCGGATGAATTCCAGAGACGCTATGTGACCTACAAGAAAGTCAAACAAAATGGCAGAAGCACGGTTGTTGTTGAGGAGCACAATGCCAATTTGAAGTGTTGTTTAAATTTGAACCTGTGTGAGAAGTATGACGATAATGGAGCTGTGAGGTTGTACCAAAAAGATGTGGCACCAACTACACTGGCAGCACTTTAGGAAGAAATTGAAATGTCATGCACAGCAACCTCAGTGGTCATTTTGTCCAATGGTGCTCGAGCAGTTGTTTGCTGAAATTTGGATGCTACTGGTGACTATATTGAGCACCTGTTGTAATAGTACAGACTAGGGATGTGCCGAAGCCGATTACAGGTGTATAAAAATCAGCAGAAATTTACATATCGGCATCAGCAAAAATCCGATATTTAAACCGGTACAGGTTATACTAGAGATTTACCTTCTAATAAGTTTTATATTCTAGTTTTGTAAGATTTATTGAAAATTAGGTTATGATCCCTCATTATTGTAGAGTTTTTGTAATAAAATTATTGCCAACTCTCATTCAGAGGATCAACCTAACTCAAAATCGGAAATAAAACAGTACATTGCTGAACCAGGATCTGCTCTTGTATTGGAAATTCAAGAATGAGTATTCAAACCTGAAGCAAGTGCTGAGAAAATACTTGGGCATACTGCATCAGTATTCAGTGATTGAGTGTTCAGTGTTGCTGAACAGATTTGCGATAAGAGAAGAAGTAGGTTACTTCCTGAAGTGCTTCCACAACTCGTGTTTCTGAAGTTGAATCTGGTAGCAGTTAATTTCCAACATTAAGAACAGGAATTCATTTTGCATTTCAAAGAACTGCTTGTATACTAATGTAAAATCTCTTGAGAATCCATGTTCTTCTTAAAGGTTCACATAACCACTTTTTGTAGATGCAAATGTACATTTGCATCTCTTGAGAATATATATGTATATACATATGATATGCAATACAAATGTACATAGCAAATTTATTTTTGTCATGCTGAAAATAACATCCCATTTCTGTTTAATAATCTTATGTATCAGAATCGGTTAAATATCGGCATCGGTTCCAAAAATTATCGGTGAGTACATCGGCATCGGTAAATTTTCAGCGTCGTCATATTCCTAGTACAGACATTACAGAGTCATCCCTTGATGCTTACTTACTCTATAGCATTGTTAAACGTGAAGGTTTATGCCTGCAGCAACACAAGCTTTCTCTCTGTCCCTATCCTGGGCAAGATAATTCCAATCATTTCCATCCTTACAGATTTTTGGCCTTCATACAGGTCTCTTACCATCAGGTTTCCCAACAAGAATCCTGTAAATCCTGTAAACTCTTCTTTCCTCTCCCATTCGTATCCATGGCCTCATGTTGCTATTTCTTGACAGTACCTTTTTTTTTTACAGTGCGGAGTTGTCAGCTCTACACCTAACCCCCAATATGAATGGAAAACCTCACCTGTCGTTGGTCAGCATATCCCTTGGCAGCACCTACCCTACCTCTGCCAATTGTGTTACGCTCATAGAGCCATGACAGGACAGCTGTATAAATACAGTAGTCATTCCTTGATGCATGCATAAATTTAGTATTAAAGCTTTTATACAGTTTTGTTTGTCCCCTCTGTATGTATTGATAAATACATTTGCAACTTTCCTTCTTCTTTTTCTAGCAAACAAGTATGTTGAAAAGCAAGGGTATTAAAGAAATACGATAATGTGGGATTTATGTTGAATTTATCATGCATGTACTTGATAAATTACATGCTTTATTTTCTAACAGTTTATTTGTTTGCACATCAATTTATATTTATTTTGAAGGTGTAGCTGTTAAATTTTATATGAAATATTTCCTTTCCCAGTTATGTCACAGAGAAAGAATATTGCCCCAGCCGCTGATCTACATTGTATTGGCCGTAGCTTCATGGTCCGCAGCACTGTACTTCTTTATCAACAAGTCAATATCATGGAAGGTAAGTGGTGTGGAAAGTAGTGTACAGGGGATGGACAAAAATATGGAAACACCTACGAAGAGAAGCCGGAATACTGTAGCTAATAAGGTGCAGGACCGCCTTTAGCTTCCAAAACGACCCGCAGTCTACGAGGACTGGACAAATACAAGTCCTGGATGGTGGATAATGGGATCTTGCACCATTCTTCCTGCAAGACATGGTCACAATCCTCCTCAGTGTTCTGTCTCTGTCACTCAGTGTACATTTTCATCCCCGCAGGTGTTTATCTGATGATGTCTTTCCAGACACACTATTATGTTGTCATGATCTTGGATACAGTCCCTCTTGATACGCCAAACATGGCTACTTTGGTAACAGAGGCGCCTGCAAGGCGGGCACCGACAATTTGCCCTCTTTGAAACACTGTCAGCTCGGACATGATTCAGTATCAACTGCACTGCTCGCTATCTACTGCGTAACTGTCGACTTCTGCCAGTCTGACAGGGTCCTATCTCACGGCACAAAACAAAAGAATGTCGCACCTCATCTGATTTCAAGTGGAAAAATTGCATTGGTAGCACCCGTTCCCAATTTCGTAGTGTTTCCTTATTTTTGTCCATCCCCTGTATTTGAGGGTGGATAATAGCCAGTGAAAGTCAGTTGTTTCACTGGTCAATAAAGTCAGTTGCTTTCAACTTAATCTATAATTTGTCAGTTTTTTGTGTGTTTTTTTAATGGTTAGTAAAGTTAGTATTTTTTGTTTTCATGGCTGCGATTTGTGATGTTTGATTTTCATTAGAGCATTTTGGGGAATGCACAGTGACTTCTCGGTGAAAACTAACAATATGATGAAGGCTGGCTGATGAGCAAGATAAAATTATTTTATTAAAAAACCATACACAACACAAAAACATCATGGTTAGAAAATTACTAAAATTGGTCCTGATCTCTCAACTTCTTTCTGGAGTCATAAACCATAACTCCACTTTGTGCATGGCATCATGATTGTGAACATGCCACAATAGTAGAGATAACAATAGGTTATGTAAATTGTAAAACAGCATGCAACAGTGCAGAAAACCAATGAGAAATGGAAGAGTTCATTAAGAACATTTTTTTTTCACAAAAAGTAATTTTGCCTTACAGTAATTATATTTTAATCTGATAATGATAATTTTTAAAAGGTTTTTTTTTTTTACTTCAAATGCTTTTGTGAAATATAGAAAATATATTTCACTCTTCATAAAGACATTAGTTGTGTGACAACAGAGAAAGGTGCAAAAGCTAGCTTTGGAGATATGGAAACCAGAATATACATTTGTAATTGAAATGAAATTGGTCAGTCGTTAGTCAGTATTTGGTCGGTGAGGTTAATTTTGACCATTTTATTGGTTTCCACCCCTGCAATTACTGATTTATTTTTTTATTTTTGGCATTTTGGAGCATACATG
Organism: Lepisma saccharinum; assembly: GCF_977018435.1. Classification (NCBI taxonomy): domain Eukaryota; kingdom Metazoa; phylum Arthropoda; class Insecta; order Zygentoma; family Lepismatidae; genus Lepisma; species Lepisma saccharinum. Next base: position 108,675,604 of record NC_139232.1, read on the forward strand.
ATGGCATCCTAGCCTAGTAGTAATAATTGTTATTGTACTGACAATGTAGCCCAATTATGAAAGTGTTTCTTGAACATTGACCCTTCATAATGGCTGACAATTTTTTTTATATATTCTGGTGTGACTTATAGGTTTTTTACAACTGTTTATATTGTAATTAGGGCAGAGCTAATAACAATACTTAAAAATAGTAACATTTTAAAGTAGTTCAGAATATTTATAGATTTTAATATATTTGTATATAACATTTCCATTCGAACTATGGTTTACCACAGGAATGTACCAGAGTTTTTGTTCAAAATATTCATAATTTCACATGATATAATTTAATCACAGAATCCATTCCTCGAACACATTTCATGTTGTCTCTTAATGAAGGTTTGTTTTCCTCAATGAAGAATATTTGTTTTATGTACGAGAATAATGGCAACATTGTTGCATTTCAGCTTACCCCAGCTCAATCAAGAACTTTCAATCAGCCATGCTTTGTCCTGGACTTCTATGATGGACACGACGTGTGGCATTTTCTATCAGCAGCCAGTATGTTTTTCTCATTCATGGTAAGATATCTCCTTTATAAAGATCAATTTTAAATTTAAATTAAGATTGTTCTGTCATGTGTCCAATGACATTAATGAATAAACTTGATAATTGAAATACATATATTGTGAAAGAAAAGAAGTGCATTAATGTTATTATTTTTAACGAAGTAATTGATTAATTAATTAATTTTTATAATGCTTAAATAATCAATACATTTTGTTAAAGGAAAAGCAAAATAAACCATATCAAACCAAACCAAACAATTTTTTTTCTTGTAAGTTTATTTTTTCCCATTATTATTAAATTTATACTTTTATTGAGAAGAAAACTCTAATAAAATATGTAGTAACAGTGTTATTGAAAGTTTTAGTCCACTTTGTACACAAGAGACCATCATATATTTAGATATTCATATGTGCTATTATACACACACGTGAATACATCAAAAATTTTATATTTAAGATGGTTAACACATGGTATCAGTGATGAAATAACGTGTCCTTTTTTTTAGGTCCTCCTTACACTGGATGACGATTTGGTGTTCGTGCAGAGGGACAAAATACCTGTATTTTGAACACAATTACCTTGTAACAGTATATTTTCGAACCAAATGAAAGACTGAAACATGAAAGCATGAAACAATATGCAAATGCAGCAGATTTGGAATTGGAAGAAAGGACACTGGAGAGTGATCTTGAAGCCACGTAGAACTTCGCAATAGTAGTTGCTTTCTTAGGTGAGATTAAAGTAGAAAAATATGTGCTCTCAGACTGTCAGTTCTAATACCTTGAATAGAAATAATCACCTATGTTCTCCTTTGAAATCTGTTTTCAAATTATGATTTTGAACACCTTGTCCATGGGTCTTACTTTAATTGACATAGAGGTTCATAGTAATCCTGGTGTTTATTTAAGAAAGTCATTGATTTACCTAAAGAACAAACCTTTTGCTTGCTTTTTGACTCTGACATAATGAAATTATGTCATTTAACATAAGCTAATTCTATGTAATGTGATGAAATGATCCTTAGTTAAAAGGTAAAACATTTTTACTTTAGTGATTTATTTTTAAAAGGGAAATTCTTAAGAAATGTGTACTATTATGAAGTACTGGTATTTTTTTTAATTTTCAGTGTCGCTGTTACCTGATGTTTTAGGTAGTGTCCTCCATTTTCATGAGTTTAGTATTCAGTTTTCTTCAAAACCAGTTCTGTTTTTAATGATAGCTTTCATCGAAAGATACATCAAGGATTGATATTTCTGTCAATGTAGTTTTTGTATTCTTTGAATAGTACACAATATTCTGAACTGTTAGTCGTAATTCTTTCTTGAAAGGCAAGATTAGGACAGGATGTGTGCAAATGTGCATCCAAAATAGTTATTTTTTATTATTTTAAAAAGTACTCACCTTGGCTCATCATTAAGGTGTTTGACGCTGCATTCTCCAACCAATAAGTGTTCCTGTTTCAAAATCTATCCCTGATGAAGCCAAGTGAACGGGGCAAAATGTAAGATATCGGCTATTTGTGATATGCCAATCAGCACATGGCATGAACCAAGCTTTAATTAGAGATTTTTAACATTATTTCTAATTCAGTACGGAATTACTTCAGTATGAAAGTAGGAGAGACATTGGAATTACAATACATAGCAGTAGAAATATGTGATTATTTTGAACAGATGATATATTTTTTTGTGTTTTGATACAGATTGATCAATATTATGTTTTTGCTGATACAGAAATTCTACTACTCTGGTATAAAGTTATAAATGTCCCATCAAGAACATGAATGGTTCATTGGGCTCTGGAATTAATGTACATATTCAGGTAACTGCAATGAGTATTGCATTTGATACAGAAAATGCAGGTTCAAGTATTGACCGTGCAAAATCAGGACATATGATGCATATGTTTATTTTTATTAATAACAAAATTTTGCACTACATTACAGGCTATTTATAGGTATATATCAGATCATACAAATATCAGTAATTTTACTATTAAACTGATACACTGATATGTTTATATCGGCAAACAGACAGTTGGTCTGTTTCCTTCCAACCTTTTGGTTTATATTCTGTTGTTTTTAATTTTAATGTTGTTGGTTTACTTGGTGCGTGAATGATAAGTTTATTCCAAGTGCAGGTAATAATAAAAAATATAAATGTTGTGTTCTAAGTATGAAATATTCAATCTTTTAACTTATGCTGGAATGTTCCTCTCTTTTTATTTGTATTGACTCTGTTCATTAAGCCACATAACATATGAGAAAAAAATAGGGATATATATTACAGTAGATCTTATTTTTATGAAACTGAACATAAATGAAAGGAACAAGCATCTGTTGGTATGGTTTTCTTAATTACTTCACTATTAGGAACGAGCCAATACCACTTTGTACCAATACCCATACCCATGTTGGTATTCTCACCAGTACCGGTGCTTGAAAATTGCAACAATTAAAAGTTATGTAAAATATTGATTTATATTAGTGAGTAAGAATTAGTCTCCAATTATATCCATCAATTTATTACAAGAGTTTTGCTTTAAAATATTCAAGAAGTACATCAGTACCTGTTAATTGATCACAAAATCCATTTTTTTTGCACTATTCTGGTGTAAAATGAATTAAATAGATTGAGATTTTGAAATTTACATAATAATTATACCCCATGAAAGTGTTGCATGGCAATTTTGCAGATCAAAAGTGTTGGCAGGTATTGGTAAATAAGTTTCTGATACTGATACCACTAATATCATTTGATATTGATACGTCAGCGGCGGCACCAGGATTAATCATCTAGGGGTGCTGAGGGGGGTCTGGAATGAAATATAGGGAGTGGGATGTTGAAAGTATGGAAAACATCGAACATAAGGACACCCGCAGGATTTCTCTCCAGAGGGGCAGGGGGGGGGGGCAGAGTAAGATTTCATATCTTTCCAGGAACTTATATTTTACCTTTATTATTCTTGCTGCTGTTACACAAATTATGAAATTAAAATTGAATTGAAAGTAGTGTTGCTGCGAAGTTCAGGTTTGACTTCACTATTTAAATAGAAACTGGATTCACGTTGTATCATTTCCATAAACATCTAACATTTGTTGTTAAACAGTTCTTTGTCTTTTTTTTTTTAACTTTTTCACGATTCACAGATATCAGAGACCACTGCTGAGTGTTCAATTTGTGTGCGTTGGGTAAAAGAAAATCGCTATGCTACCTGAACTTCTACTATTTGCAAATAAGACAACATGTACTAAAATATGAAATCATGTAGTTAGTTTCTTGTAATTATCATACTGCTTCCCTTACATTATAGATGTGTGCATAAGCAACAACGAAAAAAACAACCAGCTTAATACAACTTGCGTTAAATAATTTCCCTGGCACAACCCAATGTCCTACTGAAAGCAACTAAAATGTTTGTTGCAGGTGGTAAACAAAACTGTTTTTATCAACAATGCTAAAAAAATTAAAATACATGAAACAACAAACACTGAGCTGTAGGTAATTATCGAAAATGCCAGGGGAATAAACAAAAGTACAAACAATTCTTAACAGTAGTGATGAAAGAAAGACAACAGCTGCTGATATTTGTATAGATTGCCACCACTGCAGGAAAGTAAATGCGATTTCTCTTTCAGGACCAGTGATTTCCTGTTGGATACAATATCACTTCAATACCTAACATTCTACGCTCGAAGTGATGACATTGTCTTAATAGCATAATGTAAAATAACATTTCATTACATTGAAAATAAGTTTTGAACAGGGGGTGCTTCCCTTAACCCCCCCCCCACCCTGGTGCTGCCCCTGGTCAGCATCAATATCGGCTCAGCTCTATTTATTATTTCTAGTCATATTTTTTTTTTATCTTGTGTGCTAACTTACTTTCATATTATTGTATGGAGTATATTTTTATCATGATGTGTTTCCCCAGTGTATTCAAATATCGTATTTCTTTCTTATTGATTTATTCTTTGTTGTTGAGGTTGATTGTGATTATAAAGATTCAAATGTATTAACATTCCTGCTGCATTGTTTAAATGACATTGGTAATGTATCTTCACTGACAGTTAAAAAAGAGAGAAAAAATAATAGGTCTTAGTTAAAGCCTGCAGGTATAAGTTGTTTACATTTCAATTGTGTTCTCTTTGATTTTATTTTTACAGTTCTCATTATTAGCCAGAATGTTTAAGATGCTAACATTTACATGGTAGCATTGATTTTACATTTAGTGTAAATAGAATAATGTAATTTATGTAGTTATGACAAAGGATACACTTGTATATGGTTTGTCTCCCTGAATCAGAATATTGCATATTTACAGTTAAAATTCACTCCTGCTGGATAATAGTCCATTGTTATATATTTATTTTTAAGACTTAAAGTGTATTTTCTGTGTGCATATTGTACTTACTTGTTACAGTGCAAAATACAGTTAGTGTAGAAATGTATCTCTCTATTGCCTTCAGAGAATTTATTGTTGTTTTTTGTGATACAAGTGCCCAATATGAACAATCTGGAACTAATTTTATTTTCATGAGCCAATAGAAATGTTTACTATCCGTACAACGAAAACAAACTTTTTCAGCATGTAGATGATGCGAAATAAACAGATGGAACATTTCGAAATTTTGAAGCCAAATGAGTGGGCAAAAGAGCCAGATCTGGCTCAAAAAGAGCTAAATTGACTACAGTGGTTGTTTTGTTTGTAGCGTGTCACTTTGGTCTGAAATCTGCCTTAAATCCTTACCAGGCATTTGTAGTACTTCAAGAGTCTATAACTGATGCCAGGTTCTGAAAATTTCAGTACTATCAGAAAATTACAATATGTATTTTGCTTTTATTATCAGTAGCTTCTGAGTGACATAGTGTGGTCAGACTTGGATTCAAACAATTATTATTTACTACTTTGAGGAAAACAAAAGAAGTTTGGTAAATGAATAAAATAGCTTCTTGCTTGCCCATTTACCAGTAGACTTGCGAATTACAAAATATAGAAATTATACGCATGGCCATGAATATATAGGCAGCTGGGCAGAATTGTGCTGGTGCCACATGTAGGAAAAGCGAGAGCGGGACAAAAGTTGCTGGTTCCCGTGCACTGTGTGGCAGCATCAACTGGGCTGCATTGCCTAGTTTGAACATCAAACCGACCACACACTGGTGCACTTTCGAGTCCCATTTTATACAGAGTTCGTGATCATGTGAATTCAAAGTTTGGTACAGGCCCCAGAAATGAATTTCCATATTTTCACTTTGGACTGCTCTTAAACATCTGAACACACAGGCTTGTGATCCGACGTGACGATAGTGCAAACTTCTGCCACCCACCATATTCTGTGCAATGCACTTTGAGGATAAAGTTACACGAGGTTTCCTATAATTGAATATAGTGAGTGGAAAGTTCTTTATGATTGAGATTTTTGTAGATGAGTGAATTTTATATATTAATTGATTTTTATGTCTGTTGGGTCATTAGTATATTTTTTTCGCAACTCTATCTGCATGATATTATTATCAGTGTGTATTTTTATTTGGAGCCTTGCATTACTGCACTGTTGATTAGACTTTTCATACCATCTGTTCACATAGATAAAGAATTGTTAGTGTTTATACTCTTCTGTGTAAATTACATGTAATATGAAATTACGTTAGTCGTACTAATGGATAGTTTCAAATTGACTTTTTCTTTTTACATGCTCATGACATCTTCAGTCCTAAGTTTTGTTAGAGTCCATATTTATATACACATCCACCCACACACCCAGTCCAACCCACCTTTGATACGATATGGAAAATCAAGCAACTCTTAAATGCCATGCCCAGTTCAGTAGTGTATTTTTGTAATCTACATCATTCCACACTTTAAAACACAGTCTTTATATATAAGTTACGATAGTGTGTATGTTATCTGCTAAGAACCTTGGCCTTGTAAGGCTAATTATAGTTTGCATGTTTGCTGAAAGAGTTTAAAGCTCTCACAAAATGCTTCGATGTCTATTCGCAAGAGTGCTTATCATTAAATACTTCATCGCTCTCACCTGAACTGAACTCTTTGGTGCAACAGCCTATTGAAGGCCAAGGACCTCCAAATGTTTTTTCATTGGGCGACAAATGATCAACCCATCAACTCCCATTGCTGCTATTACATGACTTTCTGCTATCATTTATTTCAAGTAGCTCCACACAGGTATCAAACCCAGGTCCTCATGAACCAGAAATAAGGGCACTAATGATTTGTCCATGCTACACCTTATGCCCTCGTCACATGTTTGAAATGTATATGCATTCACTGTCAGTTACTGAATGTGTAAATTCTGCACTACATTTCAAAAGGCAGTCATTGATTAATAATTGTATAATTGAACTTTCAATACCAGTGTTTTGATCAAAGATGGACAGGTGGTGTTATGGTATTATAAAAAGAATTACTTGTAAAATTGTTTTTCTTGTTGATTATACTCTTTAGTATTATTGTGATGTTAACTGTTTAATTATTATGCTACCCTTGAAGTTCTGTTAAGGTGCTGACATACGTTTTGGAGTTTATTGAATATATTTTATTTTTAATGCACTATATTGATTCAAATGTATTGAGCAAACATTTGTACACATTTTGTATGAAACAAATGTGAAAATTCCACTCCAACATATTGAGAGAGATAGTAATTAGAAACCAGTGTATATGAATGTACGGTTTTATTGCTTTAAGACATTAGTATAAAATTGTATGTTGTAGCTACATGTATTACAATTCAAGAAATATGTGAATTTTTTACTTCAGTTTTTAACTGACAAGAACTGTGTTGATCTCTGGGTGTTTGTTCCATAGAGCACATAACTTGACTTCCAATAGTGTAGGATGGATTATAAGTTTAGCGATTTTTCTCGAAAATAATACACCCCTATCTCTCACATAGCCAAAGATACACACTTGTTTAAATCTGGACATCAGGAGAAATCAATGTTGCTTTTATTGTGGTGTCTGTTTATAGGTTAGTTAGTTATTTTGAAGTTTAAGGGTGATATACACAAATAAGAATGCTCGTCACAGAATTGTAATTTGAAGAAAATGTGACATTATACACCATGTAGGACTTATCAAAAGTTTTGAAACTTTTTTCTGCTAGTCTCATATCAAATTCTTCTTGGAGTCTTCTAACACACATTGTAGGCTATTCTTCAGCAACCTCTGCAGAAATGCATCAGATTTCTAAATGACAGCTGCTGATTTTTAAATGGACAATCTTCATAGCAGAGAGAGACTCGGAGCAGGATCAGGAAAGTAAGGAGGTTGTGATTATGCAAGTGATGGTTTTCTTAGCAGCTGATCCACCACCACACTTGTAGCACTATTTCGATGATAATCTGGTTGTTTTTTCATAAGGTCGTTTTTCATAATGTGCTTCTACCATAGAGTTCTTCAAATTAGTGCTCAAAGTGAGGGGGGGGATACTATCCCCCAGCTAGCAACATTTTTGTCAAGAATTCCCCAGTTGTCTCATTGTCACCATGTTAAACCAAAGGAGCATATCCCCCAGCTAACCCCAAGGCTCTTCCAAACATCCCCTCCATCATTTATGTGTACATTAGTGTACATTTATCACAAGCAAAATGCAATTTTATTAAGCAAGCTGTGCTTCCTAAAAAAAGGGGGGGCTACCAATAATGTTCCTTAGTTGATTCTTTACACACACAAATAAACACTGTCTTTGTAAATAGTAATCTATTAAAGAAAGTCTGTTCATTCATGACATAACTTCCTACAGCAACGCAATCAAGAAAGTAATTCACTGAAAGATACATAGCATGCAAAATAAGCAAAGCATGCCATTTTGAACTGAGTAATGGCTCTGTGATTGTGCAGCCCATGTTCAGTGTGTCAGTTTCTGCTGAATACACATGTGCCACTGTTGCCCTCAGTCACTATACACCCTGAGAAGAACCTAGGGTGGAACACACATGCATTATACCCCTGTAGAGGTGATAAGGATGTGCACCATGTCTTTGTGATGACTCCAGAGATAGAAGTTCAGGGGTGTGAAGTACAGATACCATGAAGCTGCTCTTTCTTGCTCTACTTGAAGAAAGGTTTTACTCATTATAGCCTTTCAAAATTCTTTCAGCATGATGGAGTAAGTTAATACCATCCACTTTTCTACTGGCCTCTATGATCTATCATCAGACCTGATACCCTTAGACTTGTCAAAATTATTTGGGGGGCTCTGATCACTGAAACAAATTAATGAATGACTCACTCTCTCCCTTTTTTAAGTTTTGATCTCAGTGTTCGGAATCACGTAAAAGCCCATGAATTCCTAAAAAATATCAAAATTTTTATTCACAGTTCTAATGCAGAATATTAATAATGTCCATGAATGGATATTTCACAAGTTTCGTCAACCATAATAGCAAAATATTCCCGACTTTTAATATCTGCTACCACGGAGCGCAAAACAGATCTCCCTAATATATCAATGATCTCGTTCTGAATGTCATGTTAGAGCCATTTGTAGTCCAAAAGTCTCATCCACTACCCTAGTTCATGCACATCGTCTTTTGAAACTCTTTTTAGTAAAAATTTTAACAATACTCATAATTATATACATAGTATATAGTAATAAGTCATGTGTTTTGCTGTCTCTGGTCATAGCCCCCCCCCCCCAATCAAAGTTGATGGTTTAGTGGTCTCAGCCTCCCAAATTGATGGTCTAGAACATTTCAAATGTGTATTTAAAGTTAAGTTCATGTGGCACAATTCTGAGTAAACTTTACAAGAGAATCAAAATAATACATTAGAACCTCTAAAGTAAAATTATTTGGGGGCTCTGCCCCCACATCGTTAACATTGGGGGGGCTCGAGCCCCCCCAAGCCCCATGGAGTCGGCGCCTATGCCCTTAGATCTTTATCTCTGGGATTATTTGAAATAAAAGAAAAAGTTTATTCAGTGAAAATTAACACTATCCCTATCACCTCCAAAGGTAATAATGTGTACCTTTAAGGCATTTTACCTGAGGTTTTTCTCAGCAGTTGTCACACGACCTCCTTTCTATTTAGAATATTGGACCTGAAACCAAGATGGCAACCATGACCATTGCATACCTCAAAAGACTCCTCCCTCCACCTGATTAATAGTGACAGAAATTTGGGATGCGTATCTTCCTTCCTTGCTGAAGGTGAAGACTATTAATGAAATATATGCAAGAATATTAGAGTGTATTAATACGATACACGTCCAGAAAGCAGTATCCATTTAATTAAAGAAAGAACGAAACAAGTTAGTTGATCCTTTTAATCTGAAAGCACACACCTTGAGCTATTTTTCTACATAGGTATCCATGCTCTGAGGTATTATTGTGCTGGGAAACAAGGTTTTGTATACCTTGGTCATCAACTTCTACCGCCAGTCCGTTGAGACATACAGTTTCTGTCTGCTGGAGCTTTTCATTGTCGTCAAAGTGCATACGCCTCCAAGATTTGTATAATTTGTAAAAAGATTAGACTGAATGACAGTTCGCATTTCTCACTTTCCAAAATTCGCGATTTTCTGTTCATTTTGGTCCCACACAGAAACACGTACACAATCACTACTGCAATGCAACTTGCACCTAAGCTCACACATAACTGACTCATACCAGGTGGGTGACCTTGGATGCCACATGTGTATCCTTCCACTGACACAGTATCCTTTTTTCAATTGTCTGGCGGCAGAAGTGTATGATGAGGGTATACCAAAACTTGTCTGCCAGTGTGATCAAGTGCCTCATTGCCATGGGTGCCTATGTAGTAAAAAATCTCGGAGTAAAAATGTTTGGCTTATTGAACCTCTTTTGTCCTTCTTTTATTACCAAACTGGTACTACTTTCTGGACATGCCTCGTATATACAGCACTTTTCTGCACATCTTCTGAATAACTTTGCGCCATTATTGTTTTTGTCATACTTATGAAGGATATCCCTCCCCCCCATAAAACTACTCCCTCCAGGAAAAACTACATAATTCCTCCATGTTAGCCTGTTTTATGTACTCTTCCAGCACTCCTTAATGTAAGATTTTGTATTTTGTGCACCTGTGTATATACATATATTATAAGCAGAAATTTATAAGAGTGCCTATTCTGATGTTTATAGAAGATAATCTACATGTACAGTACTAGTAATGATAGAATCCTGACACACTCAGGTCAATATTGGCTGTGATTGGTAGCATTTGTGATTGGATTTAGGTAATTTTTCTATAATCATGTGTCATTGTAGTGAGTGGTGTATGAACCATACATTTTTCTTGTACCCAATGTCACTAGGTGCTTGATTTTTGTTAACCATGTTTATTAATATTTTATTGCTTTGTGGAAGTACATTTCTAAATGATACAGCACGTAAGCAATGTAGCTAAGTATGCTAGAAAATTGTACTAAAGTAGTTTTCCATGTATTTTGTCTTAATAAATTATTAAATATGTTCATAGGTTGTATTTATTGCCCTTTTTTACAGAACTGCATGAGAGACAGTGCAAGTTATACAATTCCTGTAACGATATGTAACTAATAAAAATATCTAGTAATGTTTATTGCTGCTAAACATTGCAGAATTATAGTAAATTTCATATGAGAATGTGACATGCTGGTTACAAACTGAGTGTAAAAAATGAGTACGGGAAGACAAATTAATTGTTTAGAAATTTAGAAAATATTTTTTTCATTAGAGCTTCCCGTTTGAGTCACAGATTAAACTGTCAATATGAGGGTAGGATATGATTGGTGTATGAACTGGTTTGACAATGCTCTGCATGAACCTGATTGGTGAATAGATTACTTTGATGTACTATTATAGTTACGTTTTTATTGAAATTTTCAGTATTCGAACAAAGTGTGCCAACCTCCCTGGCAGAGTGGCGCTACGACATCAGGGATCCCGTGTTTAAATCCCTTCCTAGGCATGGATGTTTGTGAGTGTCCATTCATCAGTTTCATTATATCATCACTCATCCCCATCTTCACAAATTAGTCAAAAGTGGCACAAGGAGCAAAGTAAAGTAAAGAGACATTCACAAAGAACACCCATGCTCAGTCTGGGATTTGAACCTAAGACCCTTGCCATTGAAGGGTGCTGTGTAAAGGCCTGCACAAGACCTGGAGCAGACCCGTTCACGAGACATCGCTCCTGAAATGCCATGCAACCTGCGCAACACCCTCGCTTGAGCAGCTTGTATGCCCACCTGCACAGATCGTTCCTGGCAGGCATTGTAGACCCGCCGGGTACCCGCAGTCTTACGATACCTAGTAGGTCTCAGTTCGTTCTTTCCATCAACTGCAGACCCCTCCCTCTGCATGACGTAGTTGCTTCGAGTAGAAACTGCACCTGGCCCACACCGTTCTGCAGTGTTGCCAACTGCAATAGATTTTCACTACTTAAAAAAGGGAACTCGAAGCTTCGTAAGCCACATCACCAATGAAATGAGATTTACGAATGTTGCTACCCCCCCCCCCCCCACACACACACATTGAAATAGGTTTTCCGTGGCACAGGATCCATAAGTATATGTCGTAAACAACCAATATACGTATATATAGTGATATAGGACAGGACTGAAACATGTCACGTTCGACGCTGAGGTCGCGAGTCGAACAACACACTGTTCTACTGCGAACACCAGGGCCGTAGCCAGCCAGGGCCATTGCCGTTACCCTCGTTTGGGGGGTAGGGCCAAGTACTTGGATAAACGTGCCAACAAGAACAATCACAATAATAGTAATAAAGTAGCATGAAAGGCATTATAATCCTCATAAATCACGCGAAAAGGGGGTAGAAGTCGGTTCTCACGCGCATTTGTGTTGAAACAGAGGATTAGAAATATTTTTTTTTCAACACGTCAATTTCACATTAGCTAATAATGGAAAACAAGCACACAAACTGTTTTTGAAAGAAAGAAAGTGCATGATAAATGCATTCCGAATGTACAGACATATGGCATGTAAAATTTCCATCTACAATATTTTCTTTTCACATGGAGCGACGTATTACATAATCAATTCATCCAACTCGTAACAAACCAACATTAATAGCAAATAATATCACGGGCCGCCATAGCATTCTCTGTTTTAAAACTTTTCTCACTTAGATCGTTCGGCGCTCAGGGCCGACTCCCGCTACCCCTTTGCTACGGCATTGAACTTGATGAGACTGGATAATATTTTATAATATATTTCTACTTTCATAAAATTTGAAATCAAGGGGTTGCAATTACCCCTCCATTCCCCCTCTGCAGGTGCCCTTGGCCGTCTGGAAGGAAAATGCAAGAAAAATATGAAAATTAATTCCATCTTGAGTACCCTTTAGCCCTGCTACTCTTAAATTCTGCTAGTCTGTTTTTTCTTGTACTTTAATGTTTGACCCCCACCCTGACCCTTCCGCTAGACTTAATTTCCATCCAAGCTTGTGAGCAATGCACCCTACCCCCTCTGGTTGCGCCACTGCGTGCCTGGTTAAGGCACCATGCAATGAAAAGCAATTAGTTTTCAGTGAGGAGATTTTTGTTTGCTCGATCATTCATTTAAATAAATGAAGCTGTAATACTGCGTGCATTTCCTGGCAATAAGATAAAAACTGCTTACGCTGAACTGAAATCGCTAAGTATATAAATTCTCCTTGGAGGAGAGAGCTCCTCCTAGGACCTAGTAGGATTTACGAGCTCCGTAAGTAGGCAACACTGGCTGAAGCTGTCCACGTGGTGATGAAACACCTGGAGCGACACGCTGCCGGAGGGCTGTTTCCTTCCAGCAGGTTTTGCAGGCGCCCGGGTCTTGTTGAATGCCCAGTTACCTTGTAAGCGCAGAGCGCCTGGAAGACGAAGAACCCGGGTAAAGATGCAAGTCGACTCGTTGCCGTGGGCAGGCGAGCAGGTATACCTGTCCTCGCGGCAAGCGGGCAGTGGGTAGGTAAAATGCAGATTATGCTGGCCTCTAGTGCTGTGCTAACCATTCTGCCACACAGGTGTTCTAAGAGTGCAAAATTACTTTCTTCCAGTTTCCGTTATTCCAAAAATCATAATTTCCACATCCAGATTAGAAAGTAAATGTAACGATTTACTTTCTAATATTTACATACCAACTCATCTGCCCCTTCCCCCTTTTCCAGTGATGCTACACTTTGCCACTATCCCAGGGTTGTTTATGGTCCAGGAACCCCTAAATTATAATGGGTTCTATTGAATTCCGTAACAGGACCCGAAACTTTTTTCTCGCACAACTTATATTTGGTCCAATTTATGTATTGTTTCACTTCAATACCAAACTTGAACCTTATTAAAATTGATCCGGAAAACAGGTCCTGGAACCGAATTGAAATACTTTAAAGATAAAAAGGTTCTTTGTGGTCTGGAACCCAATTACACTTGCTGATTTTCTCTCCCGGGCCGTAATTGAATTTATGTACAATGATTGGACCTTTTAACAATCCTGACTTACACATACACCCTTGTTCGTGTTTAGGTAATTTAATTAAGGTAAAGCTACCCCCTGCAGAGTGCTATGTGCCATGAAGGCATATGGGAATGTAGGACCCCACACATTCACAATCACGGCCATTAGTGGAGATGATGTGATCAGCACCATGCTCCAGCTGCCCTTCCTCCTCCCACCAAGGATTGCAACCAGGTATCATTTGCTAGAGACTGAGTGAACCCCAGAGTTGTTCTAAGTAGTACCTGGCTGGAAAAGTTCCCATCTGAAATCGTCCACCCTGTGAATGGAACCAGGGTATTTCTCTATCGGGTTTCTTAAATTAATTAAAGAAGTGATCGAACCATACATGTACTTCATGGAAGATATTTCTACCGGATCCATGGAATATAGGCTATTGGTAAATTTCATATAGCTACTTTAACAGAAATTTCATATTGTTTTTTCAATTTCCAGTTTTGGTTTGTCTGCACAAAAGAGTTTTGGGTAGGATAGTTGCAGTGTTCATAAAGGTACTTTCAAAAAGTAACAGTTACAATTACAGTTATTTAGTTCTAGAAGTAACCGAGTTATAGTTATTTGGTTCAAAAAGTAACTAAGCAATAGTTACTCATTTTAAAAGTAATTCATTTGTAGTTACTGGTATTTGAAGAGCAAGTTACTTGTGCACAGTTACTTTCTGTCACCGACCACTGTAGTAGAGTGGTTAGCACAGCATGCTATGATGCAAAGGGTACTGGGTTTGAATCCTAGCCTGGGCATGGATGTTCTTTGTGAATGTCCATTCCTGAATTTCATCATATCACCACTCATCCTCATCTTTGCGATTAGCCAAAAGTGTCAGAAAAGCGAAGTAAAAATTTAAAATGTTACTTTCTGATGGAAATATTCTTACAAGCAAATTACTCGCAGTCAATGATTGTAATAAAATAAATATATGAAGACTTGCATACAATGATGTTGTTTCTGGTACACTAATATTATAACATAAAAAAAACAACACAAGTCTTCAAGTGCAATTAGAAATAATCTGGAAAGCATGGATTTCCTAAATGTGCCATGCAACGAAGCCTAGCTCATTTGCCACTTCCGCGAACATCCTTTCACCTCAGCAACCAGAGAAGACACGTATATTTGAAAACAGGGTTGCCAAATTTAGCTCTTACAAATTTTCAAGTTAACGATTTAAATGTAAAGTGACTTTTAAATAACTGTTGATAACTTCTATTGAAAAAAGTAACTGTTACAGCCAATTTTTAAAAAGTAGCTAGTTGCAGTAATAATTTCTCACAAAAGTAACTGTTTCTTGTAACGTAGTTACAAGTAAGTAGTTTTTTTTCCAAACACTGGGCAGTTATTTCATGGATGAGCTGCTACTGCAGACCACACATTAATGTTTTATCAAGTCTTCAGCAGGAAGTTAGCAATGACGCATTTCCTCTTTGATATCTCTTGAAAATTATCTGGTAGATTCAAGAGCAGACGATTACGAATCTCCGCCAAGAGACGCATGTGGAGGTACGGGAATATCTCTCATTTAGAGACATTTAACAAAATATTTCAAATACAGCATTTAGCCATCCTACAGGAATGAGCTAACCAGCTGCGATGTTTGATAAAAATTTAATGTGAGCATGCCATGCCCGCTCGCAGTTCCCTATTCCCAGGGACGTAGCTAGGTTGATCAGTTTGGGAGGGGGGGGGGACAAATCCAAATGTCAGAACTTTCTCTATGAAACCATTAAGACAATAAACAACGTCATTTATAAGTTAAATTTAAAAACAACTCATACTTCCGCCACTCACCAGTATGCAGGATGTTTTTCGGCGGGGGGGTTAGAATTGTAAAAGTGGATGAGTAGCTGCATGCTAGGTGGGAGGGATATACAATATTTTCTTCCGTTTACTTGGAGCTTTTTCACTCTATTAAAGTTGTACTTAGAAAAATATGGCAATCTGGGGTAATTTTTATGGGGATTTGCCTCATTGATTGAGTTTGCATCATGTACAGTAAGACTAATCGGGATTGGGCCTACAGTTTGAAGTGGGATCCGAACCTCTACGTGTCTCCACCAGGTATCGAACCCGGGACTCCTTGATTACAAGGCGGGTGCCATCGACGAGACCGGCTCGGGGTTTGCATTTGCCACTTTAAATTCGCCGACAGTCCGACACCGACAGAGCTGACAGAGACAAATATGAGGTTGTGCCTGCCGCCCCCAAAGTCCGCATCAAGGGCCTGAAGGCTCACTGGGCTGTTTTCCACCCCCTTGTGTATACAGGGTTTCTCTGACGTCAAGATGAAGCTGTCTTCCGAGTATCTCACATACTTCTTAGATTAATGAGCAGGGTTGCAGATTTATAGAAGGTAGAGACTTTTAAAACGGCAGGTAAAATAGGCACCCGAATTGACGTAAATACACGTAGGCACTTGATGGCACACGTAGTGATTCTTTTGGTATTTTAATCTTTAAAGTATTTTTCTTATTTTTGCGTCCGTTTATTTACATTCGGCTACGTCTAATCGCAACGACGATGATGAATGGTGGTTAGATGAAAATGATGATAGGAAAGTTGCTTCATAAAGAACATAATAAGAAATGTGAATTTGAGCATATTGCCGGGAAGAACTTGGAAATTGTGGTTACATTTACTGCTTCTTTGTTATCATCCGCATTTATTCCTACTATGTATAATGTCAAGTTCTAAAAAACTCTGGCTTGAATCGCGGCGTTGAGGTCAGAAGTCACATGTTCCATAGTTTTACTCTGCAACTGTAACTGAACGAGAGCAGGATGTGCACGTCTCGAAAATTGGTTGGTAATAAAACATGCTGTTAGGGAGGAGGGGGATTTACCACTAGTCTATATCAACAAAAACAACAACAAATGAGACGCTAAAGGAGCAGAAATGACAAGGACCATCGACCTTACCGATGGCGTAGTGGTAACGTCGTCGCCTTGTAGGATGTAATCAAGGGGCCCCGGGTTCGATAACCGCTGGAGGCACATGGCACAGTGGTTCGGTTCCCACTTTCAACTGTGTGAACGTAAAACAACAATTCAAACAAAACATGGACCATCGACTATTAAAAATCCTTAATATTGTGATAATAGCAAAACATATCAAGTCCTTTTGCTTGCTTATTTCATGAGAGAAGATAGAAGGAAGTAGTTTATATCGTTTTAAATAACTTATTACATCCTAACCCTATTTTCAGTATCGACGTATTTTAGCCGCAGTGCAAATCTGTATGGCAGACTGCAACGAAAGCCGCGCGAGGTCATGTAATAGTGCCTGAATTTATTTCTCGAAGAAACGAATGTAAACATTTTGATTTCCAGCAATTGAAATTCAAGTTGAGGGATATTGACGGTTGAAATCAACATTCTTATTTCTCTGTTCGCGGCAAATGTGGCTGCCGTAATGTAGTGTCGGTTTCTTTTCCTTTGGTGCGTAACCGGTATTAGTTGTGTAGCGGAATGTATGGTGGAATGTGGCGCTTATAAACGAAAAGTGAAATGAGAAGAAAATAAATCCAAAGAAAGGACCTAAATCAAATTTGCTGCCACGAAAGCCAGAAGGAAACACTTTTAGGTGAGTGTTCTCTTGTTAAATCTAAGTGTATTGTTTGATCGAAGTTTAATTAATAATTTTTAATCGGATGTGTCTATATTTTAAGGTTTACAATTATTATTAATACAGATTGGAAGTGAAGTACCATAATAACAAAACTGCTAATACTACTACTACTACTACTACTAATAATAATAATAACAACAACAATGTCGGCAAGGCCAAAAGCAAAGGATAGCCTAGGGGCCTAAATTTTATAAATTCCTCCTCCTGCAACAAATTTAACCCTCCTAACCAACTAACATGCTTTCACAATTACGATTCTAATAATGACTACGTTGTTAGGTTAGGAGGCCAGGTTTAGGGCTCAAAGCGACGTGTTGCATGGGACTGAACAGACAGACCCGTTTAGAGCATTCAAGTGAATCTTCTTGTTGTTTACATCTGTGATAGTGACCATAAGCTTATTTATGTACCAGATGTTGGTTTCTTTTACTGATAGCGAAGTGCCTGGTGCTTAGACTGAGGAAGTTTGCAGTCGTTAAATTTTCGCGAAATGAGTGCAGTGGGAACTAAATAAGGCACAAGCATGATTTTTTTTGCATTGCTTGTATTGCACTATTAGATTTTAATTTTTTCAAGAGACAGACGATGCAAGGTTGTTTTACGGGATAGGGTATAATTTGTAAAAATTTCAACATGTTTTTAGAAAGTTAAAATCCTAACAACGGAAATTTTCTCCTGATTGTACGTACAGCAGTGGCGGATTAAAGACATTCTCTCGGAGGGGGTGGGCAGCCATTACGGCGGCCCCTCCCCCGAACTTTCGGCGCCCAGCACATTTCCCTCACAAACTATACAGTCCTACCATATCATCATAAAATCACTGTCGTAATTAAAATGTTGGAGACCAAGCTGTGTGTATTTTTTTAAAGACATAAAATGCATGATAAATGTATTTCGAATATATATTTTTTTTACATGTAATATATACCATACCGTGCGTCCAATTCCTTGCGAGGCCGAGAGATCGGGAGAAGTGCTGAGGGGGGCGCTAGGGAAGATGCCGATATTTTCGAACAGTAACTCCACGGCTCGGAACTTAGTAAGAGTAAGAAAGGAGGCATTGTGGGCGAAGCGAGCAAGAAAATTTTACGAAACGTAGGTTTTATTTGCATAAAATTTGAAATCGAAAGGGGCAATTGTCCCTCTGTGTCCCCCTGAAGGTGCCATTGTCCGTCAATATTTGCCCCCCATAGAATTGATTTTTTTTTCAAGATTAGCGGACAATGCCTCCCTTCCCCCTGCGGTTACGCCACTAATGTAACATGGAACGACGTGAAATATAAAATACACGCACAACATGTGTAACCTAAATTACATTATTTTTCTCTCAAAAGTGCAGTCTCCCATTTTAGTCAAAATCAATAAAGATAAGCCTTACTTCTCTCTCTGGTAAATTACAATGCGTTACAGAAAAGAAAACACATTGCGAGCGAAGCGAGGAAGAAAATTTTCAGATCCATTTTCTTGCAAACTGAAAACAATATTGATTTAATAGGGCGCACATAATTCCACGGAGCACCATGGCATTCTCTCTTTACATTTTTATTCATTTAATAGATTGTTCGGCACCCAGCTAAGGTTCTGAATTTGATGAGACTAAGAAAAGCAGGTATTGCGAGCGAAGCGAGCAAGAAAATTTTACGAAATGTATTTTCATTTGCATAACATTTGAAACCAGGTGCCCTTGGCCGTCAACGTTTGCCCCCTTAGAATTAATTTCCGTCCAAGGTTTGGGGGGGGGGGCAATGCCTCCCTTGTGGTTACGCCACTGTGTAGCACACCAATCATTCTAAGTTGTTTAACTTCAATAAAATAAAGACTAATAGATTTCTCAAAAATCAAAATACATTGATTTTTGATTCCAATAGATATGACTGTCGGGAACAGTGGAGCAGTTTAACCTATGTCTTGCCCCAAACAGGCAAGAAGAGCACTGCTGTGTCATCTTCCATGGTTGCTAATTCTTAACTCTTGGGTATCTCATAAAATGCCACAATGTTTGATACATTTCGTTCCAACTTTGTGAATTTATCAATACATTTTTAAAAAAACAGACTCTTGTGAGAGGCGCAGGAGAAGAATGATCGCCCTCTCAAGCCTTTAATTCGCCCTTGCAGCAAACTACTAAGATTGATAGTTGTAGTTCGCCTAAATTGTCACCCTAGTAGCACTGAGGTATATGTCAGGGGCGATTCCTCCATGTAGGAATTGAGTAACATCCTACAGTTCATTTAGACTTGCTTCCAGTTTTCTACTTTTTAGGAGTTTAATAATAATGCGCGTTATAAAATGATAAGCGCAATGTATGTACAATTGACTAGGTTAGCTACTGTCAAGAGTTGACTGGTGTCGCTCTGCTCCTTCCAGCCACACCCCAAAGACGATGGACACACAGGCTTGGCTGTCGCTCGCCGAGGAACATCAGCGGTAATCCTACAGCCAGACTGGTACTAAACGTAGCACAGTTTGATTTTCGTTGTTCTCTATCATCCTGCTTTTGGCATAATGGTCAAATCTAGTATAATCTGCAAACGCGAGTCCCTGGGAGAGGGAAATCGAATTCAAAAGGATAGGTTTTCAGGAATTTGAAATAAAATTACGTTCAAATCTTATTTATACTTCACCAGCGGACTTGTTTGAAATAAAAGGGAGTATGCATACACAGCGACACGCTTTTTTACAACCATGCGACGATCCAACCTCTATATTTTCTTTATCATGTTGATTTTGTTTCTCAGGAAATTTTACGGCAGTAAATCGATAGAAGGTTGGCGGTAAACAAACCATTTTCTCAAACAGTTTCAAGTTCTGTGCTGAACCCATTTCGTTTGTTGAACCATTCTACACAATTTTGTGTAGTGAATAATAAGAAACGCAAGTTCAAAACTCGAAAAATATATGCATAATTCAACTTAAAACTGTAGTTATCAGAAAAAAAGTAATTAATAATAAATCCTAGCACCATTTAGAAGCATTTATTATAATTTCAGAGTTTAAGCAGCACTTTTAATTAACCTCAATCCACACGACAGGGAGAGGGGACAAAATCGAAATTCTTGCAAAATCTGATATATCGTCATGTATTTTCGTTGTTTTTTATAGGTTCACATTTTAAAAAAATCATAGTTCAAGGGGGCAAGGGCCCCTTGACCTACCTTGTTCGTGGGCCTGCAGGTAACATTCTAAATGCAATGGATAGTATGAGCGATTTGTGCGACTGTAATTGAACGCATTTTTCAAACCTTCCTCAGTTTACCATAACTTCTTCCTACACTTCAAAAAAGCCACTAGTCGCCACTGGTGTCAGCTGTTCTCTCTCCCTGGCTATGGCCTCTACACAGTGACTGTGCATGAAAATATGAGTGAGGTGGCAGAGGTTGCGGGAATATTTTCTAGATCCTCTGTGAAGGGGTGGTCACCTCACTACTCCTTTGATTCACCCTAGTACCTTCACCTTAAGTACATTTCGTGCTTATCTTTCGTCGCCCCTCCCCTTCCTTCGTCATCCTTATCTTTATTCGCCCCCTCATCGCCTCCTATCTGTCGTCACACAAATCCTTCTTAATTCTTATCTTTATTTGCCCCCTGTCTCTCGTCGCTCCTTTATCATTCGTCGCCCCTATCTTTCGTCATTCTTATCTTTGTTCGCCTTCTGCCTCTCGTCGCCCCCTTATCATTCGTTGCCTCTATCTTTGTTCATTCATATCTTTGTTCGCCCCTATCTCTCGCCTCCCCATTCTTCGTCGTTCTTATTTTGGTTCGCCCCCTATCTCTCGTCGCCCGCTTATCATTCGTCGCCTCTATTTTTCGTCATTCTTATCTTTGTTCGCACCCTGTCTCTCGTCGCCCCCTTATCATTCGTCGCCTTCTATCTTTCGTCGCCCCTATATTTCGTCATTCTTATCTTTGTTCGCGCCCTTATCACTCGTCGCCTCCTCTCTTTCGTCATTCTTATCTTTGTTCGCCCCCTTATCATTCGTCGCCTCCTATTTTTCGTCTCCCCTATTTTTCGTCATTCTTATCTTTGTTGGCAGCCCTGTCTCTCGTCGCCCCCTTATCATTCGTCGCCCCTATTTTATTGATTGATTTTGATTTATTTATTTATTTTATTTCGCGTTTTGTGCCTCTTGGCTAATTTGCGAAGATGGGGATGAGTGATGAAATAGATGAATGAACATTCACAAACAATCAAGCCCGAGCGGGATTCGAACCCGGGACCCTTGGCGTCGCAGCGCGATGTGCTAACCACTCGGCCACAGGGTCCGGCCTCTTATTTTAGTCACTCGTTGCACTCGCCGTTAAGCTTTGCTCCCCATAATAGTAGTTCTTCGTAAAATTCCACAACAGTTAGCTTATTGAAGAAATAAAATGAGGTCCTTAAGGGTCTGTCGCCCCTCCTTCCCCCTTTTTTGCACTCTTGTATGTTTCTTAATTGACACTATGTGTGATATATTTCATTCCAACTGTGTAAATAATTTATCAATATGTGAAAAAATAAAATAGGTCCTTGTTGGATGTCGCCCACGACGCCCCCCAAGGGCAATTTTGGATTGTGTATGCAACATCGATGAGGTTCCTGTCCGTGACTCTACAAGAGTATGAACTAACCGTCGAATGTCGCGTCATATAAGCACAGACAAATTTGTGTGTGATATAAACATGGTTTTCGTCGTGAGCGGGCAGGCGGATTTTGCGACATGTCTTGCAAAATGCAGAAGCGAACGCGACGTCATTCGCAGACAGACAAGCACTGTTGCCAACTTTGCTCGTTTGAAACCAGATTTGAACTGCGAAAGAATTCGCACCCAAGCGACAGGCGACACGTGTGCAGGGTTGGCGCCAGAAAATTTTGACCCGGTGAGCAGGAGCCGAATACTATTAAATTAGGGTGGGCAGGGCAGATACGTTGTATGAAGTTTGAGTTTCACAAACACGAATTCTTTCATTCTCTCTCCAAATTTCTTTGATATTGCTTTCGCCTTTTCTCTCTGCTGTCTTATTTATCCTTTTCCGTCATTTTCCTCCGCTTGCCCCTCCCCTTTCTCTCTCACTTTCATACACCCATGCGCGCGCGGATAGTCCGTTCGTCAAATATTCTGATCAAATTTCTCTCTGTCCACTCCTATCAATCCAATCTAGAAAAAAGTAGCGAAGGGACTCGATGTCGTCACCTGTTGTAAAGCTGCTTGGCTATTGTTCCTATCTTTCTTGTGTCAATCTTGATATAACCATCATATCTCTCTCATTTACGTGCCCCTTTCCTGCCCATGCCCTTCAACTGCTCACTGTGTACTTCACTTTGTACAATAGATATATTGTCTTCACTGTGAGAATTAAGTTTTTAGCTTTGGGGGAGGCGGGGGAAATGCTCACGCAGTGGCGTAATGAAGATTCAATTGTTTAAGTCAGAGGAGAGTGTATGAATGGATGGAAAGATACGTTTCTAAAAACGGAAGACCAAATGTCAGTGGTAAACATCGGAGGGGGGGCAAGTTTGCGTGGCAACTGAGGCAGAAACAGCAGATCGACCAGCGAATCCGTTAATTTAGTACACTTTCTCCTGACAAACAATTGTCTCCGTACTGAACCTTCATTCTGCTGTAGAACAGTGGAGCGGCCATGTTGTACGAGCTACTGCGCAGGCGCATACTGCTCGATCGATAAGGAACTATTCTGAGTCTCGAAATACAAATTTTCGTTGTGCATAAATCTCCATGAAGTTTAGAATGAAATTACTGTTATTTAATGACTTACCCTCGTACATGTTACATAGGGTGACCAGACATACTCTTTTTAAGAGTATTATACTCTTTTAGAGGTTCATATACTCTATACTCTTTTCAATTTGCAAAAATCCCCAAATATACTCTTTTCCTTGCTATTTAATCTCATTCATTATTTTACGCGTAAAAATGCGTTAAAATCCACAGAAAGAAAAGAAACAATGATGGGTAAGTGGAGGTCAGTGTACAAAGATTTAATACAGCCTGGGTCAATTTTAAAGGTGATTGTGCCTCTTATAAAATTCTTGTTTACTTTGCCTGGTACAAATGTTGATTGTGTGTTTTTAAACCTTATTGGCGAGAGAAAAAAAGTACACTCCTGGTGTCAACACTTGAACAAGTAATGAAAGTGAAATCCAATGTGGACATGGGCATGAGTTTACAATGGACTGGCAATAAAGGACGATTTAAACATACTCAAGAAAGCTAAATCATCCCAGAAGTATGAACGATGGTGCCATTGGTGTGTAAGTATTTGTAATTAGCTAATTACATTAGACCCATAAGTAATTTGAATCTGTAGAGTGTAGGCCTATTTTATAGGGGCTATAAAAAAGTAAAAAAGTGTTCCCCTGTGCATAGCACCACGCCATGAAGGCATATAGGGCTATAATAGAAGCAATAACAAATAGCCACCCTTAGTTTCGTTTTATTTTTATGTTTTGTGAATACGCACCTTCAACCTATAGACTATACTCTTTTTGGTCAACAAATATCTGGTCACCCTATGTAACATTATGACAGGTACTGTGAGAACTGCTTGAAGTTTCTACTTCAAGTGATATTTAAGGAAAAGGCAACAGTAGTTCGATTGTATTCCGTGAGTTATAATAGTTTCTTTAGAAATGTTAACCAAAAAAGGAACTCAACTCCAGGGGAGCGACAGCCCCCTGAGGGCCAGGACCTGCAAAGGACTTTTTCATTGGGTGACGTGTCAGCGCATCGAGTCCCACCACCGCAATAGTTTTCTTGCTTTCGAGACCTGAACTCGCTAATTCTTTTTATCAGGCAAGATCGCCAACGATTTGGCTACACTGGAGCCCCATATTCACTACAGCATACAATCCATAATATTAAAGAATTGCACAAAATACCTGGACTTCCTTTGTTTCGTTTCTTTCCCTTAACCCTTACGTGGAGTCAGTAGTTGAAGTAGTAATGGCAGCACTATGTTCCTACGCGTCAGCAAAAATTTGATGCGCCTGGTGTTAAGTTACATCCGGTTGTAGCGGGCCACGAGTGATTTTATTGTTGAGTCAGCAGAACGTGTCTGATCACGTTGAAGACATCGGAAGCGGTGGGGGGAGGGGGGTCAATGGGTTTGTCACGTTGTTTCTTGATGTATGCTAACTTAACACGTGCGTATGTTTGTGTGTGTGTGGAGGAAATGCGCGCGCAACCATTGCGTATGATTCAAAGACATGAAGAAATGATTTAAAGATGGCGCCGAAGGTGCTTTACCCCCGAAAGTTTACCGGCTAAGGTTATTGCTCTGTAAAACAAGAGGCGTCGAGGGTTCGATTCCTGGTAGAGTCAATATTGATTGGTTGATAGATTGAGTTAGTTTTTTTAAGTCCGTTTTATGCACGGCAAAACTAATCAGGATTGGAGCTACAGTTGAAAAGTGGTGATTCGGACCACTATGTGCCTCCACCGAGTATCGAACCTGGGACCCGTTGATTACAAGGCGACGATGTCAATATTGAATGGTCTCGATTAGCCTGAGTGTAAATAAAGGCAACAAAATGGTTGAGTTCGAAAATCGAGTTGGGTTAGTGGTTAATGTTGTCACCTGGCAATGAAGAGGTCGCGGGTTCGATTTTCTAGGTAGTTAAATTAGGCCAATTGTTTAGTCCCGCCATTATAGGTCCCGATTAGTCCATCTGTGCATAAATAGTGTTTGAATAAAATCAAAATGGCGGCCGCGTTTTGTGTTTAGCGGCGGCGGCGGCGGCGACCGGGGCGCGGCGCGGCGCGGGGCGGGGCGGAGCGGGGCGGCGCGGCGCGGGGCGGAGCGGGGCGGCGCGGCGCGGGTGGTGTTTTTTATTCCGCGAGATGTTTTAACCAAGTGGTTGAGGGTTCGATTCCCAATGTTAGTGAAAATTGGATATTCAATTGTATTTGTTTAAAAGTTCCGATTAGCTTTTTTGTGCACAAAGAGAAAATGAACTAATTGGAAATAGGATGTTTATGCTGTAATGAAAAGGTCCCGGGTTCGATTCACAATGTCAAATTGGCTGATAATGATGTTTTTTTTTTTTTTAAAAAAAAAAAAAAAGAAGTGTGTTGAGTCCCCATTAGTATTTAGGCAGGAACAGATATTAAAAATCAAAACAAAATGCCTTTTGATTACAACGCAAAGACTTTACCGCTAATGTATAAAGATAAATTAGAATCTGTTGTTTTGCCGTGTGGGGCCCCAGTACCGATTAGCTTAAATGCATAAAGAGTAGGTAAAATAAGCAAGATGGCCGTCATTATTGTTTTGTGATCAAAGAGGAGTCACAGGTTCGATTCAATCAAAGGAGGCAAGATTCTATGTTTCAATTCCATGTAAAAGTCTAAAGTTATGTTTCGATTAACCTCAATGCATAAAGAGGAATTAAACAAAAACAAGCAAAATGGCGACAGATGTGATAAAAGAAAAATTGAATTAGTTTTTTATAGTGACAAGAAAAAATAGCGAATCATTGTTAGAAATAGAATGAAAATAAAGATACTTGCCTTTGCGTGTCCAGCGCTGTGCAGAAAAGCTCTCATGCTTTATCTCCGACAAGTTCACAATACACATTTTTTTTTATTGTATAGTTAATTATTAATGTTGTTATTAACACAGATTCTTACCAGTGTGAAGAAAAGCTCTCATGCTTTATCTCCGACAAATTCACAATACACACTTTTTCATTATATAGTTAATTATTATTGTTGTTATTAACACCGAGTTTTACCAGTGTGAAGAAAAGCTCTCATGCTTTATCTTCGACAAGTCCACAATACACACTTTTTCATTATATAGTTAATTATTAATGTTGTTATTAACGATTGTTACCAGTAAAAATATAAACCATGAGGATTTTTAAAAGGGTGATAAGTGAAAAAAGCCAAAACATATATTTTATCCCTGTTTATTACCAATATTTACAAAATTCAAAAGAGCCGCACACACACACACACACACACACATACATATGTAAAATGTTTATATTGTGTCACCAGTTTATCAGCATGTTATTTAACAAGTTTTTATTCTTCAAGTTTGTTCACTCACCCACATAAGGAATTGTGTCACTATCATATCCATTTTCTGCTGCAACCACTGAATTAAAATGTTTCACTATTTTTTCCACAAGCATGTTCTCGCAAAAAACAAACACTTCTTTGGAAAGTCTTTTTCCGTCGATGTTTTGTATAGACAAAGGCTCAGGTTTTGTACATCCATGTAGATGGGAAAGCACAAACTTCTCCTTATTACATGCATGGACAGGGGAAATATCTGTGCAACCGAAACATTGTTCGCGAAGGTCGAGAATGCAAGATTCCACACAGTTTCCAAAATATGATTTCAGATACGGCGACACTGTTTCACACATAACTTTCGCATGCTCGATGCACACAAATATCTTCATAAAGTTCCGCCACGAACTTTCTGCGATGAACACTATCTCCAGGGAACCGTAAGCTGGTTTCTTCCTTATAATGATCTGACGGCGATTGTACAGTGTGGTTATCAGCAATTCATGTTGCTCACTTAGTGGGTAGGAAACACGAGGCTGCTCACCTGGAATAGCGATGTAATTGTCGATTACTGGAAACAATTCCTGAAGAGCGTGCCACTCCTGCAACTGTAGTTCAACACCGGCCGCCCCGCTTCTGTGTAGCCTGACCACAGGTTGGAAATCCAGATGAGAGGAAAGTCCGATTGAGATAACTTTTGTTTTCGAAGCATTCAAATAGTAGATGTGATCGAATAATATCGACTGGCGTATAAGACTAGTTACTTGTTTTTGTTCTTCAGGTAAATGCTGATCGCTCTCTTTCTGAAGAACCCCTTTGAAATTAGTGTACGGTTGAAATCTTTTTTTCAACGGCATCGAAATAGAGGATTCCATGACTAAGAACTGCGAGATACTGCATGTCGCAGCGTGCAGGTATACATTTGAAGAAATGCGTGGGTGTGTTTTTTGAGACGCATGCGCGCGTAGCAAACCAAGCATGTGCTGGACAAAAAAGGTGGAGGGGGCGGGGCATTACAAAGATCAATGGTGAGAGAAAAATCAGCAGAATATCATAAACGTCATATTGAGGAAATATTGGATAACAAATATTAATTAATTTAATTAAAGCATCAACCGCATTGTCGATCTGAAATTAGGTTTATAGACAGGGGGCAAAATGGAAAATATCGACGATGTTCTAGTATTGGATTGTTTCTGTATTTCCATCGGTATAATCCTCCACCACATTTGAAGCATACTGTTTTATCCTCTTTTTGAATGTAAAATAATCCTGCTTCGGACAGAGCTTCTACAAACGGGAATTCTTTTGATTGCCAGTTTCTGAAAGAGGACAATCTAGCATTGAAAGATCCCATCTCTGGATATTGCGTCATTGTTCTGTAAAGACACAAAACAAGATAAATATTATAAGTAAGCTGTTGTAAACTGTAACGCTACAAAATTATTAATATACTATTAGGACTATATGTAACTTGTATAAAATTTCAAACAGTATTTACTGTCAATATTTTCTAGTATACGTACCGAGTATTATAAATTTAATTTACGAGTCAGCAAATAAGTTGTTATAATATTGTCGTTTTTTATCGGTACTGGGAATAAAATTTGAAATTTATGCATGGGTTTACCAGAGGCTCTATGGAATAAATACAGAAAACAGTAATGCCCACAGTACACAGACCCGTAACTTTGTATCTGATGAGTGTTGTACGTATAGAATTTAGAGTTATTTTCCAAAAATCGCAAATGGTTATGCACATGTGGAGGTTTTCCGTAACTATCAAAAAATTCCCCCCGGGAGTTACTGTCTATGTAAATTGCTACCCAGTGCTTCCCGGGGCTATCTTTGGGATCTGTATTTACAATCAACGCTGCTGGTAGTTCCACATGTACAGGTAATTCATTAGCTGCGAAAACCCCAACATGATGATTGTCAAAGGCTCTATTTGATATTAACCCGTGAAGCAAATTTAAAGTCGACAGCATTGCTGGACACTAAATAGTAATATTGTGCAACTCACCTTTTTATACTTCAAAGTAGACGGTACACGTCACAGTAGATTCCAGAACCAATTTGATCTGGGCCACCAAGCTGTTTATCGTTGTTGAAACAATGGAGAGCTATCTAACACAACGCTGATGCTCGGAATATGTAGGCGGGGTTTACAAACGCGCATGCGTACAATGCTATCTGGCATTTGTTGTGCTGTTGTAAAATGAATTTTGTACTATAAGAAAATTGTCTGTATGTGTGTGTGTATATATATATCTATATATACAGACACACACGCATATTTATTTATTGATGAAGTGTATATATATATATATAATACAATACAATATAATATATATATATATATGTAATTTGAAGATACAACATATCAGTAAAATCTAACAACTAGAAAAATATTCATAACATTCGACTTTTATATTATATGTAATTTAAAACATTCTTCACAGTTTGAGAAATGGAGTGCTTGTGGAAACACCCGTTCTCTGCAATATTGGCTGGTCCATCAGGATGTGGAAAGACATATTTTGTGAAGCATTTTCTCCAGTGTTTACCCCAAATGGTAAATGTAAAATTCAACAATATTTTGGTGTGCTACGGGGAATGGCAATCTGCATACAATGATTTCCCTGGTTTTGTACAATTTCGGGAAGGAATGCCTAATATTGACCAATTTGTGCCAAATTCTGGACCTCATCTTATTATTATCGATGATCAGATGAGGGAATGCGATCAAAGAGTCACAGATTTATTTACAAAAGGGTGTCATCATCGTGATATTAGTCTTTTCTTTATCACTCAAAATCTATTCCATCAGGGAAAAGGGAATAGGGATATATCTTTAAATAGTCATTATATTGTATGCTTCAAAAATCCAAGAGACAGAGCCCAAATTAATTATTTATCTAGACAAGTATACCCGGAGAATCCAAATTTTATAAAAGATGCATATTACAATGCCACCGCTGAACCCCATGGATATTTGCTGTTTGATCTGAAGCAGAACACTCCGGAAGAAGTACGTTTTCGGTCGCGGATATTTCCCGACGATGATATCAATTATGTATATATTCCTACAAAAAAAGCAAGCATAATCACTAGTCGTTTATTCTGTCATCATGGCTCCAAGAGTGAAACACGCTAAAGTGCTCCAAGTTTTGTCGGATGCTAAACCAGCACTTCGCACAGCGATATTACAAGCTGCTGATTCTTCCTTAGTTAATTCAATCTGTGAGTGTTGTTACAATGTTCTAAAAGGGAATGTTCCTCTTTCAACACCTCAGAAAACAAGATTGAGCCGGTACAAGAAGGTGATACGTAATCTCTCTGCCAAAGGACACTCTACAAAGCAGAAGAAACAGATACTAGTGCAACACGGAGGATTTCTACCTGCGTTATTAGCCCCTTTAATAGGAGGTGTGTTATCAAGTTTATTTAAGTGAAAAAAAATCTGAACATGGAGCATGCCAAAAAAAATGGTTATAATACCTCAAGAATTTATGGATAACATGAGACATCCTGTTATGTCTGCACCGTCTACATCCTTATCGCAATTGGATCAGGATATGCAAGTAATTTTGAATCTCAAAGGTCTTTCGGATGATGAAAAATGGAATCGTTACAGTATTGTGCTCCAAAAATTTCTGTCTATTACTCGAAAACAAAGAGAACCTGTGTCGCTACCGATTACAGAATCTACTGAGAAGTTGACTGATATGAAAGAAGAAATTCTAGCTGCTACACCTAGCATGTATCGTAGAAAAGCCGAACTGTTGTATGAACGTCTTTTACATAATAGTAATATTGATTGGGATAAATATGGGACAGTTTTTATTAACAATAATAAAATTGAAGGCTCAAATATTGTCGATCTAGTATCGGATATAATTCGACCACGAAAAACAAGCAATCCTGTTGGGTGGCAACTATTCAATAGAGCTCTGGCGTTATCTAATATCCCTCAAGAATATATTGGAAACCCCCGGAGACAGGAGTTTATTCAACAGATTGTTTTTGGCAACCCCGGACGCCATGTTCCGCTGTCCGGAGCTAACCAAGAAGAGGCACAAGAATTAACAGAAGCAGAAGAAGAAGAAGAAGAAAAGGAACCAATTTCTTTTGTATCATCATTTCCAGGGCACAAACGTAAACGTACTGTTCCAGTTTGGTCAAGATACAAACCATGAGCGAAAAAATATTAGAGAATATCTGGTACAATCCATCTCATCCAGCATCCTATTCTACAGCTTCAACACTATGGAAAGCTGTAAAAAAATCCATACCATTGTCAACAATCAAACATTGGCTGACAAAGCAAACTGCATACACTTTGCATAGACCTGTAAAGCGTCGATTTCCGAGAAACTTTTATTTTGTGCATAATATCGATGACCAATGGCAGGCTGACTTGAATGACATGCAGAGTTTGCGGAATCACAACAAAGGGTACAGATATATACTCACAGTTATCGATATTTTTAGCAGGCATGCTTGGGCTGTCCCTGTAAAAAATAAAACTGGTGTATGTATAAAAAAGGCTTTCCAGCAAATTTTCAAACAAAGCAAAAGAAAACCTTTGCAATTACAAACTGACAAAGGCCGTGAGTTTACCAACAGTATTGTGCAGGAATATCTCAAAAAACAAAATGTAATTTATTTTACAACAAAGAATCCTGATATTAAAGCTAGTATTGTTGAAAGATTCAACAGAACTTTAAAGGAACGCATGTGGAAGTATTTTACTAAGCAAAGAACCAGCTGTTATGTTAATGTACTCCCAAAGCTTTTGAAAGCTTATAATCATAAAATTCACTCGAGTATTAAAATGGCACCAGCAGATGTTACTCCTGAGAAGGTTTTGAAAGTATGGCACAATATGTATGACAAAAAACTCAAATCTGATTCATCTCCACTATTGTCATTGAAGATGCCATTCAAAATAGGAGATACAGTGAGAATAACAAAAACCAAAAAACGCTTTGACAAAGGTTACATGGAAAATTGGACAAGAGAAATATTTGTGGTGGAACGTATTTTGAAAAGAAATCCTCAAGTGTATGAATTAAAAGATCTACAAGGACATAAAATCGATGGAACATTTTATACGGAAGAGTTGCAATTGGTCCGCTTACCGGATATGCATGAAATTGATAAAATCCTTGCGACCAAAGGTAAAGGAGCCAGTAAAAAGTTGTTAGTTCATTGGAAAGGTTACTCCAGATTATTTGACAGTTGGATTAGCGCATCGTTTTTGGAGTCAAAAAAAGAGAGAGAGAGGCATAATTTTTTGTAGGTATTCTCACCAGTGGTACAAATAACCTTCATAACACATCATGAGAAAAGCAAACGCGTTCTACCTTACTTTGCCTAGTAACAGTTCCATGAAATATTTCCCAAGTAATACTCTAACTAATTACACCACAAAGCTTCAGAACCGTGTGGAGTTGGACACCAACAAATGGGAGATGGCATTGGTAGAAGTGCATTATCCTTATTCAATACTAAACATTACAAGATTTAACAACTATATTCAATATAAATCTATGGATGATGTCAAATGGAACGAACTTCGAATATCCGAAGGCTATTACGCATCTATAAACAGCATTGTTGCAGAAATCAATAAATATTCTGAAACATTAAATTTTAGTCTCCGAAATCATCCTGCGTACAAACATGTGACTGTTGATATATCTACCAAGCAGAGAAACATAAATGTACGATTGTCACCTCAACTGGCTCGGATATTAGGTTTTAAACCGACCGATGATCTATCAGAAGTAAAAATTGGACGCTCGCCTCCAAATGTTGTGAGAGAAATTCCTTCCCAGATGTATATTTACACAGATATTGCGGAATCACATATGGTGGGTGATGCTGTCGCCCCTCTATTACGTATTATAAACATTAATCCTATGGAACATACTTTTGGAAGTGATGGTGTGCAAATTTTCGATTCACCACATTACATCCCAGTGCAGAAACATAATTTCGAACAAATAGAAATTGACTTAAGGGATAGCACTGGTGCACACATCCCATTCTCCTTCGGACTAGTGTGTTTGAAACTTCATTTTAGACGTTGTGGTGAAAAGCTCTGATTATGAATGACCCATATTTTCAATACTACCATCAACAAGCTGGATCTGGTGTGGGTAACATATATTACGGTGCTGCCTATCAAAAAGGACATGGCATTGGAAGCTTTCTTGGAGGACTTTTTCGGTCAGCTTTGCCTCTTATCAAAAAAGGAGCGAAAGCTGTAGGGAAAGAAATGTTAAAAACAGGGGTAAATGTGTTAGGTGATGTTGTAGACAAAACACCCCTAAAACAGTCACTACAATCCAGAATTTCGGATGCCAGATCAAATCTTAAAAGAAAAGCTGAAACAAAGCTAAAGGAAATGATTGGTTCAGGTTATCAGGGGCATAAACATTTCAAAAGGAATCACTCTGCTTCGGGACAGCGAACTGGAAGGATCGCTCAGAGAAAGAAGAGATCCAGTGCCAATACAAACACCAAGAAAACAACCAAACGCAACCGTAAGAAAATTCAAATAACATCAGATATTTTTGATTAGATATGGCGCTAATTAGGGAGAAATCATGTGAGTGTTTTAAAAGTGAATTGGATATTTTCTCGGTAAAACCTACTCAGACAAGCATCTTAGAACACCACACCATCGGATACAAACCTGTTAGTTCCCTGGCAGATAATGCCCCCACCGAGTTTGTAATACCTGGACATGGTGATGATTATATGGATTTAGCACACACAATGTTGAATATAGATGCCAGAATTGTAAAAGCGAATGGTCAGTTATTGCTACCCACAGATAAAACAATTGGACCTGTCAATGATTTTCTCAATGCAATGTTCAGCGAAGTACAAATCTACTTAAATAACAAACTCATCTCGTTTCCATCTCACATGCACCCATACAGGTCTTATTTTGAAAAAGCACTGAACTATGACATATCTGCAAAATCATCTCATCTCCAAAGTGCATTGTGGTACAAGGATACAGCAGGCGCTTTTGATAACGTTTCGGAAGACAACAAAGGCTTTACAAAACGTAACCAACTAACAAAACAGAGTAAAACATTTGATATGTTTGGTTACTTGCATTCTGATATTTTCAATCAAGAGAAATTTTTGATCAATGGAGTGGAAATGCGAATAAAACTGATTCCTTCGAAAAACACTTTCTGCTTGATGGGATTAGATGACAGTGAAGGCAAAGTGGAAATTCTGGATGCTACACTATATGTGAGAAAAGTATCGGTCAGTTCATCCATCAAACTTAGTCACAATCGCATATTGCAAAAACATACAGCAAAATACCCTCTAACAAGAGTACAACTTAAAGCTGTAACTATTCCAAAAGATATTGTTTCAAAAACAATTGACAATGTGATACTTGGACGTCTTCCGAAACGATTAGTTGTGGGGTTTGTTACCAACGATGCATTCAACGGCACACTGTCTACAAACCCATTCAATTTTCAACATTTCAATTACAACTTCTTTACTTTATATGTTGATGGAGTCCAAATTCCCAGCAAACCACTTCAACCAGACTTTGAAAACAACAAGTACATAACAGCATATCACACATTATTCTCTGGAACAGGGATACACTATATGGATGAAGGAAACAATATATCGCGTGAGGAATACCCCCAGGGATACGCATTACTTGTTTTCGATATAACACCAGACGCAGCTGCAAGTGCCATATCCCACTGCAGTCTTCAACGGCAAGGGGCTGTTAGCTTGGAAGTCCACTTCAAATCGGCTTTGGAATCTACTGTGACTTGTGTTATCTACTCTGAATTTGACGCTCTCATGGAAATTAATAATCAAAGAGATATTCATCTGGATTAATTGTATAACAAGGTGAGTTGCACAATATTACTATTTAGTGTCCAGCAATGCTGTCGACTTTAAATTTGCTTCACGGGTTAATATCAAATAGAGCCTTTGACAATCATCATGTTGGGGTTTTCGCAGCTAATGAATTACCTGTACATGTGGAACTACCAGCAGCGTTGATTGTAAATACAGATCCCAAAGATAGCCCCGGGAAGCACTGGGTAGCAATTTACATAGACAGTAACTCCCGGGGGGAATTTTTTGATAGTTACGGAAAACCTCCACATGTGCATAACCATTTGCGATTTTTGGAAAATAACTCTAAATTCTATACGTACAACACTCATCAGATACAAAGTTACGGGTCTGTGTACTGTGGGCATTACTGTTTTCTGTATTTATTCCATAGAGCCTCTGGTAAACCCATGCATAAATTTCAAATTTTATTCCCAGTACCGATAAAAAACGACAATATTATAACAACTTATTTGCTGACTCGTAAATTAAATTTATAATACTCGGTACGTATACTAGAAAATATTGACAGTAAATACTGTTTGAAATTTTATACAAGTTACATATAGTCCTAATAGTATATTAATAATTTTGTAGCGTTACAGTTTACAACAGCTTACTTATAATATTTATCTTGTTTTGTGTCTTTACAGAACAATGACGCAATATCCAGAGATGGGATCTTTCAATGCTAGATTGTCCTCTTTCAGAAACTGGCAATCAAAAGAATTCCCGTTTGTAGAAGCTCTGTCCGAAGCAGGATTATTTTACATTCAAAAAGAGGATAAAACAGTATGCTTCAAATGTGGTGGAGGATTATACCGATGGAAATACAGAAACAATCCAATACTAGAACATCGTCGATATTTTCCATTTTGCCCCCTGTCTATAAACCTAATTTCAGATCGACAATGCGGTTGATGCTTTAATTAAATTAATTAATATTTGTTATCCAATATTTCCTCAATATGACGTTTATGATATTCTGCTGATTTTTCTCTCACCATTGATCTTTGTAATGCCCCGCCCCCTCCACCTTTTTTGTCCAGCACATGCTTGGTTTGCTACGCGCGCATGCGTCTCAAAAAACACACCCACGCATTTCTTCAAATGTATACCTGCACGCTGCGACATGCAGTATCTCGCAGTTCTTAGTCATGGAATCCTCTATTTCGATGCCGTTGAAAAAAAGATTTCAACCGTACACTAATTTCAAAGGGGTTCTTCAGAAAGAGAGCGATCAGCATTTACCTGAAGAACAAAAACAAGTAACTAGTCTTATACGCCAGTCGATATTATTCGATCACATCTACTATTTGAATGCTTCGAAAACAAAAGTTATCTCAATCGGACTTTCCTCTCATCTGGATTTCCAACCTGTGGTCAGGCTACACAGAAGCGGGGCGGCCGGTGTTGAACTACAGTTGCAGGAGTGGCACGCTCTTCAGGAATTGTTTCCAGTAATCGACAATTACATCGCTATTCCAGGTGAGCAGCCTCGTGTTTCCTACCCACTAAGTGAGCAACATGAATTGCTGATAACCACACTGTACAATCGCCGTCAGATCATTATAAGGAAGAAACCAGCTTACGGTTCCCTGGAGATAGTGTTCATCGCAGAAAGTTCGTGGCGGAACTTTATGAAGATATTTGTGTGCATCGAGCATGCGAAAGTTATGTGTGAAACAGTGTCGCCGTATCTGAAATCATATTTTGGAAACTGTGTGGAATCTTGCATTCTCGACCTTCGCGAACAATGTTTCGGTTGCACAGATATTTCCCCTGTCCATGCATGTAATAAGGAGAAGTTTGTGCTTTCCCATCTACATGGATGTACAAAACCTGAGCCTTTGTCTATACAAAACATCGACGGAAAAAGACTTTCCAAAGAAGTGTTTGTTTTTTGCGAGAACATGCTTGTGGAAAAAATAGTGAAACATTTTAATTCAGTGGTTGCAGCAGAAAATGGATATGATAGTGACACAATTCCTTATGTGGGTGAGTGAACAAACTTGAAGAATAAAAACTTGTTAAATAACATGCTGATAAACTGGTGACACAATATAAACATTTTACATATGTATGTGTGTGTGTGTGTGTGTGTGTGCGGCTCTTTTGAATTTTGTAAATATTGGTAATAAACAGGGATAAAATATATGTTTTGGCTTTTTTCACTTATCACCCTTTTAAAAATCCTCATGGTTTATATTTTTACTGGTAACAATCGTTAATAACAACATTAATAATTAACTATATAATGAAAAAGTGTGTATTGTGGACTTGTCGAAGATAAAGCATGAGAGCTTTTCTTCACACTGGTAAAACTCGGTGTTAATAACAACAATAATAATTAACTATATAATGAAAAAGTGTGTATTGTGAATTTGTCGGAGATAAAGCATGAGAGCTTTTCTTCACACTGGTAAGAATCTGTGTTAATAACAACATTAATAATTAACTATACAATAAAAAAAATGTGTATTGTGAACTTGTCGGAGATAAAGCATGAGAGCTTTTCTGCACAGCGCTGGACACGCAAAGGCAAGTATCTTTATTTTCATTCTATTTCTAACAATGATTCGCTATTTTTTCTTGTCACTATAAAAAACTAATTCAATTTTTCTTTTATCACATCTGTCGCCATTTTGCTTGTTTTTGTTTAATTCCTCTTTATGCATTGAGGTTAATCGAAACATAACTTTAGACTTTTACATGGAATTGAAACATAGAATCTTGCCTCCTTTGATTGAATCGAACCTGTGACTCCTCTTTGATCACAAAACAATAATGACGGCCATCTTGCTTATTTTACCTACTCTTTATGCATTTAAGCTAATCGGTACTGGGGCCCCACACGGCAAAACAACAGATTCTAATTTATCTTTATACATTAGCGGTAAAGTCTTTGCGTTGTAATCAAAAGGCATTTTGTTTTGATTTTTAATATCTGTTCCTGCCTAAATACTAATGGGGACTCAACACACTTCTTTTTTTTTTTTTTAAAAAAAAAAAAAACATCATTATCAGCCAATTTGACATTGTGAATCGAACCCGGGACCTTTTCATTACAGCATAAACATCCTATTTCCAATTAGTTCATTTTCTCTTTGTGCACAAAAAAGCTAATCGGAACTTTTAAACAAATACAATTGAATATCCAATTTTCACTAACATTGGGAATCGAACCCTCAACAACTTGGTTAAAACATCTCGCGGAATAAAAAACACCACCCGCGCCGCGCCGCCCCGCTCCGCCCCGCGCCGCGCCGCCCCGCTCCGCCCCGCCCCGCGCCGCGCCGCACCCCGGTCGCCGCCGCCGCCGCCGCTAAACACAAAACGCGGCCGCCATTTTGATTTTATTCAAACACTATTTATGCACAGATGGACTAATCGGGACCTATAATGGCGGGACTAAACAATTGGCCTAATTTAACTACCTAGAAAATCGAACCCGCGACCTCTTCATTGCCAGGTGACAACATTAACCACTAACCCAACTCGATTTTCGAACTCAACCATTTTGTTGCCTTTATTTACACTCAGGCTAATCGAGACCATTCAATATTGACATCGTCGCCTTGTAATCAACGGGTCCCAGGTTCGATACTCGGTGGAGGCACATAGTGGTCCGAATCACCACTTTTCAACTGTAGCTTCAATCCTGATTAGTTTTGCCGTGCATAAAACGGACTTAAAAAAACTAACTCAATCTATCAACCAATCAATATTGACTCTACCAGGAATCGAACCCTCGACGCCTCTTGTTTTACAGAGCAATAACCTTAGCCGCTAAACTTTCGGGGGTAAAGCACCTTCGGCGCCATCTTTAAATCATTTCTTCATGTCTTTGAATCATACGCAATGGTTGCGCGCGCATTTCCTCCACACACACACAAACATACGCACGTGTTAAGTTAGCATACATCAAGAAACAACGTGACAAACCCATTGACCCCCCTCCCCCCACCGCTTCCGATGTCTTCAACGTGATCAGACACGTTCTGCTGACTCAACAATAAAATCACTCGTGGCCCGCTACAACCGGATGTAACTTAACACCAGGCGCATCAAATTTTTGCTGACGCGTAGGAACATAGTGCTGCCATTACTACTGTTGACATGCAGAGCCGAACATTTTTTGTTCGTTGTCATCTCCTTTTTTGTAATACTTGAATTGTTTGTTTGAATTGTTGTTTTAAGTCCACTTTATGACATACAGGCAAATAGGGTCTGGGCCTACAATATAAAGCACACACCGACCACTGTGCAATCATTGACGGATCCAGAAGTTACAGTTGGGGGGGGGGGGGGCGATTTTCAGTCGAGTACGTCACCTCAACTAGAATCAATTCTAACCAGTGACGTGCGTTGACGTCGACACTTGGGGTAGCAATCAGTGGCCGGGGGGGTGTAGATCATACCCCTCCCCCTTTAGGGTCAGGCATTCCTAAAAAAAAACCGTCAAAAACAGGAAATGATTGCAAAATGATGAATGAGTACAAACAAGTACACAAACTCCCATCCCCTTTCGAAAATGAAAAATGATTTGATTTGACTACTAAGCCAGAGATCCCGGATTCGAATCTCGTTTTGGCCATAGATGTTCTTTGTGTGCGTGTGTCCCTTCATCAATTTTATCGTATCGTCTTCACGAATAGCCAAAAGTGGCGGAAAAGCGGAGCAAAATAAACCCAATGAAGCAATCAATCAATGATTTGATTTGATTTTTATTACTTAGCGTCGCTTTTTTGTCACATTTCGTTAATTGCGAAGATGATACGATAAAATTAATGAAGAGACAAACAGAAATAACATCTATGCCCAGGACAGGGTTGGAACCCGGAACTCCTGGTGTCGTAGCGCGCTGTGATATCCACTCCTCCCCCCCTCCCCGGTTGGTTGATTTCTTTGTCGATTTGGTGTTTTAA
The DNA here is from genome assembly GCF_977018435.1 of Lepisma saccharinum. Taxonomy (NCBI): domain Eukaryota; kingdom Metazoa; phylum Arthropoda; class Insecta; order Zygentoma; family Lepismatidae; genus Lepisma; species Lepisma saccharinum. The sequence continues at coordinate 108,715,101 of NC_139232.1, forward strand.
GTCCACTTTATGCACAGAAAGGCTAATCGGAACTGAACCTACAGTTTAAAGTGGGATCCGAACCAATATGTGCCTCCACCGGGTACCGATCCGGGACCACTTGCACTCTTACCCACGGAGGTCGGCCTTCAACAAAGATGAGTGGAAATACGTGGGTATCGGTAAAACAAACTGCATTTTTCCTCAGTGGTAATTTTCAATTGGATATTTGAAACATCATCTTTGTATATGATTAACGTTTTTTCCAAATATTTTGCATTGCTCGATTTCCCTACTCCTTACTCAAGGATCCGGGTTCGAGCTGTGGCGTGTGCATGAGTGTTCCATTGTATCCATCCTTCACCTGTTTAATTTAATGATTTAATCAACGTTTATCGTCATGGCAGAAGGTAGGCAAAGTATGGAAAAGAAACGCTTTAAAAAAAATCTCTCCCAGTGCATCTGCAGGGCAAGTCTAGAGTTCTCTGTTTACGATTGTACCTCATGACTTCCTTAAGTTCATTAGCTACTTATTGCGATTAAATCTATACAGCTAGAAAAAGTGATGGGAAGTGGCAAAAATTCAACATATTAGAGGAGATAAACCGGTAACAAAACACACTTTTTAGTAGTTTCTTCAATAATATTGTTTTGACTTTTTGAGTTCTGGGATACATTTTTCATTCCAAATTATTTCATTATTCAATGCAGAGTACAACACATAGGAACAAAAATGTGCGCTCATCACGGGTTCGAATCCCGGCTTGGATTGTTCATTGTGAGGTCGCTTCATCAATTTCATCATATCATCAAAAAGACGTTTGTGCCAATCTAGATGACTGAGAAAGTGCTATTAAAAGTAACGTATTCTTATCCGAAGTGACCAAAACAAACGGATAAATACTTGATACTCCAAAACGTAATTATTATCTTTGCCGGATGAAGAAGTGTGCATGAGTGTTCCATTGTATCCATCCTTCACCTGTTTTCTTTTTTCTTTATAAGACTCGTGGAATGTTTTCTTGCACTCATCCTGATTTTCGCGATAACGAAATGGGGCAGAAAAGCGAAGTAAAATAAATCAAACGAACAACAACAATATGAACGCACGATCTCTTGCCCAGATAAATACGTCCGTATTTACGACTATTTAGTTTACCCATTTTTTTTTATTGGAGGCCAAGAGATTAGTATATTTAAATAAAACACTACTAAAACGAGAGGGAGAGGGAGCCTGAGCAAATATTTGTTATTTAATCATTATATATTCCATATTTGATAAAAAAAGAAAGCATAACATTATTGTCTGCGCATAATACGTTTCCATTTCATAAATAATAAAACTACATCCCATATTAATCATACATATTGTACAACGTGTAAAAAGTTGTGGTGTAAATACACAGAACATAAGTACTACAGATAATTTTCCCCTGAGTTCTTTAGAGGATTTACAAAGAAATCGAAGGGGAAACCAATCCCCTATCTGTCCTATAGGAGATAGACTAGGGGACCTGAAAGCACGGGCTTTCAACCATAGCAGTGCGAGGGAGCAAGGGAGGTCGAGGCAGAAATATTCCATTTCCATTCGGGCGGTCGTTTTTACCTGGAATTGGTGAGGCGGAGGAAGAGCGAGCTAGGCCAGATTTGCCCGCGCGGATCGCACCGAGGGACGAGAAGCGCATGAAAAAAAAGTGTTGCATATGAACTGAAGCTTTAACAAGACAATAAATATTGTGATTTGAAAATAATTAGCGTGTGAGATTGATTGATCTATCTCTGCTAGACTAGCTACTCCTCAGCGCACGTCACAGATTCTAACCCACACTTGCACTGTTTTATGCAAACAATATAAGATACTGTGAACAGGAACCAAGCTAACTTCCAGATTCTAGAGATTATTGATCTGCAAAAGTCGGATTTCAGGGCTAGGGCTTTTTCACAATTCCTTTCATTGTTACGGTAAACTGAACGATAAGGAGTAAAGCGTATAAACAAAGAATACAGAAACTTATTCTCAAGGGTTATCGGGCCCAATCACCTTTGAAGTAATATTGCACGTGGTTCGGGTCCAAATTTAAACTGTAGGTCCATTTGCGATTAGCATATCATGAGCATAAAGTGAACTTAAAACAAGCTTGTTAAACAAGTCAGAACATTCAAGTCTTCAACAAACACCTGACAGTTGGGAGGGGCAATCGCCCCTATCGCCCTCCCCGTGGATCCGCACCTGTGTGCAAAGTGCCCTCCACCGGGCATCGAACCCTGGACCTCTTGATTTCAAGGCGACGAGGTTAATACTACGCCATCGCGAAGGTCATTTTTAAAATACAGTCATCCCTTTTGGGAGAGACACGTGCCCCCGTGTTCACCCCGTTAAATCCGCCAATTGCTCCATTTAAGGTTTGATTTAGCTCCATTTTTAATAAACCGATTTGGCAACACTGGCTGTATGTTAACAATTTACAAAACTCGTTGTTTTTATTCCTGTCAATGTTAATGTCAAGGATTATTTGGATCTGGTTCTAGTCAGTGTATTACTGGATTATTATTATTATACTTTGCAAGCAACTGTAAAAAGGACACATAACTCAAATATGTGACTTACAAAGGTTTTTACCTTCCATGAAATATTCACGACTAAGATAAGCATGCTTTTGAAATATTTTAAGTATGTTTCATAGACGTGCCCACGGAGGGGGGCAAGGTATGGCAGTTACCCCCCCCCCTAATGTTCTAACTTACAAACTTAGTGTAGAGGAATTTATCGTCGTTATTAAACAATAATATATTCTGATAAAAGAGAAAGTGTTTTCAGGAGTATGAAAGTTTCAAACAACTACGGGGGAGGGTGATGGTGAATTATTTCCTATGTAATTGTACTATCCCAGTCAGTGGCGGCGATTAGGGACTAGGGAGGGCGAGGGGGAGCAGTTGCCCCCCACTTTTTGCCACTTTCTCCCCTTACTATGCTAAACCTTATCTACAAAGGGAAATATACTGTATTTGCCCCCCCCCCTTTAGTTGTGGCACCTTGCATCCTCGGTTTTTTAACCCAATCTCCGCCACTGAATTCCCACTTCGTTCTCTAGCAAATTTAATGTTATTAACACTCCCATGTACTTTATTCGTTAATTGTGCTACCACTATGTGGCTGCAGAATAAATTGCTCACACAAATTTATTTAAATAAATTATGTGCAGTTTTTTTTAGTCTGCTTTAAAAAATCATGTGCAGTGGCAAGCCACCATCGTGAGGAAATTGGGGAGCTACGAGTGAATAGCGTAACCCGGTCACGGATATCTTATATAACGTGCTGACCCCACGTCATGCTATTACCGGTTGAAGATCTCCACACCCATAGGTAAGGTTGTGGGAGGGAGACTGGCAGACGGTCCTTTGCAGGGCTGTCGAGCCATGGGTTATTAATTATATTATTATATGTGTATATGCAAATTAGATTCTGAACAACAGAGAAGGGAATTAAAGTCAAACGAAAAATGTCTCGCCAACTATAAGTGGCAAAATGAAATCTATTTAAAATCAAAAGAGGAAAAATTCAAAGTACACAGCTTTTTGATTCCCATATCAGCGGCATCGATGTGTGTATAAATCACGAAACTAGATCTGGTAATCAAGTGGGCAGGCTTTTTACATTGAAACCGAAGGAAGAAGATCTCTGGCTTATTTTTGTTCACTTTAGCGTGTCCATGATGAAGCTACATGCGGAAGTTCGAAGTTGTGCAATTGAAAATTTACTTCTGGAAAATGGCTTAGATGGTTGAATGATTCCGTTACTATCTCAACTACACATACACAATTTTTTGTAAAGTGCTGATTAATTTGCTTTATTTTACTCCCTTCTTGTGCCACTTTTGGCTAATTTGCGAAGATGGGGATGAGTGATGATATGATGAAATTGGTGAATGGACACTCACAAACATCCATGCCCTGGTCGGCAGTGGCGTCGCTAGGACCTTTTGGAGGGGGCTTCAGCCCCCCCAATCCCTCGATAAGCCCCCCCCCAATTTTTAGCTATTATTACATACAGTATTTCGAGAAAACATATTTGAACAATTGTTAATGCAGGAACATATACATGTTATGGGAAAGACTAGATACATATTATGGGAAAGACTCGTTTCGTTGTGACATAGTTTTTTTTAAACCACGATCTTACATCTGACACGTCATGTCTTTAGCTGGCAACAGTGCAAACGATCGCCGTCATTTGTTCTATTTTCACAACGGTTGCTACGCGAGGAAACGGTAGTGGTGCGTTTTGTGTTACGGAGTTTGTGGGATTCGAGTCTGTGAAAATGGAACTTCAAGTTGTACTTTTCTGGAAGTGTCTATTTTACATGGTTTTTTAATAATTGTGGACTTGAAAGTTATCTGTTATTAGAAGTGAAAGGTTCAGGATTCGATAAATACATACGTGATAGGTTTTGAACGCGAAAAGCGTAAGAAAGTGTGACTATCGAGTGCTACGATTGTGTTGTGACAGACATTTTTCTAGTTGTTTCAAAAGGATACCGGGAAACAATTAGATCGTCCCAACATGGAAGAAAGTAGTAATGAACTTAACGCAGCAAATGCTATGTTAGCTTTGGCTGACGTAACGGAAAACCAGAATGACTGGGCAGATATAAATGATCGAGAAGAAGTTGACATGACGGATCACAAAAGCAAACGTGTTCCCAAAAGGCAAAGAGAGGAAAACAATGAAGTAGGCCAGGAAAAAGTAGCTAAATCACCCACATCTGCTATACCTAACTTTAATTATTCTAGAGATCATTCGGGACCATATATTGTTTTATTAGAAGGAGTGGATAAAAATATTGGCAAACTAAATGGGGGAAGTTTGGGCAATTTTTTTCGTAAAAACGAAATCCCAGTTGATCTAGTAGAGCAATGTGGACGAAATCGGGTGAGAGTCACATTTGCTAGTGCACAAGCAGCCAACACGTTCGTTAATGACCGAACACTACACACACAATTAGCCGTACTGGCCCGCGTACCCCAATCGTTAGTTCAAAGAGAGGGTTTAATTTTTGGCGTGGCCATAGACTTAACAGAAACAGATATTCTGGAAGGAATTGATGCTGGTCCCATACAGGCAATAAGTGCCAAACGACAACAAAAGAAAATTTGGAACTCCGATGCGAATTTCACACTCAGAGATTCCACTGTAGTGTGTGTCACTTTTCGCGGAAACAGACTTCCAGAAAAAATTATATTAAATCTCGAAATCAAGGACGTACAACCTCGTATTAGACCTGTCTTGCAGTGCAAATGCTGTTACAGACTGTCTCATGGTGCAAATCAGTGCAAATCGAAAGCAAATTGCCCACAATGTGGATCCCCAAAGCATGGGGAATCTTGCAACAAACCACCCCAATGCATAAATTGCAAAGAACAACACAATGCTCTAGATAAGAATTGTCCAGCTAGGAGGGAAGCTCATGCCATACATACTCGTATGGCAATAGAAAATATTTCTTACTTTGAGGCTAGCCACAAAATACGGGGTACATATGTAGCCCCTCTCACAAAGGCGGAGGTATTACGATCACTACACGATCCACATACATACCCAACCTTACCTACCCTGGAAGCAGGTACCTCTTTTGGGGGACCACCGGCCTCTACAAGAAGAAACACTTATTCCAACATCGTGAGACAAGAACCGCCTACAAATAATAAAGCTAACTCTACCCAGGACTGTACACCTCTGGTGCGCCCTACACGTGGAAGAAGACGTAAAAAGAAAAATAATAAGAAAACCTCTGACACCTCGGACTCTTCTACCAGTGCCTCAGATGATGATATTTTCAATCCCTCACCCCCGATAGGATCCCGAGCCTTTCCTCCGCCTCGTAGTACAGGAGCTGGTGCACTTGGGAGAATTCCACCCAAGAGTACACCAGAAAGTATCACGATTCGTACAGACGAGAAGGTTCAAGGTCAACAAGGCCTAACAGAGACTCGTTCCGATAACACTTTACCCCCTATGCGGACATATGGTGCCAGAGACACATTATCTCCCGAACAGCGATCAATATATCGTTCTCTACTTGATCTTATTCCGGATCTATGGGCCTCTGTAGTTAATATACCAGAAATACACGAACAGGAGAAAATAATTAGAAGAATACAAGAACTTACGTCCCACCTCTTGTCTATTATGTCGGGTCGTTAATACGCCCCGATATCTTTCATATTTATCTCTATCACCTCCCCTCCCCTATCCTAAAAAAATGTCCTTGCCTGTTACTCTACAATGGAACGTGCGCAGTCTATCGGCACGTAAATGCGAAATTCAAGATCTGTTGGCGGATTACCGTCCACAACTTATCTGCCTACAGGAGGTGAAAGGTACTCATCATGAGAACTATCGGTTACCCCACTACATAATGTACGGCCCTCCCTTTGACCAAAATCAACGGGGAGTTGCTGTATATGTCCATGAAAATATACCCCATTCCGTAATTAACATTCCACATTCCCTCCCAATAATAAAAAAATACCAAGGTGAAATAGCTGCCGCCCGTATTAAATATGCTCATTATTTATTTACGCTTATATCTATGTACCTTCCACCACATCCTCTTTCTCAGAATATCCCACTCTCAGCCTTGAACGAACTTTTTACAATCATTCCGGGTCCATATTTGATAACAGGAGATTTTAATGCACATAATCACATATGGGGTAACTCTCGGACGGATAGGCTGGGAACCACAATAGAAAATTGGGTTACTGAAAATAACCTTATTATTCTGAATGATGGTTCCCCCACACATTATCCTCATAACGGATCCAGCCCGACGAGTATAGACCTCACTTTAGTATCACCACATATATTCAATAACATCAATTGGTTTAACGACATGGATTTAAGAGGGAGTGATCATACCCCAATTTTCCTTTCTTTACCGGCTAATTTATCGACTACAAGCACACCTGTACCTCCGGTTCGTCGCTGGAAACGCGATTCCATAAACTGGGAAAATTTCCGCACTTCTTTCCTCCGTTTATATTATAGTGATGATTCGGCTTCAGTAAGGACCATTACATATACCCAATTCTTGCAAATGCTAACAATCGCACTCGATGACAGCGGAACGAGACAAAAGTTTTACTCTTTTGACCGTTTTCCAAAACTCTATTGGTGGAACCCAACCTGTGCCGCAATTAAAAAAAGAAAGAAAATATTAGCAAAATTATACGCCAGATATCCTATGCCGGATACCTGGCGAGAACTAAAGAATGCCCAGGCGATAGCGAAAAAAACATATATCAAAGCTAAACGTCAGGCATGGAAATCATATTGTCAGTCTCTTAACCTTAACGTGCCAATTAGTATAATTTGGCGGAAATTCAATTCTCTCCGACATCCCCATGTTTCCCATCCACGTCCAATTGATACTTCCTGGGAATCAGATTTTATGGATCTTCTCACCCCCCCATCCGTTCCTATGCCTTCCCCCTGTTATGACCGTGAACCTACCGAATTTACTGATGATTTCCCAGCTATTTCAGTTAAAGAACTAAAAAATATCCTTGATAAAATCAAATCCACGGCACCTGGCTACGATGGTATTACCTATGAAATTCTAAAGCACCTACCTGTTCAAGGGTTCGAAATTCTTGCTGCGATTTATAATTATGTATATCGCAGAGGAAAAATACCACGTGGCTGGACCCAACATATTGTGATACCTATTTTAAAACCAAACAAACCAACCATGCAAGCCTCTTCATATCGACCTATAGTTTTGATACCAGTTATGGCTAAACTATTCGAACGTACCCTCCAACATAGAATCGTTTGGACACTAGAAAAACGCCAATTTTTCCCATCCACACAATTAGGATTTCGCATCGGTCTTGGTAGTCAGGATGCTATTGCTACACTCACTGTTGCTATTCAAAATAGCCAACTCCTGAGACAATTTTGCTTCAGCTTATTTGTTGACATCGCTAAAGCATATGACTCCGTTGACATTTCAATATTATGCAATCTTCTTGATTCAATAAACATTCACCCGATTGTGGCTAAAATAGCTTGGAATCTATATCAGGAACGTATTCTGGTTTTCTGGTTTCATAATGATGTGAAGGGCCCGAGACTGGTTCGGAGCGGAATACCACAGGGCTCCCCTCTGAGTCCCCTCCTCTTTAACATTTACACCAAATATATACATCAAATACCAAGGGCCACTCAAAACATCATTCAATATGCTGACGATTTTTGTTTTTATCAAAGTACATCAGACACCACACAAGGAATTTTAGAATTGCGCAACCTGATTCATACTCTACGTGTTCAATTATTATCTCGCGGTTTATCTTTTTCTGCCGAGAAATCAAAAATTATAATATTTAACCCTTATACATCAAACCGACACCCTAACAATCTGACACATATACTACAGATTCCGGTAGTATCTTCCTGTACTTACCTGGGGGTTTCCTTTGATAGAAAATTAGATTGGAAAGTCCATATTAACAAACTGCTAGCAAAAGGAAAACAAATAATCAATATTCTAAAAGGTTTGGCGAACACGAAATGGGGTGGACACCCCTCCATTATGACTTTGTTCTACAAAAATTGCTTTCGCTCGTTATTCGAGTATTCGGCACCCGTTTATGGTGGGACGATTGATACTTGGGCCGATAAAATAGACATTTTACAGAGACAGGCACTCCGTGTTTGTCTAGGATTAATGAAATCTAGTCCAAATATTAGTGTCTACAACGAGAGCGCTGAACAGGCCCTTTCATTTAGACGCCAGTATTCTACTACGAAATTTCTATTTAAAATATGGGAAAGACACAACCATCCTTTCAATAAAGCATTTGCAATACAACGACAACTGGGTGAAACTTTACCCTTGGATAGATCATGTTCTAGATATTATTTTTTGTATTGTTACAACATAGATAGAGAAGCATATCACTTAAGTTACACTATAGAAAATCCCTTGATTTACAATTTGAGGATTCCTACCGAGTCACCTGTCAATGTCAATTATGTTGATTTCGGTCGACATGAATATTATAAAGAAATTTGGCCAGACTATGACTTCATATACACTGACGGATCAAAAGATGACGAACATGTCGGCTGCGCATTCTACGCACCCTGCCAAAACATAGTCAGACAATTCTCCTTACCGCAAGACATGTCCATATTTTCGGCAGAATGTTATGCCATACACCAGGCATTGCTCTATGCCCGTGGAGCGGGATTTAAAAAAACTCTAATTCTAACTGACGCAATGAGTGTTTTATTTACACTCGATCGTTGTGGAAAAGATGCATACCGCATGCCCATTCTCCCGTCCCTGATCTTACAAACTACATTAAATCTCCGCCAAAATGATCAACGAGTGCAATTTACGTACGTAAAAGCTCATAGCAATCTTAATATATATCAGGATTTAGTGGACCAATACGCAAAAAAGGCAAAGAACACTCCTTTTCCTACTCCCCTTCGTTTATCCTATACTGATCTTCTACCCCGAGTTAAAATGAAACTTAATTCCCAATGGGAAGCTCGGGCACTTAATCAAATTGCAAATACGACCACTTATAAATGGTACGCAGAAAAAGTAGTCAGTCGACCCTGGTTTCATAAACTGAAACTTCCTCGTGAAGTGATAACTTTCACACTTCGCCTACGAACGGGACACGTTTGCACAAACGAACACCTAGCAAGACTGCATCAAAATCCCTCCCCTGATTGTGATTGCGGAGAAAACAAACAAACGCCAGTTCATCTCTTCTTCCATTGCCCGTTAAGAAGCAAATACAGACACGCTCTTTTTAACTGTTTACACAGAGCCAAAATACCATTTCCCATATCCATACCATCCCTATTATCGTCTCCTTCACCGCGTACGATGTGGATATTATATAGTTTTGCCAGACAGAATGGTATTCAATTTTGAAATTTGTGTGTATGTTCAAGCTTCTGATCAGTACTAAAATACAGTGAAGTGTAATATTACATTATCTTTACGACCACAACTTACACTGACTTCGATTCAATGGTACTTCTGCTCACAAGTGTACTACATCGCAGACCTTTGACCAAAACTGCCATATACCCGGCGGTAAGGGTCACGAAGAAGAAGAAGAAGAAGAAGAAGTTACGGAGTTTGTGATATTGTGTGTTAGTTATCAAAGCTTTTTGTGACATTTACTGTTGTTCGTACAACAATGGACAAATTTATTATTCGAAGTAAGCGCCTGAAATCTGAAATCGGAAAAGGAAGAGTGTCATGAATTGTGTGTGGATTGTGTTATTGATAATTTTGCAAGAAATTCGAACCGCAGAGTACAGCTGATACATAAAGACATAGTTCACCGGCATTAGAAAAACAGGACAAGAATATCCATCTGTTTTCATAAAAATTAATGCAGTAAGTCTATGTTAGTTTTAATTCCTTATGCTTGTTATATATTATTGTCACTGCTGGCCGGGATTCGAACCCGGGATTGTAAAGTGCTGAGAATTTGTGCGTATGTGCATATACGTATATATACACGCATCTAGAATTACACTAATTGGATTTTCGGTGGATAATGGCACACTATATGCGCCCGTTTTTCTTTCCTCGACTGAACTTTCGTAAGACTTTTACCTCCCTAATCAAAGGGTCTGCGCACACCTTTTCAACTCGTGAATTGAAGTAGGGACAGCGCTAGAAGTGGAAAATGATAGTTGGGTGGGAGGCGGATCACTGTATTAGAAGAATTGGAACTTCCTTGGCGTTAATTTTTTATGCCCCCCTCCTTTATTTATCCTCTCTGTGGTTCAGAAACTAATTTACGAGAAACATGGTTTCGTACAGCAAATTCAAAACAACTACACATAATTTATTCATTTCCAACAGTGGCGCTAATTAGGGAGGCGTGAAGTGTAGTTGCTCACCCACTTTTTGCCTCTGCACTATGGCCTCTTAATGCCTTGTCTATCAAGGAAAAGCAAACTGTACTTGCCCCCAGTTTTGGCACCAATCACCGGTGCTGATTTTCAATGTATGGGCAATTTATTCTGCAAACATATAGAGGTAACGAAACTAACGAATAAAGTGTCTGGGAGTGTTAATAACTTGCTAGAGAACGACGTTGGATAGTCCAATTACATAGGAAATTACGTAGTTGCTTGGAACTTGAAAATGTTTGAAAATACTTAGGCCTACTTTTTCTTTAAGAGCACAATATTGTTTAATAATGGTGATAAGATTGCTATGCACTAAATTTCTTCTAAGTGATAGTATGAGGAGGGCAACTGCCCCCTCTTGTCCCCCGTGCGCACGCCTATGATTAAATTATGTACACTGAGACTGTTACAATTTTTTTTTGATTCTCGTACTTCTAGAATTATATCCCACTTGGAACCTTGCTGAATATGCTGTACCCATGTCTCACTAATTCTACATTGAACTTTACATAGAACAGCAATCAAAATATATTTTACCGGAAACAATTTGTTTTCTACGTACAAGCATTTCAACAGAATACAAAAATCTGAAGATATTTTCAGCTTTATTCAAAGTAGGAATATTTTGAAGAAAATGGTTCAAGGTAGATTGTGCCATATTGTTACACAAGTTATTCATGCCCGAAAATACAGAAGCACAGGAAGAGTCGTCAGAAGATGATTCAGCCGAAAAATCTATTAAGTTCTGGGACTGTCTTTTATTCACCCAACACGGTTGGAAAAATACAGGCTCGACCAGGACTCGAACCCGGGTCTCTGTCATACCGTGCCATTGCTCTACCACTTTATTATTATTATTAAAAAGAAGACCCCTAAGCGGCAACCTTCCTCCACACATCAAATTAATCTTAATATTCTGTTTCATTCAGGACACGAAAACGAACATCCATGTCCGAGCCAGGATTCGAACCCGGAAACCTGGCGTACGCTGACCACTCCGCCACGGAGGTCGACATCACTGAGCTACCGAGCCGGCCTGGCCTCGTCTGATTTTTCGCTGTCGCTGTTTTACCTGTGTGGAATCGTGTGTCAATGCTACCGCAACGGGATCTGTTGACCTGGTTCGAGTCCTGGTCGAGCCTGCATTTTTCGCTGAAAATGTTACGTAGTACATTTTACTATACGATTGTTTTTGACTGCAGTTTCCTCCTTTCGAACATTGGCTAAAGCATCACCAAATTCCCAAGGAGGTCTTGGCCCTGCAGGTGAGAAAGAGTTTAATGATTGACCTTCGTACGTAATGTGTTGGTAAGTCCTGGTTCCATGACTAAGCTAAGGAGACTGCATTTTTCTCCTAGAGGGTCGGTCCGAACATGACAGCCAATCAGCTTGAGGCACGACGTCACGCAATGTTACCAACATGTTATTTTTGTGGGTAGAAGGTTATAAGTTGTCGTCTTCTTTGCTTGTGGATTTCCCGCCAATAGACATAACATGTCTTGGAGTGGAGTTATCTTTCCCGCTAAAATTTCACAGATGGAAGTGTCACATTGCGATAAAACGTGAGTTAGCATCACTTAAGACGATAACAACTACATCCGTTGCACCCGACAAGGAGCAGCTACAGTGATTGCTACTGTATGAGTGACAACATTAGGATCGTTCTTCCAACGTTAAAGTAATGATGTGAGTCTTGTCGTTTTCTATTTCTACAAAGTAACTGTGTGAAAATGATACTTATTCACGCGAGTGAAAAACTGTTCCGAATTTTAGTGTGCCTTATCGCGTTCCTAAACGTGTGTGTTTGCGAGCGCAATGACGGGTCTTGGCATACACCAAAACTGAACAAGAGGAATTATATTCCGAGTCCTGAAATACTAGCCCGGATAGGGACTACGTATGAAGATGAAATTAATGCCACAACAGAGCGCATATACAAGTTTTGTGGTGATTCGTTAGAGGTAAGAAACAAATTCTCAGTAGTTTGCCAGAACAGTCGACGACAAATTGTGCGTCGCTTTGTTTTTGTTTTTTTCGTTCTGTTTTATTACTTGTGCTTTTAAGCAGGGACGGCGCCAGAAATTTACACTCCCGATTGTCTTCTTGCATCTTTTCCCTTTCCTTTTCTTGCTTTCCTCTTTATTCTTTTCTAATCTATTCTCGCAACTTCTTCCATTTCCTTTCGCGTTGTCTCTTGATGGACACAATTATTTCAACGAAGTGTTTATCCATGCGCAGCCATACATTCACAGTCACATTCTTTCATACATGTTAATATAATGAAATAAATGTGAATTAGGTTTAAGGGTGTTGCATGGCATTTTGCCCTTCGAGAACAAAAAAGAAATATGAGGCACATACTTGATTTTATGTATTCGGCGACAGTGATAGAAAGTGCGAAGGTAGACAATCGTGATGTTTCTCGTAATTTAAATGCATGGGGCGTTACCCCCCACCCCCTATACGCCTTCATGTCGTGGTGCTAAGCACAGGGGAACACATTACCTTTTTACCTGAGCATAGTAGTTTCATCGTATGAGCTTTTGACTGAAATAGTTTTCTTACTCCTTGGGGGCAACTTTTCTTAGCTTACAAGGTTTGTACAACTGACAAATCTATCTGAATGTTTGCAGTAGGGGCGATTGGGTGCCAACATTTGAGGGGCAAGGGCAATATACTTTATTTTGGTAGAAAAGGCTTAGCATAAAGAGGTCATAGTGCGCGGGCAAAAAGTGGCAAAATGTGCGGGGGAGAACTACATCCGCCACCTCCCGCACGCCCTAATCGTCGCCACTGAATGTTTGGATTAAAATGAACATCTTATTAGGGATAATTTAAAACACACACGGAAAACCAATTCTTTGTTCATTGTCCATGAAGTATTCCTAGGCTAACGAAATGCTATTTTGACAAAATATCACTCATAAGTAATAAACAAATAAGATTGAAAAATCTGTTCAGAATTGAAGAGATTATTAGCTAAGTTGATATTCGTTTTCTGAACTAAGTCATGTTACTCACGAGAGAGAAGCAACACACGTACGAGGGTCACTATTTATATTTTGATCCTAACAATGAAAAAATAGGAATTTGGCATTGAAAACTGTCTTATTGTTTTTCGAAGTATTCTCCTTTATGGTCAATACACTTTTGCATTCGTTCGAACCATTTGTCAAAGCAGTTTTTCCAATCTTTTTGAGACACCTCCATAATATGGTTTTTGAACGCATCAACGGCGTCTTCCGCCGACGAAAATAGTTGTCCACGCAATTTATTCTTGACATTCGGGAACAAGAAGAAGTCATTGGGTGCCAAATCAGGACTGTACGGCGGATGACCCATCAATTCGATTTTTTGACTGTTCATAAAGTCGGTTGTTAGACGAGATGTGTGACAGCTGGCATTGTGTTGATGAAGAGTGATCCGACGGCGTTTGTTTGTTTTCCGTATTTGACCGAAGACCTCTGGCAAACAAATTGTTGTGTACCATTCAGAGTCGACCGTTCTACGTTCCTCTAAATGCACAGTTGCAACATGACCAGTTTTCCAGAAAAAACAGGCGACCACTTGTTTCGATGTGCTTCGAGCGCGAACAACTTTTGTTGGATTGGGTTCATCTTGAAACACCCATACAGTCGACTGCTGTTTACGTTCCAGCTCATATGCATATATCCATGATTCGTCACCTGTTACAATGTTATATACGTCTTTTGAAGCACCACGATTGTATTTATTGAGCATTTGTTTGCACCAATTGACGCGAGCGTCTTTTTGAGTTTTTGTCAAATTGTGTGGGATCCAACGAGAACATACCTTTCTCACAGCTAAATGATCATGTAATATTTTATATATGCTGGTGGAACTAATGCCTATGGTTGCCTAAATCTCACAGTATGTCACATGACGATCTTGCAGTATTGGTTTTGCACAGCAACAATGTTTTCTTGAACAACAACTGATTTTGGACGACCTTCGCGAATCTCGTCGGTGAGCGAATGGCGGCCACGATTAAATTCGTTATACCAGCGTTTCACAGTGGCAAAGGATGGGGCTTCATCGCCAAATGTGGAAGTAAGTTGATCGATGCACTCTTGTCTTGATAATCCACGTCGAAAATCGTAAAAAATCATCGCACGAAAATGTTCACGAGTTCATTCCATTTTATTGTTGTCGGACAATCTCCAAGGCAACATAAACAACACAAATCAAGCTATTGACAAAACATTTGAAGTACGTTATGGTCAATAATGCCAGACGATTCCGTGCAAACGTCAAATCGCGCCTAACTTCAATCAGTGTTGCCAAGGCTCAAAATATAAATAGTGACCCTCGTATGGTTACATGTACATATTTTTTGAGGTAACAAAATGATTTAGGACACAAGTAATTCATCGAAGTTGATCACCGTACCAGGAATAATCCATCTATTTTTCATAGATGACTTGGGTTGTATGGCATGACCATTTCGAACATACTAGAATGTCAACCTCTGTCCTGTACAGCATACCATGCAAACTTTATCCCTGCCGCCTGGAACCACAGTTGATGTAATAATTTATGGGATTTTGTATTTTGAGTGTCTGGGTGTGTTTGTTTTTGCCCCTTCGTCACTTTCATCCAATCACCATTGAACCTTATCGTCGTCATTATCAAAATTAGCAGAAAGACGACTTATAATAAAACAAAGCATCCACAACTTACTCTTCCAAAAATGGAGTTTCATTAGTACATACCACTTCGAAAGTTGAGGCGGTAGTTTCTACTAATGAGACACATTGCACAGTGTTCATTAGTAGATCAAGGCAGCTAATTCCGTGAACAATCCCGTTGTTTTCCAAAAGTCTCAAATATTTGTCTCAGGCAATACACGCTCTTAAAATAGACGCATCTTCTGTGGTGGTAAAATGACACGTTTGTTGCGAGTTCATTCTGTATATTATTTCTCCAATGGCATAACGTTGTCGCATTATAATGAAGATGTCCTGTGTTCGACTCCCCCCCTCCTCTGGTGGAAGCACAATGCACACTGCTTCGGACTACACGTTAAACTGTTGGTTTAGTCCCGATTAGCCTATCTGAGCAGAAAAGTGGTCTTAAAAAAACTCACAAAAACCTCTTCTGGATGCTTCGTGACATAACTTTATCCTTTACTTCAGCTGCATCTACAGATTCTGTCGACATTTTCGGCTGATTCATGTGGCAAAATTTATGTGTCGAACGAGGATTTCTAAATATGATAAGCCACTCAATAGCAATTGAATAATTCTGCATCTTTTTCCATACATAACTGGTTTATCAAAATTTATTCAGTTCGGTATTGTAGTGATTATTGTGATTCCTTCTTATTAATAGAACGAATATAAAGTTGATATTTCACATACCATATTGGTATTTGAAGATGACAGGTATATAAAAATTGTAATGAAATAAAGAAAGGGACACTTTTGGAATTTCAATGCAGAGCTAATTTCCTTTAGGTCCATCTCAACGTTATCCCTCCATCTTCGTGTTGGCCTTCCTACTGGTCTCTTACCATCAGGTTTCCTAACAAGAACCCTGTAAACTATTCTTTCCTCTGCCATCCGTGTCACATGACGTTCTCATCTAAGTCTTCTTGATTAAATTATTCTAATAATAATTAGAAAATCTAAATAATTTTTATTGTGTTGCTGGAGGAAGTAACGCTAAGATGATGCTTTTATTTTTTTATTTGGAGATTATTTTAATCATACTCATGCCGCGATTTATTTGTGGAGGCACGGAGCTTACAGCACCAAGACATCACTCCAGTCCCCTCTACACAGTTTCAGTTATAACTTCTCGCCAAGTTACATGGTGTGGTTTGTTATTGTATTCCTTACCACATCCGAAGTACCTAATTTTTTTAATTATGTGGTACTTTTCAAAGCAGTCTTTCTCAGTGAAGACCTGGAGCTGCAGTCCTCAAGTCCACCCTAAATTCTGATCTAATCTTGATCATACCCTGCATAATTTTGAGCCTCCAAATCTTACTAGCTGCTTTCAATCATAGAAGTATTAATTTGATCACAGTTTTTTTCAATAGCTCTTTCACTTTCTAATGGCAAAATTGGCTTTTTATGGGTTGATAATATGTGAAGATTTCTAGCGTAGATAATATTCACAAGTAAAATATACATGTTATGAACACCAGAATACACTTATTTATTGAGTCATTCACATATCCCCAAGTATATGTTCTTATAAAATTTGCACAGGAATTTTTGGGTGGGCGCTTGCCCACCCGTGCCCACCCCTGTCGCCGTCCCTGCTTTTAAGAAAAGAAATTGTTCTGATACTGAAGCAGTAATTTTTACTACAGTGGGATGCACAAGCATTGGCAAAATGTCCATGGCTATTTTCATTATTTTTTTCTGCATCCTACGTGTTTTTAAGGACTGTATTTTTGCTTATGCTGGTTATTTCAGGTTTTGTTTCAATTCTTGACGCTCTCATTGCATAAAAGAAATTTACTTGGCAATATTTATGCCCTCAAGCCGTTCTCAGCAATTCAAATCAAATTAATTAATTAATTAATTAAATAATGGTCTAGGGCAGGGGTCCCCAAACGTTTTCGCTTCACGGCGTCCTTAGTGTATCAAGATTTTTCTCTTCAGGCATCAACATATGGTGCCTTTGAGTACTTTCATAGCTGAGGGCGTTCTTTTGAAACAAGCAACAAGTGCCTCTCATTCCAAGGCTGTTACACATGCACGAGATGAACAGTTCACTCACTCAACAACGTGAGATTCAAACGGTGGGCGGCGCAGTGTACGTACATAGGTCTGCACTATGTTCCGGGAATCTGTGGAGCAATGCCGCACATTTCGGCATCTTTCTATTTAATAAAAGATGATTCCCCTTGCCGGTTAGTTCAGCAGAAAACACAATACCACAATCAGGCAGGTATCCAGGAATTCCTTTCGGGTGGGGGGGGGGGGGAGCTGAACACCATTTTTTAAAGAGGTATCACAATTGTATGTTTATGGCCAGTGGTGGCAATTGGGTTCCAAAATGATGTGGGGGGGACAAGGGGACAAGCATTAAGAGGTCATAGTGTGATAGTGTGGAGGCAAAAGAATGGGGAGCAACTATCTCCTAAATCGTCGCCACTGTTTAAGGCTGTCATTTTAATCAGAACGTGAAATCGGGACATTTTCTACCACTCAACTCCTCTGTTTCCATGCATTAACATTGTGTGCCGGAACCATCTCAGTATGTGCGTTTGTCCATTTCTTCTCATCAAGCATCAAAACATCTATGTACCAGAAGTGTTTTTACAAAGGTGTTACACATGCACGGAATGCACAATCCACTCGACAACGCGAGATTCAAACCGTGTGCTGGGAACTGGACGCAGACAGTTCACGAATATTTATCTCTCATTCGAGCCTGAACACCACTAATGTGTCTTGTCCTCCCATGTTTGCAGCTCTTATAAGAGCCGAAACCCACCAAATTGTTCATATTCAGACGTAAGCACTCGCAAGTGTTCAAAATTGTCTGTTGAGTGTGTGTCGAACCCAGTAACCTCAAACAAAAGTATTTTTTTATGCCATGAAATTCTCGGACTGCATACACAAAATTTGGTCCTGGCGCAACCAAATCATTACTCAAAACTTTGATTTTCAGTTGATCTGTGCATCTTATTTCTTTTCTAATAAATCGCTCCAATGCCCAGCTCGATACTGCCGAAATATTCACTTTAGAGAGAGAGACCTTCGATCTCTACGTCTTTCGACCCGAACTACTCGTAGCACTACTCGAAGTTCCGCTGTCGTCAATGTCTTTAGCTTTGGAACCGAACTGGAACTAGTAGTAGATTTCGTTACTTTACGGTATTTAGTCCATTTCATTTTCTTATAAAGCAACCAATGGACACTGACTGATCACAAATCGACTGTATGAATTGTCACACTTACCTCTGAAGTCTCACCTATTCTGTTGTACAGATCAACCAGGAAATTGAAGAAGCGTATTAATATCCTCATTATATTCTAGAACGTTCCGCAGATAAAACGATTCGTAAATATTGCCAGTAGTTCGAGTCCTTCTCTTATTCAAGAACGTTTCCTCTCGCGCTTTCCAGAGATTAAAAAATTACAATGAATCCGAATCGCCGTACCTGAGGCGCTACCTTTGTTGTGCAGCTTCCAAATGCTGACAAGTCTCTACATAGTGTTCAAGTTCGCTACGACAACACCGAAAGCGTAAGAAAAGTTTACATGCAATATTATCAACAACAGAGTTATAGAACATTCTCCGTCTTGCCTTGATAAGTATTCCTCTCCTAAAATTATAGTCATATTATTCAAGAAGACAAAAACCTAATTTTATCTAGTGTAAACTGAAAAATTTCCTTGGGGAGCGGTGGGGGGGGGGGGTCTCGAGCCACCTGACCCCTACCTTGGATACGCGCTATTAACAATAACAGGCTTATAGAACATTCTCCGTCTTGCCTAGATAATTATCTCTCTCAAATTATCATCATATCATTCAAGAAGCCAGAAACCTAATTTTGTCTAGCGTAAACTGAAAATTTTCTGAAGGGGGGCTTGAGCCCCCTGATTCCCACCTTGGAAACGAGCTGTTACCAATAACGGGGTTATAGAATATTCTCCGTCCTGCCTCGATAATTATTTCTCTCCTTAAATTAACGCCACATTATTTTATTTGACACCACAAGAAACAAAAAATCTCATTTTATCTGGTGTAAACCGAAAACCTTCCGGGGGCTCGAGCCCCCTAAGCCCCCCTGAATACGTGCCTGACCACAACAACAATAATTTCTATCATCAACTCTTGAATACGCAAGTCAATTTCACCACATCAAAGACTCAAACAGTTGACTTGAAAAATTATTTTTATTCCTTGAAAGGTCTGGATACAAGAAATTTGGTCCGGGCAGAAATAAACTATCACTCACAACTTTGATTTTCAGTTGATTTGTGCAGCTTATTTCTTTCATTTTTGTAAAAAAATACACCTTGTGCTACCTCAACCGATATCCGATAGTGTTGAAATATTCAATTTAGAGACCTTCGATCTCTACGACTCTCTGGGGCTCTGGCTGAACCCAAAGTAGCACTATCGTTAATTCTTGGCACTATACTCTGTCCCGACTATCTCTGGAGCAAACGAACGAAAACAAGTGTCTGCGCAAGTAGTGACCAATGAACACATAAGAGGGAACGGTATTGCGTGGAGGGGGGGGGAAGCGACTGCAGTTACCAGCCTTCGAGCAATGTGTAATGATTCGCTCTGGCCACTAGATTCCAATGGCGCAACTACAGGGGGGCATTGCCCCTCCACCAACCTTGGACGGGAGCCAATTCTAGGGGGTCAAACATTGATGGCCAAAGACACCTGCATGGGGCCACAGAGGGGCAGTTGCCATCCTTGGATTTCAAATTTTCTGCAAATAAAAATACATTTCGTATTTTTTTTTTGGTCGCTTCGCTCGCAATGCCTTTTCTCAGTCTCATCAAGTTCAGACCCGCAGCTAGGCAGCGGCGGGAGTCGGCCCTGAATGTCGAACGATCTAAATGAAAAAATGTTGTAAAAGAGAGAATGCCATGATGCTCCGTGAAATTATTTGCGCCCTATTAAATCAATATTGTTTTAAGTTTGCAAAAAATTGAATCTAAAGACTTACTTGCTCACTTCGCTCGCAATTCGACTGTTTTCTGTAATGTAATGATTGATTGTGTATAGGGCCGGTGGCAACCCACCATCGTGAGGAAATTGGGGAGCTCCGAGTGAGTGAGCGTAATCCGGTCGCGACGTCCTACAACGGCTGGGGGTTGGTCGGTCTGACCACCCGTGCCCCTAATCTGGCTGCAGATCTCCACGCCCCCCCTGGTGGCCAACGTGGGAGGGAGGCCAGCAGTCGGTAGGTAAGCCAGGGCCCAATATTGGGCGGTAGCGCTATAGGATTCCTTTTTTTACTATAAGAAGTAAAATGCGAGCGAAGCGAGCAAGAGAAATTTCTGATACAAATTTTTGCAAACTGAAAACAATATTGATTTAATAGGGCACAAAAAATTCATGGGGCACCATGGCATTCTCTTTACATTTTTCATTTAATTAGATTGTTTGGCGGCGAGGGCCAACTCCCGGTAAAATTTTAAATTGAGTGGGCAATTATCCCTTGGTGCCCCACTGTAAGTTCTCTTGGCAGTCTGGAATAAATAATGCAAGAAAGACGTAAAAGCTAATACCATAGAATGCTAATACCATCTTGCGTGTCCTTTTGTCCTGCTACTCTTAGATTCGGCTAGCCTTGCTTTCTTTTACTCAATTGTTTGCCCCCCACCAGTGCCCAACATAATCTTGCACTGCATGAAAACAATTTGCTTAGAACAAGTGAAGATGTTTCAAACTCCCCACAGGTTACACAGTGAAGAAACTGAAGAGCTTGCTGAAACATTTCTCTTCTACTAGTAAATTGTAAAATCCGTAGTTTCTATAATTAATGAATACAATTCCATAAGCCACGCTACTTAAGCCCCGTGACAGGTTAACCTTGCAGCAACTTTTCGCATATATAGACCCAAACGTGCATGCAGAAAATAGGTCCGCTGCAATACTGCGGATTTTCTCACGGTCTGTGATATGAACAGTTCAGCGGTTAAGGTGAGACTGGCTCGGGGATGCTGAGTACCTCTCTAGAGTGGATTGATACATAAAACCTGCTGCAAACTTAACCTGTCGCGGGGCTTAGAATTGATGCTTTTCTGTCCATCTTGTGTGAAACAACTTGAGAATGTTACGATGTTTCCCTGTTTTTGTTTTTTTTTGCACTGCGTTTTAAAAACCAAATTCCTTTCAGAAAAAGGCCTCCCAGATGGCGCAATGGTAGCGTCATTGCCTTGTAATCAAGGGGTGCCGGGTTCGAACCCGGTGGAGGCACATAGTGGTTCGGATCCCACTTTAAACTGTAGGTCCAGTCCCGATTAGCCTTACTGTGCATAAAGTGGACTTAAACCATCAAATCAATCAATCAATCCTTTCAGAAAACTCGAAAGAAAAAATATATAACTGATTTGACAGTCCCAATGCAGTTTATAATCGCAGAAATTCCGAAACTATGAGGAAATTGCAGATATTTCGTCTGCAGTCCCATCTAGTGTGTGAAATTACGTAATTTTCTTCCTATCTGTATCCCGTCCTATACGTCTCGAATTTAGGAGAATAAAATAAGTACCAAGAATTTTTTATGAATTACCCAGTAGAGTAGAAATGTAAAATTGTAGTGTATTAAAATGTTATTACTATATTTCTCTTGTAACTTAGATTACATATTTCATAGTACGAATTAATGACATACAGCCTACTGTAACATGGTTGAATGAATGCAAATACTGAATTTCATAATTTATGTGCAGAAATTGATTAAGTACATCTTGTTTCCTGAAATGCAATATTGTGTGTGAAAGTGATTGTTTTTTTTCTTTACCTTTAACTAGCATTTGAAAGACAAGGCTCTCCGGGTGCATGTAGCTAGTGAACAGGCTAATCAAACATTCCCAGTACTAGTTGTGGTTCGTCAGCAGGAAAGTGTGTTGTCATGGAAGCTTCCACTAGTTATGTCCACAGCCGAAGGAGTGTAAGTAATTGATTTTGCTAGTATATAACTTTTTATGCGCACACTGCCAGGGCATGCCATTCATTTCTAGCTATGTGTTTGTACACAAGAGTTAATATTATTACTATAAGGATTGTTCAGTGGCGGCGATTAGAGGTGTGGGGGCAGTTGCCCCACTTTTTGCCACTTTTGCTCCCACACTATACCAAACCTTATATACCAAGGGAAAGTAAACTGTCCTTGCCCCCCCCCCTCAGTTTTTGAACACAGTCGCCGCCACTGGGGTTGTTTGACAAATAAGTCGACTGGGCCTGTGTTTTCGATGTATGTAGAAATAAGGAAAAACCGATTGTTTCGACACACTTGTCTATTGCGCAAATTTTTCCCAACTTATGTCGCTTGGGTATAAACTTCTCATATATCCTAATTTATATACATTATCCCTTAGTTTATTCCTTTCTTGAGATCATGTACAGGTTCTACGATGGATTCCTCCAGATGTGCGGAACGGTGTGTGATTTGGTTCCTGTGTGCTGAAGGTGTGCAGCCAGCAGGGATTGTTCGTCCGGTTAAAAAAAAATGTGCAGCTCTGGAAATCTCGAATTCCACACGTCATTTTCACTTTAAGTGATTGTTTTCGCATTTCTGGTACAAAAACGAAGAATTTTTGATAAATTCCAGACATTTACAATGCAGAAAATGTCGAGAATTAACGACTTTCAAAAATGACCATTCGGTATTTCCTGAAGTTGGGATCGGGATGGGAAATTTTTTTCCTGATCCCGACTTTTCGGGTTCCCGCACACCCCTAATGATGATGGATGATAAACTGAATAAATGGTGGACATTCACAAACAATGATCCATCCATGACTTACCCAGGCGTAGATCCTGGGATTTATGGCTTCATAGCCCATATAGTAACCATTCTGCCACATGAAGATGGCGATTTATGTTTTCATGGGTTTATCTCATATAAACTGTCAAATAGAGACCCGTAACTAAACTGGTGTGGTAACATGCAATAGTGTAATCTGATGAATATATTTTAGATATTTGAGTATGTATCATAAGTATAAATAAAATGTATTTTTTCTTTTTTTCAGTAATGAGTATCATTATGCAGAGAGAACCCTGTGTCCTGTTAGCAACTATGATTCACCCTCTTTGCTAGGTGCATCCTGTTATGAGCAGTTGGTAGTCAGTGTTGCAACCTCCAATCCTAGCAATGTGGCATTTTCTTTGCTTGTGTCCGTGGTCGAAGACTTCTACATAAGGTAATTCATGCTGAAACTTATGTTTTGTTAATACAAGGTTATTCTCATTCCTCAATAAGGTTTTGATTTTTTCAAACATTTGTCAAAGTTTTGTACAGCTCTATATGAAATTTGTCATTCACTGTATATTACAAAACAATTTCTGCCTACAGCATGTGCTGTAAGAGACAAGGAGAAGCCCACATGGTAACCATGAGGACCAGGAAACACGTCAGTGGCAGATCATGTCAATGCCACCCTAGCCTTTACCATTTTCTTGCACCCCATGTTGACAGACTTTTTTGCATTTTTTACTACATACTTTTCACCAGTGCTTTTTTTTCTGGTGGTCAGTGGTGGCACCAGAATTAATCATCTAGGGATGCAGAATGAAATTTAAGGGGTGCGATGTTGAAAACAGAGAGAAAATGAAACGTGCCTAACCACTAAATCAACTTTTAGTAGGCATCTATGATAATATGCCAATGAAACTGAAGAATACAAGCGACTTGCTTCATTTTTGCACAACAACAATATGTTTAAAAGTTGAAAGGAAGAGCTTGTTCAAGGGAGGCCAATGGCATATATGGACGACCGGAGGATTTTTTCCAGGGAGCGGAAAGAGCAGTGCTCTCACTTCAGTGACTACATTCCATAATATGACACTTTAAGAGTGCCTGCATTATTTCGTTTGTTATTGCCCCAGCCTTTCCTTGTACCGTTTGCATATGTCTTGCCGATGTCCCTGCCATAGTGAGAACTAGTCCCAAGTATTTTATTATTTTGCCCTTTCCAATTCTTGCCCTCTGAAAGTTCACCTTTTGTCTTTTCCATATACATATCCGTTCTTGAACACAATAACTTTTGTTTTTGTCAGATTCACTTGCAGTTTGGATTCTCTGCTGTATCTTTCCAACCCGTCCAGAGCCCTTTGTAGGCCGGCCAAGATCAGAACCGCATCATCTGTGAACAGGAGCACCGGTACCCTTGTCGTCCCGACCTTGGGTGTGTCAGCTTGTTCACCCTCTATATACGCCACTATATCATTTATATAGAGAGTGAAGAGCAGGGGTGACAGAACTTTACCCCCGCTTCTCATTTTTGTTTCTCTGTCACGGTATCCACTTGACACCGTACACAAAATTCAACCTTTGAATATATTGCCTTTATTGCGTTTATCATCATGACCGACATTCCTATTTCCCACAGTTTGTCCTAAAGTTTCTCTCTATTTACAGTATTGAATGCCTTTTGGAAGTCGACAAAACAGGTATATAGCTTCCCTCCCTTTTTCTTTAGTTTTTCTTCCCACTGTTTGGAGTGTAAATATGTTGTCCAACGTGGTGCTTTTATCTCTAAATCTGGTTTGTAATGGTGTTATTTTGTCGACTATGTCAGTCCATTTTTTAATTTTCCAGTACAGTATGCTCGTGTACACTTTACTTAATACTGGAAGTAACGAGACCCCCTATAGTTGTTCGGATTGTCCATATACCCCTTCCCTTTGTAAATGGGACAGATGATAGACCGGTTCCAGCAATCTGGGAACAATCCCCTGTTGTACATACTATTAAATAAGCGTGTAGCTACTCCCACCATATTGGACCTTTGTAGTCCTGTTTTTACCATTTCCCCCAAAATTCCATCCGCCCCTGCAGCCTTCCCGCTTTTACAAGTTTTGTATTGCTCATCTGACATCCGTCTCTGTTATTTCATTATCTAGGACAGGAATATGTGTCCCCAGGATTGGTTGGAAAATTCCATTTACACCATTGTTTCCCCCTTCCTCCTCTGTTATTTTGTATAGTTCTGTAAAATCACCCCCCCCCCCCATATCGCTCTACTGTCTTTTGTCTCCATTTCTGCTTCTAGCATCTCCGTATTTTTTATTTTCCAATCCTGTTTCGCCTGTTCTATGATTTGTTTATATTTTTTTCTGTTCTACATACAGCTGTCTTTTATTTTCGCTATTTAATATCCTAAAATCTCTCAGTGCTTTTTGCAAAGTCTTTTTTGTTTCCCTGCATTTTCCATTGTACCACCCTCTTCTCGTTGGTTGTTTTATTTTGTGCACTCTCATATGCCTCCCTGCTCTTGTTATAGTGTGCTGCAGCAAGTCTATGGCTCTTTCCACCTCTCCCTTTTCCATTTCTCTCTCTATTTGCTCTGTCATCATCAACGTAAGTCCATCCCCCATGATGTACCTCTGTTCCCCTTTTCTGTGCTCTCTGTCCTCCAAGGCTCACCTCATGTGGTTCTGATCTCAGTGACAATATGATTGGGAAGTGGTGTGAATCTATTCTGTACCCTACATAGAAGTCCCTCAGCTCTCCTATTATTTCCTTGGAACAGATAGCATAATCAATGACACTTTTCCCCGATTGAGCTACAAATGAGTACTCCCCTCCCGATCTCAAAATATTTCCCATTTAATATATCTGGGTTCATCGCTTTGCACATTTGTAATAGCTGCCTGCCGTCCGTGTTGATAGTCTTATCCTTGCTTTTCCTTTACCTTCCCCCTCCCCCTCCCCTTCCAATATGACTTCTTTGTCCCCAGTTCTGGCATTCATATCTCCTGATATTATAATGCCTGCTGTTAGGTCGCTATCTGTTATATCCTCTACGCATTTTGTTAAGTCCTCAAAGAATTTTTCTGAGTGAAATTTTGAATTTTTCGGTTGCCTGTAGGCTACTACTATATGTAAATGCCAGTTTCCAATATTTATCCTTGACGCTAATAACCCCCTACACCTGTATCTATCTCTTCCACGTTCTTCCTGATGTTATGAGCGAAGTTAATAAGAATCCCCCCCCGAGTGTCTCTTCCCCGTCTTTGTGCACCCTGCAGGAGAGAGTATTTGTCCAGTGCTTGCGGCGCTTCGCCTGCTGGCAACCACGTTTCCACCATACATGAAATATCACACCCTTTCACAAAATTTACAAACGAGGGGTTCGAGAGTTTCCCCCTGAGACCCTCAATGTTCCAAAATAGAATGTTTATGACACTTTCACCCCCCCCTCAAAGTCATTGACCTTACCTCCTCCTCTCGCTGTCCCGGTCATCTTGGATACCTTCCTCTTCCCCCTCTCCGTCGGTCGGTCCTTGCCTTCAAGAACTTTGCCTACCTGCTCCTAGTGGGGGGTGGGGGGCAGTCCACCCCTCCCCCTGTAGCTTCCATCTCTAAGGCGCGGATCTCTGGTTTCCTAATGGACTGTTCTTCCATTGTCGCGTTCCTTAAGCCACCTTGTTCCTGCGACGTTGCCACATACTCGATGGACCTTGCGTTCTCCTCTCCAGGCGACGTTGTTACACCGTTGTCTGCAGCCAGGGTCTGGTCCCTCTTCTGTAGCTCCTCAAGTGTCCATGGCCTCCCCTTTATGTACAACGTTTTGTATCTCAGTTGCACTTGGCATCCTTCCGACCTGGCTTGGGACATGTACGTTTTTAGCCTCTTTCTGCATTGCCTCGTTTCATAGGAGAAGTCTTCCGCGGTGCTAATGCTGAACTCTCGCAGGTCCTTGGCCCTTTGGAGCACAGCACATCTTCCTTAAAGTGCTCAAATTTGGCTATCAACAGTCGTGGCTTATCCTTACCTTTCTTTGCCCCCAGCCTGTGCACTAGATGGAAAAATCTTTCGTTAACAGTCATGCTCAAACTGTCTTCTCTCACCTTTTTTAGGGCCTCTTCAGATTCTTCCCATGTTTCTTTGTCTTTCTCTGGAACATTGTAAAAAACCAGGTTGGAGCACCTGCTCTGGTTTTCCATTGAGATAGTTGTGTATTAAGAATAGATGTAGTGCGCACAGCCGATGGCTCGCACATGAGACGAGCAATAAATACTTACTTACTTACTTTAAGAGTGAGTGTTTCTGGTTGAACATAAGTTGTGAAAGAGGGGTACGGATGAAAATTAATAGGTGTGGAAGCACCCTTTTGCACCACATCTGCTGTGGTATGCAATGGTATGCTAGGCTGGCATCTTTTTATGTATGAGACTAAAACATTTTGTTTTAATGCAAAATATGTGTGTGTTTGTGGATGTACTATGATTTACAAAATTATCACACTATTTTGAGTAGTGTAGCACACACGTAACACAAAGCCAAACCAACACAATAACAATGATAAATTAACTTGTAGAGTATCAGAACCTTTCCTCACATAAAAAGAAGCACTGCACCATTATGGTTTGTACCATCACTTGTGAATCTCCATGTATAATATACGTTTCATTTCAATAAAACTATAAGATGGATAAATATTAACCTGTGGTTTCTTTATTTTTTTCAGTTTTGATGAGAATAGGACAATTTCTGTAACCCCATCCCAGCCTCATTTTTATGGATTTAAGTTCCCAAATGACACACGTTCAGCTTTACTAAGAGTTAATTCAGATGATGACTTATGCATGACCGTATCTATACAGAATATCAGTGTAAGTTTACTCCATCCTAGAAATAGAATTATTGCAACTTTGTTGTGTCACATTTAATTCAGAAAGAAAGTCTAAATGTCTTTATCTGAAATCCTGATTTTTAAAATTAATTTTTCATGGGGTTAATTTGTTTGTTTCATGAGTTTATAACTTGAAGGAATGCTGCAGGTTTTTTCTTCTTTGTGGGCAATACTGTGGTTCTCATTGAAATTATTTCTTTTATCGGACAGTTAATTTACTATATATGGTTTTCCATATGTTTGTTCCAAGACTAGAAAATAATATAAAGTGCTTTTCAAAAGTACAGGCTAATTGGTCATACGTTCATATTGAACGTAATTGAAGAAAACGTACCATACTCCCAAAAAAAAACGTAAGTAAAATTGTAATTTATATTATTAATTGGTCATAAGATAAAAATGAAAATCAATAAAAAAAATCTATTGCTTGTACACATATTGGGCATTCATACCAAATTTCTTTTCCAAACACATTGTACCAAGAAAGAAAAATGTACACAAACAAATAATTCCTGTTTCTTGGGAGAAGTGTCTGTCACTTGATTGATTTATTAATTTGGTGTTTAAAGTCCACTTTATGCACAGTTAGGCTAATTTGGACTGGACATAGAGTTTAAAGTGGGATCCGAATCACTATGTGCCTCCACCATGTATCCAACCCAGGACCCCTTGATTACAAGGCAACGATGCTACCACTGCACCATTGAGGAGGCCCCTTCTGTCACTAGAGGCTGGCACACAATTTGGTTTATTATTTATGTTAAGACCTCTGAAAAGTTGCCAGTGAAAACTAGCCAGTTGTCATGTAGACAATACGACAAAGCAAATGCACAGAATGGAGATGACGTGAGCTGATAACCAGGTAACAATACTCAATGTAGCAACTACAACAGTATGTTCTAATGTTCAACAGTATGTTTAGGTGGGATTCAGGAATAGAAATTATGCTGTTGTTCATTTCACACCATATGAAAATTCTGAATTCCAGAAAACTTGTACTCATGAGTTTCTCTTAGTAATCTATCAATTATACTGCAGGAGGCCTTAGAAAGAGAGTTTCGCGGACTAACAGCAGACGTCGCTCGCACACTGTTGCTGATACGCTCGTGTCATCTGCTCCTCAGCCGAACAAACAGGCCGAGGTAGCAAGAGGCAGAGGTCACTTACCTTTCCAGAAGGGTGCAGTGAGCTAGCTGTGGCAACCGGGCTCGCTCATTCGCGGACCTGATTGGTTCTCGCAGACACACCCCCATACTGTCGTCTGCTGCAAGCTTGCGAAGTGATCTTTCTAAGGCTTCATGGAGTCTGGCTGAGGTTTTTCTGTGGTTTCACAAAGTTCTTCCAGGTAATTGCTTTTATGAGGGGCAGGACACTCCCTTACTCTTCTTGTTCTTTCCTTACACCCTACAAATCATTCCATTGACCAGTTAATCTGCAATTAGCCGGCCTCTGTGGTGGTGTGATTAGCACATCGTGCTGTGATGCCAGGGGTTCCAGGTTCGCAATTTCATCATATCACTCTTCCCCGTCTTTGCAAATTAGCCAAAAGTGGCACAAAAAGCAAAGTAAAATAAAGTAAATCTATCAATCAATAACCTACAATTAGCTGTGTTAATTATGACATCAACCACTGAACTAACTTTTCAGTTATGAAAGAGTCGCCCAATCCTCAAAATATTCACATAAAGTACAGAGAGGGGTGATGACACTTTAAATCCTCCTGTGAAAGTCTATAGATTTATCAAGAGATTAATTTCTTTTACAGTGCCCAGTGTATGACTTACAACGCAATGTGCGGTTTAAAGGATTATGGCTAACAATGCAGACTAAAGGAGGACTTACTCTTTGGGTAAGTTTTATAAATATATCAATAATATTATGACATCGACATTCTGTTAGCACAAGACAACTTTGCATTTTTGTGCAAATAACATGAGTGTACATAAAGGAAGTATTTAAGGGTGTGTCTGGACCCCCTACGAAAAACTTATCAAGTACTATAATTAAGTAATGAAAATATACTTGTTTAGCATTAATTGCATAATCGATGGTTATAATTTCCTCTGAATTTATTGGAAGGCAAGAATTCCGAGGTGTGCCTAGAAAAAACATGGACTGATGTTACTGTCAACAAACGGCAAGCGCGTCGAAGGTCAAGCGGTGCATGAGTGTATAACGTGATATCCTGCCTATCGACTGTGTGATTGCCCAGGCTGCACGGTGCTCAGTTCCACTGTAGCTTGTGGACGAAGTGAACTGTACATCTGTGCTCCGTCGGAAAAATGTTAAGTATGAAAGTAGCACAGCGTATCAATTTAAAGTTTCTTATGAAACTCAAAAAGTCCGCTACAGAAACTTATGGTTTGTTGAAAGAAGTGTACGGAGATGAGTGTTTATCATGCACTCAAGTGTTTGAGTGGTATCAAAGGTTTAAAGAGGGACGAGAAGTGATCGTGGATGACTTGAGTCTTGGACGGCCTTGCACGTCAAAAACTGAATCAAACATTGCAAATGTCAGTGAATTGATTCGAAAAGATCGCCGCTTGAGTATTCAAGCTATTGCAAATTAACCAACATTATTACATCACTGTGCTGATGACCCTTCGTGAGCAAGTGTGAAGGCGACGACCTGATTTGTGGAAAAGCAAGTCATGGATTCTTCATCAGCACAATGCTCCTGCCCACACGGCATTGTCAGTCAAGGCTTTTTTGGCCAAGCATGGGATCACAGTGTTAGAACATCCACTCTATTCATCGGATCTCGCTCCGTGTGACCTTTTTTTTATTCCCAAAGGTCAAATCAGCACTGTAAGGAACCAGATTTACGACCATAGAATCTGTAAAAACAAAAGCGATGGAGGTCATGAACATGGTTTCAGAAAATGATTTCCAGCACTGCCTCCAGCAATTGAAGATTCGTATGGAGCGGGGTATACTTTGAAGGGGATAATGTTCGCATTGTACAATATAACCAATAAGAGATTTTGTAGCAACAGTCCAGTTTTTTTCTAGTCACACCTCGTATATTGGGATCATGTCTTTGAAGCACAATACCAAAGATTTATGCTTGCACACTATTACGTATTTATGATAATATACATAAAACATTAATCAGGAACTTTACTTTTCGTTAACTGGATCTAACATCCTTTTTTTATTCTATGTAAATTCAATTCTTCATCTATTCGAAGTTAATTTATTTGCCAGGACAGTTGTTTTTATACAAATTTTGGCGATCTTAACTACCCGTAATGAATACATGCTGTTATATCTCTATCCTTATTCGAGCTTTTTATATGTTCATGTAATAATAATAAGATATTAATTAATTTACATATTTTAATTAATATTAATTTAATTGAATGCAATTATAATTTAATTACTTTAATTTAAACATTATTATTATTATTATTATTATTACATTATTACTGAGACACATGGTTCGGACCCCCACTCCCTATCCTTCAAAATGTATTTTTAGATATGTGCCTGGTGGTCAGCGGCATATACTCTGGGTCACCTAGGTAATCGGAGATGACCCGACTATAATTTTAAAAAAAAGTTGTTTTTTATTTCTTCGCAATATTCTTCCGAACCAATCTTTGATTCGCATATTTCTTTACTTCCAGCGCGCAAATGTTTTTCAAACGTTTGCCGCTGAATGTCCGAGAGGCTTTCAGCCACTTTCTCTAGCTGGTGGAATCTGGTGAGGTCAGGGTGAGATTCCACCGGCTCCCTCTAAATCCCTTGAAGGGAGGGGAAGGAAACACTGCTTCTCAGGTGCGGTTATTCCATGGCAAGGGTAAGCTCCTTCTGGAGAGAGTCCATCGGTCGCACTCTCCACCGCAGAGCCTTTGCCATTCGCTCGGCTGGCACCCTCTTCTGCCATTCTTCCCCGGTGGCCTTTGTATCGTAGGAGCTGTGTTGTTTACGACAGGGAACTTTCTCAGGAAACAGAATTCTGGGTTCGCAAATTACGTACTGAAAAGGAAAGTAGAGAAAATACATCTGAAAATGCGTGAGAAACAGGGAAATGTGAACAACATTTGCGAACCAATTCTATGTAAATTCTCATTTTACATTTGCTTCTGTCTTCCTGATATCTGCTATTTCAACAGATATTGTCATAGGAAAAAAAAAAGCTTTAATATTGAAGATGATGGTAATTAAATAAATTAAAATTTTAACTAGAAATTCATGAAATTACACTGACCTCTGTGGCAGAGTGGTTGCCACAGCTCCCTACGACGTCAGAGCTCCAGGGTTCGAATACCGGGCTGGGCATGGGTGCTCTTTGTAAATGTCCCTTCATCAATTTCATATCATCACTCGTAGTGATTAGCCAAAAGTGGCAAAAAACCAACGTCAAATAACAATTTAATAAATCGATTAATGAAGTAATTAAACTATTTATATGCTTACTTTTATTCATTTTTGTATTTTAAAATGCGTGATTACTTTCTTTGTAGCCTTCAAAACCAGTGAGAGTATTTCTTTCACAGAAATGAATAATTTTTAAAAGGGAAAGCTATCAGAAATAAATTATATATATACGTACACATATATTAGGTAATTTAAGTTGCTTCTCCCCCTCTCTAGATTAATAATGATAAAAGATGTTTGAATGTAAAATATATAAACAAAAAACGCAATGATTCCAACTTATAGAACCTCGCGCATCGCAGGGAATATGAAGTCTGTGTCAAGCAGTAAGGAACCACAATAGAAGATTGGCGCAGGGAATTGAATGCGTGTTGTAGCGATTCGAGAATTTAATATTTGTTTAGCTGTTAGTGGTTTAATATTCGTGCTAGTGCTGTGTTTAAAGTTAAAGGCAATGGATATAATATAATATTTTTGTGTGAAAATATTTGGAACGGGATCTTTTCCGGAGACATTGCAAATAGTTAATGTAGGTAGGCCAGTAGAATCTCTTGTACCACAGGTCTTGAACTCCAACTTCCGTGTATAAAAACAAAAATCAGGAATGCACGAGTAACTGGGTACTGGGGTAACTTGAATTTTACACTTCAATTAATATTGAGGGTTTTTATTTCACTACCGAATTCCTTTCATATTCTTTGTTACAGGTTTTTTCTTATAGAGTTTTTATATATTATTTTGGTTTATTGTTTGAAATTCTAAGCGTAGATTAACTGCAAGTGCAATCACAACAATTATTCGACAGTGGTCGCAACAATAAGGTAACATTTTTCACACATACATTCGTAAATCCTGTATGAATGTTGAGGTAAATTTGCAGGGAGACTTCAGGAGTGGGTGGATGAATCAAGTGTCTGAGATTACCCACTAGTTAAAACCAGCATACGCCACTGTTGGTGGTATATTGTTGTCCAAATACAATTTGCAAGTAACAACCTGCATCTGGAAGGCATAACTTGGGGGGGGGGGGGGGTTCATTTCAAACCGGCCATTCACTAAAGGTTAATCCCTTTTTCTGCTTACTTCCAGAAAGATAGATTCCAGGAAGGCTTCTATATTGTGTTTGTTGTCCATGGAGATGACAAAAGGTGTTCTGGAGTACAACAGAATAGCAGCAGAAACCGTAACAAGACAGTGACCTTCAACATTGAGTACAACATCAGCTCTGACGATTATGTTATTGCAACTATGGTTGCACTAGCAATCATCATCGTGTTTTATATCTGCTCTGTCTTTGTTCCTGTCGATTATGTTATCAGGTATGTGCGGGTTTAATTTTTACTGACATTTTTTTAAGGTTGAATAGCTTGAACTAGACTCCAATATTCATAATGATCTCCACCAACGCCAATACTTGGAAATTGAAACACTTTGCTGTAGTTTAACATAGTAATAAATTTTAAAATATAGTTTTTAGTCTACCAGAGTTTTGTTAATATATTCACAATTTCACGTAAGATAATTGTTGAATCACAAAGCACATTATCCCCACAATGGTACTGCCAGAATAATGAAAATTATTTTTGCATAATTTCCAGGATATTTAGACTGTGAAAGTGCCATGTCACATCTTTGCATGCTTCACAAGATTCTGAGACTCAAGAAAAGTATTGGCAGGGGTGTAGTCAAGGGTATACAGCACTACATGCCATGTATTACTAGTTAACCTAACTGATTAGTGTATACTTTCTGCTACTATGTACTAGGTCATTCAAATATGTCCGGGACTGATTTTTTTTACCAAATTCTTTATTGTCAAATATTATTTGCACATGTCGCCCTTCAAAATACTCCCCTCCAGAGTCCTTACATTTTTTCCAACGTTGGAGGCATCTTAATGCTCTTTTCATAAAAGTTAAAAGTTTTTTGGTTGGTTGCGTATCCACTCCTGAACACTGTCAATGACGGTGTTGTTATCCACAAACGACATGACTTCCAAGTCTCATTTAAGCCTTCCAAACAGGTAGAAATCACTTGGGGCCAAATCGGGACTATATGGCGGGTGTGGCAGAAGGTCCCGTTTCAATTTGATGAGGGTTGCCTTAGTTGTTTTTGGCTGTATGAGGCCATGTATTGTCTTGAAGGAAGGCTACTCTCTTTCCACCTCTCTTCCACTTGGATCGGATCATTCCTTCACTTCTGTTGTCAGGAGTTCTGAGTAATAATCTGCAGTGACTGCTCTGGCATTTGTAAGAAAGTCTACATGGATAACCCCCTGCCAGACCCAATGAAGCATTGCCACCACTTTACTTACCGAATGGATCCTCTGCGCTTTCTTGGGTCTGGGAGAACCGGTATGCCGCCGCTCACGTGATGACTGCTGGGACTCATTCTCCACGTGCTCTCTTCCCTCTATGAAGTACTTACCTCACTCAAACACACGGGTTCGTGAGAGACACTCTTCTCCATACTGTTGCTTGAGTCTCTGCAAATTTTCGGATCGCTGGACGTTTTCTCCAACGAGAAATTTGATCACAATGCATTGTTCCATGCTCTGTGGCACCTTCTATTCGCTCATCACTCTAGCAACACTCAGACATGACTGAGCAGGTTCTAACCTGCACGGGAGGGAGGGTGGTGGTTGTGGCTCTACTCTTCCAAGGACGCACAACTGCTTCGCATGGCAGGTTGTTTGAAACAAAATCAGTCCCGGTCATATTTGAATAACCTTGTATATAAAAAAAAATATATCAAATGCTCCCCTGTGCTTAGCACCACGCCATGAAG
The DNA here is from genome assembly GCF_977018435.1 of Lepisma saccharinum. Taxonomy (NCBI): domain Eukaryota; kingdom Metazoa; phylum Arthropoda; class Insecta; order Zygentoma; family Lepismatidae; genus Lepisma; species Lepisma saccharinum. The sequence goes on from NC_139232.1 coordinate 108,750,525, forward strand.
GTGTATAGGGGGTGGGGGTGTAATGCCCCACACTTTCTTGATCCGGTCGTGAGTGGAGGTGATGTGATCAGCATCATGCCCCTGACTGCCTTTACCCCCCAGGGTTTCCCCAGGTACCCACGTCATTGGACACTGGGTGGGCACCGGGGTCGCTTCCGTTAGAAAAGTTCCCGGATTTGAACCGGCCGGGGATCGAACCCGGGACCTTTAGCATGTAGTCAGACGTGTTACCGACTGAGCCACCTTATATACCTTCTGCTTTTGTTTATATATACTTATATAATTTGGCCATTACTCAGTGAACTTATTATGATGGTCCAATACTTCAGATTTTATGTGATCTAGAATGTAATACTGAGAGGGCCAACCAGTCGATCAGTTTCAGCATTTTCGAGTAGACATGTAGAAATAGTTCCAAAAGACTTTATTGCTCGATGTTAGTAGTATGGTGATCAAAGCATTTTTAAAGTTTTTAATTTTTAGTGTTATTAGCAGCACTGTTAAAGCTATTAGTGTACAAACTGACAATCCACAAAAACAATATCAACAAAAAATAAAATATAACAAGATGCTCTATCGTACTTTATAAAATACTACTACATGCTTTATGTTTAAATGCAATCATTAAAATACACATTTAATGTTTTTTAAATTTTAAGATATTTTTTTTTTTTTGCCAATTATGAGTGTAGCGTCATTAGTTGTTGAACTTAATGATTAGTTTTTGAAACTCTTTGATTTTGTTGAACTTAAATGATTTCATCCAAAAATTTAATTGGTATATAATCCAAAGTTAGTCCTGCACCATGACCGTGCGATCTAACGCATTGTGCTTTGGGCTCCGGCTATGGGAAACACACAGGTTCGAGCCTCCTGGTGGAAGCATAACAACTTTTCTCTTCGAGATTTTGGCCTGTATATGGGACCGATGGCCATCCACCATTGTAAGGAAATTGGGAAGATGCAAATGAGTCGCGTAACTTGGTCATGGAAACCTACAACAAGGACTGGGTGTTCATCATGCTGACCACACCTTATCCAAAACTAGTTGGATAATCTACCACTTCTGGTGGGACTGAGGCAAGCAGTTGGCCTGGCCCTCACGGACTTTGGCGTGACAAGTTAATGAAACATTGTCTCCACTTAGCATTTCACGAAACTTAGCGTATACCCCCTGTAAATGTTGGACTACAACACTGAGTATTGGCCAGTATGAGTTATAAAATTTGAAACAATACTTTTCTGATGCTGATGTCAAGGATATTGGTATCGGCCACGCTCTAATTTTTAACTAAAGAACCTAATAATTAATTAACAATTACAATGGATCCTGAATATTATATTCTCTGATTTTATCTTTACCTCCATTGTACACTTAATCTTTCTGGTCCCAATAAAGCAACAATTTTCCAGGTTTTCTCCTGCATTATAAGTTTTGTGGCAAGGTGCCTCTAAAGAACATATAAATGATGTTTTGTTTTTGTTGATTTGTTTGCTCGTGTCAAATATCGAACTACTGAATATCATATTCATTTATGTAATGATTTGTCTTTTTTTTAGTTATTTTGTTTTTCTTTTCTACCTGTTAGGTTAATTGCAGCAAAGAGGATGAATGCTGAACTGGTGAAATGCATCAAGGGGCAACCAACACAATAGTACATCCAGCACTTGCTAACTGGGGTGTGTGTGGGGGAAGGGGGTGTCTGGTCAAACCGTGAAGCTGCTCCTATGGTTTAACATGATGACAGTGAGACAGCTTGGAGGATGTTTTGCAAAAATTTTGCTAACTTGGAAGGGATATCCTCCCCCTGCATTTCCCCCTCACCTCAAGCACTGAACTTGAACGCCTGTCTTTGTAGTGCATTATGCTGACCAATATCCCGCACCGTGGCCAAGCGGTCAAAGTGTCATGCTTTGGGCTCCAACTACAGGATGCGCCCAGGTTTGAGTCTCCTTCGGAAAGCGTAACAAACTTTTCTCTTTGAGATTTCTGCCTGTGTATGGGACCGGTGGAAACTTACAACAACAACTGGAGGTTTGTTGTGCCATCACGTCACCCTATAACTGGTTGTATGATCTCCCACCTTGGGGGAGTGAGTGAGTAGGTTCAGATGGGAGTGAGGCCGGCAGTTGGTAGGTAGGCCTCATGAGCTGTTGCACCACGTATTATTTATTTATTATTTTATGCTGACCAATTATTATATATGATCCTTTACACACACACACACAAACTTGGAACATAGGTGTGTGTGTGGGTGAGAGAGACAGAGAGAATGTGTGAGTGGGTAAATAAAATGACCACTTCTATGCAATTTATTTCAATAATTTGTGTGATTTTTCTTTGTTAGGAGACATGAAAATGATGATATACACCCAGCGGATAATGTTCCCTTTGTGAATAACCAAAATATACCAGATTCACGACATTCTCCAAGATCAAAATATGAAACTGCAAGTAGTAAGTAATATTCTTGTACTGACTTAATCATAAGTATTCCAGGTCTTAAATGATGTATTGGTATCGGTTCAAGGGGTTGTTCACCCTTCCTTGTGATAGGTTGAAAGGCCATCACAAGAAGTTCTGCATATAGGTTTTCCGAGAAATGCTGGACAAACCCCCACCCTCCTGGGAAGCAGATGATTGACAAGATGAAAGGCATAGGTAAAGGGAAAGGTGCACTTAAACTTCTCGAAGGGATTCAACTACCTGTTTGGAAATAAACAAAATCATTTATTTCCAATTCCTGCACGCACACTCTTGAGGTAAAAATAGGTGGACGTTTTAAAAACCGGTATTACTACGAGGGTCACTATTTATATTTTGAACCTTGGCAACACTGATTGAAGTTAGGCGCGATTTGACGTTTGCACGGAATCGTCTGGCATTATTGACCATAACGTACTTCAAATGTTTTGTCAATAGCTTCATTTGTGTTGTTTACGTTGCCTTGGAGATTGCGCGACAACAATAAAATGGAATTAACTTGTGAACATTTTCGTGCCATGATTTTTTACGATTTTCGACGTGGATTATCAAGACAAGAGTGCATCGATCAACTTACTTCCAGATTTGGCGATGAAGCCCCATCCTTTGCCACTGTGAAACGCTGGTATAACGAATTTAATCGTGGCCGCCATTCGCTCACCGACGAGATTCGCGAAAGTCGTCCAAAATCAGTTGTTGTTCAAGAAAACATTGAGCTGTGCAAAACCTAATACTGCAAGATCGTCATGTGACATACTGTGAGATTGAGGCAACCATAGGCATTAGTTCCACCAGGATATATAAAATATTACATGATCATTTAGCTGTGAGAAAGGTATGTTCTCGTTGGATCCCACACAATTTGACAAAAACTGAAAAAGACGCTCGCGTCAATTGGTGCAAACAAATGCTCAATAAATACAATCGTGGTGCTTCAAAAGACGTATATAAGATTGTAACAGGTGACGAATCATGGATATATGCATATGATCCAGAACGTAAACAGCAGTCGACTGTATGGGTGTTTCAAGATGAACCCAATCCAACAAAAGTTGTTCACGCTTGAAGCACATCAAAACAAATGGTCGCCTGTTTTTTCGGGAAAACTGGTCATGTGGCAACTGTACCTTTAGAGGAACGTAGAACGGTCAACTCTGAATGGTACACAACAATTTGTTTGCCAGAGGTCTTCGGTCAAATACGGAAAACAAACAAACGCCGTTGGATCATTCTTCATCAAGACAATGCCAGCTGTCACACATCTCGTCTAACAAACCGACTTTATGAACAGTCAAAAAATCGAATTGATGGGTCATCCACTGTACAGTCCTGATTTGGCACCCAATGACTTCTTCTTGTTCCCGAATGTCAAGAATAAATTGCGTGGACAACTATTTTAATCGGCGGAAGACGCCATTGATGCGTTCAAAAACCATATTATGGAGGTGTCTCAAGAAGATTGGAAAAACTGCTTTGACAAATGGTTCGAACGAATGCAAAAGTGTATTGACCATAAAAGAGAATACTTCGAAAAACAAAAAAGCAGTTTTCAATGCCAAATTCCTGTTTTTTCATTGTTAGGCTCAAAATATAAATAGTGACCCTCGTATCATACTGGGCTGTTTCCGGATCAGATGATTACAGAGTTCTTTATATAGATGAAGGTTATGAATGTCAAATTATTTTTATTTTATCTACGTTCAAGTGGAGAGGGAGGTCGTGGATTCAATTTCTTCTTGTGCTCTTCCCTTCTGTGTAAGTTTTTTATGTGATGGTTTCAGCCAGCCGATACCACATTGATTTGTTTCTATTGCAAATGATGGAGAATAAGGAGAACCAGTCAGACAAGCAAAATTTTAATAACTATCACTTTTCTATCTCTCCTATCAACCCAAACAACAAGTATGAATAGTGTTTACATGAAATTGAAGAAGAGACACAACCACTCCAATCTTGCAACATTTCAAAAACTTCTATCTTTCTATCCTCTGGGTCTACAGAGAAGTTCACAAGACTTTTAAAGGTGCTGCAGTTACACCAAAAAAAAAATGTGGTTGTGTCTCTTCTTCAAGTAGTTCTCCTCCTAATGCTGGTTCAGCGCCAACATTTTTGGGGCTCCCCACAGGGATTAAACCAAGGACCACATGTACCAAAGGTGAGAGGGCTAACTATGATTGCATGGGTGTGTCTAAAAATGTATTAACATCTTGTTTTAAAACAAGGGAGTTTTGTGTGAAACATGCTCCACATAAGAAATTCATTTCATATGCTTAAATTGATCTGATTTTTGTTATTTAGCATCGCTTCTCTGCCACTTTTCTAATTGCAATGATGAGGATCAGTGATGATATGGTGAAATTGATGAAGGGACTCTCAAAAAGAACACACATGTCCAAGCTGCGATTCAAACCTGGGACCCAGTGACCTATTCCAAAAATTTGACCTGGTTTCCTGCAACAATTCTTATTTTACATGTACACTATGTTGCCATTCGTCACCGGACTCCCCTCAAAAAGTGCTTGGGATCATCTGTACACGTCATACAACCTATAAAAGGTGTTGCCGAATTGAGAATACACTCATACCAGCTACAGCAGTAAATATGGACAGACGACGCGAACTGAGTGGGACAGAACGAGGGTTTGGGCATTCGACCCGCGAGATGTCCAACATATTTCAGATACCCCGGTCGACAGTGAGTGATGTTATCGTGAAGTGGAAGCGAGAGGGGGTCATGACATGCCGACCCAGACCCAGTAAACCGAAAATATTAACAGATCGTGACTGTGGATGCTTGAAACGTGTGGTGAAGTCAAACCGGAGGGCGTCATTACAGATGGTGGCACATGCCTCATCCTCTCAAGTGAGCATTTGCCAGCTTAGCACAGGGTAGAAACAATGAGATACCTCTGGGTACAGATCATGGTGACTAACACTACGAATATATGGGAAGAAACAATAGATTTAACCCACTACGGAGGGTACAATTCGTAATATATTCTTGAATAACATGTACAAATACTATTGTCGTTTTCACGTTTAGAAGACACAACAGCGCTTATGGAGAAACCACACAGTGTTGCCAATACAGTGCTAGCTCATGTCGCCGGGAAATGATGACCTTCCTTCACAATGAAGGTGTTACATATTTTGTATATATAATGATAATTATATGTAATTATTAATATTAATATTATACTGTGAACGTTACAGTTACCCTTTTTACAATGATCCATTGCGATCACTACACATGCGAGTGTAATGCACGAATATGACACTTCAGAAATCACTTAAAAAAGTAAAAATCACTGAGCGCTCACACAACTGAATACACTTTTTCGAGAGAGGGAAAAAGTCTAAACAGACCAAAGCACTCACTCACTCAAGTAAGGGGAACCTGGCACATGTGTTAGATTCAAGTTGCAACCCAAACAAACAAATGAGTTATGGCCCACGTGAACTGATAAGACGTGAATGACTCAAGCAAGGCATGTCATATTTCTATCTTGAAGCCCCATATTTTGTCACGTGTTGGAAAGCCTTTGAAAGGTTAATATGATGTCTATGAATTTATGTGTAAGTTGGAAACTGAAAGGTGATCTTCATTTCAGTATTAATGTCGACAGTAATGTAAACAAAAACAAGGTGTATTTGCGACAGCACTAATGTTGCTCACAACAGCAGCATTGGAAATAATTGTCAATTATTAAATTTAAGTAATTTCAATTCTATTATAACGAACTGCATGAAGTTCATATTTTTACTGAATGGAAATAAAATAACAACTCGAAAACTTGGTGGTGATTAGCCGGAATGCTGCGGTGAGCCAGCTCAAGATGGCCAGACAATGTCTCCTTACTTCGCGCGCGGTTCGGGTTAAAAAGAAACTCCAAGTGCATGGAAGTAATATTTCTGGGAACCTTTGAGTGGTTATAAAAAATAATTTTATTATTTTCTCCACAACTTTGTCGCTGGAAGTTTTTACTTGGAATTACAGAACAAAAAATGGCCAGCGACGATATTTTCTACTGCACGAATATAAAAAACCTCCACATACTTTATTTGAATATTTTTTAATGCAAATATGCTTTAAAGTATTGATGAATTCTGAGTACCACCATCACCTATGACAATTAAAAAACAGTGTCAAATTTTTTAATAATGAATGCTTCAATTTTACGGCATGTTTCAACGTTAGGAATTTATGCACAGATAGGCTAATTGTAACTGGACCTACAGTTTAGAACCCAGGACCCCTTGATCCATACTACTGGAGAATAAGCACGCTGTCCTTCCTGTGATGTTCATGTAACAGCATAACTTTGTCATTCGTTACATTCCGTGTATTTCAGCAACTACATTGGAATCAGGAAACAGGCAACAGAAAAGTCATGCTGTAGCAGCTTGGCCAATGTATTGGATTACAGAAGCAGCAAACTGGCCCCCAAGATCTGGGAGTTTTCTAGTTCCCCTCTTTTTTTCTTCCTATGAACCACGGGCTTGTATTGGTATTTGGGGTCAGCAAGCTGCTGAATATGATTCCATTTCACACACATATGTAATAATAATAATTATAGCTAGCATTATGATATTATGTGTTTCTGTTTGTCTTGTGTAGTATCGGTGGTGTGTATGTATGTGTCTTGTGTTGTAGTTGTGCTGTCTAGTATGTATGTGTAGTAGTTGTGCTGTCTAGTATGTTGGTTTTGTCTTGCGTAGTAGTTGTGCTGTCTAATTTGTTTGTGTTTGTCTTGTGTAGTAGTTGTGGTGTGTTTGTGTTTATATTTTGTTGTAGTTGTGATGTGTTTGTGTGTGTCTTGTGTAGTAGTTGTGCTGTCTAATGTGTTTGTGTTCGTCTTGTGTAGTAGTTCCTCCATTCATATTGGGGGTTAGGCGTAGAGCTGACAACTCTGCACTGTAAAAACACATGTCAAGAAACAACAATATAAGGCCATGGATGTTCCCAAGGTAAAATATTCCGGAGGTAAAATAGTCCCCCGTTCGGATCTCCGGGTGGGGACTACTTTGGGAGGTCTCTGGACTAAGGATAAGATCTACGTTAGGAAGAAGAATATTAAATTAGGCACCTGGAATGTTCTGAGCCTTTACCGGCCTGGGGCATTTCAGTGTACAGTTAATGAGATAGTTAAGTATAAATTAGATGTAGTAGCTGTCCAGGAAGTTAGGTGGCCAGGAGAAGGGAATTGTAAAACTAAAAATTATACTTTTTTCTATGGTGGTACTGAAAATCATAATTTTGGAACAGGCTTTTTCATAAATAATAGAATTATATCGGCTCTTAAAACAGTAGAATTTATTAATGATAGGATATCATATGCAGTTTTACAGGGTAGGTGGTGTAAAATTATTTTAATAAACATACATGCACCAACGGAAGATAAAGATGATAATACTAAAGATGATTTTTATGCAGAGTTAGAACAGGTCTTTGATAAATTTTCTCAGTATGATATGAAAATTCTGTTAGGTGACTGTAATGCACAAATTGGCAAAGAAGAGACATTTAAACCCACGATTGGTAAAGAAAGTCTTCATGAATTAAGTAATGATAATGGTATAAGATTGATTACTTTTGCAACCTCAAAGAATTTAATTGTGAAAAGTACCACTTTTAAACATAAAGATATCCATAAATATACCTGGTCTTCTCCAGATGGTAAAACTCACAATCAGATAGATCATATTCTCATTGATAAGAGAAGGCATACTAGTATAATTGACGTTCGTACACATAGAGGTGCTGACTGTGCTGGTGACCATTATTTAGTAATTGCTAAATTAAGAGAAAGACTCTCAGTGATAAATCATAAGCAACAAAATCTAAAAGTTCTAAAATTTGATACAGGAAAGTTTACTGATGAAAGAATTAAGAAAGATTACCAAATTAAACTGTCAAATAGATTTGATGTTTTGCAGGATTTAAATGATGATGAAAATATAAATGAAACAGACGTAAATAAGAATTGGGAGCACATACGTAATGCAATAGAATCAGCAGCTAAAGAAAGTATAGGATACCATAAACCGAGAAAAAGTAAGCCATGGTTTGATAATGAATGTCATAATCTAATAGAAATAAGAAATCAGGCTAGACTTAGGTGGTTAAATAACTCTGATGATACAAATCTAAACAATTATAATAGAATAAAGCGAGAAGTTAACCGCACGTTTAGAAGTAAAAAAAGAGATTACTTGAAAAGCAAAATTAACGAAATTGAAACAAACAGCAAAAATAAAAATATCAGAGATTTATATAAAGGTGTAAATGAATTTAGAAAGGGGTGGCAACCTAAAGTAAACTTGATAAAAGATAAAGACGGTGATTTTCTAGCTGACCCAAGTGATATTCTAAATAGATGGAAGAACTACTTTAATGACCTTTTAAATGTCCATGTAGGAGATAAATCAGAAGTGAATGAAGTACACACAGCAGAACCTTTAGTTCCAGAACCCAACTTGACTGAAGTTAAAGATGCTATTAAAAGGCTAAAGAATAACAAAGCACCTGGCATTGATTTAATACCAGCTGAGTTAATTAAATATGGTGGAAATTCATTAATGTATCAAATTCATAAATTAATCTGTTTAATATGGAATAAAGAAGAAATCCCTCAACAGTGGAAAGAATCCATAATTGTTCCTGTGTTTAAAAAAGGTGATAAAATGAACTGCAATAATTACCGTGGAATTTCTCTACTCTCAACAACATATAAAATATTATCTAACATTCTTTTAACAAGACTAACCCCATATGCTAATGAAATTATAGGTGATTATCAATGTGGATTTAAACGTAACAGATCAACTACAGATCAAATTTTTCACATCAGACAGACACTTGAAAAAAAGTGGGAATATAATCAAAATGTCCATCAGCTATTCATTGATTTCAAAAAAGCATATGATTCAGTCAAAAGAGATAAACTATATAATATATTAGTTGAGTTTGGAATACCTAAGAAGCTTGTTAGTATGATAAAAGTATGCACCAGTGAAACAGAAAGTAAAATTCGTGTGGGTATTAATATGTCTGACAAATTTACAATTCATGATGGGTTAAAACAAGGAGATGCATTATCTCCATTGCTCTTTAATTTTGCCTTAGAATATGCTGTTAGGAAGGTAAAAGAAACTAAAGAAGGACTAAAATTAAATGGTGTGACTCAGTTGTTAGCATATGCAGATGATGTAGACTTACTGGGGGATGATGTGAATACAATTAAGAATAATGCTAAAATATTTTTCAAAACTGCTAAAGAGATAGGTTTGGAAGTTAACAAAGAGAAAACTAAATATATGCTTACAGGCCGAAACCAAGTGTTAGGTAATAATCAAAATCTAATTATTGATAACAACTCGTTTGAACCAGTTTCCAAATTCAAATACTTAGGAGTAATATTAACAAATGAAAATTATATTAAAGAGGAAATAAAAAGTAGGCTTAATTCAGGAAATGCATGTTACTTCTCTCTTCATAAACTTTTGTCTTCTCGTTTAATATCTAAGAAACTGAAAGTTAAAATATACAAAACAGTAATTTTGCCTGTAGTATTATATGCATGTGAAACTTGGTCCCTTACATTGAAAGAGGAACATAAATTGAGAGTATTTGAAAATAAGATCCTTAGGAAAATATTTGGACCTAAAAGGGATGAGGAGACAGGTGAGTGGAGAAGGTTACATAATTTAGAACTACATAATTTGTATTCATGTCCAGATATTATTAGAATAATTAAATCAAGAAGACTTAGGTGGGCAGGCCATGTGGCACGAATGGGAGAGGAAAGAGGAGTTTACAGGATTCTTGTTGGGAAACCTGATGGTAAGAGACCTGTAGGAAGGCCAAGACGAAGATGGAGGGACAACGTTGAGATGGACCTAAGGGAAATCGGTAGGGATGGAAAAGAGTATATAGAACTTGCTCAAAATAGGGAAACATGGAAGGCCTGTGTTGCTGCAGCCATGAACCTTCGGGTTTAAGAAGGCTAGAGAGTTAGTTAGTTAGTTAGTTAGTTCAACGTTAGGAATGAAAACAATGTAAAAATTGTGTTTTCACAGAAAATTTGCATTTTTAATTTATCTAAAATTATGTAAGCAAGTTACCAGTTTTTTGTGTTCACCATCGTATTCTCTACAAAATTTCCTGCAAAACTGCAGGTACCGATTTTACTTAAGCTAAATTTGTAAATCTAGAAATTTCACAACAGCGCGCTCGTATTTCCCATAAGAAAAGCATTGCCCATAAGAGCCCATTGTGTCTTCTGAACGTGAAAATGACTCTAGATAACTTTTGAAATCTTTTCATACAATATTTTTTCTTCTATTTTATTTCTTATTAATTGCAGCCAATCTTCTTCTTTGGGCTTCTTCTTCTTGTAATTACTAAGGCTTCTTCTTCTTATAATTACTAAGGCTTCTTCTTCTTGTAATTACTAAAGCATCTTCTTATAATTACTAAGGCATCTTCTTCTTATAATTACTAAGGCATCTTCTTCTTATAATTTCTAAGGCTTCTTCTTCTTGTAATTATTACTAAGGCTTCTTCTTCTTATAATTACATACTGTATATTTACATCCTTATTACAAATTCCTGATGCTACTTGAGTTTCTTCATCTATATAACATCATCCTTTCCTTATTCTTTATTTACATCTTTTGGTTCATTCATTGGTCTTGCTAATGAGCCTTTTAGATCCTAGCTGGATTGATTTTGACTTGTATGTGGATCATTAGATACGCTTCCCTTTGTATCTTTGTATATACTTCCTGGAATGGTATGTATATCAAGGTTCTGAAGCTTATATACACATTCTTGTTTGGAAACTTCATGCAATAGACCCAGTGAATCATAGTTGATGATTGGAGGTTGTATGATTTCTCCTCCTTCCCTTTTTCATCTTGCCAGAATAGATTCTCTCGTTTTCCTGCCTCCTCTCTTTCCTCGTTTCTTTGGCATCACCTTATACAAATTGACGGAAGTATTAAGAAAATCTATCTCCCAGATAGACAAAGAGAAAGGGGTTAGTTAAAGATCGCTGCCTGGCCGGCGCTAACCTTAACTTGGAGCTGCAATAGATGCATCTACCAAAAGTGCTTGGGTGCCTGCCGTGAAATGGCGCTACACCTGGAAAAACAACCCAAAGGCCTCACGAAACTCTCAGTTCGTGGGAACCGTAATAGACCCAGAATCGTAATTACAATTCGACTTCTTTACTTTTATATAATGATCACTTATGCTATTACTGAATATTAATTACCCTTTCCGCACATCGCGCTGCGATGCCAAGGGTCCCGGGTTCAAATCCCGGTCGGGTATGGTTGTTTGTGATTGTCCATTTTCATCCATTTCATCACTCATCCCCATCTTCGCAAATTAGCCAAGAGGCACAAAACGCGAAGTAAAATAAACTAAATCAACTACAACAAATCAACTAATTACCCTTTCCACCTTATTTATATCCTGTTATTGTGCTAAGTTCATTTATTTCTTTCATTATAATTAGTATTAATATCTACAATCATTATTTCACCACATCAGCTCTTTCCCTTTTTCCTTTTTACAATGATAGCCGTTTTCTTGAGTGCTGCCATCTCTAGCCCACTTTCTAAACTGCTTTATGCATCATCAAATATAAGCGTCGTTCTTTTTGCATGCTGCCATCTACAACTTCAAACAACAACAATGCAGTTTGCGTATGTGACACACAGGAGTTTCGATCGGCTTCCAGTAGTGCTGCAAGTGATCATACTGTCCGCTGGGAGATCGTCGCACTTGGTTTTCATGGTCATGCAGCAGTTCACAAGCTGCATATCACAGCCTGCAATGCAACCCGTCAGTTACAGTGGTGCAAGGACTCTCGAACAATGGAAATCTATCCTATGGAGTGATGAATTGTGCTGTCAGATGTGGCGGTCCGATGGATGTGTGCGTATGCCCAGTGAACGCTGTTTACAGGACTGTATCGTACCCACAGTGAAATTCGGCAGAGATGGCATCATGGTGTGGTCCTGCTTTTCGTGGTATGCTCTTGGTCCTCTTGTAAAAGATGGATGATGGCAACACGGAAGCAGTTATTGAAGGTGGTGTTATGGCTGTTAGTGTGGATGGCAACTGTGAAATCGAAGTTTTAGGTGGAGGAATGGTGATTATTGATCCTTAGCTTCAAGGGGTTGGAGGATTCGCCTAAGTAGAAGTTGCCGCAGATTTGGCAGATGAGGGTGTAAATTAGGTTGGATGAGTGGCAGGTGCCCTTAGGGTGAAGGGTGAACTCACCTGCCACTGTGGGGATCAGGAGGGTGGGGGAGGTGATAAGTATGGGGCAGGTCTTGCATCTGGGTTTGTTGCACCTGTGAGCTGGGGGAGTGGTGTGGAAGGGGTGGGAGTGTTTCAGACCAAGATGTTTTGGAGGTCGGGGGGCGATGGAAGACGACCCTTGGTTTATCCCGAAAGATGTCTCTGGTGTCAGGATCACTGTGCAGGATGGGGAGGAGGGAGTGGAGGGTATGTCTGATTTTCATAATGTGGGGGTGGTATTTGGTGATCAGAGTTGGAGGGTTGGTTTTGGGTTGTTTGGTGCGGTTGTGGGAGGTGGCTCTAGTGATTTGTTTGTTGATGAGGGTGGAGGGGTAGCCACGGTTGGTTAGGGCTTGGTGCAGGCGTAGGTTGAGTTGAGGCGCTGGCCTCTGAGAAGAAATATATATATGAAGAAAGTGGGTTACCAGCTGTAAACCAGATAACATGGGAGAATACGCCACTGCTGGGACCTCCGGTATTATAATATGCTGTGCTAACCACTCCACCATGGAGGTTAGCCATTTTGTATGGAAGAAGGTGAACACATTTTTATTACTATATATATATTCATGCCACATACATGGTTGAAATTCACTTCTTCATACAAAATAATAACTTGTTATGTGCTAACTAACTCTCTAGGCTTCTTAAACCCGAAGGTTCATGGCTGCAGCAACACAGGCCTTCCATCTGTCCCTATCCTGAGCAAGATCTATATACTCTTCTGCACATTGTTATGTGCTAATACAGTCAAACCATGATTTTATGATTTTTATGATATGAAACTAAATAATCTTAAAATGCAGGAAAATGTAAAATCGAGCAAGATTTTGTAACATTTTGCTACATTGAGACTGTGAAGATTGCATATATAATGAGGGAGAAATGTAACATAAAATTGGAGTTCCACTGTACTTGAGTTTTAATTTAGTCCATTGTCCCTACATATCATGTTCTGTAAGCACACCACCCTTACCCAGGTCGGGTCGATTCTGGTAGGAAATCCCAAATATACAACTAAATCAGCTCATTAGTCCTGGGTTCCCATCCCGTTCCTCACCAAGCATCTCACAAGGAATAAGATGACAGGCAAGAGCTTACAGAAGTAACATTGCAGGGTGTTGTTGAAAGTTTCAGTAATGGGCTTTATACATTTATTTACACTATAGACAGGTCTCGGATTCTTCCATTTATGTTTTTTAATTTATGTCACACATAGTTTGACACCAAGGTGGAATCGCAGCATGGAAGTCTGCATCGGCGGAACCGCAGTGATGCTTTGCAAACTGATAGGAGGCCGCTGAAGATCACTCTCCACACTGCCTCTCTCCGAACCTCATTGTCTCTCTCTCTTGCCCTCTGCCAGAGAGGCTATATTTATACACACTCCCTCATCGCGTGGGGGAGGGCTAAAAGTTCAAATTCTATTGGCTATTTTGAACTGCACTCTTGAGAACCCATGGAAGAACCATGAATACAGAATACCTTACAATTGAAAATAACTAATCATAATTAACGATCTGGCGAGATCACACATACTCATTCACACACAAATCTGAAATAATAATACAATCACTTAATTACATAATTATTCATGAAAACAAATACTATTTGTAACAATCACTTACCTTGTTTTTCATGATGAATCATTACATCAACTTCAGGTAATTGTTCAAGAGATGTGTCACCTGGTGCACCTCCATCCAGCCAGAGCGATGATGGCAATTCATCCCATGATGGAGCCAATGATGGTGACCTGAAGCAGGATAATGTTATTGTGAGGCAGCCTAATGTTATTGTGGGACAGAGTAATGTTATCATGCCCCTTGTACCTGCTGCAGAAAGCCGACCAAGGTAAATTTGGGTATTCATTTGTCTGTGCATGAACAAAGGCAGCACCATCGCTGCTATATCCTAAATTTCTCATTAAAAATTTAGTTTGTCTTTATTAATCAATAATAATCAATTGGACGTGATTTGTATTTTATTCCTCGCCTTTCGCATCTTAAACATGTATAAGAAAAATCGTATTTTGTAGTCACTGTTTATTTATACATGACGTCACGTAACATCGTTCCATCATGTATGCCACATACGAATGATTGATAAATCGACAAACTTGAAATAAAAAGCTTCAAGAATTACTCGAAATAAGAAGTACAACTAAAATGTGCTATACTGTGTGTCGTTCTAATCCAAGAAGGGGAATCCAGAGCTGATCTTTATAAAGGAAATCTTAAAAGGTTAGTTAGTTATGAATTGTGCTCATTCTTATGTGGGACCTGTGTATTTACAGTGTAAAAATGATTATTGGGAAAAGTTGTCAAAGAGAATAATTTGGTTTTAGTATGTTTCATTTAAGTAGAATGACATATGGGATAATATCATACGTTGATTAATATATGTGAATGGGTAATGGTGCAGATTGTGTAATGTAATGATATTTACAAGTTTCACAGGAGAAGGAAGGCATCGTGAATACTGGAAATCACCATTGAAATAATTTTAAAGTTCAGAAAAACAATTTGTCCATGTTAAAGATGCAGAAAATTGTAATGTGTGAGTACTAATGATGTATTGAAATGTATGTTGTGCGAGTATTCGCACTCCTAATCACTGCTTTCGATTTTTTGTTTCCACATTGGAAACATTATGAACTTTAACAGATCATGGAAAGTTTGTAAATACTTAGGGGATGAAACCTACCAATATTTAGATGATGAAACCTATCACACTTAAAACGTACAGATTGTTACAACATGATCACATAGTAGCATAATTATGGTGCTAAAATCCTTCAAACCTACACCTAATATAAACATATGCATTATGCATTTTTTAAGGTAAGTCGTAACAAAAGTGAAAGAAAAAATCTAGAGTGTCTATAGCAGCCAAGTGGTAATTTTAGCATCGCTCATTGTAATGTGCAGTCTATTGTACCAAAAATTGATGAACTGCAGTGTGTTACATTACTGCATGATTTTGATATTTTCGCAATCTCTGAAACCTGGACTGATGCCTACACGCCAATGGCATCTATCAACCTACCAGGGTATCAGATCGTGAAAAATGATCGGATGCATAAAACCGGAGGGGGCATTGCCATTTACATGAAAACAGAACTGAACTTTCACATTGTAGGTTATAGTGACTTGGACAATGCCAGTGATGTTGAATATATCAGTATTATTGTAAATAATAATAGTAAAAGAATAGGTGTGTGTATTATATATAGAGCACCAAACATAGTGTACACAAAACTCTCCATTGTAGAAAATCTACTCTCTGAGCTATACCCTTGTGTAGACACCCTCTTGCTGCTGGGTGACGCAAACTGTGACTTCTTAAAACACGAATCGGACACTATTTATTTAAAAGCAATTTTAACACATTTGGCCTGACTCAAATAATCGACAAACCCACTCGAATCACAGCAAATAGTAGGAGACACTTAGACTTCATAGCAATAGATAATACTGAACTTGTTCACAGGTCGAATGTTGAAAACCCTATAAGTACCTCTGATCACTGTCTCACATATGTATCGTTGGTTTGTGAGAAGTCCATCATAAAGCAGATGAAATATGTTACATATCGTGACTTTTCTAATTTTGATAGTGATAAATTTGAAAATGATATGAAAGCCATAGATTGGGAATTGCTGAAACCTATCCATGATATTGAAGACAAAATAAACTATTTTAATTGAAAAATCATCAGCGTCTTTGAAATTCATGCACCTACTAAAACGGCAAGGGTAGGTAAAAAATATATTCCATGGATCACAGATAATGTAAAACTAGTAATGAAACTCAGGGATAATGCCTTACGTAAATTTAAATGAACAAATAACCCACACGACTGGCTACAATACAAGTATCTCCGTAACTTCACAACGTCAATTACAAGGCAGGAAAAGAAAGCATATTTCACATCCCATATAAACAGTAGAAATATGAACACACGTGGTACCTGGCAAAAATTAAAAGATTTAGGTATTGTTGATAAAACTACAAATAATATTGATGCCCTTCCATCTAATCTTAGGGTTGATATGATATGATATGATTTATTTGCATCCAAGGACTACAATTTTGTACAAATAGGTACATCTGTAGTATAGGACATGTCAAGTAGAAGTACATGATAATAACATTTGGTAATTTTAACATAAGATACACACATATATATTGGTATATTATAACCCTTGCATATCAAGATATTATACTATACAATTTCAGTTTGATGTGCAACATCAAGCCCTGAATGTATGGTAACTAACCATACCTTTTAACATTTATTCTGGTTACACATAGAATTATAGGACATGTGAATTAGAAATACATGATAATAAAGTTTAGTAAATTTAACATAAGATACATTGCATATAAAATATTATACTTGAAAAATTCCAGTTTGATGTGCAACAACAAGCTCTGCACATATGGTAACTAACCTAACCATACCTTTTAAAATTTATTCTGGTTACAGATACACAAGACCTTCAAAAGATGAGTGTTGCCTCTGTATATTCTTGTATGCTGTAAAATGAATGTTTAATTAACATGGTTTTGATTTTGTTTTTAAACTTTTCCACTTTGGGTTCGTGTCTTAACTCTCTGGGCAACTTGTTATACAGGGCAACTGCTGAGTTTTTAGGTCCCTTCTTGTAGAGAGTAAGACGGCATGTCTTCATTCGAATTTTATCTTTATTTCTCGTGTTCAGGCTATGGATATCTTCATTGGTTTTGAAAGTACTAATATTTTGTTTGATGTATACCAGACATTCATAACTATACAAACAGGGTAATGTCAGTAAGCGGAAGTTACGGAAGAGATTTCTGCATGAATATTTCCCATTCACCCCTGCCACAATTCGAAGTGCTCTTTTTTGTAATTTAAACAGTATGGAGCTATGTGCCTTGTTTCCCCAGCTCATGATTCCATACCTTATTACTGATTCAAAGTTTGCTACATACAGACTTCTGACAGACCAGAAGCTGGTAATATTTACCATTACACGCAGTGCAAAGCAGACTTTACTTAATTTTTGTTGAAGCATGTCGATGTGGTTTGAAAATTTCAAGTGTTCATCTAAAACAATACCCAAAAATGTAGATTCTTTTGCGTGCATTAAGTCTGTATTTTGGGACTTAACATTAATATTTAAGTGTTTCTTTGTTTGAGAGGCAGTAAAATTTATGTAATTTGTTTTGCTTGTATTTAGAATTAAATTATTTCCTTGAAACCAGCTATCAAGCTTTAGCAATGTGTTGTTTACTTTATTTTTTAAGGCATGCTCACAGTGATCTGTTAATATAATGTTTGTGTCATCTGCATACAATATAGCCTGTGCCTCATCCAAAAGTTTTGGCATTTCGTTTACGTAGAGCAGCAAAAACAACCATTTTGTTAGCGTAACACAGAACTTCAATTTTTCTGAAACACTTATCCAAAAACAGTACAATTACTTCATGACAAACAAGAATGAGAATACCGCAGATTTATGTTTCACAATTAAA
This sequence comes from Lepisma saccharinum, assembly GCF_977018435.1. Lineage (NCBI taxonomy): Eukaryota > Metazoa > Arthropoda > Insecta > Zygentoma > Lepismatidae > Lepisma > Lepisma saccharinum. The sequence goes on from NC_139232.1 coordinate 108,768,847, forward strand.
ACAATAACAGAACTTGACATATATAAGGCAATACATAGTATACACTCAAATGCAGCTGGAGCTGATAAAATCACAGTTAAAATGTTAAAGTTATCGCTTCCCTTTGTACTGCCTGCACTAACACAAATCATCAATTTCTCTATCTGCACTGGAGAATTTCCCTCCATGTGGAAGGAAGCTCACATAATCCCACTAGCAAAGAAGAGGAATATTCAAAGTCTTGATGATCTTAGACCAATAAGCTTGCTGCCTGTTGTCTCCAAAATTATTGAAAAAGTAGTGTGTCAGCAACTCACCAAATTTGTTGATGCGAACAATATATTACCAGAATTACAGTCAGGTTTTCGCAGTAAACATAGTACTGTCACTGCACTCACAAAAGTAGTAGATGACTTCCTTCATTTCATGGATGAATGGAGTGCAGTCATACTAGTCCTCTTAGACCCCAGCAAAGCCTTCGATAGTGTACGGCATGATCTACTTTTAGCTAAACTCAGATATTATAACTTCAGCCCATTAGCAATCAAGTGGTTCAACTCGTATCTTACAGACAGACACCAGAAAGTACAAATGCCTGGCACTCCACTATCATTTTCAAAATCTGTGCCAATAAAAACTGGGGTGCCTCAGGGATAAATATTGGGGCCACTATTGTTTACTTTATACACAGCAGACTTATCGAGAGCAATACAAACAATGACACATAGATATACCTAAGCCAAGCGTCAGGTTAACCTTGCAGCAGGTTTTATGTATCAATCCGCGCGGGAACTGAGCACAGAATCTTCCGTGCCAGTCTTGCCTCAACTGCCGAGCTGCTTACATCGCAGACACTGAGAAAATCCACAGTATTGCCAACCGCACAACACATCAAAACCCGCATGCATGTCAAGCAGAATATATTTGTGTTTCTTTTTGTCTCCTGAAACATAACATTTTAGAAGTACTTTCGGCGCATAAATTATTTAAAAAAATGTGTCATTGCTTAATATAATTGCGAAATATCTTCGAAACATGAGAGTATTTTTCCCAGGGGGGCAAACAAGTCACATTTCCCCCAAAAGAGTGTAGTTCCCTAATAACATTGCTTAAATTTGGATTTATTGTGTTAATGCAATAATTAACACATATTATTGTGGCTAAAATGAAAATATATGTGTGAAATACATAATTTTTGGTTGACTTTCATTTTCCAGGGAGGGAACGGCCCCCTTGCCCCTCCTTCTGGACGCCCATGAGCATGTGTGTATATTTCGAGCACGCAAAAATAAAAATAAACAAAGATATAAGTAAACAACGACAGGCCCTCTTGAATTTAATGACAAATTATTGTTTTTGGTTTATAAAAAAATACGTTTATGAAAACCTTTGTTACTGTAAGACACACGCACTTCAAGTTATACCAGCAAAAAAAAAAGTATGATTTGTTATTGTGGATATATACAATCAGGTGCATTGTCTGCTGCTATTATTCTGGTTACAATTTATGAATCACTTCACTAAACCAGGATTCAAATCTTGGTCTGTCCATTTCTTGCTAATCATCCATCACTTTCCTTGCACGGAACAGTAAATATATGCGCCTTCAACAAAGACGTAATTGCGGTCAGTGGGTGAAACAATAAGCCTCCCCCTTCCCCTCTCCCTTTCTCGTCGGTTTCTTCAGCCCTGGCGGTGGTTTTGCATGGTGATATATATATAAAATAAAAATCAATATAACGCCCACGCCCCTCCCAGAGTTAAAGCACGTCTGGTCCAAATAATAAACATGTTTCTTCTCACGGGGATATCTTTGTCAAACAACAAACAATCGTTTCCTCTTCCTAAACTCAAACCGCAAATCATTCAACACCCGGGATACAGTTCGTGCGCCCATTGATGGCAAATCACCTCACGCCCTGTTTTACTTTGATCTTGTTTCCGAAAGGAGGATTATGCATTTTAAACAACTTGCTTGATTTGAAGAGCTTTTCCCTTCGGATGAAGCCCACAATAACACTCGCTGAACAGGAGACCTTGCTTGATTCAGCCATTCTCGCCGCTGTATAGCACGATTATTAATCACAATAAACATAGGGTTATAATAGTGGGATGTGCAACACTGGTATCACGGATTCCACGCGCTCTGCAACGTATTCAGTCTTGCTCGACTCGCACTTAGGCTTCAGGGATTCCTCAGCTCAATACAAACTCCAGTTGGCGAATCTGCGGATCCAAGTTCGTCTGCACAGTGATTGCAACCGATCAAGTCCACACCTGCTAATGGATGTATTATTTTGTCTGTATTTTACAAATTAAATAACTGTTTTCTTGCAAGTATGCAGTTGTGTCGGAATAGAACCCGTCTCAGTGGAACTATATTCTTGCGCGCACGTTTGGATCTACATATGCGAAAACCTGCTGCAAGGTTAACCTGACGCTTGGCTTACCTACCAAGCCAATTACAGTTAGACGTGATGTTATGGTCCTCAACGATGAATTAAAAAGAATTTCCACCTGTTGATTTCAATGCACTGATATTAAATCCCAAAAAATCCACATACATGTTACTGGGGAACAGACAAACAATTACGAATGACAAGTATAACGACATAGTCTTGAAGATACGTGGGACGTGCATACCGCATAAAACAACATCTAAAAACCTGGGTTTGGTGATTGATAGTTCTCTTACTTGGACAGAACACATCAATGGACTGTGTAGAAAATCATTCTACATTCTCAGAAATTTATATAGGTCTCAAAATTATCTAACAGAAAAAGTTAAACTGAAGCTTGTTGAGCTCTTATTGTGGTCACTCTTTGATTACTGTGATGTAGTTTATGATGCAAAATTCTTGTATACAATTTGCATTGAATATAAGAAAATATGAACATATCCTGCCTCATTTGAACACAAAGAAAATATTAACAAGGTCAGAAGAAGGCATCTGCACTATATCACCTTCATAAACAAAAATTTTGAAAGTAAGTAAACCAGATTATCTATTTAGAAAACGTAAAATAGGCACTCAAATACACTCACACTTCACGCGAGGGCATAACAAACTTTTTACATGTTATTACAGTACCGCCTCCTTCAAATCATCATTCTCGGTAAATGCAGTTTCAACCTGGAATAAATTACTCATAACAATAACTAACCAATCAACACTGCATGCTCTTAAATCCACAGCAAAGGACTATCTATTATGTAAACAGTTTGAATCTAGAAGCACACACGAATAAAAATACATCCCACAATGTATTAATGTCAATGTAAGAATTTGATATTACTTCATGTCAAATATTTCTATTTTTGCACCATCAAAGATTAACAAATATGCATTTATGTGTACATGTGTGTGTGCCTATATATATATACTTAAAATTGTATTTAGAATTTAGTTTTATGTAGTTTTATGTGTATACATATACTCATTAATTGTAACTTTACAGTTCTTATTTGATTTCAAATTGTCCATATGCTTTTCTTTCATCTTTCTTACTTATTTACTATTATTATTATTATTTTTGGTTTTGTTTCTTTTTTCTTATTGGATATATATACCTTTTGTAACTGTAGACTGTATTCTAACAAGGGTTAGGTGGGAGAACAGCGTACGCTGAACCTCGCCCGCTCAATAAAGATATATTATTATTATTATTATTATTAGAGTGATGGAAATACAGTTATCTACAGAAAAGTTCATCAATGTGTATTTATATACCCACATGAATAGAATTCGATTCACCTTTAGTCCTAATGTTCTGTTCTGTTATTTCCTTCAGATTCATGTTGCATCTTACTATATTTAACTCTCTGGTGTAGAACCCAAGTTATGTTAGCCACGTCTATTTCGCTGCACTTGTTGACACTCAGTGTAGTGCAGGTGTACCCCAGTGTCAGGTTGGTGCAAGGAAATGCTCTTCGACCAACTAGACATATAGCTGTGTTCAAGTTTAGAAAATTCAACAAATGCCTCTCTGCTGCTTGAAACGTTCATTTGATTAGTTAGCATGCACCACGTGATCATACACCACATGCTACACCACATGCTACACCACTCCAGAACATAATGCAAATGATGCAGACACCAAATGTACTACTTGACACCAAATCAACAAAGTACACGAGTCGGTGTTGCACCATATAACCAACTAGACGGTTTAGTGCAAAGAGAGTCAAAATTTGCATAGAACTAGACGGGGCTATTGTAACCCAAACTTGTTTCTTTTATTGGCACCAGATAGGTTAGGTAGTAAGGTTTAGTGGGAAATAACTGCTGAGTAGGTTCGGAAATTTAGTTCAATGTCTATCTTCTACAATAACAGTAATTTTTGAATTTGCATTGTCCCACACTTTATGGTTCCAAGCAAGGAATGTAACTTACAATGATAAATAATGTAAAAATTGAGTAAATATGAAGAAATTGAACATATTACATTAAAGAAAATATTTACAATCAGGTAAGATTTTCTCCCAATAGTTGAAGGAACTATCATATAATGGAACTTCTTTCATTTTATACACAGCTTTTCTTGTATGCTCTCAATTCAACACAAACTAATAGTGTTCCAGTAAATGGATTTTCCTTTAAGTATATTTTCTTTGTGATGGCAAGCTTTTTCCTTAGCTCACCAAATGAGGACGCACCATGGAAAATATATTTTTTGAATGACAAAAGAAATGGAAAATATGTAAACCTTGTTGCATTAAGTTGTATAATTACATGTTTCTAAAATAATTTATTATATATTTTCTCTTACAGCTCTAATATGGGTGGAAAAAATGTGGCAACAAAATGTTATTCAAAAAACTTACAAAGAATACAGAGGTGGAATGCCAGAAACAAGTTCGTGCAAGATGCATTCATATTCATATTCATATTCATATTCATATTCATATTCATATTCATATCCTTTATTTCTGTTGACCCATGTCCATAGGTATGGAAATCGTCATATAACAATACATACAGTAATAAAATATTAATACAATTTTAGACAAGGATTACAGTAATGATTTTAAGAACTACTACATAAAGGAAATCCAAATACACTAATAAAATATTAATACAATTATAGACAAGAATTACAGCAATGATTTGAAGAACTTGTACATGAAGGAAATCCAAATAACGGAAGAATACACTATTGGATGTAGAACCAAGTAAGTACATTGCATTTCCCAAGGAATATTATTTTTATCAGTTATGGTTCATGTATGATGTAAGAAATTGTAATTTCTGTTTCCTGCATTAAAAAATAAAATAATAACGTAACATGCTTTAATGGTAAAATGCCATAAGGTTGTTTTCAGTGGCAGTGATTAAGGGGGGAGGGGGGTGTAGAGGAAAGTGGTCCCAAATCTTTTTTTCCCACTTTTGTTTCCACACTATGCTAAACCTTATCTACCAAGCAAAAGTAAACTGTTCTTAACCCCTAGTTTTGGGACACAATAGCCGTCACTGGTTGGGTTTGTATGACATCACATAATAAGAGTAAGATACATTTGCTTAAGAACATTGCTAACAAATTTACTTAATATTTCACTAAATATTCTAAATATCACCAGCAATATTAAGGTGTGTCACAATTGAAGGAATGATACTATAACGAAGTCAGCAGTGACTTGCTTCCATTTGGTTTACGTTAAATGTTGTCATTTTCAGTACCTTCTTTTCTTATGCATTTCATGCTATTTAATTCCACTTCACTTTCCTGCAATGAGCATTACATTTATTTTTTTATCATACGAAACACACAAAAATGACATATTTTATTACATTTCATATTTGCGTCATTTTGAAAGGGACAGTGACAATTCTTAAAAATAGTGAGGTTCAGACTTTACATACTTCTGAGTTAGGATGCATATTCAGAATGTGCCAGAAAGTGTTTCTATAACTGTGCATGCTTAACTCTCTCTTTCATGTGTATGAAAGAGCTTGTTAGTGAACCATTGAAGGGTAATATCCTACTGGTTGCTTCCCTGCTCAACAGTGATTTCTATCTATTTCTACTTTCTCTGCTTTGATTTTAAAATGATTTTGACGATAAAGGGATGACAATCCTGAAATTTCAGAAATACAAGCAGGCATATATTTATTTTCTTGTAGTTTACAGTTATTACAAGCATAAGAAAACAGTTTTTCGTTGTGACGTTTCAGGAGAACATACGCTCCCTTCATCAGACATTTATTTATATTTTGACTAAAGATACAGTTATAACAATGGTTAGCAATTTTTTAAACAAAAATAATCCGTTATATTTGGTCTAGGAATTAATTCCTGCACCTGGACAAGAGATGGCGTAACGAGCGTATTGTCCCACAGTTCCATGTATCCACACATGCGTTGAAAACTCCTGTCAGCGCGCATCGTTCGTAGTATAGGGCAGTTGATTGACGCATCAACAACAGCATTTTGTAGTCAACTGAACATGGCGCAGTTCGTGCCAGATAAAGTGTTTTTGCAGGGTGTTCTGCTTCATTACTTTAACATGCAGAAAAGTGCTACCGAAAGTCATCATATTTTGGTGGAAGTGTATGGTGACCATGCGCTAGCTGAGCGAACGTGTCAGAAGTGGTTTGCACGGTTTAGAAGTGGTGATTTCGGCCTGGAAGACCAAGAGCGACCTGGACAGCCAAAAAAATTTGAAGGCAAAGAATTGAGAGCATTGCTCGATCAGGATTCGTGTCAAATGCAGGAAGAACTTGCAGAAGCATTAGGCGTTGATCAAACAACAGTTTCCAAACGCCTCAAAGCCATGGGAATGATTCAAAAGATGTCACATTGGGTTCCACATGAATTGAAAGACAGACGTTGAAAGACGAAAAACCATTTGCGAATTGCTGCTTCAAAGACAGAAAAGAAAGGGGTTTTTACATCGCATTGGTAATGGCGATGAGAAGTGGATCCATTACGAGAACCCGAAACGAAAAAAGGCCTGGGTGAAGACAGGTGAACCAGGTCCATCACAACCGAAACGAGATATTCACTGTGCAAAGGTTATGCTGTGCATATGGTGGGATATGAAAGGTGTGGTGTACTATGAGCTGCTGCAACCGGGTGAAACTATTATGGAGAACGTTATCGAAATCTGTAACTTGCCTGACAGATGGGCGAAAGTGGTGGCTCACGATGGACATTATTTTTTTTAAGGTATTTATGTATTTTGTGTTTGAACTACAGCTGTGAAAAGAAGCAGTCTCTTTTATTTTTATTTCAGATTCATAATTTTAAATAAGAAATAATGTGATCAGAAATTTTTATCTGAAATAAAAATAAAAGAGACTGCTTCTTTTCACAGTTAGGTTGCATATTTCATCAGGTAATTCAATGTCATCATTGTTTTACAAAGTTTCTTGATGTTTTCTGTTACATTAAATTTTAAAGATGGTGGCTTACTACATTTGTGAAAAAGAAAACTTCATACTGGATCTGTGTTACCTTTTTCATTATTTAATTTATTTCAGTGTTCTTCTGCAATGAACGAAGCTTCCCAGACATTCAACTCTATGTTTCCCGTCAATCTTTTGAAACCCTTCTCTTTTTAATCAAATGAACTACTGAAGTGTCCCTAAATAATTTAGGTTTCATTTTGTTTGTAAAGTATTAACATGTATTGAGTATTTTTTTCAAGAAAAACAAAATGTTCCAGGTGCATGCAGGACACTATGCAGTAGTATTGCAAGGGACGAGAACGTGTGGAGAAACCAGGCCAAAACGCACCAAAATAGTGAGTAAGTAGATTTACATTTCTTTTCTGGTTTTGTATTCAATAAATACAGAATGTTGAATACATTGTTTTTGACAAACGTGAAATGTTAAATTTACAAATAGGCACTGGACACTAATTAGTGTAATTCAAATGGTTAAGTATTGTCGGAGTGCTTATGTTGGCAGGAACTGATAGAACTTATGTAGAGAGACTGTTATCTATTCATACATACAGGGGTCCTGGGTTCGAATCCTGGCCTGGGCATGGATATTTGTGAATGTCCATTCATCAATTTCATCATGTCATCATTCATCTCCATGTAAATTTTCTGCACAAAATTCTACAAGACACCAATGAAGGTAGAGAACCTTTTTTGTTTGGTTAAAATCCAACCAATTTTGGATTTTAACACCAAAATAACATTTTATATTTGATTTTGATAAAAACTATGTTTAGTTTTCTTTTAGAAAAATTTTATATTTATTTACTATTAACCCACGAGTACTATGAATGTCAATAATCACACAATTAGTATGGAAGGGTCTGTCAGACTGCTGTAAATTACCTGTGTTACTATTCTCAATTTCTGACGTGTTTCACATTACTTGACATGGTTACAGAAGACTATTTTAAAACAGCTTTCATTTATTATTTTATAGTTAAAGAAACATAAGTTAATTTATGCAATGAGGAAGAAAATGGGCCAAAAATAGTAACAGTGTCTTCTTTATGTTGGGGAAGGGAAGGGGGTAAATTCCAAATTCTTAAAATGTCTATATTTTATCTTGTCAGAAAAGCAGGAGTTCAAAGTTATATGTAATCTTTTGCTGAAATTAAAAATGAGTAATGAGCCATTAGAAGGAGAACGTTAAAAAAAACTACTATCGTATGTCTGTCAGATAGTTCACTCAAAATATAATTCAATAAGATTTTGATGGACAAAGGCAAGACCTTGACATCCTGTAGCCATCACCTCAACTGAAAAGTGTTCATTTGTGGTCGGAGGGGTGTGAGAAATAAGCTAAAAGAGAAATTCAGAGCACTGGGAGAGACGGTAGGTAAGGGTCTTCGTTAACATGCTTTATTCCAACTATGGTGCCCTAGAAATGTTACTTTTATTTTAATTCATGGATTCTAGCTACCAAAGAAATTATTCTGATAGAAAACAATTTTTGACAAAAATATGTTGTAGTTTACAATCAGAAGTAACAATTATAAGCTCATGCTTGTATGTGTATTGCGTTCTCTAGTATCCAAGTATATTTTTTTAATGATAATTTTATCACTCTATGAAACCAGAGAACCTGGGTTCTAATCTCAGCCGGGACATGAATGTTCTTTGTGAGTGTCTCTTAATCAATTTTATCATATCATCAACATCCTCATGTTCATGATTAGCCAAAACTGGCAGAAATGTGAAGTAAAAAAAAAAGATTAACACCGCCTAGTAAAAAAAAAGGTTCAAGGTTGGCTTCCTTGAGAGGATGCATGGTGGTTGAGATATAATTTTAAATTGAAGGTTTAGTATCATTTCCTCTATGTGTGTGTGTAAAATCAGATTAAAAGAACACAGAATATGTCGCATTTCATAATGCATTGAAAACTGTCACATGTAATCAAAAAAATTAGGAATTCTTGCAATGTTGAAGAAATGAAGTATTGATAATGTCACACCTCTGGAGTACACTGTAAATTCAGTCGTACCCAGAAATTTATTTTTGTGTGTGTTTTTGTTTAAAAAAAATAGTTTTGGAGTAATGTAACTTGAATTGATGCCACAAATCTATTTTTTCCACCATTTTCTATTTCAGAGAAATGAAACTGAAAGCCCACATAGACACAACAGGAAGTGATGGAAGAACCTGACTAAGGACCCCTTACGAGACTGAATGAATACATGATCTGTAAAAACATGAGAAATATAAATAATGAGTTGAAACTACACATGTGGTATTTTTCTTTTATGCCTACTTACATGTTACAGGTGAAATTTATTAACTGCAGTTTTATTATAAAATGAACGAATGACACATCTATAACACTACATCCACTTTCACTTTGAACAAATTACAATAATCTGTTTACAACCGCAGGCTGCAAATGTAGTAAAGTCTTGTCCAATATAATTTTTGGGGAACTGCATTGCTGGATTTGGGTGTAAACTATATATTTAACTATAAATTCACTTTCCCTTTGATGAGAGATTTATTCATACTTCTCCGGCTCATTAGTCCATATCTTTTGTTTCATTTTTTAAAAAAAATAGTTCAAGTATTTTCCATGTGTTAGCTATTTTATTTTCTGCAGCAAATTTATGTATTTTTATTGGAGACTATTAATTAGTTTGATCTGTGCATAAGAATAACAAAATAGTTCGTATATGCTTCATGTACATTGAATGGCATTGAATTTAGTTTTAGACAGTTTTTTTCGTTGTCTTTTTTGCATTTTGCTTCATGTTACTCATTTTATCAATTAGTATAGTTAGTGTCAATTTTACATATCATTCGTCCTTAGATTTGGAAATATTGGTTAAAAATGTGATTACTTGGTTCTGTGGGGGGAATATTTACCCTACTGCATGTGGGTCTGAATTAGAGAAGGGCTAGTAGGAAAAATGGTGTAATAGAGAAAATTATATCAATAGTTACACACACTCATTAGAAACCACATTTTCTAATAAGTATGTGTAACTATTGGTTTAATTTTCTCTGATACACCATTTGCTCCTACTACTTCTTTACCTTATTTGGACCCACCAACTGCTGGTGTTAGTTGCCCAGCAAGATTGTGGTCAACTTGCTGCAAGTTTCAACACCTGCCTTGCAAGTTTCAGGTTAACTTCCAGCAAGCCTCAGATCTTTAACACCTGCCTTGCAAGTTTCAGGTTAACTTCCAGCAAGCCTCAGATCTTTAACACCTACTTTGCAAGTTTCAGGTTAACTTGCAGCAAGCCTTGAGACTTATCGTGCAAGTTAGCTGCAGGTTACAGTTAGAACTTACTGCAATTTCAAATGTTGGTAATTAGTACCTTTGCTTTCAATTTGCTGCAAATTTACAGACTTGCTCTGAAATGTTCCTGCAAGTTTCCGTTATTTGCATTGCAAATTTACTTTGGACTTGAGGCAAGTCTACCTTGCTATCTGGGTTGTTTGTAAGCTTGCATGCCAATCACATGTATTTTTTTTCCACTTCTCACCTATATGCCTTCATGGCGTGGTGCTAAGCACAGAGGAGCACTTTACCTTTTTTTTACCTTTTTACCTTCTCACCTCATGAAGATCAATGACATGCTGGCACGACACTTTACGGGGACCAATGCTTGATTTTCCTCCCATTGTGACTCCATAAACTATTTGTTGTTTTTACCGTTATTGCCACTTAGTTCACCAATGTCCGGTTTGAAGATCAAGAGCAACCTTGTCAGAAGCTGTCTTGAACTTTATGAATTGTAGGTGACTCTTTACATCCTACTCCAATTTTTAAACATATATTACAAGTACTACATTTATGTACTGTATTTCATTCAGAGTTCTATTTTAGCTTGTTTGTAATTGCTTTATTTTTGGAAGTTATTTTCATGCTTTTAATGTGTGGAAACTTTTGTAGGAAATTTAAATGGGACACTGCAAGTTATTTTAAGATGATTTAAAATATGATTTTTAACTTTTCCTGTTCTGTTTAAAGTCTAATATTTTTTATAAAGCTCTAAGTCTGGAGGACTTCAATGCATTATCATATGTTATGCAAAGTATATTAATTGCCAATGTTTCAATAAATACACATACCTGTATAACAATGTGTTTGTTTATTATTATCTCTTACATTTGTTATTAGCAGTAGTATGTAATGTTTTACTTTTCTACAGAATCATTAATAACTCATAAAGTGTAATGCATTTAGTGTGAAATTGTTATTTTCTTCTGGAATATTTCTGAGCATTCGAGGAGAAATAGAACATAATTAATTGATCTAGGATTTTTAGGACTTGTTTTAGTCTTTCATTCTAAAAATAACCCTGTGTGATGAAAGTCCTATTAATATATCACATCCACATTTTAAGTTTGAAAAACAAGTACTGGTTATATGTATATATTTTTTATTCCAGTATATTTCACACCTACAAGCCCTCAGCCGATTTGCAATGGTTTCGTTAGATGAATAGCGCTAATGTTCCATCAGTAGTTTGGGATAATACAATTTATGTTTTATTCTTATTTTCTGAGACAAAACCTTCCAATCCTGTCTTTTGTTTCCCTGTCATTTTCAGCATCAAATCTCCCCCCTCTCTGGGTACTCCACTGATATCAATTGCAGAGAATGTGAATGCATTTGTATTTCGTTTTATGAGGCCATAGACAGATAAATGGAATTTTCTACGTTTGTAAGTCACAAGCGTCTACGTCTTGCAATTGAATATGGTACACAAGGGAGAAAATTACGATACATTTCGAACCCCCCTATAATACTAGACATTCAGTGATGGCACCAGAAACATTTGCTGGTATTACGTGTGCTGTATCCTGCAGATTGCCACCCACATCAAACTATACAGCAATTATTATGACGAGAAAGAAACAATTTGTAAAATGTTGCAAGATGGCTCGAGCACCCTTTAGAACACTTTGGGTAGCATTCTGCCCTACGACACAAGGGGTCCTGGGTTCGAATCCTGCTTAGAGCTTTCTTTGTGTCATAAATTTTTCAAAGCATCATCACGATTAGCCTTAAAGTTAAAAAAATGCGACTCTAAATAACAAACAATGAGGGAGGGGGTAAAATGCAGTGATCTACGAACAAACTAATCGCTGTAGAGTTTACACAAGATGCAATCGCTATTTGCCCACAATGTCAGAAAAACAACACATAATAGGGAGAATACGAAATAAGAAAACTTATTACCACAGATAATACATGGACCATTTTTATGCACAATGAAATGATATACGGGCTGGCATTTCAGGAACTTGAAATTTATATATTTTCCTATGTTGTGAATTTTGGGCTACTAATTCTGTATATCTCGTAGCTTAGATGTAGAAATCATTTAAACTTAAAATGCATTAACTGAACAATGATTTTTATCCATGTAGAACATTTTTATACAGTTAAATAAATAATACAATCTTCTAGGATTACGAGATATGTCTGAATTATTAGCAGAAATTAAAAATAGGAATGGGAGGGTGGGGGAGCGGATCATTGCGCTGAGACGCATTCAACTGTCACTGCCAAGAGTAAGATGTGATTGGTGGAGAGGTTGTTATGGCAACGGTGTGGTACATTTCCAGGAGTAAGATATGATTGGCGGAGAGGTTGCTATGACAATGCTTTAAGTTTCGAAGGCACTGTAGGGTGGCTCCACATGCTCTTTTTGGTATACGCACAGAATACAAAGGAGAGATAGGAAGTAAGTGATGTTATTAATCTGTGATGTTATTGTGAGGTAATTAATACCAACAGGGAGTCTTGGAAATTCTGTCTACTAAATCAGTGGAAAATATAAATTAAACATAGCTCTACCCTCCCACTCCTTCCCTTTAAATACAATAAAACTATTCTCCATCTGCTGTCTTGAGACTGTCTTTTTTCTATTGTTGAATATGCCAACAAAGATATACATATGTATCCTATGTGGTCTCGAATCTATCTTTTATAGGTATCTTGTATTGGCCTATATATTTTCTGTTGCATTCACATTTAAGACTGTAGATGACAGAATTCATTAAAGGATCTTTGTCATAAGTTTTGAAGCCTGCTAAGCTTTGTCCTATGGATTTTCCAGGTTTGTATCCTACTTTGTACTTCCGTTTCTCTGGGATGTGTCTGAGTTTGGTGAAAAGATCTGGTACAAATGGGATGCCTATCCATAATCGAGTGTCCTCTTTATTTGTGGGATGGTTGCTTGTTTTTTTTCTTCCCCATGTGTTTCACTTTTTGTAAGTTCTGGTCTATGATGGGACCGTAACCATTGAGAATGACCTGTTGCCTTAGAATAGCCATTTCTTCTTGTAACACTTTGTTGTTGGAACATAAGTGCAAGGCTCTTCTGATGAAGATGTTCCAGATGTTATCTTTTCATCCTGGTGGGTGATTGGAATTTTTATGTATGCATCAGGATCCTGAAGTGGGTTTTGCAGTAAATTTTGGTCACGAATCTATTATTTTTTCTTGAGTATAGTGATGTCGAGGAAATTTAAGGTACCATTACTTTCATTCTGAATGGATTGGATTGATTGGATTGAGTTAGTGTTTTAAGTCCACTTTATGCACAGTAAGGCTAATCGGGACTGGACCTACAGTTTAAAGTGACATCCGAACCACTATGTGCCTCCACTGGGTATCAAACCCAGGACTCATTGATTACAAGGCCATTCTCAATGGAAACTTGAATGGAGTCATATGTTGTTCTGGCTATTAAAGTCTTTTATCATGCTGTTTGTGTGTTTTGTGTTGCTTTTAACAAGTATGTTGCAACACGTGACGTAAGAAGATTTTTACTTTCATAGAATTAATGTTATCGACAGTTACTTTTACAATTACTTTGTGACACTTAAATTGTTAACTTGAAAAATGCTGGGATGATCTAAATTTGACAACCCTGTTTCTAACTCTGTGTCTTCTCTGGATGCTAATGTGAAAGGATTTTCATGGAATCACCTATAGCAATTAAGCATTTGATAATTTTGCATGCAAAATTTACATCATCCTTGTTCTATTGCAATCCTTCATTTCTAATTGTACTTGAAGACTTTCAATGTTTTGTTCTACATTATTTTTTTTTAATGTAATAATGTTATTACATGAAGATTTATGCTATGTACCACAGCGGCGACTTGTAGTTTTTTTTTTGGTGTAGGAAGTACTGAACAGATATGCAATATACTATTTAACCATTGGGTGAATGTCCGGCACTAATAGGGAATCTTTCTAATTTTGTGACACCTATAGGAATAACTAGACGGGGACAAGGGGGTAGGCACTTGCCCCCCCCCAAAAAAACCAGCTATATTAAAATTTGCAATTTAGGGGACAAGTTACAAGAGCAAAATAATAAAGAGTAATATAAATGCAATTTTAAAAAAATTACAGTTAAATCCAAGTAATAATGAAAAATAATAAATATTAATTAATGACAACTCACCTCACTGTAGTCTTCATGGCTTTACTTGAAGTGTAGTTCTATCCTCCTCTGCTTTGTGACAGCAAATATTTCTGTTATGGTGTGGTGAAATGTGGGATGCTTTTTAAGTTCTCTGAAGAAAGCTTTTTCAATAGAAATTGAGGTTAATCCATTGAGATGATCCTGGGCTGTGTTACTTCTACAGTAATTTTTTATTCTTTTCAATGCAGAAAGGCTCCTTTCAGCAGAGGCACTAGTTGCTGGGATGGTTACAATATATTGGACGAGTTTTGAGACTTCAAGTAAAGTGTCACCAAAGTCATGTGCCACTATGTAGCTATGCAGATTTGCTACAGATTCCAGTGTTCTGAAGGATGCTGAACTGAAGATATACGAAAGTTCAGACAAGAGGCTGTGACGATCAAAATGCCGACCATAAGGAGAATCCATGAGATTATGGAGAAGACAATGACGGAAATGAACAGAGTACTCTGGAAATGTACTGCAATCCAAAAGACTAAAAAGCTGCATTTGCTCTAGACAAAATCTTTCCTGGATCTTAACTATTAAATTGTCGATTATTTCTGAGTAGAGTCAATGGTATTCGACTTTACCATCACTATCCTCACTTGTCTGTTGACTTTTTTTATTGTGGCAACCAGATGCAGACATCCTCTCCCACAATGAGTCAAAATCATTACGTAAATGATTTAAGAATTCTTTGAAATCCTCAAGTTTATTCTGGCAATGGATAACGTCAAAATGTTTCTTCTGCAGAATGTTGAATAGTATGTCAGCCTTTGGTAATACTATATGAAAAACCTCCATAAGAAAATTGAACTGAAAGTCAGTAAGATTCTTTTTGAAACCTTGTGCACAATTCCTTGTTTCAGAATCAAAGACAGTAACATTTTCAATGATGTAATCAAATAATTCAATTAATTTTTCTTTCTCACTATGGATCATTCCAACAAGTCGACTGTTGTACAGCCACCTAGTGGGAGCAACCAATGGGAAACGCCTGTTTACAATTTCACTGAGAGCATGGGATCTTTTAGAAGATGAGGAGAAATAAGATGCGAAACCAGAAACAGTTGAAAAAAAGATTTTGCATGATCTGGTACATTGTACCGACTGCTGTATTACCAGATTTAATTTATGGGCATAGCAAATGGTTAGCATTGCTTGAGGACACCTGGATTTAACTTGGACTGCCAAGCCATTGCACTGACCTGTATTCACCAATGCTCCATCATACCTTTGTGCAATTAATTTATTGCTACAACCAAATTCCTCCAAATGATCAAAAACAACAGTGGATAACCTATCGGCTGTCCTATCATCGCTGACATTGACAAACCTAACGAACCTTTCCTGAATCTCAGCCTTTGAGTCAATGTACCTAAATACAATGCTGAGTTGAGACTTCTTAGACACGTCCATTGTTGCATCAACAATTATTGCCACAAACTGTGCAGCCAGAATTTCCTGTTTTTTTCATTCATCAGATGACTCACACAAGCTTTGATGAGATCATTTTGAATTGTACAACTTTCGCCGGAGAAAACAGTACTGTTGTTCAAGTGATTTTTCAATGCAGCGTCCCCCTCTGACATTAATAGAACAAGTTTCCTATTATTTCCTCTGTTAAATGAACTTTCTGATTCGTCACGCCTGAGAAATGGTAATTCTTGAAGAGCTAGATAGCATGTTTCATCTATTAAACATTTTAGCACGTGCCTACTGCTTTCCACTTTTGCGTTATGTCTCTCTACATTTTCTCTGTACGCCTTATTTAGAGAAAATTCAATTCTGGCATCAGATTTTTCAAATTCTTTGAGACTGGTCGCAGCTGCGATATGTTCTTTGCTTTGTTGATGACGTTTTCTTACCTAAATTATTCAAATCATTAACGTCCACATATTTTTATGAATAGAAAACAGCTAACACGGTGAGAAAAATAATCTATTTAGTTCCCTGCAGCCACACAACCATGGAATTTCAGAGTTCTTACCTTCCAAAAAATGTAGTTTCACAATTTTAGCACCTATCTTTTTTTTGTTGAAGCGAATTTGGGAGGGCGGGAGTTGGATGCCCACATGTTACAATGTTCTTTTTTTTCACTGAAACAGAAGCTCCCGAAAGGTTTTTGAAAAATATATTTAATTACACAGTCACATGTATCACTTGTACTAGCCATTGAATTTCTCAAGTAAAAACACTGGACACACTACACAAACTTCCACAAAAATGAGATTGACATCTATCAGTGATGTTCCTGGACCAGAAGTAAATTTTCCTGTCGTATTCCAGTAATTTTCATTGCAATTAATTTAAGGACAAGCATGCAGTAAGTGTCTTAAGATTAAAAATTTGATTTGTTCCTTTTTTCAGACCTCAATACCTGTATGTTTCTGATTTAGATAAGAAAGGTACATTAAATCAGCGAAAGAAATCAAATTTATATATATGGAACTTGTTGACAGTAGCTGTATTCTATGCTCTTCCTGTGGTTCAGTTGGTAGTGACACATCAAAAGGTATGCTATTGTTAGTTCGTTTATTTACTTCAGAGTATGTCTTTGGGTCTGTCACTAAAATGGATTGACGTAATTTATTATGATTGCAGGTCATTTTACAAAAGTATGAAGTAAATTGATTTTGCACTTACATCAGTTTTTATGTAATACATCTTTTTTTTATTTAAAATGTAAATTAAGATATTATATTTATATTTATACAGAGCATTTGAAAAGTCCCCAGATTATAAGGCTGTGAATTTGAAGCTTATATTTTATTAAACTGATGTACATAATGGATGCACATGTTCATTAAAAATACATTTAAGTACATAAAAATAATTTATAAATCAAGTTTGAGGAACTGTGCAGTCTCTAAAGACAATATACATTAAGGATGGAACAAATTAATCAGTACCCTATAGCCATCAGCTGATAATTGTGTATAAGTTTATCGGTAAAATTGCGAATCTGATTATATGTCCTATTCAGTGTATAATTGTGTCAGTTTGTTATTATTTCTATGAATATTAATACAATAATTCAGATGTCATGGTTTTATAGAGTGAATGTCTAACTTTTCCAAATGTAAAACATATTGCACTCGCTTAGTTACATACCTTAATTAAGAATGTTAATGACACAATTACCTTAATGGAACTTTTGCAGTTTTATATTGATGTTATTTAAATAATGAATTAGAATATTAATCTATGAATGCTGACACTATGCCTCATTTACCTCATTGCCTAACTCCCATATTCAAATTCTGACTTTCAAGATGGGAAAATTCACTATTTCCCAACTAAATTGGGATAAAATCCCCTGCACCCCTCCCCCCACTGCGAGCACACATATATTTTGTCTAGAACATGTAAGGGTAAGCACATGGGTGAAAAAGTATTATATCCAGAGTATTTAGTAACATTTCATTAAGGTTCTAATCTTCATCCATTTTGTCTTCATGTTACATGATTTGTTTACTTTTCACAGTCTTTGTATAAAACTGGAAACCAGGATTTGTGCTACTATAACTTCCTCTGTGCTCATCCACTGGGCTTGTTTAGTGATTTCAATCATGTGTTTTCAAACATTGGCTACGTGCTTCTTGGATTATTGTTTATCATAATTACCTACCAAAGGAGTCGTCACTACAATAAGGCTGTAGAAAAACAGAAAGATTTGGAAAAGGTAAGTTTCTTTCTCTTAGAATTAATATTAATCTAAGCATTAGGGATGAACTTATATGAAATTTTTTCTAGGCCTGAGCTGAAACTACTTTCAACCAAGACCTAGATTGATCTCAATAGTCTTATTAATTCCCAACAGTACCCATATCAACGCTTGAGAATTGTAGCAATTAAAAGTTGACCAAAGTAACAAGCATCATGCAACACTCAGCATGGGAATTTTACACTGATGTGGCAAGCAATAAACAGGGTTACCAGACGTTCTCTTTTTTCCGGACATGTCCTACATTTTAGCCTTATGTCTGTCGTCTGGGAGGAATTTGAGAAATCTTGTAAATGTCCTACATTATGAGCATCACATAATATATGTTTCAGTTGAACTTAGAGGAATTGGACAAGTTGCAGGTCTATCGACTGCACTCCCAAACTCAATTGTGAAATATATTTCTAATCAGTGATTGCCCAAAGAAAAATTACAAAAAGGGATGTCCTGGAATAACAAAGATGGAAGCAATAATGAACAAAGGTTTGGGGTCACTGTTCAATGCCTGAGCGGAATTCTTGCTTTGGGGTTTGTACTGATGGAATTAATCATGGAACTTACAAGGTGTTTCCCATTCTTATTCAATATTTTGCTTGTAAAGTAGGGAGTATATAGAACAAAGTTATTAAACTAAAAACCACCCCAAATGAAACTTCTGGAAACATTCAAAGTTATGTTAATGATTGGTGAATACAGTAGAACACGATTTTATGTTCCCAGATTATACATTTTCCCGCATTATACGAGTGGGTTTTGATAAGTTTCCGGCCTGATGGGGAAAGTTTTGGAATTAAAATGCTTTTAGTATGTTGTGAGTCAATGTTTCAGAACATATTGTGCAAAATTTCAGACAGATAGTGCTAGAACTACTTTAGTGTTAACAGGTTTGAAGTTACCATGGCAGCGCAGAGTGTGCAGTTTCCAAAATTGGAGAAGAGAGCTGTCATCAAGTACCTTTTCTCAAAGAACAGGGGAGCCAAGGAAATATGCGACGAAATGACACAAACAATGCCCAATGACTGTCCTTCATACAGCACAGTGAAATGGTGGATGGTGGATTTCAGGAGGGGGAGAACAAGTACAGAAGAAGAGGAAAGGTCAGGAAAACCCAGAACAGTAGTGACAGAGGAAATTGTCGATAGTGTCCACGATCTGATCCTTGCAGGCAGAAGGGTTGGTTGGTCTGCAATGTGTAGCAGACACCCTAGGCATCAGTTTAGAGTGGGTGCATTACATTGTGCATGCAGAATTAGAGATGAAGAAAAATTCTGTCAAGTGGGTGCCCAAACTCTTGACAGATCACAAGCGGGAAAAAAGGGACAGTGTTAAGGCACTGTTGGACCATTTTTCACGTAGTGCAGGCAGTGTTATTGAACAAATAGTGACAGTGGATGAAACCCCATAGCATGTGTATGATCTTGAGACAAAATATCAATCCCTGCAGTGGTGCCATTGGGAATTACCAATGCGCAAGAAATGTCACCGACAGAAATCTGCAGGTAAAGTGATGGGTGTGATATTTTGGAATTGTGAGGGGATAATACTCAGCGAATATCTGGAAAAAGACACCACCTTGAATGCTGCACGTTATGTGGTCCTGTTGGATAAATTACATTCAGCTTTGAAGGAAAAGAGGTGGGGGGAAACTGTCAAAAGGCATCCTCTTCCTCCAAGACAATGCTCCTTGCCACATGGCAGGCATCGAAATGCAGAAACTTCATGATTTAGAGTATGAACTCATTGACTATCCCTTATGCCCCCGATGTGGCCCCCTCAGATTATTATATTTTCTCCAAACTCAAATTTACCTCAAAGGTACTGAATTTGAGGACACCAGAGACGTAATTTCATCAGTAGAGGCATGGTTTGCAGATCAGGATGTAATCTTCTATTACCATGGGTTAGGATTGCTACAGGAACGTTGTGCCAAGTGTGTCAATCTGAAAGGGAACTATGTTGAATAAAATGACATTCATTTCCCACTGACACCATTATTTCTTTCCGAGGCCGGAAACTTATCAAAACCCCCTCGTACATTCAATCTTGAAGGTCCCAGTATAGTAACATGTCATAAAACTTTCCTCGATTTAACATTTTCCTACATTTGAATATTTTTCAGCTTGGTCCCTTGAAAAACGTAAAATCAAGGTTCCACTGTATTTGTTTTCCATTCCAGATCATAATGCAAATGTTGAGAAAGTACTTTCATTAATATCAACACAGCGAACTCATGGTAGAGCCTGTACTGGTTGGTACTGGAGTAGTATAATTTCAGAGTTTGGCTGTTCAGAGTTTCATAAGTATATTTTGACTAAACCTGAAATTTTGGGAAGAATTGGCTCCTCGGAGAAGTATCAGTCAAAACATGTGTAGTAAGGAGACTATTGTTTAGTAGTAATTACAAGTTTGGAAATTTTGCATTCAGGAAATCATTAAGAAATCATATTTTTTTTAAAACTGAAAATGTGTCCATTTTATATTACTTTCTAATGTGTTCTAGAAATGTATATTATTTACTCCGAATGTTTGGTGTCCTACACTCTGACTTAGCACCACAGTGCATGCACAGGTGGCATAATGCCATTTGGATACAACTAAGGTGATATTATTGCACGTTTTTTATTGTATGGATGATTCCTTGCAGGAATTCTCTTCCCCATCTCGTTACAATGCCGAGTTGCCTCGACCTAAACTACTGTCAAGACGTCAGAGTTTCTGTGCATGTGGCTCCACGCTGCCTGCACGTGCTTTTTTTTGTTTTCTTTTGGGACATACAGTGCTGAGGTTTCCTGTCAGAGTTGTTGCTGTGAAAATTGATTGCGAGATGGAGCAGAGACAAATTTTGGACTTGATAAACAAGCTGAGTGACCAAGCAAACAAATACTCATAAATGTTTTGTTGAAAATTAATAATTTTTAAGCAAAATATTTTAATGAGCCAGTGGGTGTAATGACATTATGGAAAAATAGTAGGCACAGGGATACAATACCACACAACATTAATTTTCTGAACAAAACAACGGTAATTATTATAAAAATATAAAGCCATCTATACAGATGCTTAGCCAAAGTTCAGTGGTGTGTAAAATGAGAAAATAAAATATTGTTGCTGAAACATTAATACATTATTTGTGATTATATGTCAGTGAGCGCAACGCTGCCCGCACTTGTAATTATGTTTATGACAGGAGTGCGTGCACTGTGATGTTAAGGTCCTACATTTTGGGACAGCATGTCCTACTTTTTTCTTTAGCAATCTGATAACCCTATGAATAAGGGTCACAGCTCCCTTCCCTATTGCAAAAACAATAGGCTGAAGCAATAAGCATTGCTTCTGTTTGAAAAGTTTAATTTAGGTTGGTTTTCAAGAGACTTGTGACTTATCCCTTTGGTCTGATAGTTCCATAGTTTTAGGAATTTCACTGTTCTTTTCAGCTATTTCTGTAAAAACATGATAAAAATTTTTGATTGATCATTTGATGTGGTTTATTTTACATTGATTTTCTGTCAATTTTGGCTAATTGCGAGATGAGGATGAGTTATGATATGCTGAAATTGATGAAGGGACGCTCAAAAAGAACATCCATGCTCATGCTGGGATTGAACCTATGGGACCCGTGGCATTGTAGCACGCTGTGCTATCCACTCCACCATGGAGTTCAGCTTATGATTTATATCTATATAATATTGCATCTTAATGTTACTTACCTTTGTTGTTACAAAAAAGAATTACATACATATTGATGTACGTTGATAGGAAATATTTAGATTATTTTGAGAATGCTATTTTCGTTTCTTGTTTTTTCCAGAAATATGGAGTTCCTCAACATTTTGGATTATTTTATACAATGGGTGAAGCCTTAATAATGGAGGGGGTTCTAAGTGGGTGCTATCATGTATGTCCAAATCATTTAAATTTTCAGTTTGGTACGTATGGTCTCATTCAGAGTGGTTCATGTAAACTAACTTGTGCTGAATAATGAAGTCATGAAATTATTTTCTGTTAGCTGTTTAAAATACCATGTTTTTAAGTTAATTGCCAACATATATTCAGTGAATTAGATGAGGTATGTTTGTTTCAAGTCCACTTTATGCCTGATAGGCTAATCGAAACTGGACATAGAGTGTAAAGTTGATTCCAAACCACTGTGCAATGTGCCTCTGCCGGGCATGGAATCTGTATTGCTAACAAGGCATTAGCGTAAGTTACTATACTATCACAGAAGCTCAGAAGGAAGTATGATTCATTATTTTTTTAGGTAAATGCATTGTTTTGCTGCTTTCTTTTATTCAAAGATTACTTTTACCTCAGAATGTAACAATATCAACAAATGTGTAATTCTGTGTATGAGAGTGAAGCATATATCCTCAGATCCCAGCATTGCACTCAGGGAGTGGAGGCAAAGCCATTTTTGTGATGAGAAAAATAAGAATTTTAAAACTTTTATTCTTCTTCATGTTATTTACACATACAAGCCTTTTGTGAGCACAACCTTCTTGCCTGTTCTATGATGTGAGAATTGAAGGTATTTGTAGATGTATGTAAGGTTTTCAAGTTTGTATTTTTGTAGGCATTTTTTACCTATTTACTGACTTGCCCTCGTACATCAAATTCTTCTTATATATACAAATTCCTTGCATTGTAGGATTATTCCTTGTATAGGTTACAGTTGTTACAAGAACTAAAACACATTTTCTGCTATAACATTTTGTTAACAGCTGGAAGTTTTTTTGTGAGGGAGCATGTTTAAATGCTCGAAATAACAATAAACTAGAAGAGGTGCAACAAGGGTTACTATACACCAATAAACCGTATTGCAAGGGAAACAAACTCACTTCATGATCAAATAGATGTGTTCAGATATAAGCTTCCTGAGTTCAAAAAACACGTAGCTAGCCACCAGTAATAGGATTGTTTTTTATTGTTTCTTACTGTCTTTTATTGTCTTTTTTTGCACTTATTTTTACTTCAAAATATGAATTATTTGTCTAAAATAGTGAACAGAACATGTGTAAGTAGAATGTGAAGCACGGACACATTAATTTGAACTGATAATATTACATTCAAAATATACTCTAACTTCAATATTCATATCAGGCACGTATCCAGAGGGGGACTTATGGGGCTCGAGCCCTCCCCCCGAAAGTTTTAGGTTTACACTACATAAAATGAGTTTTTTTGTTTCTTGTGGTGTGAAATAAAATAATGTGACAATATTTTAAGGAGAGAAATAATTATTGAGGCAAGACGGAGAATGTTCCGTAACCCTGTTATTGATAATAGCACGTATCCAAGATGGGGCACAGGGGGCTCGACCCTCTCCCCAGGAAATTTTTCAGTTAACGTTACATAAAATTAGATTCTTGGCTTCTTGAATAATGTGAAAATAATTTAAGGAGAGAAATAATTATCGAGGCAAGACGGAGAATGTTTTATACCCCTGTTATTGTTAATAGCACGTATCCAAGGTGGGGATAAGCTGGCTCGAGCCACCCCCACTAAGGAAATTTTTAAATTTACACTAGATAAAATTTGATTTTTGGCGTCTTGAATAATGTGAAGATAATAAATTTATAAATCTCAGAGAAATAATTATCGAGACAAGACGGAGAGTGTTCTATAACCCTGCTATTGTCAATAGCACGTATCCAAGGTGGGAATCAGGAGACTTGAGCTCCCCTTCAGGAAATTTTTCTGTTAACACTAGATAAAATTAGAATTTGGCTTCTTAAATAACGTGATGATAATTTGGGAGAAATAATTATCGAGACAAGACGGATAATGTTCTATAACCCTGTTATTGTTAATAGCACGTATCCAAGGTGGGGTTGAGGTGGCTCGAGCCCCCTGGATTTTTTTTTATTTTACACTAGATAAAATTAGGTTTTTGGCTTTTTTAATAATGTGACGATGATTTAAGGAGATAGACAATTATCGAGACAAGATGGAGAATGTTCTATAACCCTGTTGATAATATTGCACATAAACTTTTCTTGCACTTTCGGTGTTGTCGCAGCGGACTTGAGCACTATGTAGAGACTTGTCAGCATTTGGAAGCTGCACAACAAAGGTAGCGCCACACATAGGGCGATTCGTTGTAATTTCTAATCTCTGGAAGGCGGGAGAGGGTACGTTCTTGAATGAGAGAAGGAGTCAACTACTGGCAATATTAACGAATCGCTTTATCTGCGGAACATTCTAGAATATAATGAGGATATAAATAATTGGATTCAATTTTTCGGTTCATCTTTACAAAGAATCGGTTAATGAGATTTCAGAGGTAAGTGTGACAATTCATACAGTCGATTAGTGATCAGTCAGCATCCTCTGGTTGCTTTAAAAGATATAGTGATTCGAAAATGAAGACAATGACGACAGCAGAACTTCCGGGGCCTCAGTGTAGTGCTAGTTCGGGTCGAGGGCCGAAGAGATCAAGCCCCCCCCCCTCTCTCTCTCTCTCTCTCTCTCGTGAATATTTCAGCAGTACCGGATATTTGAATGGTTTATTAAAAGAAAAATAAGCTGCATAGATCAACTGAAAATCAAAGTTTTCAGTGATGATTTAGTTTTGCCAGAACTAAATTTCGTATATGCAGTCCGAGAATTTCATGGTATAAAAAAATACTTTTGTTTAAGCCTACTGGGTTTGAAACACATTGAAACACTTAACTACCATAAAGAGACAGCCGAAAATTTTATGAATGTCGAGAAGAGAAAGCAAGATGATGTTGCATATGAGACATTTTAGGCGGAAATTGCAAGCTCTACCAGAACCCGAATCAGGGCTTTACCAACTGAGGCACCTAGCCATCATTGACTTCAACCAATTTTTCGTTAAAATGTCTACATATTACATGTCCTGTGTATATCAAATCGTAAGGTGTTGCCTGTATAGTGAACAAGCACAGGAAATATAAGAGAGAGAAGAAAACTGAGGAGCATTCTCACCGGTTGAGGAGAATTTTTTCTTCTGTTGTCAACAAGAGCTACTTCTTCGAGGTGACAATAACAGTGGCCTAATAAGGGAGATTTAACACCCTGTCGCCAGAGGATTTCACAAATCGAAATTAGGTTTGTGCAGCTTTTTGTGTCGCTACGGTGTGAAACGTTGCTGTTGATTGGCCCATTCCAATCGACATGTATCAGGTGTCCTCCGGTCTGAAACCTTCCTAAGTCTTGAAAATCCAAGTCACAAGGATGGAAAATTAGGTCCTTGTTAAGGTTAGGTGTGAAGGCAGGCAGACGACAGCACCCAATAGGATCATATCCAAACCTGCAGGAAGAACGCATCTTACTTTAATCTCCAATACGGAATGATAAAACTTCTGGTGAGTTGATTTAAAAAAATGTGTCCGAGATAAAGAGTGGGTTGCCCAGGATTTTCGGAAGGGAGAGGGGTTACGCATACCTACTATTTTTGGTGGTCAGTCCTGATTTTGTCATTTTTTTCCTGCCTTTGACGTTCTTCTTCTTCTTTTTTTTAAAAAAAAAGAAAAGAAAAGAATACTGGGTCAAATGAGGTTATGATCTCACCAACCCTCCCTTGGGCTCATCACTGGAGATAAATGAGTAAGCATTTGATCATACTGGGAGACGAAACATTAGATGTGTTGGGAATGGAAGGGTTTTCACTGTGCATTAATTGTTTCATGATCCAGTCGTATTCGAGAAGACTTCCTTTGTTTCGTGCCGATATATGACAAGACAGCGGAAGCTGTGACAGGCATTTTTGAACACTTGTGAGTGCTAAGGACTGAATCTGAACAATTTGGTGGGTTTCGGCTTTTATAAGAGCTGCAAACATGGGAGGACAAGACACTTTAGTGGTGTTCAGGCTCGAATCAGAGAGAAATATTCGAGAGCTGTCTGCACCCAGTTCGCAGCCCACAATTTGAATCTCGCGTTGTCGAGTGGATTGTCCATCATGCATGTGTAACAGCTTCTTAAAAACACTCAAAGACACCATAGATGTTTTTATGTCTGATGAGATGAAATGGACAAACACACATACTGAGATGGTTCCGGCCATGGAAACAGAGGAGTCGAGTGGTAAAAAACTGTTCTGATTTCAAGTTCTGATTAAAATGACAGCCTTACAGTGGCGACGATTTAAGGGATAGTTGCTCCCCATTTTTTCCCCTCAACATTATGGCCTCTTAATGTTAAGCCTTGTCTACCAAGAGAAAGTAAACTTTCCTTGCACCGCCCTCCACCCCCCCACCCCCATTTTGAAACCCAATTGCCACCACTGGTCTTAAATATACAATTGTGAGGTTCTTACAATACCCCATAAAAAATGGTGTTGAGGCCCCCCCCCCCCCTCCGAAAGGAATTCCTGGATACGTGCCTGATTCATATCTATACATATTCCATAGTGAATATATTAATATAACAATCATTAGTTGAATTCTCCTGTCAGAAAAATAATGATCATTTATTGTTATACTTGAGTGGTGAATTTCTATTTCTTTCTTTTTCTTTGTACATACCAATAATTCTTTGCTTTACTTTTATATAATGTAATTTTTTCGTCTGAGCATATTCTAGATTAGCATGTCAAATTCTGATAATGTAATCAACCACAAATTTACTTGTATGTGTGTGACATGTATATTTGTAGCTGTAATTTGTAAATGTAATTAGCGGGGACCTATAATTGGGCAGCTAAATGCTGGTCCCCCGAAACTTAAATAAATATATAAATAAATTTTGCTGATAAAGATGTAATTCAATTTTCTTTTGCATTTCTTGATTTGCTGATATTCTTTTGTATTTCATTTCAGATACAAGTTTCATGTATGTGATATGTATTCTTCTAATGCTGAAGATTTACCAGACAAGACATCCAGATATTATCGCCAATTCTCATGCAACATTTAGACTTCTAGCAGCTGTCATATTCATTGGTTTAATGGGAGTGCTCAAAGGGTCTTTGTATTTTTATATTGGATTCTCATTTATACATGCAATAGCATGTATTACTCTTAGTGTTCAAATATACTACACGCATAATTGGATGCTAGGTAAGCTATTACAAATCTCCCTTACTATTTCATTTTTAGTTTCATTGATGGTGGCCAAGGCAAGCAAGAAAAACTGGATAAATACATGTTGTCTTGGACCAAATATGTATTTTTTGAATCATGTTAACAACATTTCTATCTCTTGCTGAATCTTATTGTTTCTTTTCTAATGAATACTGTATTTTTGTTGTTACGTCCCTGGCTAGGAGTATGAAACTCTTTTACAACCAGGTCTTCCTGGGTTTAAGTAACAGTCTTAATATCACATAATTAATGTTTTTTTTAACAGTAATTGGTTTAGCTAGAAATTAGTTAACACACGTGACTCAACATTGAAACACACTTCCACTGAGATACTTATATTACACAAGCCTTGCAGAGGAAAATATTTTAATTAAATTTCAGCTCTGCTATTTTCAACATATTAGAAACAGTAAATAGTCACAAGATTACGCGCAAATAGATTTGTACTAACACAAACTTAGACTTACATTAATGTCATATTTCTTTTCTTGATAACCAAGGATGAATGTCCTATCTTTTCGCATCGTTACCAACCTGCTTATTTTTGTGAAGTTGCCAACCTCGCACAGAAATTTATCATACCTAAATGTGTGATAACACTAGAAATCTTCTTTGACCATACAGGCCAGGCGCGGCTCGTGCATTACTTTCCTGGGGGTTCACCGAAGTCATATGACACATATTCAGTTTCCGCAAAAGACTTTCTTCGCGAAACAAAGGGATCGGGGTGGGTTAAAAGATTGATACATAATTTTTTCATAGTAGAGGTGTGCAAATAAATTTAGGACTAAAACTAAGTACAATACATTGTGCCTCTATGAAATAAATTTCGGGTCTCATTAGAAAATCATGAACGTCCTCAGGATTTGTTCCAGGGATGGGAGCAAGATCATTTTTTTTTTCCAGGGGGGGATAAATGAGGCACATTTTTCTCTGTAATAGTGTTGTTCTCTCTCAAAAAAAACACCTCTGCAGTCCCCGCAACACCTTTATAATGCTTATCATGAATTACTGTGACTGAAATGAAATTATATGTGTGTAATAAATAGTTTTAGGTTGACATTAATTTTTCAGGCGGGTGTGGCCCCTTTTTCCCTTTGGACGTCCATGTCTGCAATTATAAAACGACTAAACACAATGGTCCTACAATTATTAAAGGGAAATGGCAATCAATGGCATGAAACACTGCAGCTTTTTTTTTTATCTTCAACTTTGGAGTTGGTCGACCAGCACCGCTTTATCTCTAATTTTCTTTCAACAGACGAGAAAATTTGTTTCCGTTAATTGTATGCATTTTAGCGGTCATTTCTTACCTGCGCAGACGGCAACACCTACACTGCATCAAATGACGTAACATAGTCCATCCTTCGGAGCATCAATACTTTGCAACAACTATGAAAGCACTTCGAAATCTTACAAACTTGAAATATTGACACCGACAGGGTTTGTCACGTCTTACTTTCTTGTCTAAGATTGCGGCATTATTTTACTTTCACATATCCGAAGTGTTTCCATCTTTAAGGAAAAAGTCTGAATACATGCTCGAATTATTTTAGTAATGTATTTCTTTTATTTTAATTCATCGCGTCTATTTCCAGCTTTCATTCATTTCTACTCACCCTTCTCTGCTCAATTTTACATTTATGCCAAGAAGTTCGGCACAAAAATTATTGAACAGAGAAGATTGAATATATAACGAATGCACATCAAACTTGAACCTCACAGGGCAACACTGGAAGTAAGGAACCAGCTGGGCCTCACTCGCAGCGTGCAGCGAGGACGGTGCCTTCTGACTTCTGCTGCGGCTTCTGAGAGAGCACGAACTGCGCATGACCGTTGGTTGGAGATCAAGGTTTCTCAGTATCCTCTGCCATATATTTTGCCCATATAGCTTACCCCGAGCTTCTGCCTGCTGCCTGAACCTTCCCTATGGCAGGAGCTCTCCTGTGGGGGTTCAGCTGAGGGTCTGCACGAGGGCGGTCTACTCGCGGTTTCTCTTTCTCAGCAAGAGAATTTGCCGTGGTACGGACACAAATATATGACTTCTTGTGTAGAAATTTTAGCGAAAATTTGTCAAAAGGTAAAGACATTGTTTATTGTCCATTCTCGAGGTAAATGACATATATTACTGGGGGTTCACTGATCCTGTGCACTATAGGGCCAACCGCGCCTGATACAGGCCCATGTTATACAATGACCTAATAACATTGGGCCAAACGAACATGTACATAAATTAAACAAAGAAACAATAAATCTTCTGCTATGACATAATTTGGGTTGTTGCATCGTTTTTTGAAGTTATTGAAACAATGAAATTTACAATTTAAATGCTCTCAACAATCTTCCCCTCATGAAATTGATAATTTTTATTACTTTATAGATTGGGGAACATTTGGGCGAGTGGTGACAGCTATACAGAATGTAGTATTTGGTGTTGAGCATCTGGAAAACAAAAAATGCATGGTTCTTTTAGTTATCGGTATGTATATATGTGTAACTATAGAGAAGTACCTTATGTGAATGTAATTGTATTATTATAAAAAGTGGCATTTTGAAGAGAGAGTGAACTCTATCTAGCACTGTGTAAACAACAATTTACATATTTTCTTATTCTAACAATTTGTACACATTATCATATTATTTATTTTTCAAATGGACTAGTTGCTTAATTGCTCCTTTTGATAGGAGGCTGAGCATGTCTCAAAGCTCCATGAAACTTAGTTAAGCATGAATCCAAGACCGTTACATAGTGATCAGATGCCTTACTGGATAAAGTTTCCCAGGGGTTTTTGATATACATGCTACGACACACCATGAACTAAATTGCTACTATAAGCAATGAGAGATGTTGCTCTGTGGGAGTACAAGAAGTATGTTATGTATACATATGTTTTGGCTCCAAAATTAACTGCTGTATTTTCTGATATTAAGATTTCTGTTTGTCAGTATATGGGTAAAATTGCTGATAATTGAGGGATTCACAGCATAAGTGGTCCCAGATAGCACATAAGCTTGTGGCAAGCTTGCAATAGCTTCCATTTAGCTTGTCAAAGCAAGCTTGACATGGCAAGCTCGATGTAAGCCTGATGCATGTGATAACTAGCGTGATAGGATGCATTTTTTTAAAAAAATAAAACAAGAGACACCCATTTAATATAACAATAGAGATACTTATTAAACATAAACAATAGTGACAAAATGAAATAAAACCGAAATACAGTGGAATAAATTCCAGTGCGAATAAAGCACCAAAGCTTTTATTCCATGCGGCATACACTAGATGGCAGTGCCACTCAAATGTAAAGAAACATAAGTTTTAGTAACATCAGTAATAATGAATTTGATTGTAATTAGTGAAAAAATGTGTTTTATTTTTCTTCGAAAGGTGTGTGAATATTGAAGTTGCAACAAAGATCAGAAAATAAAATGTGGTGAATAAAAATGAAACTCCCATGATAAATATCTTTATCCCAGACTATATAATCAGGAGCTAAGTACTGCAAAGAAAAATTGAATACCAGTGTATAGTTAGAGATTGTTTGATTATTGTTTAGTTTATTGAACTCCTCATCCTAGCTATTGCCTATTTTGGGGAAGCACGAAAATTTTCTATAAGTTGCAAAGAGAAACTGTGACGTTAGAAACATGGGTGTTTGTTGTTAATTAACCCCAATTGTTTCTAGTTTTGCTATTATGAATATAAGTGTATACAATGTACATTATAGGCATGTTACTTCGAGCATTGCATTCTGTAAGCTTACAGCTAGTTATGAAAAGCTTGATGCAAGCATGCCTTGGCAAGCTTGCTGCAATTTCCACTTCTGGTAATTAGATTCCTTAATGCAAGCTTGCATCCAGCTAATAGCTTGCCATGGAAAGCTTGCTGCTAGCTACTTAGCTTGCCATGGTAAGCTTGCTTCATGCTTGCAGCAAGCTGTCTGTGCTATCTGGGGTGTAACTGCACTTTTCATGGAAATGGAATTACACATGCATGTTTAACTTAGAACTGTGAAGTGTCAACATTTCAGTGCTATAAAGCGACCACAAGGAAAAAAAACCTTGGTTGAAAAGTCCCCACGCAGGTTTCCCTCCTTCCGTTCAGCTCAGGCCATAAGGAAGCATGGTTCACTCTCCCCCTCCCCTCCATGTAGGAGTACGATGCACAGGAGTCGCAGGTCTGCACACGTTTCTTTGCTTGTGGTTCCACTAT
Organism: Lepisma saccharinum; assembly: GCF_977018435.1. NCBI lineage: Eukaryota > Metazoa > Arthropoda > Insecta > Zygentoma > Lepismatidae > Lepisma > Lepisma saccharinum. The sequence goes on from NC_139232.1 coordinate 108,800,683, forward strand.
AGAAGTAAGTACAGGTTTGGGCATGAAAATCCAGCACACCTCAACTTGTCAGACATTCTCAAAGTATAATTTCTTCTACATTCGGCCATTCCACTACCCTTCCGATCTGGCCACTTCACATCACCCCTCCTGCTATATCTGCGCCTGTTCTTGTTTTTGAAGCACATTAAGTTAGGAGAAAGTTTTGTTTCAGACCAAGTTACATGAGGCAGGCTGGTTTTTCATGCCGAATCCTGTATCTCCTAAGTTTCAAATTCTTGCTCATAGAGGCACCACTATGTTTGTGCACAAACAGCTAAACATAGTATTAAGTTATTTTATGTGCCTTTTTCTTATAAACTGTCTTTAATGGAGTTACGCCACTTGTACTCTGAACCCCTCAATTATAAATATTCAATATTTCCATAAATACAAAGGTAAAAAGGTAAAAAGGGTAAAGTGCTCCCCTGTACTTAGCACCACGCCATGAAGGCGTATAGGGGGTGTGGGGTAACACCCTACACTTTCTTGATCCGGTCGTGAGTGGCGGTGATGTGATCAGCCTCACGCCCCTGACTGCCTTTACCCCCCAGGGTTTCCCCGAGGTACACATGTTATTCGACGCTGGGTGGGCGCCGGGACCGCTTCCAACATTACAAAAGTTCCCAGATTTGAACCGGCCAGGGATAGAACCCGGGACCTTGAGCATGGTAGTCAGACACGTTACCGACAGCCACCGTGGCCACATACAAGGCTCATTCAATATATATCTGTTAATATATTGTAACAAATATTTATTACAAGCATCAAAAGAACTACAGTACTATGTTTCAACATAGTCCTCGCCCCCTTAGTTCAATGCACCTATGCCAGCACTTGAGAAGGGCACTTATTCCACAGGAAAAAAAGTCTTTTGGACACGTGCATAACCACTCATGCACTGCTGATTGAACTTCGTCATCATTCTGGAACCTCGATCCACTTAGCGCATCTATCAGTGGGCCAAAGGTGTGGAAATCGTTTCTGTTCTTAACAATAAAAGTAACAAACTTTCGGTTTTCTTTTAAGTGAGGGGGTAGAAGCCCTGAAGATACATTTCTCAGTATATTACAACCTATTACACAAGATGTTTAAACCTGCTAAGGAAATAAAATTAAATACCACTGTGTACTTCTTCTTCTTCTTCTTCCTCTTTCCCCTTTTGCCTCATAGCGTCGGGATTGCCTCTATCCACTCCTTCCATCTCTCCCATTCCTTTGCCATTCTCTTCAATTCTCTTATTCTTTCTTTTGTCCTATTTCTTCTATTCCTTTTTCGAATGTCTTCCAGGAAGAAGAAGAAGAAGAAGAAGAAGTGTACACTAAATTACATATTTGTCAAAGGGGTGGCATGATTTAGGATGTAGTCAGTAATACAGGGATGGAATGTCTTTTTATATATCTGAAATTTGTCAGCTTTTTTAGAAAATATTAGTCAGCAGTCAATAGTTTTTGTGTTCATGACTGCATTGCATTTTTTGGAATCCAGAACAACTTCCCAGTGAAGTAGCATTTTTATTCAGTTCAATTCAAGAAGGGATATTCTGTTTTATCGTTCTTCACACAAACAAAAATTTCATTTCAATGTAACACAAATAGGTTTCAGCTAATAGAGACAATACTGTTGTAATTGCAGTGTGAGGTCTATTGGTTTGGGAATCCTCTGACTAACATGTATAAAGGATCATATTTCTACAGGCGGCAATGAATATCATGGTGCATGCTTAGTATCTGGAGAAACAGTTTCTTTGACGCTTTTGGCACAGTTCTAGTGCAGTTACATTTTTCTGCTTCCGTAATTGCTTTATCAGATTGGCAAGTTTATTATATTTATTATTTTTTCAGATTTTCTTTTCTCTCAAGAGGTATTTCTATGTCTATGTCTATGTCTATGTCTATGTTTCTTCTGCTTTGTGTACTTGGACCAGTGCTCAATGTGATGGGGGATCACCTCCAGCTAGTAAAATTTTCTGTAAGCTTCCCCCTAGCTGTCTCAAGTGTCACCATGTTAAACCATAGGAACATCCTTAACTATTCCCAAGGCTCAACCAAACATCCCCCTGGTAGCAATTTCCATTTCCAAGTGCTAGAATAATATCTGTTTGCCAAGATGGTTCTGTCTGCAAGAATATGCATGTTCTAATCATGGGCGATGGGAGGGGGGGTCGAACGGGTTGGTCGATCCCCCCTGGAAATTGACATAATTCATTTAAGGATACAAGGAAGCCGAAAGCTTGTTACTTTTATTGTTAAGAACAGAAATAAAGTTAATTTAGTTAGTATTCAAACAGAGTAATGAAAGTAAAAATGTATTTAATGGAAAACATTGAGTGAAAAATATATATGAACATTATATATATATACCATTTCATCTAAAGAACAAATGGTTCCAAAGTGTCCAAATTCTAATAATTACAATTGTAGGTGAGAGGTCACACAACAAACTTTATGAAAGAAATAATCCCCCCAACATTTAAAGCCTTTTCTTGAACGGGACGTGTAAAAGTTAATTTCAAAATGCTTTTCTGATGCTAACTGCATAAGATGCAAAAGAAATAATGTAAAATAGTTATGCTGGTGTTCACTCGTTTGGTGGATCGAGTCTCCCCATTTATATACGTAATAATAATAATAATCAATATTAATTATTATTATTATTTAAAAAAAAAATATTTTTATTAGTTTATAATATTTATTATTGTATAATAACATGTATAACCGTGGTAATAATACTTATTATTTTGCTATTATTCAACTTTTATCATTTGCCCGACCCCCCCTTCCTGCAAACATTTCTGGTGATGTCCATGGTTCTAATGTATCTTTTGAGTATCATTTCGTTCATTATTATTATTATTATTATTTTCAGGAAACCTCGCTAATTTGGGAATAATCATATATGGACTAATATATTCATCAGATGACTTTGCAACATATCTTCTCGCTATATTTTTGGTCAACCTGATCTTGTACACTGTATACTATCCAGTAATGAAGGTGAGGTTTCTTTCTAGCATTACTTTGAAGAAACTAAATACTCTGCCACCAGGGGTTTATCCAGAATTTTCCATTTGGGGATGTAAGTCCCAATTTAGGGAGCATAAGGATACATTTTGAGCCAGAATGACCATAAATTGGGCCTTTGTTGTGAAAAGTTCTTGGAGGGTGTTGAAGAAATTTGAAGGGTGAGGTGTTATGTGGGGGTGTTGGGGATGTGTGGATAGATCACTGTGTGCCACTTTTTTTTAAAATGATACTACGAAAAAGACTTGTGTATCACTTGCGTACCCAAATTCTATGGCAAACAATTAAGAGTACGTATGTTTGTTGTGGTCCACTAGTAAGAAAATAGAATAATTTTCCAGTAATTTTCCATACATATGACAGTAGCAGGTGCTTATAAACATGACGTTATTTTCACTTGTTTAGTATTGAGTTACATTATGCAGTTTGTGGGGATGCTTGCTATTGTGCAGCCAATAATCTCATTTCTAAAACAAAAATGGGAAACACTGAGGAGACATGGCAATGGATGGACAATAAAGTACCTTTATTGACAGCACATATGTGTCAGTTCCAAGTACCGACAATGATGTGCACTGAGGAGTAGCTAGTCTAGCAGAGATAGATCACCCAATCTCATATATCTAATTATTTTCAAATCACAATATTTATTGTCTTGTTGAAGCCACAGTTCATATGCAATACTTTTTTTTCATGCGCTTCTCTTCCCTCTGTGCGATCAGCGGGCAAGGCTGGAAGGAGCTACTCTAGCTGGCTTTTCCTCCGCCTCACCAGTTCCAGGTAGAAACAACCGCCACAAGAGAAAGGGGAGATTTCTACCTCTACCTCTCTTGCCCCCTGCTGCAATGGTTGAAATGTTGTGGTTTCAGGTACCCCAGTCCATCTCTTATAGGAACAGATAGGGGATTGGTTTCCCCTCGATTCCTTTGTAAATCCTCTAAAGAACTTGGGGGGGGGGGGGGAGGGGGAAAATTTCTGCAGTACTTATGTTCTCTGTATTTACACCACAACTTTTTACACGTTGTACAATATGTATGTATAATATGGAATGTAGTTTTATTATTTATGAAATGGGAATTCATTATGTGCAGGCAACAATGTTATCCTTTCTTTTTTTTCCATTTTTTAAATATGGAATATATAAAGATTAAATAACAAATATTTGCTCACGCTCTCTGTCGCTCTCGTTTTAGTAGTGTTTTATTTAAATATACTATTCTTTTGACCTCCAACAAAAAATGGGTAAGCTAAACAGTCATAAATACAGTTGTATTTATTTGGGCAAGAAAACATGCATTCATAGTGTCGTCAGTTTGGTTTATTTTACTTGGCTTCTCTGTCACATTTGGTTATCGTGAAAATGAGACCTCACAAAGAACAATCCAGACTGGGATTTAAACCTGTGATGAGTGCACTTTCTTGTTCCTATGTGTTGTACTGTGCAGTGAATAATGAAATAATTTGGGATGAAAAATTTATCCCGGAATTCAAAAAGCCAAATGAATATTATTGAAGAAACTACAAAAATGTGTGTTTCGTTACCTGTTTATCCCCTTTAATATATTGAATTTTTGCCATCTCCCATCACATTTTCTAGCTGTATAGATTTAATTGCGATAAGTAGCTAATGAGCTTATGGAAGTCATGAGGGACAATCACAAACAGAGAACTCTGGACTCCTAATTTCACAGTGCCCTGCAGGTGCACTGGGAGGAAATTATTTGTGTTTTTTATTTTAGCATTGCTCTTCCATCACTTTACCTAACTTCTACCATGACAATAAATGTTGATTAAATTAAACAGATGAAGTGTGGATACAAAGAAACACTCATGCACAGGCCAGGGCTCGAGCCCGGATTCTTCAGTAACGACATCGTGAAATGGAGAAATTAGGGAAATCAAGCAATGCAAAATTTTGAAAAAACTTTAATCATGTACAAAGATGGTGTTTCAAAAATGCAAGTGAAAATTACCACTGAGGGAAAATGCAGTTTGCTTTAGCGATATCCACATATCCGAATGGTTAGCACTTTCCTCTCGTCTTTGTTGTCGGCCGACCTCCATGGGGGATTGATTGCAAGTGGTCTTGGATCGGTACCCAGTGGAGGCACATGGACTCTTTTGAATTTTACAAGTTACTTGATACACTAAATCATTTCTTCTTCATGAATTTATGTGTGTGCATGGTAAAATGTAAAGTTCCCGTGCATATAGCACCATGCCATGAAGGCACATTTAGGGGATATGAGGGTAAGGCCCCACACATTCTCGATCTTGGCCATTTTGGAGATGATGTGATCTGCACCATGCTCTGGCCACATTTACCCCCCAGGATTGTTCCCAGGTACCCATTGATTTGAGGCTGGGTGAGGCCCAGAACACTTTAGTGGGAACAAGACTGGAAAAAGGGTCTCCTGTGTGGCAGTCAGACACAGCTACAGACTTGACCACCACGGGTCATATAATAATATGTGTTCGCATGTGCTTTTATGATTATTTTGAAAGTATATATGCTAGATTCTACAGAAGTCCTTTTTTTCTAGTTACTGCACGGTGAAAAAATTTTGACTAAGCCGCTGATTTACATTTTATTGGCCATAGCTTCGTGGACTGTTGCCTTATACTTCTACCAAAACAAGTCAGCATCATGGAATGTAAGTATGAAACACTAGTAGCGCATACATTTAGTGTAGAAAATAATATTTGCAGTGTGTATGAATGTATAGAGTCTGGATGAGAAAATTTGACACTGTGATCTATTTCCATTCATCAAATCATAAGTTGCACAAAATGTGCAATGTATTAAATAGGTCAATATTATATTACTAAATACCTAAACTTATAAGTTACAACATACACAATGTGATTATTTTCCTGTAGTTTACAGTTATTACAAGCATAAAAAAAAATACTAACCATTGTTATAACTGTATCTTTAGTCAAAATGAAAATAAATGTCTGATGAAAGGAGCGTGTGTTCTCCTGAAACGTCACAAAGAAAAACTGTTTTCTTATGCTTGTAATAACCGTAAACTACAGGAAAATAATTCTATAATGCAACAATGCGTACATACAAGAAAAACTAATACACAATGTGTACATATCATAAAGAAAATATGCATGAATCATTTTGATATTAAAACACCCATATGAAACCAGACAGAAAATCAGCGATCATTTTCGATAATATTTTGTAACAAAAGAAAGCCCATACAGATATACATAGTGGCATAAAATGAGAAGGGCTATATATCTCTCAGAGGTAGGGTATACTCACAAAGAGAATTTACATGAGCATTAACGTAATACATAGTGATGTATATTATAGTTTGATGAACTCAGCTTAAGGTTCATGTTTCAACAAAATACACATGTTTTAGTAAATCATATCTAAGGTAAACACGTTGGATATACGAGGGTGGTTCAGCATGCTCCGCCCCTGACCCATTTACAGTGATAGTAGAGACCTGTAATTTTATATGTAACATTGTTCATTCTTTAGACTAATATCCACAAAGTTTCAAGAATTTACAACAATTTCTCTTTTTATTACACGTTGATGATCAGTAAGAAGTGTAGCCACATGTGAAACAATGGAAAAATCTGAGGTCCGAGCAGTGATAAAATATTTCCTCATGAAAAATCTAACACGGAAACACATCCATGCAGATATGGTGGGAACTCTTGGAGACTCTAGCCTTTCATATGACCTAGTGAAGAGATGGTGCCGTGAATTTAAATGTGGTCGGCAGACCTGTGAAGATGAGCATGGTGGTGGCCCATCTGCAACGGTGACCACACCAGAAATGATTACAAAAGTGCATGACATGATTTTGGCAGACCGGCGAGTGACTGTCCGCCATATAGCAGACACATGTGGCATCTCAACTGGCAGTGTGCATTCAATTATTCATCATCATTTGTTAATGAAAAAAATCTCTGCACATTGGGTCCCGAGAATGCTGACGGTCAACCAAAAGAGGACACGTCGTGCGACAAGTCAGAACCTGTTGCAGACAATAAAGGCTGACAAGCCAAAGTTTCTGAAGAGATTTGTTACAATGGATGAAACGTGGGTTCACCACTTCGATCCCGAAAGTAAACGCCAAAGCATGCAATGGAAACACCCCCATTCTCCACCCCCAAAGAAATTCAAGGTTCAACCATCAAAGGGCAAGGTGTTCTGGGATGCAGAAGGAATCCTTTTGATAGATTATCTCCAACAGGGAAAGACAATCACAGGTGTTTATTTTGCAACCCTAATTGAAGAATTACGTACTGCCATCAAGGAGAAACGCCGCGGAATTTTGTCCCGTGGTGTGTTGTTCCATTGTGACAATGCTCCCGCCCACATCTTCCAAGTTGCGGTGGCTGCAATTCATGCAGCAGGGTTCGAAATTGTCCTTCATGCCCCTTATTCTTCAGATCTGGCCCCCAGTGACTTCCACCTGTTCCCGAACATGAAGAAACACCTTCGTGGAAAACATTTTGCCAGTGATTCCGAGGTTATGGATGTTGTGAATGCTTGGTTGCCGGACAAACCACAAGATTTTTTTTCTGCTGGGATTGAAGCACTGGAAGGCTGATTGGAAAAGTGTGTTAATGTTGCAGGGGACTATGTTGAAAAGTGACAGTGATTCGGTTTTCCTACGAGGGTTCCTTCTATGTCAGGGGCGGAGCATGCTGAACCACCCTCGTAAGTCTCTTCTGTATATTATTGTTTGAAATGATTCCAATTTTTTAAAAAATTGATTTAAAGTAAAATATAGCATTTTTATTTTTGACTTGATAATACAAAGTTATCTTGAGTTATCATAGCGTTTGCCACTATTTCCCGCGAGGATTTCTAAAGCAAAGGATACTTTAAAGTATTGTGAAAAGGGGACGGGAGAAAGGTTTTTCTACTTTTGACAATTTAGCTTATTTGTGTATGTGTGCTCTGCTGTTAATGGGGCCAGCTGGCAACCCTGATTCAAACGTGGTCACGTGTGTGCATGCTGGAGAATGGGAAGTCTCTGATTTCGCTATCAGTAGATGCTTATTACACATATTAGTAGTGCAGTGCAACAGTGATTTAATCAAATGCCCCCAACAACCCCTAACACCCCCCAAAACTTTCATTAACACTCTCCCTAAAATTTCTCCCAAAGACTCGCGCTGTGTAAATATTACCCAGAAGCAAAATTACTTCATAGGTTCAAATTATAACATTAAAGCATTTGATTAACAAAACCTTTATTGGTTAAAGTAATTGTATTAACTTTGAACATGTTTAAATATCAAGCAAAAATGCAGGAGCATATGTGTGGGTTAAATTTACACAAGCTATGTTTCTACGGCCCTGTGAGGGAAATTAATGAAACCTCATAGCTGATTCAAGGTCATGACAGTTGGAAGGGTTCACTCATTGCTAAAGATGAAAAATATTTCAAAATCGCTTGTGCTATTTTTACCCATTCACAGTGGTGGTCAGTGGCGAAGCGTAGAGTTGCTAGCAGGGTAGGCACAAAAGTGCGATAATTTCCAATAGTTGCTTGAATCTGTAAAAAATAAAGGGGAGGGGTATGTCATGTCATGGAGACTGGTTCAATGTCTCTCCAGGCCGCTTCTTTACTTGTCAGTGGGGTACATTTTCAAAAGCCTTGTTACCGGCCATCAGTACGATAATTATGTCTGTTAGACGTTATCCCTTCCCACCCACCAGATGTCATCGATCTAGATTTTTGTTCATTTCATTGTTTTTTGTTTGTATTTTCTCAACCCCTAAGTGACAGGTTACTATGTAACATATAAACAGGTTATATATAATGAATGTAGTTGCTTGAGAGAATAGAATCCCAATTTTTAGGCGTGATTTAGCTCTTTTCTGCCAATCCAATGTGACAACACTGGCCTGTTCCACCGAACTTGAACTGGAATAATCCCATACCACTCTTTGTCCTAAACCCCAAAAATGTTTTCCCTTGCATTGTACTCTCAAAGCCCCTTTCCTCTTGTTATCTCTTCAGGGTAAACGAAACAGCCTACCTCTTCACTTGTGTCGGCTGCATAAAAAAATGTCTGCTTGCAATATCTATTCGACGACAGTGTTAATGCATTAAATAACGTTTCAACAACTTTCAAATTTTTGATATTTTGCTGCCACTTGCCACTGCTACTTGCAAAGGGAAATAGAGTTGAAAACATTTTAGAAGTTATTGTTATAAGAAGGAAACATGAAAGAACAAAAGTTGGTCTTACCTTACCAATAATTACATCTTCACTCAATTAAGAACTCGATTGTTCTTGCATTTCAGTCCAGCACCTTCTTGCATAATCTGATCGCTGCACACGACACGACTCACAAACAAAGCTCTACCATCACGAACTTCGCACTCCGAGCCCCGTTGCCTTGTAGCGTTGTGAGCAGAGGCAAGTTTTCACAGGCAGGGAAGAAGCAAGGGAATCCCCATTCACGATAAAACTAAATAATTCCATTTCCAGTGAAAGTAAAACTACTTTGTAAATATAGGGCATAACTAGCATTTTCATTTACATAATTTGGTATGAAGACTTACTTTACAAATATAAGTTTTTTGGACTTTCTGTTTACGCTACGGTGTTGGGTGAATCGACAAGACCATCAGCACTCTGACCAGAAAATGAAGTCGATGAAAGGAAGGAAAACTAAAGTTTCGTACAAAATGTGAAGAATGTACAATTGAAATAGAAATCTCTCTGCACGAACACAGGCTCGTAAAATGCTGGTACACCACAAATTTCCAACCCTGGCGGAAATGCAGTGTTGCTGATATTCTGTTCGTGCTAGTGGGTTACACCGTGAGGTCAGCCTCACGAGCACGTTATAAGCATACGTACAGTACTCGTAAGATTAGGTTTCCCGCATATTCGACCGTACTTCAGAATGTGAAGAGAAGAGGCCCCAGCAAATGTGCCTCACTCCGTGGAAAGTTCTAATACTGGACAGGGTTAGAATTTTTTTGTAATTATCATAAATCAAAATTCCAAACTCTTGCATTGCATTACATATGTTTTGAAGAAATAAGTAAAGACACCTTTAAGAGAGTAATGGTGTGGGTAGGCCTGGCCTCCTGGCCTCATAGGATGCTTCGCCACTGGTGGTGGTGCATCATAGAAATGCGCAAAACATTCTTCATGAAAAATTTGATGAAGATAGAAATGATCAAATTAAGAATTTGTTTCATTCGTGTTAGATTCTATAAATACAGTAATCCCTCAGTAGTCCGGCAGATATCAGACCAGAGGACTGCCGGATTAATGAAAACACCAGATTAGTGGAGGTTCATTAAAAAAAATGCATTTTAATAGCAAAACCTATGTTTATTGCACAAAATATTATAAAATATGTACGTATGTACATGTATTAAAATGGAAATTAGTGTAACAATTAGTGCAACAATGACGTGTACAGATCACTATACTGAGCCTAGTGTTTACCTCATGCCAAGGTCTCTGACACCGACATGCATTAACTTGTTTTCCCTTTTACGCTCCCCAATCGCTCAACGCCGGATTACTCTGACATGTCTTTCCCGGACGTATGAACAGACTGGTGAAGTACACCATTCCGCCTGATAGATATGAATCTTGTGCGAGGAAGTTACGAGATTAATGGAAGTGCATGAGAGAAAGATTGTGCTGTTACTGTGATTTCTTTTTGTGAGTTTTGTTATGATGTTCAACTTTGGTTCTTTTTAAATTGCATAATCAAGATAAATAGATTCTGAATTCATATGTTAAAACGTAAGTTCTGTGTTTTTCTGACTATTTACTGCAAATCTTAATGTTTTCCCGTGCCCTGTGAGCTATCACGCGTATACCACAATATAGTCTCATGTTGCTCATTCTCAATTTGTATTGAGATAAATATATTCTTATGACTATTAATAATATCATATGGTTCACTCTGGCACGACCGAGTCAATAATTTGGCGCACAGAACGTGGGGCCACGAGCAAATTGTGCTTTAGCTACGTTAATCTTTGGTAACGTGTTTTAGATTTGCAGTTGACTCAGAACTTTTGATGCGCAACAATGGAAAAGAAAATATTAAGTGGAAGCAAAGCTTCATTTGTTGATGAAAGCACAGTTCATGTGTTTTGCTCTGAGACTACATCAAGGCTTGATGATACGTTTGTTTACACTGAGTGTCAAAATACTTTTCATTTGAATTGTGAAAAGCTAAAGTCACCAAAGGAAAGTAATTCTCCTGGTGAATTAACATGTCTCGCATGCAAAGAAAAACTTTTAGTTCCTGTTGTTCCTGTTACTGCTGATTTGCTCGCGTCATTGCAGCGAATGCTGAAGGCAAATTCCAGCAACCTGGAAACTAGAATCCAGAAAAAAATGACAGAAAATGCTAGCAGTCTGGAAGCTAAAATGGCTGAAAATTCTAGTAATCTAGAACTTAAAATCCAGGAAAATTCTAGTAATCTAGAACTTAGAATCCAGGAAAGGATTACGGAAAATACTAATAACCTAGAATCTAGAATGCGGGAACATTCTGATAGCTTGGAGGCTAAGTTACATGAGAACTGTAGGAGGTTAGAGGATAAACTTCAGGAAAATATGAATATCTTGGAGCACAGTTTACAACTAAGACTAGAAGAAAGTAGTAGAACTCTTGAGTGCCGGCTAGAAGCAAGGATGGAGGAGAAACTGTCCCAGAGTTGTTCACAACTTGCTGCGTCCAATTCAGAGATGGGACGGAGGATCGAACAACTGACTCTGCAAATGTCTGAGGGACAGCAGAAATTGAACGAAAGCCTTGAAATTGAGATGGTGAGCTTACGTCAAGCATGTCAGTCAAATTCTCAGCAGCTGGAATCTAAACTCCATGAAACAGTTGTTCTGTTGAGGGAAGAAGCTGAACAGACCAAGGAAGACTTCCGAAAGGAAATCACTGAAACGCAGAGCGGTTTCAGGGAAGAAATGTCCAGAGAGTTGGACAACCAGGTGACCAGTATGGCATATCAGCTGAGAGAAAACTTGAATTTGCGAGTGTAGAGACGGTGGCAGAAAACCTTAAAAGCAGCACGGAGGGTCCTAGAGAGAATGCTGAAGAGTGGAAAAATGATATGGAATCCAAACAAGGGAAGCTTTCTTCAGACATGCGTAATCTTTGTGACGAAGTGGCTCAAATTTCAACCACTTTAAGCAAGTTGCCACTCTCCGGTGAACCAGAGTTACCGCGGGTGGACCAGCTGGGCGCGCCTTTTCGAAGGTTACTGTCTCCTAGTCGTTCTGAGGAATCTTCGGGGCAACGAAACTGTACACATGTAAAAAAAAGACGCCACAGGGAGATCGTTTCCAGTTCTTCAGGCAGCGAGTCGACTTTATCGGAAAAGAGAAAAGAAAGAAAATCTCGAACCAATGCTACGCGTGGTGGGATGACCCCCCGGATGGCTGACCTGAATTCCATGCGGAAATTCGACGGAAATATTATAGCCACTTCGGCTGTGATTTATCTGAAGGAATTAGATACCAACCTTGAGATCCTTCAGATCCCGCATAGATACAGGCTGGAGATTATTCCTCGTTTGCTAACGGGTATGGCTTATCATTGGTTCTAATCTCATAAGAATGATTTCCACACATATTCAGATTTCCGTAGGGCGTTTAAGAGGCGTTTTGCATCTTCAGAGGCAAAAGAAAGGGAGTTGGCATCTGTTAGGGCCAAACGGTACAACAAAATCAATGACAATAGTTTGGAAGAATATGTTTGGTCTGTATACTCTGCTTACAGAAACCTGAGTAGCCACTACACAGAGCAGGAGGTGGTAAACCTCATAATCGGCCAATTGCCTTATAGAGTGAAGCAATTGTGTATGGCCCACGCTCCCGTGACTGTTGATTTGCTTGCAGATTTTGTTAAGAGATACGAGCAAGCGGAAGAGCAGGATGCTTGGCGAACTGCGTGGAGGAAGGAGAATCCTACTCACCAGAACAACAGAGATATTCCAGGCAACTCGGCAAACAGAAACCCGAGGGTTCGTATGGTCCAGAGGCAGAATAATTACCATGAAAATCGCTCTGCAGGTCCATATTGAAACAGCAATCGTTATCGTCAACAAAGCCGAAATAGGCAGAGACATGAGTATACTGCTGCCAGATACGAACCTTGTGAGAGACCACGAACTGAGAACCGTTTATCTTCCCCGGAGCACAGTGAACCTTTGAGGGAAGGTCGTAGCTCTCCACGATTGCAAGCGGCGGGCAGTGGCTTACAAACAGATGCTGCAGTGTCGTACCCTAGTAACGAGCAGCAACAGAGCGTCGAGCTGACCAGGAAATTTTGCTGGGAGAATGGAGCAAATCTCGACCAGGTGCGGGATTTTACCCCACGCCTGGCATAGAAACGTCCCCTTTTGATGTCGGGCGGTCTCGGATAGAACTGGGGCCTGCAGAAAATATTTCCCAGTCTGTAAATAATGATCTGAAGCTGGGTGTTTGTTATCAATCATGAAGAGAGCGAGTTTCTTTACAAATTGTGTCGGGCTAGTCAGTCTAAAAACTTTGGAAGAGCGCCTGAGTTCAAGGCACGTGTAGCAAATGTTGATATAACTTGTATAGTGGACACTGCAGCTGAAATATCTGTTCTGAGTCTAAAGATTTGGAAGAAAATAAAGCAAAATTTGCCAGGGGCCATGTTACAAGCTAGTCCAGAGGTGCGACTTATTGATTTCGCTGGAAAAAGTCGAACTCGAGTTGTGGGAAAGCGCAGAAACGTGGTGGAAATTGCTGAGAGCACCATACCTTTAGAAATTCTTGTTGTGAAGGATTTTCCTTCAGACTTATTATTGGGTTATTCGTTCCTGCAGAAATATGAAGCAGAGATCAATCTCAAGCATAAAAAGTTGTATCTAATGGTGGATGGAGAGCCAATTGAGCAAAAGCTAGATGATGATGATTCCGTTGATAAGCAAATGAGCATCCGGAGGATTGAAGCTAGCTACGATAAATGGGCTACACCGCTAGAGGATATAAGGGAGAAGATTGACTCCAGTGAATTATTGGATAAGGAACAAAGAGCCGAATTGTTCGAGATATTTATTGCACATAGTAAGGTGTTTTCAGAGAGGCCTGGCACGGAAAATGGCTTAGTTTATGACATTCATCTGTCAAGTGACGTTCCAGTGAGTCAAGGACTTTATCTAGTTGAGTTGCAGAAATTCTTACGTTTTCTTCACGTGTATTGCCAGTGTGTCTACCTGATATTGTTCAAAAGGCTCTTCAACATTGCCCCATTGGTTGATAACAATTACAAATTGTTTTGTACGTGCAGTTCTATCCAAGATTGTACTAAATTTCCAGCCCGAATCCGAAGAAGGTGAGAGAGACTGGCAGAGTAAGGTTGTTCAAGTGCGGTTACGAGAACGATATGCTGTGCAGAGGCGGAAACTGAAGCAGAAGTGCCATGCTTTGCAGTTGAAGGAGGATGACCTGGTGCTGCTAAGAAGTCATCGTCCAAATTCAGCTGTTAACCGAACCATTTCCAAGTTCTTTTATTTGTGGACAAGACCTTTCATAGCTACCCAAGTGAAATTCAACACGGCAGTGTTATTGGACACAAGAACTCGTAAGGAAGTGTGCAAGGCGAATTTCGACAATCTGAAGATTTTTAATTGTTCTCCAGATATGAGGAAAATACTTTTAGAAGGTTGAATCCAAAATCTCCTAGACTGTGAGTGCTTCCACGAGTCGTCGTCGATTTTGTTTCTCAATGGAGGGGGCGATTGACATGTCCTTCCCGGATGTATGAACAGACTGGTGAAGTACACCATTCCGCCTGATAGATATGAATCTTGTGCGAGGAAGTTACGAGATTAATGGAAGTGCATGAGAGAAAGATTGTGCTGTTACTGTGATTTCTTTTTGTGAGTTTTGTTATGGTGTTCAACTTTGGTTCTTTTTTAATTGCATAATCAAGATAAATAGATTCTGAATTCATATGTTAAAACGTAAGTTCTGTGTTTTTCTGTCTATTTACTGCAAATCTTAATGTTTTCCCATGCCCTGTGAGGTATCACGTGTATACCACAATATAGTCTCATGTTGCTCATTCTCAATTTGTATTGAGATAAATATATTCTTATGACTATTAATAATATCATATGGTTCACTCTGGCACGACCGAGTCAACTGGAGGAGCCGGATTGGCTAAGTGCCGGGTTATAGAAGGACCAGTATATTGACAATACCACTGCATATTGTGTTAAAAAACATTAGTATTGATGTGTCGTGGTTCTGCAGCATAGTATTTTAAGAATATGAAAACTGTTGAAGAATAGAAGATAAATTTCTTAAAAATAATTTCAACTAACTGTCAAAAACGTGGTGTTTGTAGTTACTTTTTCTTCTACTGTATGCACTTTGAAAAGCAGATTATCAGTTTTGAAGAAAGTAGCAACAGAAATAAAAAGCGATGAACTGAAGAACTTTGCCGGGAAAATATGTCTAAGAAACTCGCATTCACCACCAAAGTACAATTAAAGGATAAGGAAAGATATCAGAACTAATGAATAAATATTATTTAATGCCTTAAAAGACATTAATTTATCTTGAAAGGGATTTGATAGAAAGTCTGTTTTCCTGGCTTTAAACATTTATTGTGCATAAATTTATTATAACAATACTTTTCACAATTATTATTATTATTATCAATATTATCCTTATTATCATTATTTTTATTATTATTTACTATAGTTATGTATTTCAGTCTTCCAAGTGCATTGTGTGTATTGTTTAGTTTTACTGTGGTCCTATGTCTGTATTGAAATAGGTCAAAATTATACTTTTTGTATAAAAATCAAAATAATCAATCTCATGTAAATTCTGTGGACCCAAAATGTCAATTTTGCCTTTAACATGCTAATGTTACACATTTTTATCGATTTAGGGGTCAAATAGCGAGCTCCTGATTTTTGCCAATTTTTTTAGCATTATGGATCACTGTGCAATAGTATCGTGGAAATTACCCATCAGAAAGTGTTGAAGAGCACTTTGGTTGGCAAATATTTGTGTCATCTCATACCTCACTTCACTTATTGCTGCCATGCAGGTCCGTAGCCAGACAGGGGCCAGGGAGGGCTGAGCTTGCCTTGGAACTACCGTCAGCCCCCCTCCCAGCACTGAGGTCAGCCCCTGGACATTAGGTAAAACTATTTTGTGTAATTTGATTGCAGTGAAGAGTCAAAATGTAGACAGCAGATATTATTATGCTCACAACTTTGGTGAAGGATAAGTTCAGGGAGCATGAACAGCAGCTATTACATTCGTTCATCTTATTTATAAGAAGAAGTGTGTGTAAGTAGCGGCAAGAATTTAGGAGATTCTCTTCTCTAGACTTTTGAAAGTTCCTTCACAGGGGAGCTTCTTTATCTGTACCTTCATTGCCCCTGTTACTACCTCCCTCCCATTTATACAGAAATCTGTGACTTTGATGACATTATACAAATTCCCTCCCTCCGCGTCTGCGTCAAAGGTAAACAGCTCCCAAGTTTTGGGAACGAAGGGGAGTTTTAGTTTCGGGAGGGGAGTGGAATGTACGCTAGGCACTATTATTGAATATTGTCAATCTTTTCTTAGGTGATATAAATATCTGTATCATCAAATGTAGTATGGAGTATGTAGTAAGGGATGGTTTTAGTAACAGCCAATTAACACTTCAAGCAATAGTTACAGAAAAAAATGTGATGTTTCTAAACTTTATGTAACTTAATGACCCCCCTCCCCCTACAAATAATTTACCTTCATTTAACACTGTTAAACTTTTGAAAAATGGACTTGATTTACAAAGCCGTGAGCCCCCCTGGAGATGAATTCTGGCTATGGGCCTGCTGCCATGGATCTACGATTTTCACCCGAGAACTAGCATTGTCGGGAACTGTTCATTTTCATCCCAAAATACCTCAAACTATTGTCATTCGATGAGTACAGCAAGTTGGTAACAAATTTGACAACTGTGCATTCCTATATACTCAATAACCTGGAGGCTGAGGCTATACTCTACTTTTTTAAGTGGACCAATTTCCTTATACTGTCAACATTCAGAAACGTGATTCATACCACTTTAATGTGCAAAGTGCTCCAAACTTTCATTCTGGAGTGATTGACTTATTTGGTAGAGAGCTGAGGTGAGGCATCTCCAGTGTTTGTTCCGGGAATAGCTGTATTCTGTTGTTTCTACAAGTGAAAGAAGTGGTACTGGTTCATATTTGTTCATACATTTAGCTTTGTGTTTAGCAGCGACGTGCATTCGGGGTACGCAAGGTACGCACCTGATCCGTGTTCCTGCCGATTTCCGCAGAAAGACGCTGTTTCTTCTGCTTGGTACCCTAGAAATTCGGAAGGTAACCCCATTGGCTCATATCAGCCCCGACCACGTGTTTGGGTCTGCCCACGCTTACCCTCTCTCTCACTTCTTTCCCGGTTCTAAGCATCGAGGGTACCCAAGGTTTTGACAGCGTATGCAGTGTTGACAGGAGTCAACATATATTTTTTTTTCTGGAATGCTTAGCTTACTAGCAATTAGCAGCCACGCATAGATAGATCACTGTTGGGTTGCAATAAAAATACATTATAGAAAGTGATACAGGAATCAGAGGGGAGGGCAAGAATATGTAGTGGTGGAAGATCATATTTAATATACGCGTAAACTATCACATATAAAATATTTATGTGAGGTTAGAGTTACACTAGCAAGTTTTTTTGTTGTTTTTTTTCGTATAGGGATGTGAGGACCAGAATGGACTGTCACTGTGTCGAGGGGAAAATATGTGAACAATTTGCAAGTTTCGCACCTTCTCAGAGTATGAGAGTATCTGTTTATCTCCTTTCGGGATCAACATTTCCTTTGAGTTCCATAGCTTGGGTGTTGATTGTTGACCCAACGATATGAATAAATGATAAAAGAAAAACATAATAAAACACAATGCTTACAATGGGATTCGAATGAGCCCCCCTCCCTCCCGCCAGACATTGCAAAGTGATGTACGGTAGTTTAGCTTTTGAAGTGTTCTGGGATGTATGCTGATGTATTTTCTACTTGTCCTTAGTTATCTCCCTTCTACTTTGTCGACTGGCAACTCCGATTCATTCGTCCACAAGAACGCGTGGTTTTTGGGCATAGCGGACCGGACACAACGTACCGTGGGAGGTTGACTTTTGCTTTCTTCTGTCGTGTGAAATTTGCAGCGAGTGTTTCGTTCATATTATTTACTTTACAGGATCTCTATTGTTTGTCGGTGCTGTAAAGTGATAAAATAGGGGGACCGGGAGTTATTGATGACATTCTGGAGAAGGGATTTTCGGAATTTGTGAAAAAAGTGTAAACAATCCGAAATGGAAGGTCTGTTCCTGATTTGGAAAAATTGTTTCAGGCAGGAGTTGTGAAGGATGGTAAGCAATATATTAGGCATTTTGATTTTTGAGAAGAAGAAAAAATATCTCTACAGAGTGATTGACTGAGTAGAAAAACAGTGAAACTTTATTGTTGGCCTTATTCGTTGGTGTCCTCTGCGAAAGATGTTGTGAAATAGTAGAGGATACTGAGATTTATCAAATTTATTACATGAAATTTGAAAGGACGGAAAATGATTGACCCATTTTCTTCCCGTTCAATGTTCATCGCACTGCATGAAGGAAATAATCGTTGAATTGTTGGACTCTACGTAGCTACTATCAGAATATATTTGCAAATATGAAATAACATACATATATTTTATCTCGTTACATTTGGATATTGATACAAGGATGAGAAATTTCCCATTATAAAATTGTAGAAAGAAGTTACTTTCTGAATAACATGATGGCCAGGGAGGGGGGGGGGGTTCTGGCCCCCATAATCCATTTCGGTTGGCCCATGTTGCGTACCCTAGTTTAAATGTCACCGCACGCCACTGGTGTTTAGTCTCCCATAAATGAAACGTACCAGCTTTTCCCTGAGTTTTCCTCTCCCTGCCAAAATTCCTGGGAGCACCCATGCCCCTCAGCTAACATTTTCCACTTCAAGTACTGCATACATTTATCTCTCTATTTTTATCTCTGTGTGTCTGTCTTTTGTAGTGCTCATGTATTATTGTGTATGTATGTGTAGATTGTTTATGTCACTGTTAGATTTGCACATGGGAGAATAATTCATTAATGTGTTTTACATCTTAACCAAAGTTGTTGATATACTGGCACAAAGTACTTATTTATCTGTGTATTGGCTTTATCAATATTCTACTCATTTTGGTGGCCAGTTGGGGATGTTTTGCTCTGGCCTTCGAAATTAATAGAACTTCGATTAATCAGTAAATGTAATCTTTTCAGTACACCCCAGCTCAATCCAGAACTTTCAGTCACACTTGTATAGTACTAAATTTCTACGATGGGCATGATGTGTGGCATTTTCTGTCGGCAGCCGGCATGTTCTTCTCCTTTATGGTAAGATATACCCTTTATTTAATTTGGTTTTAATTGAGTTATTTTATGTTGTTTTTCTGCCAGGTTTCGCTAATTGCAATGAATTTTAAATTAAACTCAGAAATATTTGGTCACCAGGTGTCCCAGTGTTGCTGGGACAGTCAAGGCTTTCACCTAGATGTCCCAGTGTTTTAGAGATATCTTCAGGATGCTTAACTTTGATTTGATATGATTTTTGTTATTTAGCACTTTTCTCCCACTTTTGGTTATTGCGATGATGAGGATGAATGATGATATGATGAAATTCATGAAGGAACACTCACAAAGGATACCCATGCCCAGTCTGGGATTCGAACCAGAGATCCCTGGCATCATAGCATGCTGTATTAATCTCTACGCTACGCAAGCTGAACTATCCCGGTCTTGGCTCAAAAGAGAAATACATAATAATTTCTGAGTAATTTGATTTTATCATTATCATCATCTGATAAATACTGGTACATCAAATCATACTGTCAAAGTTCCTTACGTGCATGATTAGGATTGTATAATTGAGCAAGAAAGCAACATTTCAATACATCTAAGCTATTATATTTTACTGTCACTGTATCAATTTAAAATTGTTTATAACGTTACCAAGGATATAATTGGGGAGGAGGAGGTTGTCCAGGCAGTCTGGACCCATTCCTGAAAGACGTACCAAGTTCTAAAATTAAATAATAAATATATATTTGTTACAGCAGTTTTTCTATAATCGAAGGTTATTTATTTCTGCTGAACGTACTCTAAGACAAGGATTAGACTAGGATCATAGAGCTTCGAATGACAGTGCAAGAGAAGATTTATGCACACTTCTGCTTATAATAATATGCATAAAATATTAATTAGGAACTGTACTTTTCATCAACTGGACAAAACATCACAAAAAGATATTCCTTTTTTGACATTAATTTTCCTTTTCAAGACATTTGTTTTTACTCAGATTTTAGCACTCTTAACTACACGTAAGTAAATAATGGGTGTGTGCTGTTATATCTCTATTCTTATACTATCTTCTTACCTATTCATGTAATAATATCAATATTAATTAATTTGCATATTATTGTGAATAGACCTACACATTATACAGAGTGTCCGAAAAGTCACGCAACCTGGTGTTTACGACTGTATAATGGAATAGTGAAACGGAATGAGAAGAAATTCTTTCTGCCAAGAGAATGCCCTGTATATTGGGAAAATTTAGAGACGAAAACATATGTAAGAACATGCATGTCTTAATAACAAATAAGCAAAGTGTTGCCAAAGGCGGAATTTTTTTTTATGCAAATCGTGTGTATTGATGCACAGAACTCACTGAGGTAAATTATTGCAACATTTCACAATACCAATGAACAATTTGTATGGCCGTCTATTGAATTTGACAGAAAAATAACTTTGACGAAGTTTCAAAAACGTTGCACAAGGGAATAAATGGGCTGTTCCAAAAATCGATGTTTTCACAATATTGCAAGGGACACTGGCAACACTGTTGCTGTCACGTGTCACTAACACACTAAGGCACTTTTAATGACAAAGGAGAAAGTTTTTTTATTCTCGAACATATGCAATAAATTACATATACTTTGCAACCCTGAAATGTGGGTATCCCTACAAATTAAAGCAAATGTTCGAAGTGTCCACCATTTTCTCGCTTGATCATGTTCTCAGATACCTTCCTGAGGGTTGCAGCACCGATATTATCAATTTCCTGTGTAATGTTTCGTTTCAGCTCCTCCAATGTTCTGGGTCTCGTTTGGTATACTTTCCCCTTTAAGTAACCCCACAGAAAGAAATCTGCAGATGTTAAATCGGGCGAGCGACTGGGCCATAAATCCTTGGATATTAGACGATCACCAAAAAATTCTCTCAGCATACGAAGAGATTCATTAGATGTATGGCAAGTTGCTCCATCTTGTTGTAGCCAAGCATCACGTTCGTCTTCTTCCAGGAGAGCAATGAATTGCATTGTGAGATCCCCGTACACAGCGGTATCCACTGTTGTCTCAAAGAATAACGGTCCCACAATACAATATTCCACACCATAAACTGATTTTCGGAGAGTGCAAGGGTAGTCCATGCAACTGATGTGGGTTTTCTGTCGCCCAATGCCTGGAATTTTGGCTGTTGACATACCCATCCAATTAAAACCAGGCTTCGTCGCTAAAAAAAAACTTTATTCAGTACATTGACACCATTTTGTCGAAGGAATGACAGTAATGCAACCGTGCTGGGACATCCATCACTTTCAATTCATGAACAACACGAACTCTACATGGGTAAAATTTCAATTTCCATATAGCCTTATGAGCAGTTGACTTGCGTAAGTCCAATTCTGAGGCGAGCTTCCGAACAGGCTTTTGTGGCGACGTCACCATTCTTTGTTCAACACGCTGCAGAACATCAGCTCCTAACACAGAAGGGCATCCTGAACGTTGCCTGTCATGTACTGACCCAGTTTGGTGAAACCTTTGCACAATACAAAAAATTGACGACTTATCTGGAGAAGGAAGTGCCTGAACATTGATTTTTGGAATAATTAAGGTTCCCAGATCGCTGTAAGGGAAATGTAGGACACAGGCACGTATCCAGAAATTCTTTTCGGGGGGGGGGGGGGTGTAAACATCATTTTTTTTTACAGGGTATAGATACAGCCCCTGGCCAAATTATTAGACACACCTCCAAATTTTATGCAAAATTTTAAGGATATGTTATTATCTCGTCTAAATTTTTTGTTATTCTCCATTTTTTTATTCTTTATTTTATTACATGAAATATTACATTGATTACACGTGAACCTTAACAAAAAACAACAATTACTTGACACATTAATAATTACAAATATAATTTCTTACTGTGTTTCTTGAATATTAGCTATACGATACAATACATATGACTGGAAGTCAATTTTAACATTTGGTTCAGCTACCTTTGGCCTTTTATCAGTACTTGGATTCGTCTTGGCATACTATCAATGCATGCTTGTACTGTCTCCTTCATATGAGGATGGTGATTCCACACTTGAATTATTTTTTCAATTAGGCCAATTCTTGTCATAATTTTTTTGCTTTGCCACTTCTTTTTTCACTAGGTACCAAACATTTTCAATTGGGTTCATATCTGGAAAGTTTCCTGGCCAGGGCTAGAGAGGAACATTTTCACTCTGTAGAAACTGTTTTATTGAATTTGCGGTATGGCATGAGGCTCCATGCTGCATGAATACAAGTGGTTCTCCATTTGGTAACCACTCTCTTACTTGAGGTAGCAACTTTCTTCTAAGCACTTCCCTGTACTGTTCTTGCCTCATTGTTCCTTGAACCAAATACATGCCTCCTGTACCTTTGCCACTAATGACTGACCAAATCGTAACTTGTACTGGATGTTTGACAGTATGCACAACACAACCAGGATTGCATTTTTCACAAACAGAGATTTATTCCCCAAGATTTCAAACGTGTACTCGTCACTAAAGCAAATAGATCTACAAAAGTTCAAATCTTTTTCTTTGTGAGCTTTTGCCCAATGAAAACGTTTACGAATCATAGCATGGGTTAATTTTGGATTCTTAGCAGGTCTGAGTGCCTTCAGGTTCATATCAGAGAGCCTACGCCTTACTGTTCTTTCAGATGCACGAACACCACTCTTTTCAAGTTTATATTTAAGTTCCTTTGTACTCGCAAATCTATTCGAGAGGCAAATGTTCTTCAAACACCTTAAGGATCTTGGAGTAAAAATTGTATTACGCCCACATCTGTCTTTCCTTTGTGGCTCACACTCTCCACCATATTAAATTTTCTTCTCTATTCGCCTCACAGATGCTTCAGAAACATCAGATCTTCAACAAATCTCTCGATTAGAGAACATTCCATTACTCTTAATTTCAGCAATCTCTCTTGGTATCAAGTCACTTTTTTACCATGACTCCCTAATGTTAATAATTAAATTTAAAAAATATACTGACAGCGTACAAACACAATATCGCTGCAAAATTTAGCACAAATACGATTCACTATTCGCAAGACGTCTTACTCTTAACTTAGCTTGAATTGAACTGCGGCATGTTCGATCAACAATAATGACGGTTGGTGTTGACGGTATTGTATTGTTTGTAACAACAACAACAGTATCTCCTCTTTTCATATTGATCATTACATTAATCAAAGTTCAGCCACAAAGAACCCTATTGCAACATTTTTAATGTGAAAAGTAAGAGAACTGTTAAAAGTGTCCACTGTGTCGAATTACATTACTTTGTATTATTATTATTGTTATCAATGTTGTGCAAAAAAGTGCATTTGTATGTATTACTCGTATCTGCCAGGGTTCAAATAACGTACAGGAAACTTTTCAGATAACAAATGGTCAATTTTGTACAAGTTTCCCCTTCAAAACTCTTAATTTTAAAAAAAATTGCAGTGCGTCTAATAATATGGCCAGGGGCTGTAGAACCTCGCAAGGTTGAAGGTCGATGGTGGCGATTCAGTTCCAAAATGGTGGGGGGGGGGGTGTGGAGGGGGCAAGAAAAGTTTACTTCCTCTTGGTAGACAAAGGTTAGCATTAAAAAGCCATAGTGCGGGGCCAAACATGGAGAGCAACTGTCTCCTAAATCTGCCACTGTTTAAGCTGCTGTTTTTTTTTTTTCTTTCTTTCAGAACGTGATATCGGGACATTTTTTAGCACTCGGCTCCTCTGTTGCAATGTACGAACATTGTGTTTGTGCCAAAACGATCTCGGAATGTGTATGTGTCATGAAGCTGTTATGCAATGGACAATCAATTCGAATGTTTCGATTTGATTTATTTTATTTACTTCGCGTATTGTGCCTCTTGGCTAATTTGCGAAGATGGGGATGAGTGATGAAATGATGAAATTGATTAATGGACATTCACAAACAACCATGCCCGAGCGGGATTCGAACCCGGGACCCTTGGCATCGCAGCGTGATGTGCTAACCACTCAGCCACAGGGTCCGGCCCATTCGAATGTGTTCTCCCATGTTTGGATATGATCCTTTATGGTGTTGTCGCCTGCCTTCGAAACGTAACCTTAACAAAAATCCTAATTTTCCATCCTTCTGACTTAGATCTTCAAGATTTAGAAAGAATTCAGACCGAAGGCACACACACGTCGTTTGCAATGAATGACCCAATCAACAGAAACTTTTCACACCGTAGCGGCACGACAGGCTGCACAAGCCTGTGTTCGATTTGTGAAATCCTCAAGCGACACGTATATCTTGTAGCGCTTCGGTGTGAAACCTGATGGGTCAATCTCATTGTCACCTTGAAAAAGCAGCTCGTGTTGACCACAGAAGAAAAATATCTTGTCAGCCGGTGGGAATGTCCCTTAGTTTTATTCTATCTCCTTTTTCTGTGCTTATTAATTAAACAGGCAACATCTTACGGTTGGGCATACAGAAGAGATGTGCCATGCAGAAATTTTAGCGGAAAATGCAGGCTCCACCAGGCATACTGTGCCATTGCTCTACAGCGACAGCAAAAAATCAAGCGAAGTCAAGGGTGACTCGGTAGCTCACTTGGTAGAACAAAGAATGGCACGGTATATGCCAGAGACCCTGGCTTTTGAGCCATGGTCGAGCTTGCTTTTTCCGCTAAAATTTCCACATATGCAACATCTTCTGATTTCTCTTCTCGACATTCATAAAATTTTCGGCCTTCATGGCTGCCGCTTTGTGGTAGATAGTGTTTGAGTGTTTTTCCAAAACAGTTGACTTAAAGGTCCTTTTTTTAACCCACAAAACTCTCGGACTGCATACTGGAAACTTGGTCCGGTCACTAATAAATCGTCACTCAAAACTTAGATTTTCAGTCGATCTGTGCAGCTTATTTCTTTTTTTTTCTTTTTTTTAAAAAAATGATGCTCCAATACCCATTACTGCTGAAATATTTACTTTAGAGACCTTCGATCTCTTCGGCTCATGACCCGAAACTACCACTACATTGCCGGCAATGTGTTCAGCTTTGGACTCGAACTTGTAATAGTAGTAGACTTCAACACTTTCCAGCAAAATGTGTCACTAGTTCTCCCCCCCCCCCTAATCTCTACATCTTATAAAACTTTCAATGGACACTGACTGATCACTAACCAACTGTCACACTTACTCCTGAAGTCTTATTGAATTATTCTGTTGTACAGACCAACCGTGAAATTGAATCCGCGTATTTATATACATATTATATTCTGGAATGTTCCTCACATAAAATGTTTTGTAGTTCGACTCCACCTCCTATTCACTTTTCAGAGAATTAGTAATCCAACGAATCACCCGACTCATGGCGCTGCCAACCAACTGTGCTTCGTTGTGCAACTTCCAAATGCTGACAAATCTTTAAATAATGTTCAATTTCGTTGTGACAACACCGAAAGAGCAAGAAAAGTTTACATACAATATCATCAATAACAGGGTTATCCCTCAGGGTTCTAGAACATTCTCCGCTCGATAATTATATCTCTCTTTAATTTATAATCACAATATTTTATTTCACACACACAAGCCAAAAACCTCATTTTATCTAGTGTAAATCGAAAAATTTTGGAGGGGGGCTCGAGCCCCCTGAGCCCCCCTCTGGATACGTGCCTGGTAGGACATGCTGTCCCAAAATGTAGGACATTAAGTCAAAATGTAGGACAAAACACATTCTCAATAAATAATACTTATTTCTATAGAACACGTTAGAAAGTAGTTGAAAAATGACACTTTTCAGTTTTAAAAAAGTGAATTCTCAATGAATTTTTAAATATAAAATTTCAAAACTTCCGATCGTACTAATCAAAGCAGCTCTTACTACATGATTTAAGTGGTACTGTACTTCTCAGAGGAGACAATTTTTATCAAAATTTCAGGTTTAGTCAAATGATATTTATGTTAGAGTGAAACATTTTACAGAATTTATGAAAAAATCATTTCTCTCGTGAGTCTGTTGTGCTGATGGTAATGAAAGTACTCTCTCAACATTTTAATTATGACCTGTAATGGCAAACACATATTAAGCAATTGCCGTAATTTGAATGCCAAATTTCATCTTGGGTAGTTTCTAGTTCAATAACAGGGTGTCTACCAAAAGAATTCTTGACTTATTCTGGACTTTTCTAGACCTTTTTCCCATTTTTCTTAACGTTTATTTATTCGACCCCTACTTAGGTAAAGTTGGAAATTAGTAATTAAAAAAATAAATATTTAAGATGAAAACTGAAGCTGAATTTAAGAAGAGAATCAGATCTGCTTTCTCGTATTAATGCAAGGGGTCCCGGATTTGGTACCCGGTGTAGGCACAAAGTGGTTTGGATCCCACTTCAAACTGTACGTCCAGTCCCGATTAGCCTTACTGTGCACAAAGTAGACTTAAAACACTAAATCAATCAAAAATCATATTAATGCATCCTGAACTGTGTTTGGGAGACAAGCGATGCTTTGGTGTCTGGACCCACAGCCAGTATAATCTTATGTGGGGCTTGTGTCGGTTGTCCCTATATGTTTGTGACTGTCCCTTCATCCATCTTATCTTACCATCATTCCTCCTCATCTTCGCTATTAGCCAAAGGGACAGAAAAAAGTAAAGTAAAATAAACTAAATCAACCAATCAGTAATTATGATAGTAAGAATTCTTGACCACAAGAATAATTTATTGTCTTTTTATTGCCGTCTGGACCTACTTGTTGATTTCTTTACTTTTCTTGACTTCCATGACTTTTTTGACTGGCAGACATGCTGAATAACTTTGTTCTCTATACCCCTGCTTTACAATCAAAATATTGAATAAGAATGGGCAACACCTTGTTCCATAAGTATAAACCCTAAGGCAAGAAATTCTGCTCAGGCATTGAACAGTGACATCAGAAAGTGGTCCCAAAACTTTGTTCATTAATTGCTTTCGTTTTCCCGTTTGTTTAATAGCAGGACAAACTTTTTCTTTTTGGGCAATGACTGAATCAAAATAAATTTCACTATTGAGTTTGGAAGCGCAGTTCAGAGACTTGTAACGTGCATGATTTTTTTCTCTTACGTATTTTCCTAATTAATATTATGTGACGCTCAAAATGTAGGACATTTATGATATTTTTCAAATTCCTCCCGGACGCCCTTTGTACATGATAGAATAATCTTGATTAAGGCTCAAAAGGACCTTTGGCCGATGCCATTGATGCTATTTTTGAAATTTCCTCTCCCTTTGAAAACCATTATGATATTCTAGAGATTCGCAATAGTTTTGTGGCTATGTAAGGCTATTAAACTATCTAGACAACAGTGAAAGCAGACCACACAAATATTCACGTGAATGCTCTAGAAGGAATTCTAAGCAGATGTAATTTTATTGCAGTTTTTTAAACAGAGAGGAGATTTCGATAATGTCTTCTGTTGGCCAAAAGTTCAGTTAAGCTTTAAATCCCAGATATCAAATGTTATGTTATGGAAAAGTAAAGAAGTTTAATTGTTATTAAATAAATGTTTAATAAAAATATATTTATTTATATATACACACTGATACAAGAAAATAAACTTATTCCCTGTGCATGAAGGCACACGGAGGGGATGTTGATTAACTTGCTTTATTTTACTTAATTTTTCTTCAAATTTTGGATAATCCCAAAGATGAGGATGAGTGATGATATGATGAAATTGACAAAGACACACCCATACCGAGGCTGGGATTACAATGAGGGACCCCTGGTGTCATAGTATGCTGAGCTAACTTTCGGACATGGATGTTGGCACAGAGGGGAGATGAGGTAGGACCCCACACATTCTTTCTCCCAACCAAAGGGGAGTGATGTGATGAGCACCATGCTGAAGCCACCTTAAATGCCACAGTGTAATTCACATGGGACAGTTTTACCTTTCTTCTACCTTATCACATGATTGACCAATAGTTTTATTTAAAATGTATTTTAAGTATGTTGTGCACAAGTAAGCTAATTCGATTTTTTTAAAGTGATATCTGAGCAATTTAATATTATTTGTGAATCTATGAAAATTTGTATCTTGAAGATATTAGCACTAGAGCATCAGTTGTGCAATATGATAGTCATTTTCAGCTGATTACTTTCCTGCTTTACATTTCAGGTTATTCTAACACTGGATGATGACTTAGTGTCTGTTAGGAGAACTGAAATACTTATAGCTTAAACTCACCCCATTTTCAACGGTATATTTTGGAACTAAATGAAAGGCTGAAACATGTGGAACAGGAACAGTATGAAACAAGATAATGATGCATCGGATTTGAAATTGGAGAAACAAGGAACCCATGCTTTTACTGCAGAACACTAGCATACAAAGGATTTTTTCGAACGGGCCTGTAATTGTAAGGATGGATTTTTCATAGTTGTGTTCATAGGAACAAGGATAAACAATAACATATTTCAGAACTACCATTTTTAACCTTTGTTTGAAAGGACAAAAATGGTCATTATGGGCCATTTTAAGGGGGGTTGAATTTATCACTTTACCAGTTCTTTGTTGCTTTCATTTGAAAATGTTGATTTTCTCAGGGCTGTAGCCCCATCAGCTCCTCCCTGTTTATACCAGTGCTGGAGAGTCAACATGAAGGTGTGTATGTGTCATATGTGATATTCATGGTTTATAAAGGTGTGTTTTCAGATAGATAATTTTAACACTATATGATGGCGCTGGACCTGTGGTGTGTGCCAAGCCAGACCTTTTTGAAAAATTTACTTGTTATTGAAAAACTGCTAGGATGTTGCAATTCTGAAAATTACATCTGCTGGGAATTCCTTGCACAGCATTCAAGTAAATCTTCATGTTTTCGCTGTTGTACAGATACGTATGATAGAAAACTGTGTTAAAGTACAATGAAACGATTACATATTCAATCTATGAATGGCCATGTAAAACTTTAGTTTCCAGCCACAACCAGGCTACTTAGATATCCTTTATGTTTGGCTATTCATAAGGAAAATGTACCAGTAAATATAAATAATCACTTACCTTCAACCTTGAAATCAGTTTTCAGGTTTTATAATTCGGAACAATTGATCATTGGGTACATACACAGATTCAACAGAGTTGGTATATTGGAACCAGAGGCAAAAAAAACCTGCCCGGTCCCCCAGCTCCTGTGCATCATACTCTCGCAAGGCGGGGAGGGATGGGAATTCTAATATAAAAGTAAAACTTGTTTCTCTTCTTATGTTAATACCTTGTTTTTAAGTGTAAAATGAATGAGAAATTAATACTAATATGAAGCACTGATGTATTTATATTTCATTGCTGAGTACTTGATACTTCAGGTAGTATCCTACAATTTCCTTGTTTCGTTCAGTTTCTTCTAAAGCAATTTCATTAACAACAGCTTTCATAAAGAGAGACATCGAAGATCAATATTTCAGTGAAATATCTAGAAAGTGGATGCATTGTTTATAAAATCACAAAGATGTCTATGTTTTGAACAATGTTACTTAGTACCGTATATAAGGTGTTTCATATTTAATTTTCATTTGATTTGTTCTTTTGTGTTTAGGATAATTTGCTGAATTTTTTTTTTTTAGTTTTTGTTTTAAGTTCGCTTTATGTACAGATAGGCTAATCAGGACTGGACCTGCAGTTTAAAATTGGATCCACAACTGCTATCGAACTTGGGTTCATTTAATTAGAAGGCAAAGATGTTACCGCTACGCCATTGGAAAAGCCCAATGATTTGCTGAGAAAGCAGTTATAAAAGTTAAAGAAAATTAAACATTCTTGTGAAAAGAAATAAAAAATATATTTTATTTGTATATCTGCTGCATTTTTAAACAGTATTGGTGGTTTGTTTAAACTGCAAGAAAAAATATATTTCTTAAAAAAAATCTGAAGTTTCATTCCAGTTGTGATATCTTTCAATGTTATGTGTGTAGCTCTCTCACTGTTAGTATATTTAAAATTGATAAATATTACATAATTGTGTTTGCTCATAAAGTGTTACATTGTGTTTAAATTTTGTGTAAGTGGTTATCCATCATAGATTGGAACGTTGCCTGTTTAGATTGTAAATTCAGTATTAATGGATGATTTAATTCTTATTAAAGTATTATAAGAACCCAGATAAGATATATGTAATTTTACGTGCTTATTGTACTTATTGTAATGCTTTAGACAGATTTAATGTATGTTTAGAATGTGTTTTTTATGTTACCTTTAAATAGTTTATACATGTTTTTCGTGTTACCAATATGCAACTTGAGAAATAAGAAACTAAAGTTTTTCCCACAAGTCGGTGCAAATGTTTACTATTTGAGGTATTTTTCTAGGATACTTTTATGTACTCAGAATTGCTTCCAGTTTCTAAATGATAGCTGTGGAATTTTGTAATCTGTATTTTCATAGTACAAGAGACTCATAGAACAAGATCAGAACAGTAACGAGGTTGTTGTTATGCAAGTATCATGTTCTTAAACCTAATATTCCACCACCACAATTATTACATTACTCTGATAATCCTACAGTCATTTGCACTTATATAGTTGCATCCGTTCATGTGTATTTGAGGATTTTTAAAGTAAGACAGAGTTTCGTTACCACCGTATGAGGCATTATTCACAGGCAAAGTGTTCTTGGACTAATACCTTCACTATTGTTCTATGTAGTTGTCCAGCTCTTTATAGTGTAGGAAATTTTATATTGTGCATCCTTGTATTCCTGGCGCCCACCCAGCGTCGAATAACATGGGTACCTGGGGGAAACCCTGGGGGGTAAAGGCAGTCAGGGGCGTGATGCTGATCACATCATCCCACTCACGACCGGATCAAGAAAGTGTGGGGCGTTACCCCCACACCCCCTATACGCCTTCATGGCGTGGTGCTATGCACAGGGGAACACTTTACCTTTTTTTTACCTTTACCTTGTATTCCTTATAACTATTATGTACATGGAAATTAATAAGAGTGCCTTTTCTGATGTTTATAAAATATTACAAGAATGAATGTTATACAGAGTGGGATTCATAAGTATTAATAATAATAACCCAAGCCCCGACAGCCCTTGAAGGACCTTGGCCTAGCAAATTATCTATCACCATGTGTGTTCAAGAAATGAAACAAAATCCCTGACAACATCTGCACGAGAATACATAAACATTAATTCCTTAGAGAGAAAGAAAAGAAATAAAAAACTGGTCATGGACAATTTGCCGAACAATACTTGTACATCCAACTGTACACTAATAGAAAATATAGAATCTTGACCTTCTTGGGGTCAATATTGGCTGTGATTATTATTTGTGATTGGATATATCTATTTTTTCTATGATTGTGTGTCAGTGTAATGTATGCTGTATCCACAATCAGGGGTGCCCATTTCACAGAGTACCTATATCTCCCTCTCACAAAGGTAACACATCCGCCTCCTCTTTGAGGTAAATTCATTACCCAGATTATTTTGGGCAGCCAAAACTTTGCAGAAAAAATGATAATGTGAAATCCCACTTAGTTGGGATTGCATCTGCAATTTTATGTGGAATCCAAACCATGGTCTTAGCTCATCACAAAACTAATTGCAAGACACGTTAGATCATTTGTGCATCAATAGAAATGCTCTGAAATTGAAAAAAATTGTGTTTATTGTGGTGTACTTATTTCTGAGAAAAGTGAGGGAGGACAATTTTAAATCTGTTGCTCGGTAAACTGACAATATTAATAACTGAATGTCAAAAATTTCTTGATGAGCCTTGACATTTACTCTTTAGCAAAAAAATTAACCAATCAAACCTCCTTCCAAATTTTTGTGTGAAAATAACACAAGTGTTAGATAAACTATAAAACCATATATTATCAAATTGCTTATTACTTATTATGTTATCATAGTTCTGTTAATTTTGTTCCATTCTCCACCCTGCAAAAAATTCTATGACGCACCAAGTGCCATGAACTCCCTTTCTGGACATCCCTGTACACTATATGTTTTTAAACCCAGTGTGACTAGGTGCTTGTTTTTTTTTTTTGTAAACTCTATTTGGTAGTATTTTATGGCTTTTGTGGCATTTACATTTCAAAATGATCCACAACATACATGCAGTATAATTGAGTACTTTAGTAAATTGTACTACCTTATTTTTTCCAAATATTTTATCTTAATAAAGCATTAAATACATTCATGAATTGTTTTTTTTGTCCATATTTACCACATTTATAAGTTACCATATTATTATTACATGAACAGGTAAAAGCATTATCTAGCTTATGTCTATTTCAGATCAGTAACATTTGCATGAAACAGCTGTCCTACCAAAGAAATTGTCATTTTTTTTTTAAGTGGATAATTTATTGAATACCAGAAAGATTGCAAGGTCCAGCCCATGAAAATTAAAGTCCCTGATCGTTAATTTTGTGCATATTATTATTAGTATGCATGACAGTGGTGGATTCTCCTATGTTATCTGGTTTACACTGGGAAACCAACTTTTTTTTCATACATGTAGAAATTGCCGGAAAATTTGAAGTAGTTGAACTTCTGTTGTTGTCTGTTTTTGTTCTACTAGCATTCCTGTGTTGGTACTTTATTTCTATTATATCTAATTAATACTTAATAAATATATACAACAAATAAGAATTGTTGCAGTAAACTAGGTCAAACTTTCAGAATATGCCACTGTAATTTTCACAGGCACTGTCAACTCAAAGGTTTATAATTGCAATCTAATACTTATCTTCATGTAAGTTCTGCAGCAAAAAAAAATCAACTTCGTATTAGACAACACAAAACAAATATTTTGCATATTTAATTTTGGAATTGGCAAATCTATCATGTGTGTCCCTGGACCTCCCTTTCCTCTAAATATGCTCTTGGCAATGAAAAGTTCAGAACTTTCTGTGGGGAAGTGTTGCAGAGTAAGGAATTTTGACATGTCTTAGTGTTGCATTATCGAATGATTGCTACAGCATAGCTGTGAATAACACAAATAATTTTGTGCCCATTCGCAAAACAATTATATAACTATGATTTGTTAAAAATCCAATCTACATTCACTATTATTTTAAAGCATTTTGTAGTGCAGAAAATATAATCGAGTACTTTTTGAATTGGCAAGAGTAAACTTCTTCTCACACAATGACCTGGAAATCCTAGAAAACCTGGGAAAGTCCGTGAAATTGGCTTAGGAGTGAAAGTTGTGGAAAAGCCAGGAAATTTTGTAAAATCATTGAAAAACCTGAAAAAAGGGGGAATTAAATGCTTTTTCTTCTTCTGAAGATTAGAGACTTCAAAAATACATTTCAAATTTTTGATATACATTAGAATCAATTAGAATTGGAATTACAACTGTGTTCTTCCTTTCTTTTCAATTCAAATCAATTCATTTTTCCTTCATTGAAGGGACAAGGTTCAGCCTGCGGCTGTTCTGTTACCTAACCTATTTGTATTTTGGAGACCTTAACCTGGAATCTGTTGCGCTCGCTGTAGTCATGTCATCAGTCACGGGTGAGTGCGGTGCTCACCCTTGCTTTTCAGGCATATTTCACCATATTTTAATTTTTTAAAATTTATGTTTTGTACCTGTAATGATCTGTTTATTATAATGCTTCTTATTCATTACATTTTTGTTTCAAATTGTTTATTTGTTTTCAAACAGCGTAGTATACTACGTCGAAGACAACAAGTCTCAGTGTTAACAAAAAGCGCATGTTCCTCTGAGGTAGTTCCATCTGATCTCCAGAAATCTGATATGATATAAAGTCACTGAAACACTTTTCGAATTTTCTATTAACACGACAAGAACATAGGTACGAAAACTCACTAGAAACAGGATAGACCTATTGACTAAATATACACAAATGTAAATAAAAAATATATAACTTAATCGGTTGCGTGTGAGTTCTGCGCTCACTCTGACAACACTATTTCCACAACAATGATCTCTCTAATAATTCCGTTTACGTCATCTCATAAAAATGTGATCAGGTCGCTCGTGAAACTCTAAAAGCCAGCTAGAGAGCACCACAGGCCAATATTTTAAATACTGTTAAAATGTCACTTCCTTAAAATTTAAGGTGAGCGCAGCGCTCACCCCCGATGAAAAATTGGGTTCCATGAAATCTATGTCAGAAGGTAAATATATTTTATTAATTTAACAATTCATCCTAACTGAGGTTTCGTGGTGGTTTCCTCGACCTATCTCTGGTATGTGCTACTATGGAACTTAGAGCACCAGCACATTTCCTTATGTTTCTTGTGCCTTTCCTTGAATCATCTTGGGGTGTAAGGAGGTAACCTTCACAGAAGCACCCAAAAGTTAATCTCACTTCTAAATAGTACACCCCATGCTAATGAGTCTCTGACCTGGACCTACAGTCAGTATAATCCTTTGTAGGGCTGTGTTTTGTCCTTATATGTGCTGAATCCCTTTACAGCCTCAGATTTTAACCTAGGTAAGGAGATTTTTCTCCCCACAGACATGTTTTATTTTCAGTTATGATAGTGGGCTTGGTCCTGTATAATGTGATTGGTGTAAATAGCCTAAGAGCTGACACACCCAAAATTTTCATAGTAATCAATCAACATTACATTAATTCATCATCTCTTCCAGTTGCAGTTAATCCAGTGGACACAAATTACCGATGTTAATTATGAAATGAAGTGCTTTAGTAATTGATTTCCACACAATCCACCAAACATTCAAAGATAATAACCTGGGAATGCAGCATTTTGATACTGGTCTAGGAGCAGCAAGAATGTAAATCTGACCTTGGGAATCCTGAATTATATTTAAATATAGAGAATTGATTACACAAATCAAGCATCCAAGTAGATTTTATTTTACTATATTTTTTAAAGAGAATAAACAAACTAATTTAGTATTTAATAAATTTTTCTTTATTGGTATTGTGTAATTAAGATAATTCAAATATAAATTATTATTTATCTCGATGTTTTCCGTTTATAACCTTCCTTTGAAATGATACATATTAATTGATTGTAACCTTTAAAATAACTGCAGCAATCACCAAGAATATATATTCTTAATCCTTTCTGTAACAGCCCTGAAGGGCCTTGATAATTTTAGAAGTCATTGTTGAAACAGATTTAATGTCCTGTGCAACAACAGTATATGGACAATTGAAATATTTTGCATTGGAGCAATATTTTTATACTCAAAAAAAGAAAATATCTCAATTTCAATTTTGAAAGAGCTACGGGTTAGCCAATCTTTAAACAACGCTGGTGAGCAGCGCGTGGAGAGCTATGCTCAGTTCAACGTAGTTCACAAATTCTCGGATAGATGGCAAGCGTATCGTTCCAGTTCCTGTTTGTGTCATGTTGGTTTCCAGTTTCCAAGTGACATCCATCGGATGTGTGCAGTGCAGTGTTTTGTGTGTATAAAGTGTTGTTGTTATTGTGTTGTTATCATGGATGAAAAGTGCAAATTGACGGGGAGAATTCGTGGCTACAGATTGATCCAATACTAGGTAAGTGAAACTGCGTGTATGGCTGTACTGGAAGCTGTGTTGTATTAATGTCTAAGTTCAGGTGTGTGTGTAGCATGTTGGCGTGTGAAAGTAGGCAGACTAGTGGCAGAGCGTCTGTCGTCTTAGCAACGAAGACTGATTGATTCAAGTAAACTAAAATATTGTTAATGACCTGCTAAAATATTTACTTCAGCTGTGGTTGCTACATATTCAGCTTAAATTAGTTGCAATATTGTACGAATGGGAGCAAATACAAACCTAGTTTTTTCATGCTGTTAAAGAGGATGCTTCGAAAGTCGGTGTGACATTGGCACAGTTTTTTTCTTTGCCCTCAGTTAGGTTTGACATAGAACAATTTATAGACTGATTATGTACACACAACATATCATGAAAAGTCTGATTTCGTTATGGTATCGCCGTATATGTATGTGAAGGTGCATTCATATTGTTTAGTAAATATATGCTTTGTTACATTTTGGTACACAGTTTTTTGAAAGTAGTAACAGATTCAGGCAGAAACAAATGGACGTTCAACGGAAACTTCGTGGTCATGTTTCGTGTGTTCCGTAAGTTAAATTTATCTTATATTTGACAAAATATTTGACTAGCTTTTTTATTATTTTTTAAAAAAGCTAAATTTGTATTTCTCTCACGAATCTGTCTCTGTACTCCACTCGCCCCTTTAATAGCTCGTATATGTAATATCAGTCGGTAATTAATAACATTAAGTGGAAGTCGTAACTCATGTGATACGTTCTTTTTGACAGATATGAAACATAAAGTTCTGATCTTTAACTTTTGGTTGCACGTAATACCAGAAGTAACGTTGCTGTTACTATGCACCAATCAACATGCTAAAATATTTTCTCGCTTAAAATTTCAAGTTGAAAATTATTTTTAGATGTTCTTGGCGTATATACCATAAGTATTTCTTTGCAGGCGTATTTCAATGCTTGTTGTTATTATTATTATTTAATTTTTGATTTTCATCTTGAAAGTGATGTTCCTCTACGTATCTAATATATTTTGCGAAAATTTTGTTTCAAATCTACTTTATTCTCAGTTAAGTGTCATCATCACACGACGGAACAGAGCATTGTCTTTTTCTTTCAAGCAAAAATGAAACTTACCAGTGATAGTTTATCTATCCGTGACAAATGCTAGATTTGTTTTTATTGTAATTTACGAATATAAGTTATTTAATGCTAACACGATACATTAAAAGGTGATAGTAGCTTGCAAAATTATCAAAATGGATAAGAAACGTCCAGTCAATATCTATGCCCTTTTTAAATGCATTGTCTGACTCTCTCTCTCTGTCAATTTTTATTTACCCTAGGTATGTAACTAGAACAGAAGGGCAGCCCACCATTTTCTCTGCATTTTTTTTTTGGTGAATTATTCATAATGTTTACATTGTAGAATTATAAATAGCTACACACATAGGCTACCTAATGAGATATATATTTTGACACAAAATTCACTTATGTGTCATAAGAAAATTGAAATATAATTAACAGGGCTATCAGTGATTATTGAAGCCTAAAATTTGCTCTGTGGAATGATTATATAACTTTTTGAACACACGTGTGGCGTTCAGTTGTAGGAATTGGAACTCCCAACATTGCAAGTGCTTGGTATATAAAATACATTGTACTGTGCCAAAGAATCACATACCGTGTGTTACAAATAATAAATAATTGTATCAATGAGCGTTTCAATTTGAGAATAAGGATTAAACCTTTCGAATAAATTTTTGCTTGGTCACAAAATCTTTCTTATTGTCTGCATTCCTATGTTTC
Source organism: Lepisma saccharinum (assembly GCF_977018435.1). Classification (NCBI taxonomy): domain Eukaryota; kingdom Metazoa; phylum Arthropoda; class Insecta; order Zygentoma; family Lepismatidae; genus Lepisma; species Lepisma saccharinum. The sequence goes on from NC_139232.1 coordinate 108,838,407, forward strand.
TGTGATGAAACATGTTTACATTTATTCAGTACATTCATGAAAGTAAAAAATAAATAGTGGGAAGGTAGAGAGGGTGGTTTCTCACACATATCCACAAATACCATAGAAAAATTCATATTTCTGCCAATTTATTTGTGTAGTTTTTATTGTTTCCTAGGGGAGGGAGGGGTTGTGGATCCTATGGCGGTGCCACACTCTGAACTGAACCATGAATGATTGATTTGTATTTTTGTTATTGAGCGTTGTTCTTCTGAAACTTTTGAATAATCGCGACCATGTTGATGATGTATGATATTGATGAAGGGACAGTAGACAAGAGTTTTTTTTATGAGGGATTCAATTTTTCCCTCTTAAATTTAATCATTGGGATTTATAATCAGCTGAAGCATCTGTAGTCAGTGTTATACGTGAACCGAGTGTAACGAATTATATATAGGTTTGCCAAATTTAAAGAATAAAATTCCAGGAAATTTCTTTACCTCCTTTGAGCCCTTTAGATAAAATGTTCTGAAAAACTAATATCCTCAGTATAAGCTGTTATCTGCTGTCTTGATGCTGTGAATACATAATTGAATAAACTAGATCAAAACAACTTAGCAACTACATATACTGTAACAAAATTCTTGAAGATGAAATACCTATAACAAGATAATAATAAAATATAATCATACTGTATTTCGTCGGTCCGGGAGAGAAGAGAGTTTGTCCAGGAGGCTGGAATTGGATTAATTATCGTTTAAGTCCACTTGATGCACAGAAAGTCTAATCGGGACTGGACTTACAGTTTGAAGTAGGACCCAAACCACCGAGACCCCTTGATTGCAGGGCGATGACAGTTTCCATCGTGGAGTCCCTCCTTCGTAACGTGTCCTGCATTATATCAAGATTGGGACGTTTGAGTGCATCAGCGTGCAGGCATTGCCGATTGCTATCGATTACTTTCCGTGTCACGTGTTGTGCTCTGGTTTTATGTGCAGCGAGCCCTCACATCTCAGAATTGCTCTCCCAATATAGCCTTGTGATATCTTCAGATCGTGTTCCACGCCTCTCTCTCTATCGCTCTCGGTCTGCTTCGTTCGCACATATCGAATTCTCAAAGGGATGGTGATGCGCTGACATCACTGGCGTACCCAAGGGCGGGCGGGCTGATGGGGCTTCAGCCCCCTCCGAAATTTCTAGAAAATCAACATTTTCAAATAAAAGCACTGAAGAACTGGGGGAAATACCAGAATGCTAAATGTAACCCTTCCCTGCTAAATGTAACCCTTTCCCCTCCTTAAAACGACTCCCGATTGCCATTCTTGAGAGTACTAAGTTCAAGTACACGAAATGTCTGTACCGCCCCCCTAGAAAGCTGCTATGTACTATCCACCTTTACAATTTCAGCCCCTCCCCACAAAAAACCTGCGTACGCCAGTGGCTGACATACGCAGAATGCGGTGCAATATTTAGCCGATTGCTGTAGTGGCCGAATTCGTTCGCATAACATTGATTGATTAAGGCTAATCGGGACTGGACCTACAGTTTAAAGTAGGATCCGAACCACTATGTGCCTCCACCAGGTATCGAACCCGGGACCCTTTGATTACAAGGCGACGACGCTACCACTGCGCCATCGGGGAGGCCTCATTCGCATAACACACTTACGTAAAGAAAATATCACGAAATAGTCTGTCCAGCTACGATGGCAGTAAAATAAATGGGTAGGAAGACTGAATAATTTTTTGGGGGCGTGCCATGTGTAATACATTTCCTAAATATCGTGCAATATGTATAAATAATCTATTACTTGAGTACTATAAAAGTGAAGTTCCATAGCAAGGCAAGGATAGATAGTATATTCTAGTCTTGTAGTAGGCCTATTCGGGGTGTAAGGGTAACTTTCGCGTAAGCTCCTAAATGTTATCCTCACTACCACGTTTTTATAACCTGGGCATTTTTAGTCCTAATGCAGACATGTTGATTTTATTTATGGTAAGGTGGCCCCGTACGATGTAACTTGTGCAAATAGCCTACGTGCTGACGCACCCACAATTTCCACCATTCAATCGCTCTTGTAGTATTCAGGCAGTGAATGTGATGATTATTATCTGTGGTGGTCACTTGGACTTGAGCCGTTTTGGGCCTGGTGCACTGGCAGATTAAAATTTCATTAACTCGCATAGCTATCACCATCTAGCGGCTAAGATTCAAAGCATCGCCTATGAGAGCTTGTCGTTAATAGGACCTCGGTAGTAGTCCTCAGATCAATTCAGTCGGGTTTTCGAAATCATGGGTGTAACTTGGGAGGGCAGAATCGAAAAGTTTTCCATCCCATAACAATAACGTTCAGGATTATTTGCTAAATGATTGTTACATTTTCTAAATCACAAATATTACTCTTTATTGCTTTATAGCTCAGGCCCCAGGACCTGATTTTAATAGTCATGGACATTTTTGGTGGAGGCAAGTCCCCCTTGCACCCTTACGCATATGTTCGGAATGTTAGCAGTTTCCTGAAGAAGGTTGAAATGGATTCTCCCTCCTTCTTTCTCTTTTATTAAACTTTCTTCAAGAAAAGTCAGTCAAACAAACCGGTTTTATCTTCAACACGAACGGGAACACGTTTTGAATGGGAATAAAAAGGAGTCTCCATGCAGGATTCTCATTCTCTTTTAATTTCGAATTGTAATGTCGAGCCGTGATAATAATGGCCGGCTGTAGCTGTTGCAAGGCAGCGATTCTCTGAAATGGATATGCCTCTCTGTAGAGTAGTGTTGAAGTGCATCTGCATAAATTGGAGTTCCGACGGGACCTTTGCATCCTCGGTTTATGTCGGCCTACGAACTACCCACGGTCAGTGTTGCCAACGTGGAAGAACAGAAATGAGCCAAGCAGTGTTTGTTTGTTTGGGTTTTTGTTTTAAGTCTTAATTTATGCAGGCTAATCGGGACTGAACCTACAGTTTAAAGTTGCATCCGATCCACTGTGCGCGTCCACCGGGTATCGAACCCGATATCCCTTGATTACAAGACGACAACATTACCACTACGCCTTCGGGGGAGGCGAAGTGTCGAAAGCTAGAGTAAGATCACTTTTCTCAAGTCTGCAATGTGTTAAAGTTTAGTATCACTTTAGTTTTTTTTCGTTTGGTGCTAGCAAAGATTCCTTTGGGCATCATAACAACCGTTGGCACTGTTGTGTGAAGTTTCTCTCTGTCTCGTGGAACACCAGTTGGCATCAAATGCGTGTTATTTGCTTGTCAAGAGCTAAAAATTGGGCTAAAATAGGCAAAACGCACACCAGTGCGAGTCCTAAAATTAACGATGTTTCGGTTTTGCATAAGCGCTTCTCTAATTTCGAATCGTTATCACTAGGGCTAGGAAGTTGAAGACCTATAAATTGCCAAAAAAAAGACCTAAAAATATTAAAAAAAGACGTATAAATCTGATTCAAATTAATGAATAACTTCAGTTTTAATTACATATTTAACGAATAATAAAATAAAAAAATTCTGGTGGTATTGAACACACAGTGCGAAAAAACTGAAAGCTTCAAAACAAGAGAAAGTTGCCACTTACAGCGCGACCTTCCAGACAAGTTACGGTTAAAGGATCTTGTACCGTACCTGCTTCAGTCGTCCAAAAATGTTTTTCTCTCGTTTCAGGGATGTTTCAAATATATTTATTTATTTATTTATTCTTATTTCTTTACTACAGAGGTGTTTAAGAGGTGATGATGATTCGAATTGAGAATGGGCAGTAAAATCATAGTCGAATGAAGGTGAAGTTGCAAAAAAAAGGCTAAAAAAGGACCAATAAGCCAAAAAAACGCCGAAAAAGGCAAAAAAGGACAAATAAAACTCACCTTTTTCTGGCCTACAATGACCCAAAATGAACATATGTTATGCTGGGGCTCGTCCTCGGACTCTAGGGGGGGAAAAGGATTTTTCCTCAACTTCCGAGGCCTAGTTTTATCACTATCAGGCCAACAAAACTCCAACTAATCCATAAAATAACTAAAATAGAGACTAACAAAAATTGACTCCCGAAATAATTGTTTTCAAATTTTCTGACAATAACAAACATTCCGTATCGCTCTCATCAAAGAAGATCCGATAATGTGCAAAATTTCCACCACATTTGTGAGCATCCTAATTACTTAGTCGCCAAGAATGGCGAGTTATTATAGTTAAGTGCAACGCTACCATATTGATATTACCATAACTTGAAATCAGGACTACTACTTTTCTTTCTTGCCTTTTTTTAAAACTCTCCAACCACGAAATTACACATGATTCTATAATAATAACAAAATGGTGGGAAAGTAGGGGAAATAGGATCACAGGAGAGGACCAAAATGTCCAATCCTTTCTCTAATCCCCTATTGCAATCGATTTATTTATTTTGTCACGATTCACTGTTGAAGCTGCTGCTGTAATCAACTCACGAACTGTGAATCTGAAGTTTCGACTTAACCCCAGGGGTGGAGTTCAACTTTGAGAACTAGGTAGCCCCTAAGTTTGTTAGATCGGGATCACTTTTCCGACAAACCCTGCGGTTAGCTGAACTTCAATAAAGAAATTGTAAAGGTGTAAAAAATGTATTCAAAATTAAAATTTTTCGTCTTTTCCTTGTACTGCGATCCCAGTAAAGAACTAAGATGAGAAGTCAGTCAATTGAAAATAAAAGAGCTATATTTTATCTCAGCAATAGGTGCATTACAGTATCATTTTTAGCGACTTACTTCAGCTAAATTCGAAAATAGTAACATTATACATAATTTCAACAAGCTTCTAAGCAGTTAACTGTTGTATTTGAAGCAGGGTTTAGGAATTGAGTAAGCATATAGAAGGGGCTAGATTTGGTTCCAGAATATCGTGGTTGGCAACCATGTGTATAACCATACATGAAAGCCCAGCACTGTGGTGACGTTCTTGCTAATGCAGCACCAGCAACGGGAAATAGGATTGTATAACAAGAACTGCGCATACGCAAATAGGCGACGTCAAGTCGTCAGTGTCGACGTTATTGTTGCCACGGACGTTGACTCGACGGAACAGGATTGAAATTGATCGAAGGCTCTTTCTGGAAGAAAGACGCTGTACTGTGCATGGCCAAGATGGCCTCTCGCAAGGAACTGGTTGCAGCATCCAGGTGCTTGCCTTCCATACAAGGCTAATCCCATTATACAACATAAAAAGGCCAGCGAGGATTCATTATGTTCAGCGAATAGTGGAAGAGCGAGCACACTGTTTGAAATGATTCAGCTCAGTAGACGGACCATCTCCTCCCAGACGCCTTTCACACCGAATCGACACCGAAGTGATGGCAGCGCCCCTACTACAGGGTGGCTCAATAAGTCACTTAACAGCCTCAGTACAAGGCCACTGCGGCATGGAATTTGAAATTGGCGATGACCAATCGTTATCTGGCCAAGGGGGAACCACATTGACGCCACCCACACGGTCGGCGGCCATCTTGAATTCAACTTCAGAATTTTAAATGGGAAGGGGGTCGTGCGAAATATCAAAATGGGCTAGAATTTCACGAGAAATGCAATGGTGAAGGCTTTTTCGACGTATCTTTAACCAGTAAAAAGTTAGGACTGAATTCTTGTACCAATTTGCTCCTTTTCGAGGTGTTAGAAAAATGGCTTTAAATTTGTTTAGCGCTTCGGTAATGCATCGAGATCAAAGTGGCGTCTATGGAGAGACGTTCGCATGCCATTGCACATTATTTTAATCGGATACATCCATGAAGAGCTGTGCATTATGAATGGTTGTCGCGAACAATTTACAGTGTGACGCTTCCACTGAATTAAAAGTCCTTCACAGTGACAAGGCTAATGTTTATGTTCATAAGGAAGTTCATAAACAGAATATTCGATGATTTTTATCTGATAACCCGTTTTCGACAGATCAAAGCTGAATGGTTAGTGTTGGTAAGTTAATGGTGTGGCGTGCTGTGTGGAACACGATTGGTTAGTCAATTTTCCATCAACGGAACCTTAAATGCTTAGGGCTACTTGGATTTGTTAAATAAACAGTTTTTTTCATCCTTGCTTATGGAAGAAGGTACTTTTTACAGAGTTTTTTCAATAGGGAAGAACACCAGAACACTTATGGGAACGTTATGAACCAGTTTTTGTCCAAAGTTAGTTATCAGATGACAAGGGTCACATATTCTGTGACCCTTGATATGTCGTACGACCCCCTTCCCATTTAAAATTCTGAAGTTGAATTCAAGATGGCGGACATCAAGATGGCCGTGGGGGTGGCGTCAATGTGGTTCCCCCTTGGCCAGATAACGATTGGTCATCACCATTTCCATGTTGCGCGCTGCAGTGGCCTTGTACTGGGGGTGTTAAGTGACTTATTGAGCCACCCTGTACAATATGATCCGTGATACTACTGTTAACAAGAACTAAATGGCGATACCCCCCTCCTCTTGTGGCGCCGAAAATTTAGCAGTCCCTCCCGGGGAGAACGTCTACAACAACAATGAACCTACGGGTGATCGTCATCCGCCCCTACTAGAGAACATCATCACTCATCCTCATCTTCGCGATTAGCCAAAAGTGACAGCGAAGTAAAGTAAACGAAATCAATAATTTAATATGTTTTAACATTTTCAGACATTGCCATTATACTAAAAGCATTGATTCTTTTCGCTGCAATCCATGTTACCCTTTAGTACATTATCATTAATATTATTTAGGTCCGGATAATTTAATTACATTTTTTTCTGTTAAGATTTTCAGATCAAAACAGTGAAATACCGATTTATTCCAAATTGAGCCTAAAAACGTTCATATTAAAGTTCATACTTATGTTAGGTTATAAGTAGAGCCCGGATTTTAGGCAAAATGCCTATTCGTTTCCGACGCTGGTAGACAAGAATTAAACACAAAAGTACACCGACCCGAAGGTTCTTCACATTGTGAACAATACTTTATGTTGCCTTTTTTTTTTTGCCTATTTCACCTTACGCTGCCTTTTTCAAACATTTTTGCCTTTTTTTGCCTCTTTTGTCATTCCGACAAGGCATTTTTTAAAATTATATTTCTCTTCTATTTGATTTCGTTTTTCAGTAACCTTTGTTATTCAAATTATTATTTGTAAATACATTTTTAAAGATTTAAGAAGAATTGAAGTCCTTCTCTTCAATTTTTAATGCCTCTTCTTCAATTTTCACTGCCTCTTTCTGAAACTTGACGCCTTTTTTTCGACATACACTGCCTTTTTTTTTTTTTCAATTTTTCGTTGCCTTTTTGCCTGCCATTTTTAATACTTTTCAGTGCCTGAACATCCGGGCCCTAGTTATAAGGTTATAGCCTACTTAGTTAGGTGGTGGGCTGTTGCATTTTCTTGTGGAGCAATACCATGGTAACAACAGCGGAAGGATACAGAAGATATTCAAAAGAACTAGGTGAAACCTGCGTGTTGTCGCTTTCAGTTTTTTGCTTTAACAAGTCGTTCCAACAGGAAAGGAATAACTGTAAAATGTAGTTGTGTTTCACGATACGCTTTTGGTAAAACTGTCGACGGATGTAGCACATACGAGTAGAAACTGCTCGTGTATTCTTTGCAGACTCTTGCGGCGAAGGAAAGAAGTGGAGTGGTGCGTTTTTACCAAAGAGGGAATTTTAATTACCTACCTACTTGCTTTTCTTTCTTTTTTTTCGGTCCATTGCTTCTGTTTTATGGAAATTATTTTCGTGCCTCAGGTGCAAAGGAACTTCCCCGAAGGCAAAACGAGATGGAATTTTAACAATCCGGAACTTTTTTTGCGGGAAAAAAATGCTAAGTGTGGGGCACAGTGCGGCGGCTTTTAATTGTTCTTCGTAAGTGAGTTTGCGAGAATGCCCCTTCTCCCTCTCCAAAGTTGAAATTGGAGAAGAGTAGTGTCCCCTGGTAAATGAAAAAAAAAATCGCCTCTTGTTACTCTCGTAGTGTTTGCCTAAAAAAGTGAAGTTTTGTTTCCAGATTAGGCCGTCTGTCTGTATGTCATCTCGTACTATTCCTTCTCTCTTATTTTTCGTCACCACTTTTCCTCTGAATCACGACAAAGAGGATGCGCATTGCTTGTTGTAATTACTTTTCAAAACTGTAAACGTTGTTGCTTGTAGCAAATATCATTTACGTGGCTTGATAGAAATACCGTGTGCTTGTACTGAAACGTTGCAAATTCAAGAAATATATGCTTGTCTACGCAACATATCCGGTTTCACTATTAATAATGAGTGAATATGTGGCGTAACTATTTTTTATTATCTTTTTACATTTCATATGTGCATAGTTATTGTCTATTGTTGTTCACATTTACACACCTCATTCAAGGGAAAGCTGGTACCGAGTTCGAATCCCGGCCTGGGCATGGGTGTTCTGTGTGAATGTCCCTTCATCAATTTCATCAATTTCATCACCCTCACCTTCGCGATTAACCAAATGTGGCAGAAAAGCGACCAAATCAATCAGAGAAAGCTTTAAAAGATAGGGGATAGTTTTAATCATAAAGTTGGTTTTGTGTGACCTCTCACATAAAACTCGAATTTTTGGAATGTTGAAAACTGTGGAACCATTTATTCTTTTGCTGAAATGGTACAATATGAAAACATGATCTGGTTCCTATATTTTACAAAAAAATAGAAAGAACTATAACTCAGTTATACTTTGGTTATCCTGTTTGAATGCTAACTGAACTTTATGTTTTGAACAAATAAAATATGCATAAAATATGCCACAGTTCTAACAAAGCTTTTTTGTAACTTGAAATAAAGGATGCCAATTTCCAGGGGGTCGACGAACCTGTTCGATCACCTCTCCCGCCGCCCATTGTTACTATCATCATTATTAGGCCTACTAGTAATAAAAACCACGTATCTACTCCAAAAATGGTAACCGATTTGCTGGCACCCGTCGCAAAGCAGAAATAATTCCCACATTGTGCGGAAGCACAGTGTCTTTTAGCAGCCAAAGAGCATATCGGATTCCTCGCGCGCACATCGGAGTATCATATTCTGTTTTTCCCATTCTCAAAGGGTTTCCAGATCGCTCCACCCTGCACGCTCCCTTCTTTCGTTCTTCGCCGTGGCGGAGAAACAAGATCCTGAATTTATGAAGGGTTATTTCCCTTGCGATTCCTATTCCCCCGTGTCTTCCGCCCTTTACGCAAGCGTGTACGAAAAAAAATATGGAGGGAAGAGGAAAAAATGTACGTGCGATATTTTGTGGTTACTTCTTTCCGGAATGGTAGAGTCTCTCGCAACGGGAAGTGCGACTTACACGTCGTGTTATGGGAGCAATTATAGGTTTCGGTGAGGTGGATTGTTCTTAAAAGACTCGTCACCGAAATAAATCATGTCACCGCTCTTTGAACGTATAGATGTCATTATGGAAAACAACTTCTTTTAATAATATTTTCCCCCATCATCTTCGTCGCGATGAGCCAAAAGTCGAAGAAAAGCGATGCTATGTAACTGAAGTCAAAGCAAACTCTTGGAGACAAGGGCCTGGTCCTTAGGCGTCGCAAGAGATTTTTGTACGGGTGTCAGGCCTTTGATAAAACTTGAATAGTGGGAATAATAATAATCGCAGACGAATAAAAATGTTCCCATTTTATTCCGAATAATAACATCAAAAATAATAATTATTATTATTATATTATTGGGGAGACACTTCTTCTAGATCCATCACATGACTGATCATCCTGCACAAATGTTTTTCATTCTTTTACACTCCATACAGTTAATGTACTGAAATGCATATTTATTCTATTGTGTTGTTAACTTTTTACACGCGTCGTTCAAGCCTTAATCCTTAAGGGGAAATTTTAGTCATAAAGCTTAACCTGTATAAGGCATCTTACATGAAGTCTCATGTGTGTGATTTTGAAAACAGTGGAACCATTTATTGTTGGATTAAATGGAGAAATTCAAAAACATGAGTTGAAACTAAAATTGGTAAACGCTGTAAGTGCCACAATAATTCAAACACCGTTTTCCACGTTAAACTGTTAAATGTGTCATGCTTTATAATGTGGTAAACGTGAAATGTGGCTGGTAGCCCTCTACGTAGTTCAAAGGGCGTGTAAAGAGGTCACTAGTGTGCAAGTTCTTACGGGCTGATGTGCGGAACGATGCAATTTCCCAACACTTTCGCTTTTGGCACTTACAACGTTTACCACTTTTAGTCCTCAATTGCTTCCTGCACTTTTCGATCTAGCACATGCTTTTTTTTTCTGTTCGAATACTAACAACTGAGCTTTGTTCCTGTTGGCAAGTCCTCTTGTAATTTGAAATGAACGATGCCCATTTGCAGAGAGGTCGACGAACCCCTTCCAGAAATCCATGATCTGCTTTCATTCTCGTCTCCATTTTAAAAGTGTGACGTCGGTGTCTCCACGAGATTCGCGAAAATCACGGAAAACCGAACACACGACTCGAGACCACCTTAGAGCTTCCAAACGTAATGTGTACACAACAGACCCGCGAACATTTTCTTTCCCTCCGCAGATTTTCTTTTCCCCATGAACGTGAAGAATCAAGAGAATGTTGGAAATTCAGGATTTCCCGAAATCCTGTCTCGGTTAAATTTAGTTCTTCGGGGACGAGCACAAATAAATCACTTTCAGAAGAAGGAAAGTAGGAAAAGCTTGGTAAAATTAACTTGTTGCATGTCAGACAACAAAGATAGATCGCAGGCATGAGGATAAATTAGACAGTTTCTTATTGACCGTTGACGTGAAGGATTCAAGGTGTCGGTTCTTCAGACGGGAGTTGCTTGAAAAAGCAAACAGCATTTCGTCTCGTATGCGAGAAAGGGACCAAAAAACCTATTCTCGCCGATCCGTATTCTTCAACATGTGTCGTGCCTGCTAGTGATTTACCCACATACCCTCAAACACCCCCTAAAATTTTTCATAAAGATCCAATTTATGTTCATTTTGGCTCTAAATGTACCCTCACATCCGCCAAATGAAAAAGTTTGGATAAATCCTTGGTGCCTGCGCGGTGAGATTCTTCATTTTAGGTGGTTTTTTTTTTCAGTGATGTGTTTATTGTCGGGCGTGTATTGCTGTCGCAGTATATACCAGGTGAGTCACGTTAAAGTAATTTGGAGATTCATGTAATGCAGTGGATCATAGGTATGGGTTGTAATAAGGGGTGTAAGGGGTGACCATATCGGAAGGCACCCAAGTGTTAACCTCTCTTCCACGTAGTACACCCTTACTGCATTTTTTCCAGACTAACGAAGCTCTGCCACCTGACCCATGGCCAGTATAATCCCTTGTTTGACGTCTGTTGTCCCTGTCCATATGATTGTCCTTTCATTAGTTTCATCGTATCACCATTCAATCGTATCTTCGACACAAAAGCGAAGGCAAAATAACATTTGCTCATTCGCGAAAGGGAGAATTAATAATTCGTGCAGGTCTGCTTGACCTCTTGCTTGAAATTTGCTGACCTCCACTGGTCACCACAGCGCGCCACGATGCCAGGGGTCCAAGGTTAGAATTCCGGTCTGAGCATGGGTGTTCTATGGTAGTGTCCCATCATCAATTTCATCACATCATACTCATCCTCATTTCGCGATTAGCCAAAGTGGCAGAAACGCAAAGTAAAATAAACCAAATCAATCTATCTTTCTTGAAATTGGTGCCAATAACCACCAATGGATGGTACTTTCTCGCTGTTTTTCGGGTCTCAAAAACGACAATGTGAAGCATGTTACATTCTTGCAACAATGATTTGGAACCGGTTGCACCTCGCTAGAGAGTACATCAATGATTCAGTATAAAGTATCGGCGTTATTCGGTTAAGGGAGTCCTGCAGAGAACCCCGTACCTGTCAGCAGCTGTGAAGAAGAGCTAAATAAATCCGGTGCCTTCTATGCAAATTAAGCAGTACAGCAGTTGCAGCCTATCCAGCTATTGTAGAGCCCCTTGTCATAAGTTTATATTGATGTACTTCGGATGTAGTACAATCTTCAGCTCAACTCTTCGTGCAACCCGAAGTAGATGCCTCCACAGCAAGCAAGTTGTGAAGGACATTCATCTCACAGACGCCAATGTACTCCGCAGACATTTTTTATGACCTAACTCCATCATTCCTTCCTCGAAGTAGGCCTGCGTGAAAGAAAGAAAAACGAGCAAGCTGTTGAAGCTGAAGAACCCACAGATTAAGATCTGACAACATAGGATATCGTGCTCCATCTTCAGTCAACCACGCAGACACATGGCAGCAGTTCGCTCTGCTACTTCACACTTCACTGCTCCGACCTTGCTAATCGAACAGACAAGGCAGCCAAGGGAACGGATCGAAGCGAACCACTGAGCCAAGAGCAACTGCTACAATACCAATGTAACCTATTCGAGGTTTGAATTCTAATGCGCTTTTACCATTTCTGGATTCGCAGTCGTATTCTGTTCTCGATGAGAATACGCAATTGGGAACTTCCCACAATTCATTGCGCGAAATCACGCCCGACGCCATGTTTCAGGCAAACGTTTTGGAGCGTGTAGTAAATACGCTTGATAAGCACTGGGTTTGCAGCGTTTGGAGAAGTGATTCAAGGTACGACTACCACGATCATATGGTATCATCTGCTATTCTTTAACAGCGTCAAGAAGTGCCTGAAGTGTCATGAAACCACACTTCTCTCTAGTTCTTTGGGCTAGATTTCCCATACTGCCCTGCGCTGCAGACGTCAAATTAGAAAAAAACAACTCATTTAGTGGCTGAGATAAGGACTAGCAGTTTTGTTTACAGTATCCTCTCCTATCGTGCAAGAGATAATTAGGAACCTAAACTAGGTTATAGGATGCTTTTTAGAAAATTAGAGAATGAGAAGAACCTCGATATCGAGATGATATGAGCAGAATGAATTTTGCATGAGTAAAAGTATCCTAATGGATGATATTCAGCAAATTCCCCCACAATTCAATACTGCAATTCACGCCCACCCCATATTTCCGGCAGACGGATCAGATCAGATCCTGCGTTAAAAACATGCCGGGTACGCATTGTGCGTATGGTCCTTGCCGAAATGATTCATATGAGGAATGTATACGTGTAAAATATCGCAAATATCTCGCTTCTCGTACGCTTTTCTTAACACGTAAGTCTGTTTATGCGTATTTCTTCCCGAAGTGCACTACGTGATGACGTCAAGTTGAATATCATCCGCTGCCAGGCGAGAGTGATAAATTGTTTATTATTAACGTTTCCAATGATCTGGAAAAGTCAGGAAAATTAAACTATTGTTTGTGCAATAAACTCTAGCAGCGGAAAATATCAATTATTGTCGCCGTGTTAAATGAAGGGGTCGGGTGCAAAACATGGTAAGTGACATTTTGGTCATTTTTGAGGTACAAAGTAAAATGTACCATCCTTCAATATTCGGATGAAATTACCATGTTATACAATTTGCACTGGACTCCGTGAAGCCTTCTGAAATTGGTAAACACAACCCGAAATCAATTTATCTGCAGAATAGCTTCTAGTAACAATTGTTTCTTAATGAACTCAGAAATGACCAAAATGTCGCTTATCATGTTTTACGGCCGAGCCCTTCAAATGAAATTCAGAGAGAGAGACATCAGTTTGGAATGTTCATATGGTATGAGATTACCATTTATCATACCTGATTATGTATGTCCTTGCTGTGTGCCAAGAGGCGTGAATGCCGTGTTCAGACGCTAGAAAATGCATACACCTAAGCACACACTTAAAGTAAGGAATGCTCAAATGTGCAATTATAACATGTAATACATACAATAAAGCAAGAGTAACGATGTCAAGAAGTACGCTATATTACGCACGACTACATTCAACAAACAGACACACATAAAATAAATTCCACGACTGTTAAAACTCCTCATTTCCATATTTCCTCTTCACTTTCCCCTCTCCGTTATTGTAAAACTTGCTTTCTGTTTTTGTAGCATCCTGGATGAGGTTCAACTAGTAATATTTTGGGGATTGCGGTAGAAGCTATGAAAAGCAGAATTGACTTATTAGAAAACTTTGGCGACTAACCTAGCTGCCGGGTACCTGAAGATAATCTTGTAATAAAGGTGTCGTTGGTCGAGAATGTATGGAACCGCACCAAGTTCACCTTCGTCCTAAGTTCTTTGTAAATATCTTGTGGCAATCTCAGAGTAAATCCTTGTCATGGGCTTAACTTGGCGGGGGCAAGGCCGGTACTTGCCTCTCATCCAAATTTTCAGGTTTCCAAATTTTCTTGTAGGGCGCAAATTATACGTAACGAGATGAGGCTCGACAGCCCTTCTTGAAATGAAAATGTATGTCTCATTCTCGTCTCGACTCTCGAAATAGTTGTTTTTTTTTTTTTTTTTTTTTTTTTTTTTTAATAAAAATACTTTTAGGGCAAAATCATATGATAAGTTTTTGCACACTTAAAACTCATATAGCCTCAGACACTCGGAAATAAGTTACTTTTTAAAGAGGCGAACTAGTTTATTAAAGTCTCGATGGAAACAAGACCTTGAGTAACATTCGTATAATCCATTTCATTTCTTCTGTATCTTAGTCTCTGAGCTTCAGGCTTCGCAGATAGCGAAGCTAGTCTAGAATACACGCTGTCTGCGAAGCCTGAAGCTCAGAGACTAAGATACAGAAGAAATGAAATGGATTATAGGAATGTTACTCAAGGTCTTGTTTCCCTCGAGACTTTAATAAACTAGTTCGCCTCTTTAAAAAGTAACTTAATTGCGAGTGTCTGAGGTTATATGTGTTTTAAGTGTGCAGAAACTTACGATATGATTTTGCATAAAATTGTTCACTTCAATAAGAAGATGATGATGGTGGTGTTTCTAGAAGTAGCAACCTGGTTTCTTAATGAGTTTGCAACCTCGTGACAAAATCGACACACATGTGCTAACAGTTTAGGCTGTAAAGGGGCAGTGAACCACAAATGTGGACAACCTATAGTCTGTCTGGACGCCAAAGCCTTGTTAGCGCGCAAACATGGAATGCGTGGAAGAGGGGTTGAAAATATCTTCTAGCTTCTAGAAGCTTACCGTTTCAGTTTATTCGCCTTTTCAAGATTTGATTCTCTTACTCAGTTTCTCAGTGATTGCCTGTCAGATATTACTTTCTAAGATCCTGCCGGAGATTATTGCTCAACCCTGGAAGGAAGGAGGGCAAGCATTGTAACCGGAACAACAATGATAAAATATTTGCGAAGCGTGACGTCACAGAAGCTTGCGTAACCGCTGGAAGGTTCAATAATGAAGAATGGGTTTTTCTGTGTCATCTCATAGGCTTGATTTCACTCCATGCTCTCTTGAATGCCACTTTCGTGTTCGCTTCCAAGGTAGAAGATTGTTCGAAAGCATTCGGGAAGCATAGTTGGGGCCACTTTTTTGTCGTGCGTATCCTATTTACCTCAGTCATTATTTCCAGGGAAATGACCGTATGGCTGAAATATGCTGGTGACATGGTCTGTACGGTATTTGGAGTCGAGCACCGCTCAACTGTGGTTCCCTGAGCAGCAAAAACACTTGTCTGAGAAGGAAGTTGGAGTGGAGTTGCAAGTGCAGTGAAACCTGATGAAAATATATGTGAAGAGAAGGAAAGCTGATAAATCAATAATGCCTTCCGAAGGGATCAAATTTCAATGAAAAGTAAGCCTGCTGCGCATAAGCCGGAAACCTGTCTAATTCGTGAGGCAAGTTTATAAGCTGCTCTACAAAGGGGTGAGAATGGATGAATCCGGATCTTGCTTTCCCATGGTTGGGAAGTTTTGAGGGGAAGTCAGTAGAGAAAAATTCAGAAAAGCAGAAAAATAGTGCAAATTCTTACAGTAAATATATTTGATGCATACAAAGTTCATTTAAATCTGACAGTAATTATTGTCAAAGGGCGGTGATTTTTAAATTCGACCGTACCAACAGCACATGTAGAAGCCAATTTGCTTAACAACCCTTGACGAACTTAAAGCACTCATAGTGTAGAACAGTGTTTGTTTTGTTATAAAAAAGTACAATGGGGGTCAAAGTGCTCCCCTGTGCTTAGCACCACGTCATTCGACGCTGGTGGGCGCCGGGGCAGCTTCCAACGTTAGAAAAGTTTCTGGATTTGAACCGGCCGGGGATCGAACCCTGGACCTTTAGCATGGTAGTCAGACGCGTTACCGACTTTTTATTTTTAATAAAGGAAATACCCCTTACACGGAGGTATCCCCCACCATTCACACTTTTTCTCATTTTACACTTCTCAATTGTTACAGTTTCTCTGTTTCTTATCACCTGGACAAACACAAATACCCATGCCTTACCCGGGACTTGAACCCGGAACCCCTGGCGTTGTAGCGCGCTCTGCTAACCACTCCGCCACGGAGGTCGACACCGTGTTTTTTGTTATGAGTTTTTGTTTTAAGTCCACTTTTATCAGAGTGTCAAGGTCAAGAAAGTAAATAAATTGTTTTTGGTCAAAATGTTTTTGCTATTTTTTTTACAGTATAGTGAGCTTACATTTTTATATACCTGTACTGGGATTTAATAAAATTGAATATTTGGAAATCTAAAATTGTATTGAGCTGTGGTTAAGATTATTTCACTTTGTTTCTTAAGAATTGCCTTCTTGTATGTGTGAAGTTTTGTGAAAATATTAAAGTAATGTGGCCATTCCCCATCCAGGATGAAGTCTCTTGTTAAAATACAGCTTCAGTTTTCATTATAACCGGCCTTGTGGTAGGTGTTTTTCATTGAATAAAAATATCCATTTTCTTAACTTTGCAACTACAACTAAGTAGGGAGCGATTAAATTAATTCAAGAATAGGAAAGGAAGGTCAAGAATTTTGGGTTTGTTATTTTGCTAGGCACCCTGTTAATGCACAGATAGGCTGCGATCTGTGGGATCCGAACTACTGTATACCTCCACCGGGTATCGAGCCCGGGATGTGGAACAGTGAAATGACCAAAATTTTGTAAGCTGGTATAACGAGAAATGAAGATGCTATATGCCTTTTGTCTTTAGTTCTCGGTATACTAAATTGGGATAAAAGGAGGGGATAAATGGTAGCTCTGACCACAAGTTTCAAGTTTCTCGAAAAGCAACTATTACTTCATTCTTCAGATTTGAATGAATGTTTACTTATAAAATGACTAAATTATTTTGAAGCATCAAGTACTTACGTGGTTTGATTTGATTTTTTAAATTTAGCGCCGGTTTTCTTCCACTTTTGGTTAATCGAGACGGTGAGATGAGTGACAAATAGATGAAGGGACCCTCACAAAGATTACCCATGTTCCGGCCATGATTCGAACCTGGGAACCTTGGCTTCGTAGCGCACTGCCTGCACTTCCGTCTAAATGATACTCGAAAGAACGACTAGGTTCTCTTGAAAGCTTGAATACTGATATTTATTTACTTTTGACTACATGGAAATGACTGAACAACACAGTCAAATAAAGTAACTGAATATTAGCAGTCACTTGTGATAAAAAACAGATCGGAACTAATTTGAATACTGGATTTACAGAAGTGGCTTTTTCCATTAGTTTTTGCTAAGTCGTAGAAGCTCTCACCGAGGACCAAAGACGTCGAAGCTAAATCGATTTATGAAGACAGAAATTTAGAAAAGAGCTAGTTTTCTTCGAAACGCCAAAATTAGTTTTCGCGTTCTTCAGGTTAATTGCCGCTAATTATCCTCAATGTCTGGCCTATCTGGGATGCAATTACAAATTGAGATCACGCAGGGATCTCATAAACGGCAGACGATGTCCTTCCCTAATTCGTCAGCAATCATGGGGATCTGCATTTTGTAGTATTACCAAACATTTCTGGCTAAAGGGATTACGAGCGATGAATGGAATTCGCCGGTGCGAGGAGCGTGCACAGAATACTCGACGAGCCTTTAGGGAGCGTCCGTCCCTTTTTCGTACAGCGCTGTCTGAGGTAGCAAGTCGACCTTGTTCTGAAGATTTGCTACGTTCGATAGTCCTCTCCCTCTCTCCGCTGTTATTCTTATGTTTGAGCGAGTTTGTGTTTTCGTCTGGCACAACTCCAAGCACAGATGGGCACGCAGATGCTCAGTGGGTGTAGCGATTGAAATTTTTCTTTGCTTTTCGCTGTTGTTGCTTGTAGTCTGTGCTTGACTGATAACTGGGTTATCCATATTTAAGACTGAGGGTAAGAAATTCTCCTTAGATATATTATTATTGGCTTATTTTGAATGGTGGATGTAAGGTTGTATGCTGTCATTTCTTTCACTCAATCATGTACATACAATTATACATACATACATACATACATACATTAAACACATACACATATGCTTACTCACAGGAGCACACACACACTGTAGCCCCCATACTTAAAAAATCATATTGAGTGGGGTGTCAGTTTAATCTGCTCAGCATTACAAGAAATGATGATGGTGGTAATTATTATTTACATGAATGTTATACTGATGCGATTGTTTTCTTATTTTTTGTGTTTAAAACTTTTCTCCAGCTTAGTGTCCATGGAATATTTACTTGATTATTTACAAGATAGAAGTCATATTTTGTGTATATAATTACAAAGTTAATGCATTAGTTGCAATTGTGAGTCTGTGTTGACTCACAATTCATGGTAAAATTCCGTTTTTTAAAGGGTTCAAAGTGTCGAAACGAGTCGTCAAGCAGAAGAAAAATATTAAGAATGTTTGCCTTAATGACCTACTCTATGAAAGTTTGCTCGGTGATGTGCTGTAAATATTTTTTATACTGTATATATCGAGACGAGACCGAGAACGAGACGAACATTTTCAACTCGAGATAAGACTGAATTTCTCGTCTCAATACTATCTCTACTCTGCCCATAAAAAATACAAGGGTTTGAAAGGCAGCTTATTTTTATTTAGTTTTCATTTTTGCTATTAACGCCGCTTTACTGCTACTTTTTACTAATCGCGACGATGAGGGTGATGAAATTTATGAAAGGGTGCTCACAAACAACACTGGTGCACAGGGCGGGATTCGAACCCGGGACCCTTGACAGAAACGCAACGGATTCAAGGTGACATAAATGTCCATATTTCTGACGATTAGACTTTGTTTGCGGTACCAAGTGCGTACCTCACGTTATATGCCACCAGAATTAACTGGTATTCGAAAGGACTTTGTAGGATAAGTGGAAAGTGATGTCAGGAAGGCTCGAGAGCTAGTTACTACGGGTCTCTTGGTACCTTTGAACATGCCCGTTGACAAGAACAGCTTTTTCATTGACCCGTTGCAGCAGCGAAACAGCGTTCGAAAAAAAGGGGTAATATGAACTGTTGGACAGAACAGGTGGCAATGACACGCCGTAACAGCCATAACGGTCTGGCGTTTCTTGCGATAACGCCCCAATCTGAACAGGAAACGGGGCATTTGGCACTCGGCTCCGCACCGTGACAACTACCTCCCCCCCCCCCTTTCAACAATGATCGACGCGACGTCATATGCGTCACCGAGTTCTTTTTCTTCCAGTAATGCTAGTCCACGCTTGGATTCGGAAGGGGGAGTGTACGAATGGAACTTTAAATATCAATCTTTGTGTTCTGGGTCATCTAGTCACAAGACCGACAAGGCGAGTTCGAATGTGCGGCACCAGTCGACCTCCGTGGCGAATCAATCAAACGTACAACACCAGTTCCTATGGCTAGTAACCCCACTTTTAGTCTGAACCAGATAAAATTTATTTTTGTTGTTTTAAATCTTACAAGAATCAGAATTTTAACACCCCCCCCCAGAAAAAAAATGGTTAAAAGTAAGCGATGGAAAGACACTTATTTCTTCGTGGAGTTTTGGCTTGTTGCCAGCGTAGCTATCCTGTTCATAATGTTCCCCTAATGGATTTATACACACAGGATTTCTATAAATTAGTTATACAAAAGTAACCGTTAATTGTGAAGAAAGTGTATGTGTAACAGAAATCGTTTATGCATCAATGAATACAGCATATCTTCAAGTTTATTGTCGCACGTTGTTAGTTTCAGACGCCGCCACTGGAGGCGTGAGAGTTTCTTTATCTTACACAAGTACCGACTTGGATTGGTCGTGGTGGAACGATTCCTCGTCGACGTTGCCGGGAAGAGGGGGAACAAACACACGTTCTTTAATGTAACCTCAGATAGAGAAATCCATGGGTACATTTCAGGCGAACGAGGTGGCCACGGAATCGTTCCACCACGACCAATCCAAGTCGGTACTTGTGTAAGATAAAGAAACTCTCACGCCTCCAGTGGTGGCGTCTGAAACTAACAACGTGCGACAATAAACTTGAAGATATGCTGTATTTATTGATGTATAAACCATTTCTGTTACACATACACTTTCTTCACAATTAACGGTTACTTTTGTATAACTAATTTATAGAAACCAGGTGTGTGTGTGTGTGTGTGTGTGTGTGTGTGTGTGTGTGTGTGTGTGTGTGTGTGTGTGTGTGTGTGTGTGTGCAGGTTGGCTGATAACTCTATTTTCAAATATTTATTTCTGTTAAAATATTCAAAGTACCACAGCACATTTTTTTGACCACTTGTATTTTATTGTTTAGTATTGCATTGTATTTATGTATGAAAATGGAAAATAAAGAAGGAGGATAAAAAAGGCGGTGGAACAGCTTAAATTTGGAAACTGACGTCCTGGTTTATTTAAAAGTACCAGGACACTAAGTGCGTACCCTCGAATGTATGCGATTGATTGATTGATTGGGTGTTTTAAGTCCACTTTATGCAGAGTAAGGTTAATCGGTACTGGACCTACAGTTTAAAGTGGGATCCGAACCACTACGTGCCTCCACCGGGTATCGAACTTGGGAACCCTTGATTAGAAGGCGACGACGCTACCACTGTGCCATCGGAGAGGCCACTCGAATGTATGCGAGTGGAGTTGAGCTTATTTCGGGGGTCCCCCCTTTTCATTGTTGTTTTCCATTATTTCTCCAAACGTTACAATTCGATGTGCACTCCAGCATTTTCCACGCGTTTTCTTGAACGAACAGGTACATTTTCTAGGACCCACCCATCTTAAGAACTTGGCAGGAACTTCGAATATGACTTGACGGATCTTGTTTTGCAGATCATTAACATTCTGTGGCAGTTTCTGCATCCAGAACAGCATGTCTATTACAATGACCCTTCCACCACCGCAGAACCTATAAAAACCACGAAGAAAGGAACCTTCGGCCAAAAGCCTTCGCACATCTTCCCCTCCATCCGTTCACTTGCTCAACCCCTCCCCTCCATGCGCCAATACGATGCATAGGACACGTGGTTCTGCGCAGGTCTTTTTGCATGTGGTCCCACTATATCTTGCAGTAATTTCAGCTCTCGTGAAAATGCCGTCTCGTCTCATGCCTTGTCTCGAAAACGAGACGAGACTGGAAATGTCTCGCCTCGTGAGCCTCAGTGCTCAATCGGCGGGACATCTCTAGGAAATTTCAAGTAAAGTTTCAACAGCACAAGGAATGGCATGCATGGAACAGTAAAACAACGTAAAGTTCACGGCAGTCTCTATGTAACTTTACCAGATATTAACATTTTAAAAAAAGGATGTCTTTACAGTTTCACCCACTCTATAGTTTCATTTACTTACAGTTTAATTTTTAACTTTGCAACCAATAACAATGGATTTTTTTCCTAAAGGGCACAAAAAAAAGGATATATTCTCTTTGAACGAGTTCGACAAAAATTAGCCAAACTTTCTGAAAGTTATGTTTCAACAATAGCGGAGGCCTGTGCCGTAGTTGTAGCTTTTAATACGCCCCGCCCTGTCCCTTTGAACCATTTCTGCGGCCATCTGACGCGCGTGCTTGTGAAGTTCAGCGCCGAAATGCTTCCGCATAGCTTTGTGGGCGACGCAGCTGTGGCCACGTGCTCATTGGCGTTCTTGAATTTTTCATACAGGCGGAAAGGCGTCGATGTTAGTTGCTTGTACAGTGCTGAACGCTGGAAAATCAATTGTTTTCCAGCCGAGTTTTACAATTATTTTGTTATTATTTTATGTCTTATTCTTAGGTGGAAATAGCTAAATACTTGAAGGAATAAAAAAGAGAGACAGATTTTCGAAGTGATCAGTGGCGAGCTCTTCATACACCCAGAGTAGTGAGCGCTACCCCTGTCTAGGGGATGTGTGGTCAGCTTGTGAGTCAAGCACCCAACGGACGCGCCACGGAAGTACTATTCTCTCGAATAGTAGCAAATAACATACAATAGTGTGGAGAAATTAAGGGGTGGGTGAGTATCTTCCAGCTTTCGCTACCCCTCTCGGAAATGGCCACAGGAAGTGTTAGTGAGCTACGCTCTGTTACGATAATCTCTGGAGCAAGCGAATGAAAACAAGTAGCCTACTCTGCGCAAGAGGGCTCGACCAATGAACGCGGGAGAGGAGCAGCCGCGGCTGCAGCAACGCGCGCTGCTTTGCTCCGCTCACGCGCTTTCTCCCCTTCTCTACCATTATGCGCGGCCTTGCTGCGCAGATTCCTGGGACAGAATATATACCCTGTCCGCGTAAGTGGCGACTATACAGTACGCATGCGCCTCTGCACATTAGGCGACTAATATTTTCTCTTTGGCTCCTGAGGTATCGCATTTTGTGCAAACTAGCACCTAAATAGCGTCTGGTTTCGAATTCTAAAACTAAAGTTGCCTTTAAGTGTGCGTAATATGCATTAGGGTAGTACTTGTGTAATAAAACACTGTAAAGATAGTTATTATTAAAAAATCAATGTTTTGCCTGTTATTTGTGCTACCGCAGGATTTTTCTATCTTAGGGGTTTGGATGATTATATTTGTATTGACTGTGATATCACTGAAAGCACTTCCGCGTTTCCAAAGTGTTAGACTTCAGTTACAAATTATGGTTGTATGGTGAAGGTGAGAAAAGGAAATAAAACTATTCTACCTGAAGGAAGTAAAAGTTGTTTGTTATAAATTATGAAGCAATCAGGTAATAAATAGAGTAAACATGACAACAGATGGTGATATTAAAAGTGATACTCTGTTATATTTAAATTTATGTTGAGTGTGCGAAGAACCACACTCCTCTTAAGAAAGCTCAAATGTGGAAATGATCCAGTATTCTATTATGGATGGGATTATAGGGTTGTGTCATTTTTCTGTGATTGCGAACAACTTTTGGTTTTAATACATCAATAATGTAAAAGTGGGGAAGAAAAGAAAAACAAGTCTGAACTTGGTATAACGAGATAATTGTGTGATTTTTTGAGAAAGCACCCAAGAGTATATCTTGCGGCCAACGAGGCTCTGGCGTCTTGATTCACGGCCAAGGATAATCCTCTGCAGGATTGTGTGTTGTCCTATCCTTTGTCCACCTTCCCCTTTACAGCTCCAGCGTTTAACATTGGTAAGTTAGTCATCAGAGACAAGTGATGATTTTTGTTACGGTAACAGGCTGGACCCATATATTATGATGGGTGCAAATAACCCAAGTATTGAGGAATCCATTTTTTTTCAGTGAATAAATCCTGAAAATCCAGTGAATAAAATATCGAAGGGCAATGGAAGTTTTGGGGTGCGTTTTAACTTCCACTAGGATTCTTAGTTCTAACCCTCTTAGTGAGGGTCCTAAAAAAAAGAAAAGTAACTTTCCCAGAAACTCTTCTTTGTTTTTCCTTGCCACGAGTTTTCTCGTTAAAAATTCAGATTCCTTAAAATTTTCATGGTTTTGGTGTCATGTTTCATGAGAAGAGCAGGAGTAGGTACTTGAGAGACAGCAGGATGAGTGAGTCATCCTCGTGCAAAACAGTATGTTTCCGGAAAGTTGAGGCGTTTCTAACGGACAGTGTGTAACCAGAAGGAATTCCGCAGGGAACAAAGAAGATAGATGCAAGAAACATGAGAGAACCTTTCACTTTCTTCTTGTATCATCCTCGTGGATGCAATCCGTCAGTTTTTCCCACGTCACTTGGCGGCATTTTTATACTTCTTTTGTGTTTTGGCATGACAGCTACACGGTAGAGGTGACTATGCATGTGGGGAGAAAGCTTTGAGTTAAGCAGAATTTTGCAGAATGTGGAACATCATTTTGGAGCCGTTGGAAAAACTGTAGTGAGTACTGGACGACCTTGTAATGAATAAAGCCTGCAATGAACGAGCTAGGCAGACGCTGGCTGGTATTAAAACCTAAAGCGTAAACAGTAAATATATCTGATCTGTTTGTATCATAAATCACGTTTGGTTAAGCTTTTTGGTAACCAAAAACCCAAAATTTTATAGCCCTTACTAAATTTGGTAATTGTGACTAACTTGGAATTTTATGTAATTTAATGATATTGGACTGAGAGAAGAATTACAAGATTTCATTGCATGCAGTGGTTGGCTACTAATTTAATTTATGCCAACTAGCCTAGACATATGCCTCAAACTATTACTCTTTATGATTATGTCATAATAATGAAAATAATAAAACCCGTGGCGCAAAGGCCCGTGAGGGCCGCCTACCTACCAACTGCCGACCTCACTCCAATATGCCTCAGCAGAGGTGTGAGATCATCCGACCAGACGGGGTGACGTGTGGTCGCACGACAAACCCTCAGTCATTATCGTAGGTTTCCATTACTAGATTATGCTATCCATTCGTAGCTCCCCAATTTCGTCATCATCGTGAGTGGGCACCGGTCCCATACACAAGGCGAAATCTCAGGAAAGAATGTTGTTACGCTCCCCACAAGAGACTCGAACCTGCGGACGTCCCGTAGCTGGAGCCCAAAGCATGGTACCTTAGACCACACGGCCACGGCGCGTGACGTTTATGCCATTATTTATTTATTCATCTTTAATTTCAAGCAAACACGTTAATTAATCTATTAAGTTAAAAAAGTTAGAAAGGCGACTCAATTGTTGGGATCTGACCATCAATATTTTTAAAAATTATTTTACCGGGCAGTGGTCTCACGAAGATTAGGACCACTGTTCTAAACAACTGTGCCCGATTATTTTTTAAAAAATGTTCTGTGAACAATCATTACATTTTCGCTTATATAAACAGTGTTCGGTTACGAGATTTTTTCTTATGGTACCAAATAAAAATAAACTATTCTCTCTGTATAGAGCATGTATCTACGTAGTATGATACAAAATTTCGGATAGTTGTCCTGTTTATCATGCATAAAGATGATAAATTGCAGATGTGTGCACCATAATATATTTTTAAGCACTAAATTATTATAATTACATTCATAAATGCATCCGTCAAAGGCGTACGCACACTCTCTGATTGGAGTGCAAGGCGTTATGCGTGTTGCCTATCTGTACGGCGATTAGTGAATTTGAATAACAAATTTCAATGGCAACTTCTAATTCACTACAGTCACTGTGCGCACCGCTATGAACTATGTCAAAGCCATTTCTCCAGTCAACTTTTTAAAATAGTGTATGCTATTTCTATTAGTTTTTGCCGTCCAGGTTAACATGAACTGGAATGTTTAAGGACGTAACTTTCGAGAGGAATTTGAGGATGCCTTTTCAGACATATTGCTGGAAGAACTGGAGCGAAACCAACGTAAAATCATGTCGTAGCTGGTTATCTCGCCTCGGATGTTCGTAATTCGTATCGAGCGTCCCCTTTGGCTGCGTCGAAGGGATTTTTGGAGGGGGCGGGGGCTGGAAGCGAGCTAACTCCCGCTACGTCGACTGCCTCGTGGAGTGGAAGAAAGCTGTCGGTTGCACTATCAATATATTGAAGGCCCAGCCTGGCGTAAAAGTGACTTCAGTTTTACAGTGATGGGAAGGGCGCACAAAACTCACCTTTTTTTTATTGGAGACTCGTAAAGGAGGAAGACTTGGATCCTCAAGACAACCAGCCGACGGATATTCGTGTACTGTCAGATGGTAGCTTACTTCATTTGCGCTTGCTCTTCATGAAGATGAATGGTGGTGAGATGGATGAGGGGACCCAATACACATGGACAAACGACAATTCCTACCGAGGATTGTATTGGCTGCAGCCTCGCCAGTCTGCAACAATGCAGTCCAGGGTGTACTACGGGGAAGTAAGGTGTCTTATGAGAGGATCACCTCTTATACCTCGCACAAAGAACGATTGATTGAGTTGGCATTTTAAGTCAACTTTATGCACAATGAGGCTAATCGGAATTGGACCTACAGTCTAAAGTGGGATCCGAACCACTATGTGCCTCCACCGGGTATCGAACCGGAACCCCCTGATCACAAGGCGCCATCGGGGAGCCCCCCCCACAAAGAACGAGTTTGTGTTAGTGAGTGTTGCATGCTCTCTATTTCTTTCAAGAGACCATTAAGGCAGCTTAACAATAGCAATACATGCACAACAAAAGCAAAACAAGAATGCAAGACAAATATAAGTATGAAGTCTAATTGATTCGTATCAATAGAAAGCAAGAAATAAGCAAAATCTTACGCATAATAAAACAATTTCAACTATTTTGTATATTATTGACATATTTTACCAGTTGGTAAAATAATTAGTTTGCCACTTTATATAATACCTCATACATGTACATAAAAGTAGCAAGTAAATTCCTTTATATATTTATAAATATATACATTTAAATAATTAGTGAATAACCAGACAACGGATTTAGGTATATGTAAATATATATTTATGTATGAAGCTGAAATCAGTTATACTCCTATTTTGTATTATCTTTGTGCATCATGGCATGTAGACTCTTAAAATGCAGTGTTTATTTTCTATATTTTTACATATGGTTTGGCTCATGTTTTAGTTATTTTTACACATTATTTTCATATTCCATTACATTTCTCAACATATATGCCATATTCGCGCAATAACTACACGTCCCCGTGTGGCCGAAAGAGTTGGGTGAGTGTCTTGGGAATAACTGACTAAGTTGAAATACACTCCCATTACTTCTTGCAATATTGATCGCAGTTTTAGTCAATATAAATCCATTTTAAGAGACAACAGAAGGAATTCATATTCGAACACTTACAACAAAATTTCGTTATTCATTGTCTTGGAAATTTAAAGAAAATTAAGTCCATATTTAACTCCATATTTTGGTTAAAATTACTAAATATTGCATATTTACAGGGTGCGAAATCATATATTTGTGTGTAAATTAAGATCTTCCTCCGCCACCAGTTTTCAATAATTTCGCATCCTGTAAAGTTTCACGTACTACGAACTACGGAAATTGTTCAATTCATTGCGAATGTCGATTCATGTTTCGCATTGTTCCATTCATCCAAAGCAGCTACTTAGTAATAGAAGAAGGGATGAAAAGCGTGAAGAGGGTGAAAGGGAAGCTCTAAAACGAGCCCCTTTACTTATTGAAAGAGTCGTAGGACATGGAATCAATAAACCACGTGATCCTGGCGGGCGGGAAGATAAAACACCTCTGCATACATCTCCCACTCCCGCGCCCATCAAAAGAATCCCCTTGTCTATTTTCCGAATGAAGGGATCTCTGACTTCCACCGGGCAGGGCAGGAGCGAGTTTCTCCCCTCGACCGAGAGGGAGGCCAGGCAGCCAGCTCTAACTGAGATATGTGACTAGAATTTCAAGACCGAGCTGCACACATTCACATGCGACTCTCTCCTATTAGAAGACTGGATTTATTACGTCATTTTCTTTCCCGCTCCTCCAAGATGGGTCCCCGGATCCCCTACGAAGTCGAGCCACCCATCAGTGTCAAACGCACAGTTGCATGTTTGAAGGAGTCGTGGCAGTACAATATTTTCTCCACACAGCCTTGAGACATGCAAAATATTGGAGTGGAAGTCGAGATTGCACTTGCTTAAGGATATTTTTCTCCATCCACTGCAAGAACGACGTTAATCTATCTATCTATATATATAAAAATGGATGTATGTGTGTGTGTGGGTGTATATATTTGTTTGTTCCGGCATAACTCTCGAACGCCTGGAGCAATTTCAACCAAACTTGGTATACCTATCACTTGCAATATGGACATAATATTTTGGGGATAAGACATCGCTGGCACCACTAGGGGTGGGCTGGGAAGGGGTGACATGTAACAATAATCGAGAACCACCGATATTGAATTTCGCACAGACATCCGTGACTTTATGCAATCCGCACAACGATAGTGTTTCTCGGGTTGTCTAACATTCAGGCTGTGTTGCGAATGGAATCCATAGTTTTCGTGATACTCCCAATGCGTTCAACTCCAAGTTCATCACCTATCTGCATGGGGGGAGAGGGAGTGTAAAACAAAATGCCACAAATGACCTAGATTAGTGTCGAATCCATAGTTTTCGGAGTCGCTAAGCTAATTGGTGACATTCACGATTACATTTAAATTAGTTACATTTTACACTATAGTTAGAATTCATTATTTTCGTGTGTAATACAAGATTGGGATAAATAAATACTCGGGCAACGCCGGGTAATCAGCTAGTGTAAATATAACCAACGTGGTTTTCGAAAAGTAGCCTCTTTTTTGTGCATTAATTCTGGTGTTGTTTTGGCCTGAATATATTGGTTATACTACAAGGTCTCACTTCAATATAGCTATCACTATGTTGGTTTGTAAGGGGTGACTCCCATAAGCACTCAAATGTCAACCTCTCTTCCACCCTGGCCTGCATTCTTGCATACTAACGAGGTTCTGGCGTCTCGACTCACATCCAGTATAGTCGTCTGTGGGACTGTGTTGCGTCCTGTCTGTTTGTGATTCTTCTTTCACCCATTTCATATTATCACTTTATATCCCCATCTGTGATGTTTGTGCTGATGCGAGGTGGTAGTAATGATATTGCAGGAGCGGGTAGTAGGTATTGAAGATTTTTTTGTGTGCTTTTGTGTAGCAAATAGTTCAATATCGTGGAAATAAAACGTTCAATAAGTTAAATACTTCACTATCGGTTCCACTCCCATATGTAAACAAACAGTGTTGCCTCCTCAGCGTTCGAAATAAAATACACGGAGTGCAGTTGAAGTGTCTATATCGAATTGTTTGATATATCGTAGAAGATGAGTAGTTGTATCGAATTTCATGAACATAAACCTGTGTCTCGGAAAGACATTTCCTAAGAAATACAGTGTTAAAACCCTTGGAAGCTACATTTGAAATGTGTACGTATGAACGAGGAAGAAGTTAAGTATATGCGGCTTTTGGGATAAATATGTGATGTAAAGAATGTGCAAAGGTGAGACGTAGTGGTAGTTTACAGGAAGAAAGTGTAAGTGAAACGGAAGTGCCAACTATTGTTCGTATGTATAAAGTACAAGCAGGAAATGGAAAATGCAGCATTGATGTAAAAGCAGGCAGGGGTATACAAAAATGCATCAAGCTGTAAACCCGATTCGTTGTTAAGGCCTAAAAAAAAATAATGCATCAATCAAACATTCCTGGTTTGATTTCAGCGTGTAGATTTCAGATATTGCGTGCTTTATACGTTTGACGACACTATTCTAAAGCAACCGCATGTTATGAAGGGTACATCGTCTTTCATACGCGGGTAGTTCCTTTTATGCTACCATCCGTGCCGTAATATTGTCGAAGTGGATGCAGCACCAAGCTGAAGTGTCATCCGCAACAGTGAAGACGCGAGAGGATGGAATAACTCCCCGAAGAAGACGATGGAGATTGCATCTTCCTAAGCTAAGCGAGTTGGTTGTCGAGGAAGCCTGATTTATTCACGTCGCCCCGTTCCTTCCGCACCTCCTCAATTTCACCTGGAGAGCGGAGGTAGCATGGAGGCAGGATTAAGTGGCTCGCTCTAGATCGACGCGGAAGAACAAAGGACTTAGGCGGGAAGCTAACTAGTTTTATGTTGTCTCGCCGCGGAACGACACCTTTGGGGGAAAGTAGTCCTCCGTTCGATCTGGGGAAACCTTGGGTTGCTGTATTTGGGAGGAGCAACCTGCATTAAATCGTACGGGATGAGATAGAGTAAGGGTTCGTGCTTCTCGTTTAGTGCCTCGAGGAAAGATTCGATTCCACCGTGCATCTATACTTTCCAGAAACCTGGACAGCCGTAGGCACCAAATTTCAAATTGAAGGTGGAGCGGGAAGATGCCTTCCTAGGCTCTCCATGTCTAAATTTGTTCCCAAATCATAGTATCATAGTAATTTTTATGAAATCCAACAATAATTTTTAGCATTAGAATTAATTGACGTGTCAAATCTTTCTTAAAAATGAAAATCATTGAATTCTAAGTCGTAGCCTACTTGCAAAATATTGTATTAAAAATTAGAAATGTGATGTGACTATTAAATAATGCAATTTGTTGCTTCCGTTATGCTACAGCATACTTTTAAATTAACTTTTATTAGGTAGGTTATAACCAGGGCTACACTTTTACTGACCTAAAAATTCACCAAATTAGACAAAATAGAAAATCCACCAATGGGCTAAAATTTCCATTAATACGCTCTACAAGAAAAAAGGAACTTAGTGACAATATAAATTTGTAATTTATAAATTGTGTTTTCTCGCACAGCTTACTTCAGTTAGTGAACTATCTATATAAAAAGAAAATGCATAAATTTGATTGTATGTAGATCGATTTATGTTATTTAATTGTTTCTGTTTCTTTAATTAATGTGCAAAAAATGTAGAATTTATTCTACTTACATAATATGCTGTAGTGAAATGTGTTCGTTTTATTTCTATTTTAAAACCGTCAGATAATTATGTTCATCCCTGTATTTTGAAAAATTGAAAATTTGCTGAATATGTCGAGAATGATTATAATATGCTCGATCATATGAAAATGGCCAAGTATGTGTAACGTAGCACCTTAATTTAATTAGTTTTCATAATATGAATTTTTATATATTTCATGGATTATTGTCTCGATTTTTAAACTGAGATCTTGATCTCGGTTACAATCCATACTAAATTTCTTGCGTAGTTTTCAGAGCAACTTTCATGGCTGCTGTCTCTTTTTAACGACATTTTGTTTCTTTATTTGCAGGTAAGAATCCATATCTACAGAGGGTGAAGGCAACATTTTTGCAAGCGAGTAAGTAATTTTACAATGAATTTCAAGGTTCACAAATGAACTCTGTGAGTTGCGTGTAAAATACAGGAATCAAGTCGTGTTTTCGTATTTTATCATTTAATCCAAAGATTAAAGTTTTCAAGAATTACTTTCAGCCGAGAAATCACACAAGATAAACTTTATGACTAATATTTACCCCTAGCTTTTAGTGCCTTTTCTTGAACGAGGTTTGTGAAACAAAAACGAAATTGATCGCCTGTGCACAGTAGCGGCAAAACTTGGAGTAATGGGCAAGGACAGTTTACTTTCTCTTCGTAGTCAATGCTTAGCTTTAGAGGCTATTCACGATTAAATTTACCACCTGAGCGCTAGTGTCGCTTCCAATATGGCCGCTCTATGTAGGATAACTCTTTGTTTACATTCAATAGTAGTACGTAATAGCAGCGTGTTGTCACAAGACCATCTTGAGGTTCAGGCCACAGCGCTCAGTCAAGACGTCATCATCTGGAGGCGATCGTCTTAACGCTGTAAACCCCTTGTCGTAATTTTACCGTAGATAATTAAGGTATATTTATTTCTTTTATGAAGTTAAATTTTGACATTTACCCTCCCGACGAATGTAGAAGAAAAATGTATAATATTGAATATTTACACCAAAATTTTCATTCAGGCCACCACAAAAATTCCTACCATAGCACAAAGAAAGAGTTGATAACCGTTAGAAACTTCCTGGCGGAAAAATTTAAACATTGTATATCTTTGAAAAATATTATCGGGAATATTTGTCAGCTACAGTAAAACTCGTAACTGCTTTTGTATGTAAAATCAATTGATTAAATAAAAAAAGCCATGCTAGGTTGACCGTAACCTTTCCAAGTTAACTAATTAATTAAATTGTCTTTAATTCTACCCAAAATTAATCATCCAGATAAAGCAGATATTCTGCTTAGCTATACAATCTCAATACAAAAGCTTAATTTCTATATCCTTGCAGCAAAAGCGAAACAAATTGGTACAAGGACAATGTTACATTTCTGTAAAGACTAAACCTAAATCATTTGTCATATTGTAATTTCGATCCTATTGACTTTATTGAACGAGAGATAATATACAAATTGAATATTTTCATTGTCGTTAGTAAGATCTGTGACAATAACTTAAGAGTTTCATTGAAAAGAAGCAGATTAATATTTCGATCTTAGCGTTCACTTGGGATATAAACATTTGGAATATTTCCTTGCACTGTTTTTACATTCTGTTAATAACATCGTGAAGAATGTTAATAAATTATGAAACACTAAACATTATCACTGATTTAATAATCAAAGTTACGAACATTGAAGCTTCACAAAGACAAAAAATAAAAAGCAGTTCATATGAAACAGTATTATAAAATTTAATACATTTGAAGTTCATATTAACATAGCTAGGTAACAAAATGCTTTCTGTGTGAGAACA
The DNA here is from genome assembly GCF_977018435.1 of Lepisma saccharinum. Classification (NCBI taxonomy): domain Eukaryota; kingdom Metazoa; phylum Arthropoda; class Insecta; order Zygentoma; family Lepismatidae; genus Lepisma; species Lepisma saccharinum. The sequence goes on from NC_139232.1 coordinate 108,870,775, forward strand.
TTTGTATTTGAAACATAAGTAATATATTCTTGGATAGTATTTCACACGAATATTTCATCGAAGTTCTTGTTACACATCGCACCCTTGTATTTGAATGTACAACATATCTTCCGATTAGTATAAAGAACCATAAAGCGGGATAAAATAAGAATGTAAATGTACACATGTATCAACTTTACACCGTTGTATAGCGCTCTTTCATTAAGCACATTTTGAAACTGAAAATTTGTGTAAATAATATAAAAATTTTATCGAATGCTTGCATAAAATTTTCACTAACCAATTGCTTTAGTAGACACGAACGTAATATTTTAAACGTTGGCTAAATCTTGAAACAAATTAATTTGCAATCATAAACAATAATATTAACATTAACCACCGTTTGTAATTCAGGGTAAATTATTTGATATTTCTAAAAACAAATGTTGACAAGAGATAAAACATGACCACATTTAAGAGTATATTAGATGCCTATTCCGTACACATGAAATGTTTACCTCATGAACTATAACTCTTATTTATTTATGAGTATAAAACCTTTGTTACTTAACTTGTATATTTTCGTAGGGACCGAATCACATGGAATTGCCCTAAACATTTCTCATAGCATCTTGAAGAAATGTGAACGTTACTCTTACCTTTTTCATTATAATTGCCTCTGTAATTGAGCACACAACACTTATACACCATACCTCTTGCACATTTAAGCATATTTACAAGTCATTTAAACTCCATTATAGTTCCTAAATTTGCATTACAATTCCATATTCACTAAAAAGGTCCATCATTGATTCCGAAGAAGCAAATCAGACATGGCGGCTATCTCGCCTCCAGTTGATGACGATTAGTCACGTGACCGGAGCAAGCCATGAGGCTTTCAGATTGAGAAGGTAATGGTTGTCATTGCTGGTATGGAAGAAACGTTTAAATTACGCGATATTTTTAAATATTGCGAATGCGATGTGAATTCCAGGAACTATAAAGAAGGTGAAGCTGTGCTGAGAGCGAAGCATTTAATTATGATAGGCAAAAATAACACTGAAAATGCAGATGAAACTAGATAGGCAAAAATAACACTGAAAATGCAGATGAAACTAATGTATACGCACTTGTTCTTCAAAGCAGTGCTGTTTCATCTGCACCTCGGTTGTATAACTGGGGCTCTCAGAAATGATTGGAAAATAAAGCAATTCACCTGTTTTACAAAGCTTGGACAGGAGAAAAATGTAAACATGCCGTTGCAGTTCTTTCCCCAAAGAGGCAGGCTGGTTTAATAACAACACAGGATAATAATAATAATAATAATAATAGTAAAATAACAACATCAATTTCATTGAGGCTATCTTCAGTCTTCACTGAAAATTGACTTACTGAATGAAACAGAAACATTAGCATGTCAATTTCCTTTTTCTGACTTACCTTTATGATTACAGACATTAATTAATTCTCAAACTATTTTCATCGCACTTGTTCCAAATTAGCCTACATACATAATACATTGTTTTCGAAAAAAATGTTATATTCATAAAGAACAATTTAAAACTTACTATCATGGTAATAAAATCATCTTTCGGAAAATAGAGTGAACAGACTCGTGCGTTCAATTATGCCAATATTGTCAATCAGTTCTTTTTTCCATGATTATTTACAAATTTAATTTTGTTGATTCCACGGGGTGGAAAACACATGTAAGCCTTTCACTTGTCCTGACCCACAAAACGATTTAGAGCAAAAAACTGAACAGTAGACGTTACTTTCTCGCATGTTCCCCATTATTTGAACGGCTTCAACACAGCGAAGCGCAGCGAAGTGTCCTACATGGAGTGGTTCCTAAAAATCTCACCAGATGGCATATCGGATAATTTTAATCGCTAATAGACCGTGCTAAAAAATGTAAGCATAAACATTGGTTCCCTGGAAGTTCCTGTTTAGACCAGTCTGTTGTTTGCAGTGCAGTTCACTCTCCAGTATACAAAGTAAGAAATGAGCAGTTGTTTTAATCAGTTGTGCGACTAAAGCACAAACTGATGATAGTCAAGAAGAGTATTTGTTCAAGTTTTACCATGAAGGAGTGAACTTATTGAATTCTTTGGATGAGCAACTGCAGTGCAGATTTTTTTTTTAAAAAAGTTTCTTTAAAAATAACAAAAGTGCTGTAATACGTTTAAAGTATTCAACGATAGTTCGACTTGCATTGTACGGACAACTAACTAATTTAGTAATATGTGCAGATTGAATTGTATCTTCTGGAAATACATTTTATAAAGAAATAAACTGCCGGAGTAGTACGTGATGAAGCGAGTGTGGATTTTCAAACCTGAGGGTAGGTGGCAGCATAATTATTATCGTCTAATTACGCGTCTATCTTTTCTACAACCTTACTTAATCTCATACGATTGATCATGCGGAAGTAGGCTACAAACGAAATATAATAATTTGTTGTTCGATTGCTTCACAATAAAATGGTGATTTAATTAAGACTGAACCACATATATTTGTTTTGTGACGAGAAGGTGTTCATAGATTTCATCCATTAATATTTAAAGGTACGTATGTTATAGAGTTATTTGTTCAGGTATATTCAGACATACCAAGTATATCTCGTGTATTTGTTCTCTCTGTGTCCTTCGGAAACCTATGAAGTGATACTTGACTCAATAAAGTTGTTCATTATCGAACTGTGCAACCATATGCTGGACAGCTGGCACCCTTTTTCCTTGTAAGAGAATCTCCGCCGTTTCATATTAACGTCAACGTAACCGGATGTTCGAGGGAAACCAGAAGAGTGCGCATGCTCAGCAGTAGCTCCGCCTTTAACACTGTCTATAGTGCAGGGCCAAAAAGTGCCTTTCCCTTCACCCTAATCGCCGCACTGTGTATGCATTTCACTACACTATTTGTATAAAATATTTTTAAAATAATGAAGAACAGTTGTGCTGGTACATTGTGTAGAAAAGTTTCTCCGTCATATTAATTTAGGTTAAAATTGGTTTATTTTTATTAGTTTATAAAAGTTATTATTTTACAATAGTAATCATGATACTTACAATTAATTTTCTAATATTCAAGTTTCCCATGTATATTAAATTTAGAATGATATTGGTTGATTTTCATTACTTTATGATAGTTATTATTTTATAATAACGATAACCATGACAATACCAATTAGTTTTGTAACATTCACTTTTTATCAATGGCCTGACAAAAGTTTCTGGCGACGCCCATGTTTGTGACGTAATGCATCTCTATCGTGAACCAAGTTTGTTGAAATTACCAACCGAGATTTCACGGAGTAAGACCTTTGAAGCTGGTTCATCCGGTGTGAGTTTGCTGAGCAAATTAGTGAATGAACCACCGAGAAACATGATAACGGACTACAATGAAGACGTACGACTTCAAAGGCAATCGCCAGCAGACTGCACCATCAAGTAATGATGCCTGCGATGCCATTCCGAGTGATTAGTACCCGCAACCCCTCCCCTGTAATCCGTTTCCTCGGTTGTTGAACCCGCATCGCTGACGAGGAAAGAACAAGCACTGGACGCACACGCGAGGACAGGCGACATGGAATCTGTGTTCTCGGATGGCGATGTATTTCCCGAGAAACTGGAAATACATTTTTATTAGTTACTGATTGGTTCGATCCCCGGCCGGTTCAAATCCGGGCACTTTTCTAACGATGGAAGCGGCCCCGGCGCCCACCCAAACAACTGCGAATAACATGGGTACCGGGGGGGGGGGTAAAGGCGGTCAGGGGCGTGATGCTGATCACATCATCCTCACTGACGACCGGATCAAGAAAGTGTGGGGCGTTACCCCCACACCCCCTATACGCCTTCATGGCGTGGTGCTATGCACAGGGGAACACTTTACCTTTTACCTTTGATGTTAATTTATTGGACTTTTAATCACTGTTTTAAGGTGAAGAGTGACAATTTCACACCAGGTATGCATTTATTTTAATATCGTCGGAATGGGAACACATAGTACAGGAGAGTATGAATTTCTCCCCATGCTGCAAGTCCAAGCGCTTTTTAAAGATGATTATGAACTGTACACGATCTGTAAAAAATATGATGAATAAGTATTTACAATATTCCTTATGGATAATCAACTTCAAATTACGGCTAGTCAAATGGAAGTTTCAACTTTCCCCAACACAAACAAAATCTTTACCCTGTCCTCTTTCCATTCATGTGTTTTTCTACACCATCCGAAATGTTTATATTCCCAAGAGAACAATTAAAATAATACTCGCGTGAGGATAATGCTAAGTTTTCTCCCCCTCGCACAACCAGCCAACGCACAGATCTGTGTTGCTTCATCTCGCCGCAGGGAAAGCAGTTTCGCGTCCTCGCATCTGGATGTGTTTGTGCTTCTGCTTGAACATGGAAAGTGTTCCTCGTGCCCTTAAGTTTCGTAGGTAACACACACACTTTCTAGTTGATTACTACAAGTTATCAACCCCAAACTTCTCTGACATGGTGGAGGCTGAGGTAGCACAAATATAATCCTCCTGGTATTTTACACTCCAAAACAGGTGAATGTTAAAACCGTGGTTAAATGTTCAATAACTCAACATTATTATGCGTGTATTACACGTGGGCACACACTAATGATTATTTTTTTTTACTTTTATGACCTTTGCAGTTCGTTCAACTGTTATAGGGTGTCCCACGAACGGCGCAACTGGGAATTAAGAGTGGCGTTACTTTGTAACCGAAACCTGTACATACATAAGTCATACACCAAATGTTAGCCCTGTCCAAGTAGATATTTTTAAACATAGAAACAACAAACGGGGTGCAGTGTTGTTCATGCAGTGTTGCGAAATGTAAGTGAAAGTGTAAATTTATTTTTCCACAAAGCATGGAAAATTGCATGTCAAAGATTCGTACGGAAATTTGGACGTCAATTTCCACTTTGGGTAGGTGGACTATTTCGCCATCTATAGTTGAGAGAAGAAAACCGATCGTTTTCGCGTATAGCCAATCCTGAAATGCCTCGTAAAGGCGTACCGGTCCAAATGGGTGTTTAAAAAAAAATTATGAGGTACAGTGGCAACACTGTTGATGTTTGAAGGCAACAAAAGGTGTGTTTAGTGATGGTCTATGACATGGAAATACTGGAAACAGGAAAAAAAGAAAATGAAAATTATGGTGAAAAAAGTGTTAATTTTCTTTTTTTCCTGTTTCCAGTATTTCTATGTCATAGACCATCACTAAACACACCTTTTGTTGCCTTCAAACATCAACAGTGTTGCCACTGTACCTCATTTTTTTTTTTTAAACACCCATTTGGACCGGTACGCCTTTACGAGGCATTTCAGGATTGGCTATACGCGAAAACGATCAGTTTTCTTCTCTGAACTATAGATGGCGAAATAGTCCACCTACCCAAGGTGGAAATTGACGTCCAAATTTCCGTACGAATCTTTGACATGCAATTTTCCATGCTTTGTGGAAAAAATAAATTTACACTTTCACTTACATTTCGCAACACTGCATGAACAACACTGCACCCCGTTTGTTGTTTCTATGTTTAAAAATATCTACTTGGACAGGGCTAACATTTGGTGTATGACTTATGTATGTACAGGTTTCGGTTACAAAGTAACGCCACTCTTAATTCCCAGTTGCGCCGTTCGTGGGACACCCTGTATATGTGCCCGGAACTGACATCATGAGCCTCCCCTAATGTAATCTTTCAGTTATTAATTTTTAGGCCAATTTAAGTCAGATGGTTAGTTATAATTTTTTATGTTTACCACATTTCAAATATGTCATTCCTCCCTCCCCCAGTTTTGTGGCCTTTTCAAAGCAACATTGTATGTATATTATGCGTGTGCTGGTTTGTGTGTGTGTGTGTGTCTATGCAAGAATATGGTACATAAAAAGGGAATCGTCGATGCAGGTGTGTTCTTGCATGTGAAATTTGCCACGCGAAAGATTTTTGTCGTCGAAAGCGGGAGATTAGCTTTCAAAAACACTGCTGCTTACCACCTCCCCACCCAGGAACACGTTACTTCAGGTTGTTTTCCGCGGCGTGCAACCACACGCTGGAAATGGGCTTTGATAAACGACGACGTAATGAGGTTTCGCGGTGGATGCGTCTTGGAAAATGCGTCTGCCTTTCTCAACGGGAGGGGCGGCTGTGAATTCAGCCATGTTGTCGACAGGGGAGGCTCATTCTTTTTAATCGTGGCCAGAAGAGTCCACTTAATACATGGAATTTTCAGGAAGAGCCTCGTAACTTGCCGAGCAAAATAATCCACCAGCGTGTTCTTCGTACACTCAAGTTCTGAAATATGTAGACGCTATTTGTTAAGATCCTGTAAAATGACTGGGGAAATGATGGTTTTTCAATGCACGGTTAAGTTGCAAGTTAGCACGTAACTGGAAGTTAGGTGTGAATTAGCTACCTACGTCTTCTTGTGGTTGGCAGTTTAACTGGGAGTTTGGAAGCAACATGGCGATCGACGTTCCACACTTGACAACTTCCTGATCAGATAAAACAGAAATGATTCACTAAAATGTTTCATTGGCATAAAAAAATACTTATTTTGCTTGGCAGAGTTTAACCATCGTACATATTGACAGGCAAATCGAGCAAATATGCTTGCCAGAATTCGTTTGGCGAGGTCGTGTTTGAGACATGGATCCATAACATCCGGTCTTCACACGCTCTTTCTACGGCGCCAGTGGGGTTTTAGTGGCTATGATAGGCACCTTGCAATGAGTGTTTCCCTTTATAACGTAAGTCCGAGTCCTGTCCGCACAAGGTAATGTCAGTACATTAGCGTTCGAATATTGCAGTTTCATTATTGACCTCTTACTCCAGCTTGAAATAATATGTGCACCCTCTGCAGTAATTCGTATTCGTTGTGTGAAGTCATCTGTGTGGAGGTGCATCATAGCCCGTCGAATGACCTATGTACCTAGTCTTACCATAAATACTGTCCCAAAGTTGTAAGTAAATAGACACAAAATGGTGAGAGATATTGTAATATCAGAATAACATGAGGTGCATGGATGCATTATGAACCAAAATCACAAATAATTATTCGAAATGGCCACCTTTAGCACTGACACACTTCTGAAGTCTTCGTGGCCACGCATCAATTGAATTACGCAACACATCAAGTGGAAACTCCGCAACTGCCTTCAGAAGAGATCGACCGCTTTAAACTTTCAATATTGGGATGTCTCTCCTTCCAAGCCATCTCCTGAAGCTTGGACCACAATTTGTAGTACAAAAGGTATAGGTCCGGACTTGCAGAAGGCCAATCTGAAGTGGAAATGAAGTTTGGAACATTTGCTATGAGGGCACGCTCCATTTCTGTGAAAAAGGGGTAAAAACATCAGCCAAAGTGTACCAGCAGACAGTGCTTGAGAAACTATGCAAGAATCTTACCGACACCATCTTCCATGGAGAGAACTGGAGCTTCCAGCAGGACTCAGCCCCAGCACACAAAGCACGCACCACCCAGCAGTGGTTGGAGGCAAATGTTCCTGACTTCATATCCACGTCAGATTGTCCCTCTGCCAGTCCAGACTTAAACCCTTTGGACTACAAATTGTGGTCCAAGCTTCAGGAGATGGCTTGCAAGAAGAGACATCCCAATATTGAAAGTTTAAAGCGGTCTCTTCAGAAGGCAGCTGCGGAGTTTCCACTTGATGTGTTGCGTAATTTCATTGATGCGTGGCCACGAAGACTTCAGAAGTTTGTCAGTGCTAAAGGTGTCCATTTCGAATAATTATTTGTGATTTTGGTTCTTAATGCATCCATGCACCTCATGTTATTCTGATATTACAATATATATCACCATTTTGTGTCTATTTACTTACAACTTTGGGACAGTATTTATGGTAAGACTAGGTACACAGGGTTGTCCATTTTCACTGAAGTAGCTACTCATGCATTCACTCTTGTCGAATAGTGTAGTTCGGAAACGTCTCTGTTTTAAAGGAAACCAAGTAATCCTTAGAGACTGGATTTTCGGAATTTTTTTTCACAATAAAAACTGGACTTCGTGTTAAAAAAATACTTTCATGCTACACGCATTGAAGAAACGCTTTCTTCTCTATCCAATATATTCAATATAAATGTTGGATTGTTAATATTAATATATCTTGTTGTTTAGCCTTCTGTAATTGGAGAACTTTTCAGTGTTGAATGTAATGAACAAATTAATAAATATCAGCGATTTACATCTGTTTGGAAGGAGAATATCTTCTTTCCATCTCTATTCAATACGCTTTCCCCCCCGTTTGGCTCTTCCGTGGGATATTTTAGCAATAGGTTTCCAGTAGTATGTTTACCTACTTGGGGCCATTCTTTCAATGTGACCTTTTCAACTATTTTTATTCCTATTGTTTCCCTTGTGGAGCACTTATCCAATCATATCAACAGGAATTCATATAACGTTTTGCCATTTGGAGTTAAAATATTTCGTAATTACAGAGAACTAATATAATATCAGTTAACAAGTGCATGCATATTGTGAGGAATGGTTTCCATCCAGAAGATATCGTATAAAAAGTCAAAATAGAAAAGAAAAGGTGTTTAAAAACACTTTCGCATGTCTGTTGCGGATTGACACTGGCGATGAAGAAACTCGACAAGTATTGCAAACGTCGGAAAAAGTTCAGAGGTTGCCAGACTTGCTATTGTCGATGAATTTAGAACCAATCTTCGAAAGCTAATTTTAAAATCTTGTAAATTTTTTTGTTTGTTCGTTTTCATCCTTGCCGTAGATTCTGTGCGGAAAACCCGCCATGTCCACATATTAATATAACTGCCGAATATGCAAATCCATTTACGTATGATTTGACGAGATCAATACCGTCGGATTAGGCAAATGTTTGAAGGCATCATGTCATTAAACTGACAGGGCAGAGCGTCCAGCTGGGGATAGAAGGAGCGGCGTTATTATTCGGGGGGGAGGGGCTATTTGGTATTAAAATAGGTAGACTCAGATGATGACAAATAGCTCTAGACGGTGATTAAATGTTTTTCGTTTGAGGTACCAGCTCATTATCTTGCATTGAAAGGCTTGCTCATGGGGAGACTGGGGGAGGGTGGGGGAGTCGGTATTGAGCCTCATTGTGGATACTGTGTTCTGTGGGCAGCAGTCAGACATATATGTGGAGGTCCAGTCTAACATATTTTAGTGATATCTTAGATAACATTTTTTTTACAGCCCAATCAAGATACGAAACACCACGGCAAACTCGCGAACTAAAGTGGATAGTCATGTGTGTTCTCATCAGTGTCCGAGTGCCCCCTTGTTGCCATATGTATAGCTTCCCTCCCTTGCTTTTTCCTCAAAAACTTCAGCAACGTTAATCACGTAGTGTCTACTTTCGCTGTGCACGGCTTTAACACTTCAGGATTGATTTGACTTCGCTGTTCTGCCACTTGACTAATCGCAAAGATTAATGATGATATGATGAAATTGGTGAAGGGACACTCATAAAGAAGCCGGAATTCGAACCCAGGATCCCTGGCGTCGTAGCGCTTTGTGCTAACCACTCCCCCCACGAGGTCGGCTAACCTTTCATGATACAAACACTTGCCACTGACTAAAGGTGACGATGGCGTGTTGAAGAACGCCGCACATTTTGGCAACGCAAGGGCAGGATAACATGGTAAACACCTGATTGCATCGCCCACGCTTCCTTCGCTCGTTTGCGGTTAAAAATTCGACGACAGTGCCACAGGGGTTTTCTCATCTTGATTAAGCCGTACACAACAAAAATGAGCATCTTGAGTACCTCCTCTCATCCCCACACTACGAGGGCCACTATTTATATTTTGAGCCTTGGCAACACTGATTGAAGTTAGGCGCGATTTGACGTTTGCACGGAATCGTCTGGCATTAGTGACCATAACGTACTTCAAATGTTTTGTAAATAGCTTCATTTGTGTTGTTTATGATGCCTTGGAGATTGCGCGACAACAATAAAATGGAATGAACTCGTGAACATTTTCGTGCGATGATTTTTTACGATTTTCGACTTGGATTATCAAGACAAGAGTGCATCGATCAACTTACTTCCACATTTGGCGATGAAGCCCCATCCTTTGCCACTGTGAAACGCTGGTATAACGAATTTAATCGTGGCCGCCATTCGCTCACCGACGAGATTCGCGAAGGTCGTCCAAAATCAGTTGTTGTAGTAACAACCACAGTTGAGTTTATTTCTATCAAAAGGATATGCGTTTCACTGGTTCAGAATTTCAGTATTTCAGAAAAGCCAGCTTCATTTCTCTTTATTTTGGTAAGCAATGCGGGTGTAAGACTTACCTTTGTGGAAACTGTAGCCGATAAGACCATTTCCCTTGTTCTTCAACCTCCCGACCGATTTCTCTTGACGCGATTTTTCCAGAGCCGAGGCCACAGCCTCCGCTGAATCCTGGCTTCCGGGGAGTTCAATTAGAACGGAATATGGATGAGATTCTGTCCGACAAATGAATTACGGGCGCCGCATCTTCAATTCGGAAAAAACTGGGAACTTGGAGGAAAACGAAAGAGGAAAAAAGTAGAAAAACAGTGGAGAGGATTTTTTTTAGCATCAAAGTCCGTGCAGTTTAATCTCAGAAAAAAAGTTAGATTGAAACGCTGGGATGTTTGGTCTGTTCCTTATTCAAAGTTGCCAGTGAGTATGATGGATTGATTGATTACCAAATTAATATCGGTACGTCAGTACTGAGGCTGTTAGCTTCACCTGATACCTGACAGAATACACAAGTGCTCTTCAAAGCATAAGAAACTAATTCTAAGGGGGTGATACAGAGACCGAGAGGAGAACGAGACTTACCGAAACAGTACGAGAACAAGATTTTGATACACTATTATGCACGCTATTTGAAACATATCAAGTGGATGCGTACCCGATTATAGGCAGGCCATATATTTCGTTTATCGTGATTGCATAGTTACTTAATCCATTAGTGGTAACTTGGACATGCATTGGAATCACGGCCTGAGCGTGGTTGTTCTTCGTGAGTGTTCATCATACTGTCACGGTATCTTGTGACATGTGAAACGCAGTTCGATATAAATTATTTTTTGTTTATTGATTCATTTTATGCACAAACATGAAAGTGTGAGGTTTGATTTATTTTGTGAATAAACTTGTATCCGAGCCAGACGTCGGGAGTTGGGGACGAGTTTTTCTTGAGTGACAGCCGCCGCTTAGAACATGACATATTTGCACCAACGCGGAGATAAGGGAAGATTATTTTCGCCGCTACCGGGCTCGAGTCGCAGCAGGCGTTCGAACCCATGTTCACGGATGACCAGGAACACCAGCTGGAGCCCAACTCTGCAAGGATCCAGGACGCGTCGCCGACCGCGCCTTTCAAGACAATGGACAGAGGTCATTTCCATCCCCTGAGAAAGCGAAGCGAAGCCACCTTAGCGTGGGTTTCAACGGACGAATTTGAATCTCTTATATATATGCGGTGCTACCATCCCAAAAACAGTTTTTACCCGGATTTCACCGAGAGAGCATCTCCGCGCTACACTCTCGCGTGATTATTGTTTTGTGTCCGTGAACTTTGTTTCCTTACGTACTGTGAGCGACTTGCGGATAGGGAGTTACCAGTGTGCGCCTTATTTTGGTGAAGATTACGCGGTGATTTGTTTTTGCCAAGCGTGGACTACATAAGGATGGAGGGCTAAAGAAGATAGAGAAGGGGGGGCGTCGCTTCCCTGACGCCTGCAACGACGCCGAAGCCAGTCAGACGACGCCAAAACCAAACACTGCCCAAAGCCCGAAGGACGCTTTCAGATCGACGTCCCAACCAAAGCCCGAAGGACGTTTCCAGATCGACGTTCCAACCGAAGCTAGTTACCAGAGAAAGAGAGGGAAGGATGATACCAGAACGACGCCCAAACGAAGCCCGGCACCAGAGAGAGATGATTGCAGATCGACGTCCAATTGATGCCCGACACTAGAGATATTCCGAACCGGCGCGTGACCACGTACACCCGACGCTAGTGACAAGAGGAACGCCCGAAGTACTGAGGAGGTGCAAGTACACCATGTCGTCGCAATTATTCCTCGTCGCGATCGACCTCGGAGGACAATTTCGCCACAAAGGAACCGTGTGCAAGTCCCGCGTCCAGGAGAGATGAATAACCACGCCATGTAGCAGAGTCTGGTACAGTATACTTCAGAGGGTCTCATGTACATGTAAACGTGCGTCGTTAGTATCAACACCGTACAGTTAACGCCGAAGTCTCACTTATTAGCAAAGTCACTCAGGAAACCCCGAAACTAATTTCCGCGTCTGATAATTTTTGGTATTGTTGTAAAAAAGGGTTAGTTCATGTTCAGACGTTCTAATTTAATTGCCTGCATTCAGCGTTAGAAGCTCCATTTCATTTCTTATATATTAAGTGTAAATTGTCAAAGTGTGCTCCATTTTTTGTGTAACCGACCGCCCCGTCGCGCCATTTGATTTGTCAATACTTGACTGATGAGTCCTTTTTAATTGTGGAAAGTGTAAATTTTATTGCAAGGTCGTGCGCATGAAGTAGTATTATTTGTTGCATAGTGGTTTTTAAGGTAATTTGTGCTCGCGCCGACGATTGATTAGTGTATTCCGGCAGCTGGAGCCAATTAAGTTTTTGCATCCCTATGTAATTGTGTAGTTGTTCTCATTGGACGAGAGAGGCTTATGTGTAATACCCCCGTCCGAGAAACTTGTATAATGTCGTGATTACGACTCGATGCATACGTTCATTCGAACGAAAGATTTAACCACGCCGACCCAATTGTCTTAGTTAACCGCTTTCCGAGGGCTGGCATTTAAGTTAATTTAAAAGAGCACAGGAGCTGGCAGACAAATGCCCTAAATTCACATAAAGGTTTAAAAATTAAAAGGAATGGTATGTTAATGAGATCCATGATTTGTATCCATACTTCACATGTAAAAATACCTCATGTGTGTGAAAGAGAGATAGAGTGAATGTTGTGAGAGTGAGGAGGCTTTGTAAACAGTTGTTGATTGCAATATTTTTTTGTTGTTACAATATATATTCACTTTTTACCGTTCGTCAGTGTTGTTATTTGACATTTTTCAGGTACCGGATATTATACTATTAGTGTTTTATGATTGTTCGAATCTACATACCAAAGGTAAACAAAAACAGTGTAATATTTCAAGGTATCTATCCCCGCCTCGCAATAGTATGACAATAAACGACCGTCTCAGTACCGAACTTGAAAACCTGGACCGAGAGTCACGACCGGTCTCCCGTACACATAACGACGTTTGGCCCCGTGCCGGGGTATGATTGACACGTCATTTCGGGGACCGTGAGTGCACTCGTTACAATACATACATACATACATACATACATACATACATACATATATATATATATATATATAGGGCTCGAAAAATCCTGGTTGACAGGTCGCCATGGCGACTAAAAGTTTAAGCCTGGCCACTGTGATCACTTGCTGTAATATTGCCATTTTTATAGTTTGCATGTACAAAATTTTGAATATTCTAAGTTCAAATTGCAGTACAGTGTAAGTTAGCAAATATTTTTTTTTGTCAACGTTGTGAACATTCCATAGAATCAGTAACAATTTCTTACTCCTTGTCCCCCATTTCCCGCTTTCTCACATGATTTAGCGATTTTTAAATACGGTGATGCTCAGCTTCTAATATTGATTGATTTGCTTGATTTTACTTTGCTTTTTGTGCCACGTTTGGCTAATTGCGATTTGGAGACGAGTGATGATATGATGAAATTGATGAATGAACACTCAAACATCCATGCTCAGGCCGGGATTCGAACCCGGGAACCCTCGCGTCGTAGCGCGATGTGCTAACCACTCCGCCACGGGGGCCGGCTCAGCTTCTAATAGTGTGCACAATTGCTGGGTGATTTCCTGGCGCCTGATGGCGCCGAGATCGTATATATATATATATATACAGATACATATATATATATATATATATATATATATATATATATATGTATGTATCTGTGTGTGTGTGTGTGTGTGTGTGTGTGTGTGTAAGGGATGACTTTTCCTTGGGAACCCAAATGTCAACCTCTTTTGCACATAATACACACTGGACTCCATTCTCGCAGATGAACGTGGCTCTGGCGTCTGTACTCAATAGCCATCATAATCCTGTGAGGGGCTCGTGTCGTTCATATGTATTTGTGATTGTCCCTTTATGCTTCTCATCTTCGCGATTAGCCAAAAGTGGCAGAAAAGCAAAGTAAAATAAATCAAATCATTGCGAGAAGAGGACGAGACTTATGATTATAAATGGAGACGATGCCGATCATTTTCATCTCGAGACAAGACCAAGCAGACAGACTTCCTCACACACAAGACGAGACTGCCGCGTGTCATCTCGTCTCGGTACCATACCAACAGTGAATTGTCCGTGCCCATTTCTGAGGGCAGAAACGAGCCACATGATCTCCACCCCTTCCGTTTGAGTTCCAGGCAAGGAGGAGAAAAATTTCTCCCGGAGTTATTTAGGTTTCCCCCATCTCTCCACGCGCGGTTCGGCCTGTCAGACGGCTGATGTGTGAGGCGCTCGTTCTTCCCCTTCCTCCATTTGTAGCCTTTCTTGTTTGTTCCCTTCCCGTCCCATCCCGGAGGAGAACCGAGGCAGGAAGTATCTCCGCCCAAAGTCAGCTCAAGGACGTGGAAATGGAATTGGAACACGAGGAAAGGGAGAAGGGAGGGGGCGGTGCCCGGCGGTCTGGGCGCCGTTCTCCACTCTCCATCAACGCTCGAAATTTGCCCCAGTTCTCTCTCTTGCCAGCTGCCTTCATGTTTACACGTCAATGGGTGGGGAATCTTCAAAGGGAAAGCTCATCCTACAGATATAAAGTTTCGACTTTGTTTTATCGTAAGTTGGGAATGGCGTTCAAATTCGTATCTTGAATCCTGGATCCACGAACCGAATCTCGAATACTGTATCTCATATTTGAATCAAGAATGCTGTATATGAAATCCAGATCACAGATCTAATATCCGAATGTAGGGCCTCCCGGATGGCGTAGTGGTAGCGTCGTCGCCATGTGATTCTCGGGCTCGATACTTGGTGGTTCGGATCCAACTTTAAACTGCAGGTCCAGTCCCGATTAGCCTATCTGTGCATAAAACGGACTTAAAACACCAACTTAATCAATCAATATCCTAATCTCTAATTCTGAGTAATACAGAGATCACTTATCCTCTTTTTATAAACTAGTAAACTTACTTAAAGTGACCGATCGGCGAAATCTACACAATCTCACTATACTCTGTAAAGCAATGCACCCGCTTGTCTCTCTGTCCTTTCTCACTCACATACGTAGATCTCAGCTGCCAATTTTCCTTCACAACTCAAACTACTACACAAAATCCTTCGTAGTATCCAGGTCCACTGACCGTCTGTGGAACAAACTGTCCTTCGAAAACTGGAATGCGTCCTCAATAACTGTTTTTAAGAGCCAAGAAAGATATTTTCTCTAAAGCAATAACCCAATAATTTAAATTTAATATACATACCATCTGCAGAAAAGGACACTGAAGTCCCGTCATATTTTGTCATAACACTCTTAACCTGCAATATTTATCCGGATATTTGGAAATGAGACGCGCATGTATGTATTATACGTTTGTGTGTCTTTGTCTAAGTTGAGTATTTTTGTATTTATTTTTCTTTTCCGATTTATGATATTACTTTGCACTACCTTATGTGGAATTTCCTTGTCAGTATGTTTTTATTCTTTGTATATACTTAATATTAATAAGGAATCTGTAGACATAACCATGGTTAAGTGGTAGAGAAGGTTCCCACAGCCTCGACTTCGCCATGGAAAATAAGGCCAAATAAATAAAATAAATAAATGAATCTCGAATTACTGTTCTAATACCGAATCTGGAATTGTGAATTTAATAAACGAATCCAGAATCACGGATCAAAGATCCCAATTTCGAATTCTGTATCTGATATCTGAATCTCGATCGTGGACCTGATTACTAATTAACGAGCACCCTCCCGAACTGTTGGAGGAATATAAGCGAATCAAGGATTTCTTTTTAAGAAAATCGAGTAATTTTTGAGGAAACGCATGAAAAATTGAAGCCCTCGGAACATTGGCGGTTTTGGCCAATATTTTTAAAAAATGAATATATCTTATGTGCTGAAAAGTGATCGTATAGAAGGTCATCGTTTGTTACTGTGACAGAATGCAGTTAGATAATAAAGTACTGATGTCTATCGTATATCGGTGCAAAGACGATGGCGGCGATTGAGTTCCAAAGCTAGGGTGCAAGGACAGTGTAATTTCCCTTGTTACATAAGATTTACCATAGTTCGGGGGCAGAAGTGGCAAAATGTGAGGGGGCAACTGCCCCCAACGCCACCCCGAATCGCCTCCACTGCCCGTGAGGAATGTGTCATATATACAGGTATTCTTCAGAATCTAGTCTTTACACTGATGTACGATACGCATAATTTTTCTGTTTGCGGCCACTGTAAGCAAAGTCACAACTTTGCGATCAGTTTGCAGATGCCGAAGTATAGGGGCTTCGCTGCGTGAAAGTTTGTTTGGAAACGTACATCCGGGACACTGGTTCTGGTGACGTCACGCTTAGTCAGACCATTTTGTGCTACATACCACTGTTTTTTGTAGAATGTTTTTTTAAAAATTTTTAAATACATCTTTTAAAATGGCATTGCATTCCCCAGAAAGAAATAAGAAGTGGAATAAACAAAAAATGTTGAGATGCTGGGAAAGAGAGAGACCATGGGGAGAGAGGTGGAAGAAATGTCTGAGATACATTGAAGCGCAGAAACTGGAATGTTTATTGCTAGAAGGTCTGGCACCATCGAAACCGTGTTTTGGGGGGAACAGGGCAGAGACTGGAATGCGTGTGGAAACGGAACAGTGCAGTAACAGGAAGGACCTCAGTGAGAGAAATCTGTTCTACGCACGTTTGCAGGCGGTCAATGTAAATCCAATAACAAACATCGAGCCTTTTGCCTCCGCTTCGGCGATTCTGAATGTTTCCTGCTTCCACCCGTTCCTCCTGGGCCGTTCTGATGGAAGAAACACCGGATGGCGACCACGGACCATGATATAGGTGGATTAGCCTTGCTGGTCGACATGTTGCTCGGTAGGGATAAATCTTTGTGTCGAGAAGACAATGACTGCTGTCAACACTCAAGGCCGTAACTGTGCATGCAAATAAAGAAAAAGAACAACGTAGTAAAATAAAGCAAATCAATCCATCACCTCACCGTCGCGATTTCCCCAAAGAGGCAGAAAAGCTACAAAATCGGAACTAGATCTAAAATTCAAAGTGAGATTCGAACCAGTGTTGAATGTGCCTCTTGATCACAAGGCAACTGGGGTACCATTACGCCATTAGGGGAAATGGTTTCCGCCCGTAATTGGAAAACGTCCGTTTTCACATCTCTGGCTGAGGAAAATCATCGCTTTAGCTGATTTTGTGAACACCCTGTATAGTCATATTTTCACGGAATGGTGAACACATGAGCTGATTGATTGATTTGTTGTTTTAAGTACACTTCATGCACAGAAAGGCTAATCGGGACTGGACCTACAGTTTAAAGTGGGATCCGAACCACTAATGTGCCTCCAGAACACGTGAGTTATGTTAGATACTCCACACAGGCACAAGTGATATTACTCAAGTTCTGGATAGAGTTTCAGTCGCCTTGTGACGCAGCGGTTAAAGCAATTTATATAGAAAATGGACGTCATAGACACATGACATATGGTTATGAAATATTACGATAGACAGGAAATGTGTGTGTGGTGAGGTGCTATCAAAGTATTTGGCAACATTTAACGTCCTTCTTGGAATATTATCTGTCGATTTCTTAACAGTCAAACCTTGTCAGCTTGAGCGTGGAATGCATTTGATAGCCGACTCTCATATATACGTACCTGTTGTGTCTCTTGCAGATATCAAACTGAGCACTTCCTTTTCCCCTGATAATAATGTAGCAGTGTTTCCAAGTGAGGATTAATTTTTGTACTGAATTCGAGGCAAGGAACGAGACAAATGTCCAACGTGCATAAGTACTACATATTTCCGGTATATGGATATAATGTATGTGTATAACAGTTGACCCTTAATACATATAATGTATATACATACACATATACAGTATTGGCCAAATTATTGGACTCATTGTAAAAATGATGCAGATTTCCTTGTTTTGAAAGTGTTCTAACTAAATATATTTGACGATTGTTATAACATTTTATGGGATTAAACTGTTTGTCTGCTTCGATACAATCTTCTTTCCCACAATCCTTTCTTTTACTGTGTCCCAAGAATAGACGGCAGCACGATTCTTTGCATATTCGAAAAATGCCTGGAACAATACGTACATTGTTTACCGTGTTATTTGTGCTATTTTTTAGTTATAACAAACGAAATAATATTAATTCTGGTTGTTGTAAGAGTGTTCTTTATGTGTATCTTCGGATTAGCACGTATAATTTCATAAACCACGTGGGTTGAAGTTTAGGGGAAAAGTGAAAAGGAATTATACATAAGCAATGGGCTCAAAAAGAGCCAAAGGTGGTCGGTTAACGAAGTACTGACAGTACTTACAGTGTGTATAACAATGCAATGTGTATCAAACAACATTAAATCTGTCAAATTTCTCTACATAAAGTGAGTTTATCTGTGTTTCATTTTTTCAACTAATGAGTCCAATAATATGGCCAATACTGTATACCCTCTACATGCCTTCATTGGCACTGGTATATTCAATCGCTTACAACTACTAATAAATGTACTTTCTGAATAAAAGTTATTTTTTGAGCAGAATTTTGATTCTGAAACAAAAGAGAGAAGCGGGTCATTTGAAAAAAATAAAGTTGAGTACCGTTTCACCGACAGTAACTCCATTTATGTCATAACCGATAGAGCCAGCATTATATTTCTCGTGTAGAACATTTTTTAGTACGATGTGTATTTTTGGAGACACTTACATTTTTCATTATAAAAGGACCACCCTGTACACATACATATATACATACATAGTTGACAAGCAGGCCTCCCCGATAGTGTACTGGTAACGTCGTCGCCTTGTAATCAAGGGGTCCCGGCTGGATACCCAGTGGAGGCACATACCGGTTCGGATCGCACTTACTGTACATCCAGTCCCGATTAGCCTTTCTGTGCACAAAGTGGACTTTGCAGGGTGTAACATCCGTTTGATATCGTTGCCTGTGAGAGGAGAAACGGACTAAGAAAAATAGATTTGAATCTTAGAAGTTGTTGATTTCTTCTTCAAGTGCTAAATATTAGACCGAGTCAATACATTAGTCATGGACATCCGCAGGATTTTCTCCAGGGAGGGGCAAGCAAGGTAGTTTTTTTCCAAGGGGGGAAGGAGTAATATTTTTCCTCATAATAGTGATGCCCCCTAAAAAAAACACTGCTTCAGTCTGAAATTATCATGTTACTTCAACACCCTTATAATAATTAACATAAAATGCTGTGGCTGAAATGAAATTATGTGTGAGATACTGTATATAACTTTAGGTGGACATTAATTTTCCAAAAAGGGGAGGGCGAAAGCATTTGCACATATCCTCCGAATAGAACGTCCTATAGAACATGTTTAAGTAGACCTTAGAATTACAAATAACGTGTGATCTAAAAATCACACGGTTTCCCCATCACTGGTCGTCTCCCAAGGCCACACCGAGAGATTGATCCTGGGGGAGGCTCGGCTCAGAGATTGTCAACACTGGAAGGTTTCTTCCGACCCAGCATTCGGGAACTTATCGCCTATCGCGGCTGAAACTTGGGGAATAAAGTTTGCGTCTCTTCTGCCAGCGGAAGATAAGCAGGGGAAATGTTGACTTTGCGCATTGAGCCTTATCTCTCCCTTTTCGGAATGCTGACAGAAGATAACAGTTTGTGACGGCGGCTGAAATATGTCGCAGCTAACAAGATTCATCCTAAGCAAATTGTGCTTCTGGGTTTTCGGCTTATCAAGGATGTTTCGGTGACTCAAGAGAAACAGATGCATTAGGTCGGAGTCGCACTTTGGATCCATTGCGTGCGCCACGGGGGGCAAGAGGGAGCCGTTACGATATTCACTCATCTGATGGATCCAATAGCAAAGTCTCCCCACTTATAATAATAAATATGGAATAAAATTGGTTTATTTTATTAGTTGGCAATGGTTATTACTGTAAAATAACAAAATAATCGTGATAATAATCATTATTGTTGTTCTTATTTCTGCTAATCAAGTTTATGAATAGTCCCGCACCGTGGCCGAACGGCTCTGAATTCGGGCTACGGATGGCGCAGGTTCGAGTCTTCTGAGGGAAGCGTGACAAGAACTTTTCTCCTGAGATTTCGGCCTGTGTATGGGACCGGTGGCCATCCACCATTGTGAGGAAATTGGGGAGCTACAAATGAGGGGCGTAACCCGGCCATGGAAACCTACAACAACGGCTGGGGATTCGTCGTGCTGACCAATGTGCGAATTAAGCTTTTTGCTGTGGTGGATGCCCCGCAAATGTGTATATATTACCAAGTAGTAAACTCTACTATTGCCGCCGGCCCCCGTGGCGGAGTGGTTAGCACATCGCGCTGCGACGTCAGTGGTCCTGGGTTTGAATCCTGGCCTGGGCATGGATGTTTGTGAGTGTCCATTCATCAATTTTATCATATCATTACTCATCCCCATCTTCGCAAATTAGCCAAAAGTGGCACAAGAAGCGAAGTAAAATAAAGCAAATCAATAACTAAATCTACTATTGCCTTCACTATGACATTTAATCTTATGATACCATTTACACGCCAGTAGGCTATTTGTACATTGTAAGAAAACTTAAATCCATGCACAAAAAGAGCTATTGAAGTGAATACTTGACCAGATATCTATTCCGCGCTCAACTCAACGACGGCGTGTGCGACAAATATGAAGTACTGTACTTCCAACGAATTAATCTGACGAAATCAGCCCTTGTCATGTTGGTAGGCTTTCGAAGTTTTTTTTGAAAATTGACAGAGCAACGGCGTTACTCTGGGAGCTTTTCGTGAAACCTCTGCACTCGGCGACAAGCTATTTAAAAATAGAACTACAGACGCAGGCTATAATTGTTTTCAAGGTGAATTAACTGTCTTCCCGAATGATTTTTCAGTGGTGTTTGTTCCATAATTAAGGAATGGTTTAGTACTTTTTGAATTCCATTTCCTTTGGCAGGGATAAAAACGTCCCTGGCAGGGATTACAAAATGTTTCTTCTGCCGGGGCTAAAAATCCTTTGGGGGGGGATTCCCGACATCCCCCTCCTGTTAATTTTTGAAAGAGGGTGGTGAAACAGCCCTTGAGGGAGTGAGGCCGGAAGTCAGTAGGTAGGCCCTGGCCCTGGCCCTCAAGGGCTGTTCAACCACCCCCTTTCAAAAATTTTTTGCGTTGTTCATGTCCACAGACGAGACAGACTCTCCAATGGCAGGGCTGTTTCAGGCTAAATCTTGTGGCCCATGGATGCCAACAATTTCGAGCTTTGGTGGTTTTCGAGTTTCTGACCGGCAGGTGCGAAACTCTGCTCCGACCGTGGACTCGGGACAATGAGACGCGGAGAATTCCAAGCTGCAAGGTCGAGCTGTGAGTAAAAGCGGCCGGTTCTTCCCACATTACTCGAATCGGCGGGGTTCACGGACCTCGGCTGCTGCACCGAGATAAAGGAAAGAACTGGCAGGTGTCGGGGAGAACGAAATGATAATAGTCCATTGTCACGTTCTAAAGATAAACAAGGGGGTACTTTTCATCGGAAGAGAGGATTAACAAGAGAACCTTTGTTTCGATGGGTGCTGGATACGATTCTGGAACAGGGGCGGGCTCATATAGGAACCGCAAAGTGGTTTTACTTTCAAAAACGATCTTCCTCTCTGTCTAGTACAGTGGTCTGAAACGCAAGCCTTTACATGTAGCACTTTTCACTTTTGAAAGAAATTAGAGGTTTGCACGAATATTAATAATTTTACCACAAATAAATACCGCATTAAACCCCTTCCCTGTGTTCGGCGTAATATTACGTCCTTGTTCACTATAGCTTATTCTGTGAACATCTCTGACTAGTAACCTGTGTTGAACGGAATAATACGTTTTTTGTTGGTGAAACATATGTTTTGCTATTGAAGAAACAACGACCTTTTATTTAGTCACGATTTTCAGTGCCGACGAAGAAAAAGAAGAAGTTCAGAGGAAAGCAAACTGTTTTTGTGTTATGCTGACAAAGTGCAAACGTGAGTTCGTTTGTGTGCCCCGTTTAGTCATATGCTATGTAAATTTTTTTGGTGTTGCGTTGTTTGAACTGTTGGTGATTTATTTTTTGTTTTTGAGTTTGTGAGTTTCTAATAATATCTGATAGTATTGTCAAACAGGATTGCGAAATATTTTGTCCCTCATCCCTCATACCTATTGACGATATTGCAATGAAACTTGGCGGACGCATTACGTATAGACCATAGTATTTTTCAAGGTAGATTATAGGTAATAGGGTACCTATATCCAGGGCCGATCCAAAGGGCCGGTCCAGAGGGCCCCATAGTTACCAAAAGGGATTTTTCGGAGGGAAATTTCCCGAACTATCCACGATTTCCCTTTCCTCATACTTGATGTACACATGTGCGTGGTACCATTTGAAAGTCGACGTATGAACCATGATACTCGGATGAATTGTGCTGAAGCAGTAACTATTTAAAAATTACACAGAACGGGAAACCATTTTGTCAGAAAATTTCACAGGGAAGGGGTTTTAAAAACCCAGATTATATTGTATGATCTCTAATTATCGCGATATTGGTAAGTAGTATATCAGCCGACCTCTGTGGCGTAGTGGTTAGCACAGCACGATACATCGCCAGGGGTCCCGCTTTTTTAATCCCGACCTGGGCACGAGTGTTCTTTGTGAGTGTTTCTTCATCAATTTCATCATATCACCGTCGCGATTTGCCAAAAGTAACAGGAAAGCGACGCTAAATAACAAAGAACCGAGTCAAATAATATATAATTTCTAACTAGTAGCTTAATCAATTATTTCATTTGTATCATTGAAATCAATCATTTTTTAGGTAATAATGACTTTTATTTACATATCAAAATGATCACATTTCACCAACTGGACACGCACAGGAAGTATTACATTTTATGACCAGAAACACAGAAATTTGGGCTTGCTCTTCTGTCACCAAGTTATCCATATTTGGAATAATGTCCTTTGAACATGCTACTTTTAAAATTGAACCTTAACCTATTCCTTTCAAGGGGTGCTACTTGATTCATTCTTGAAAATAACTGTTCACATGGGTGTGTTTTTGCGAGCACTCCTGCAGATAGATTATGACTGTTGAAATACTTGTCCGTCATATTTATTTGGTCTCTATCTGTACAAGACCTCACCAATCGGTCTTAGGTTTGATTTCCAGTGGTGGGAAGATATCTGCCTATTTAAGATTGAATTGTTACCTGATAACTTTTCGTCACGTTATGTTTCAGCATTGTTTGCACATCTGAGGTCGTTTGCGGTATGTGACGTCACTCATGCATTTTTTCGCTTTTCCAAGAATTGCCGTTACATTTTGCCACCTGTGGTTTAGGTGGCTGTTTGATCAGAGCCTCTGCTTGTCGCTGACCTTGAAGGTCCTGTCCTCCTATTTTCCATTGTTCTCTCAGTTTGTGTTGATGACCCCCAAAGCGCAGCCCACGTTCGTACATTTTGCCTACTCACAGTCAGCAATCCAACTATTCTCCATCCACTGTAAGAACGAAGTCAATGGAAACAAATACACGTGGCTACTGAGACGTCGTGTTGGTTATCACATGTGGGACTACAGTGGACCAACCCGGTATGATTGGAGAGTCAGGTTAGAGAGACTCGCCCTGGGTTCTAACCTAACCATACACTTGATGAAACCCATAAGTTCATTGCTCATATTTTCGTGAACCAACGAAGGGCATTGCAATTACTTGGGATAAATTATACATCTAAACTGTTCTGAATAACAATAATAATAATAATAGGGATAAGAAGTAACGGAAATTACTTTTAAATGAAGTATAATTCTTTACTGATAAAGTTTTTAAAACAATTCTGCAAATCAAAACTAATGCTATTCAATTGATTGATTTAGTTTATTTTACTTCGCGTTTTGTGCTTCTTGGCTAATTTACGAAGATGGGGATGAGTGATGAAAGGATGAAATTGATGAATGGACATTCACAAACAACCAAGCCCGACCGGGATTCGAACCCGGGACCCTTGGCGTTGCAGCGCGATGTGCTAACCACTCGGCCACAGGGTTGGGCACTAATGCTATTCAATCTCCCTGATGGAGTAGTGTGAACGTCCTATTGTGCTTATTCTTGCTTCATATATTTCATTAGTGGCCGCGGTGGTTCAGTCGGTAACGCGACTGACTACCATGCTAAAGGTCCCGGGTTCGATCTCCGGCCGGTTCAAATCCGGGAACACCCAGCGTCGAATAACATGGGTACCTGGGGGAAACCCTGGGGGTAAAGGCGGTCAGGGGCGTGATGCTGATCACATCACCCCCCACTCACGACCGGATCACGCCTTCATGGCGTGGTGCTATGCACAGGGGATTACTTTAGTTTTTTTTTACTTTATATTTCATTAGATCACCCTTATTCTCAGCGGCATGCACACATCAGGAGTGTATATTCTACGCCAGCTAGGCTGTCTTGCAAAGTCCGAAGCACACATACTAAAATATAGAAGTAAAATCGATAAGGAAATGTGAATAAGGTTGTTCATTTCGATAAGAAGAGATTGTGCATCATGAGTTGGCAACGTGATTTCTTAGGAGTTTGCAACCTGGCTGCCGTTGACATGGCAACGTGACTTCCTTGAAGACGCCAAGAGCGAGCAAATTGGGTGTGTCTAACTACTTTTACACGGCGTTTACGAAGGTCCAGTCTTCTCCTTTCGTGGCCTAGGACCAGGTGTGAAATAGTGAAATCTTGGACTCATCATCGTATCCTACTTTAAACCTTAGATCCAGTCCCGATTACCCTATCTGTGCATAAAGTGGACTAAAAAATTCAAGAAACTCAACAACCATCGTCCTCGACGTTGCGATTAACCTATGTAGATCCTTGAAAAAGTGTTGTAAAACAGCCAAATTACACGCACAATAATAACGATGTTATTATAATTGTATCAAGATTCTTCAGTCGCGTTATTCTTGAACACTGTTGCCCATAATTCCTCTTCCGTATTTTTTTTTCAAGCCCTGTTTCTGGTCTAGAAGCCAAAACGTAAAAAGTGCTTCGCAGTATATCTCCCTGTTTGTAACGCTTGCAAGACATAACTTCGTATCCGTTCCCGAAGAGCGAATTTTGCACACAATGTGGGAGATATATTAGCCTGTTCTTCCGAGCACTGCCTGCAGAGTGTCCTGCAGAGTCCTTTCAATCTAGGATGAAAAATTTGGCCGCTTGCCCAAGACTGGCCCATGCGACGAATGGAAACTTTTATTTTCCTCCATCCCGTCTGCAGTAGTTTCATTGAATCTCCTCTGTGACGGGAAAATCTTATCGTGATGGTTCCTTTCTAAGCAAATTGTCAAATACTGATGCTTCTGAAGGGAGGATGGGATGGGCATGGTGCCCAAATATCAGACTAGAATTTTCGATACTGGCGCCTTGGAATAAGAACTTCCATCCTGGACATGTACTTTTATGGCGTCAACCGAGACTCGTGACGTTCCTATTTTTCTTCATAGGCGTCACATGGCGGTTGCAAGGGATACTTGCTCCATCACCAAATTGCAGGTTAATTAAATTTACAAATTAATGCTACTTTTGTTAACCTCCTCGGACCCGAGAATCAAATATAGAAAACTTTTTGATTTTGCCCCCCCCCCTCCCCACACCCTGAACTGCATTTTGCAGACTAACAAGGCTCTGGCGTCTGGACTTACTACCAGTGGGGTTTGTTTTGTGGCCTGCCCATGTATGCTTGTGATTGTCTCTTCATGTATCACATTCATCCTCATCTCCGCGATTACCCAAAAGTGGCAGAAAAGCGAAGCACAATAAAACAAATGAATTAAGAGGTGTATGGTCTATTTCTGTAACACACTTTAAACTATAGATCCAGTCCCGATTAGCCAATCAGTGCATAAAATGGTCTTATACGAATAACGCAGTGGTAGATTTAAATTTAAAACCAAATACCAGTTGATCTCGGTTTAAAATTAACAAGCGATTTATCTTGGTTCCATACGGTTGGAACTACACTGCCACATGGAAAAGTTAGTAAATAAATATCTACATAATGCTTCACTAATGTAGCCAGACCTGCCAAAGAGGATTAGCCAAACTTGACTGAGTTGCAAAGTTACCTGACTACAATGGCGGGTAAACTTTTGTACGGGCAGCTGTTGCTTGTGGGATAATGGACCGGGTTCTGTAGACCCTCGTCACACGGCCTCTGGGGCTGTAGCACCATTGTGCCCAATGCTAATATATACGGGGATTCGGGATTTACGTCTTCAGCGAGTTTGTAGCGGTGGCATTGGCGATTTGTTATTGTCAATTGCAACAGGAGGCTGCCCCTGCCCTCTGGAGGCAGTCACTGAGATGCTCAGGTAGGAAGGTCCCAGCAGACCTGTCACGGTCAGTGTTACAACTTTTTATTAACAGTTTTGCCAATAATTGGAACGCAGAAGTCGTGATTTGCATAGTCCACACCTTTAGTGAAGAATGAATAAAAAATGTAACGTCCCATGCCCTAGTCTGTCGCCACATTCTACAGTGTTGGAGTTGGTTAAATATATGAAATAATAATTTTTATTATAGTCGATGTTAATGGTCGTACCTTTCGTATCAGGGAGTATTAAATTTTAATTGAATATTTTTTTATCGAAAGATAAGCTAATGAAAAAGAAATTGAGGCACAAGTATCATATTTCTCTGTTAAAATTATTATTTGTAATAAAATGTTATTCGCCTTATTTTATATCAGGAGTAGGAATGTGCGATGTCGATATTAAAATTCGATATCGTTTGAATATCAATATTGCAAATATCGACGTCGATGTGGATAGTATTGAGTGTTGGGGCCTCCCCCATGGCGCAGTGGTAGCGTCATTGCCTTGTAATCAAGGGGTCCCGGGTTTGATCCCCGGTGGAGGCACAAGTGGTTCGGATCCCACTTTAAACTGTAGGTCCAGTCCTGTGGACTTAAAACACCAACTCCAACCAAGTATTGAGTGTTGCTAGTTGAAGAAGCGAAAATAGGAGTCCCGTAACCAGAGTCTCACTTATCACACACCTTTCTTGGTCGAGCCCCGCCTTTCGTCTCCTAACGTAACGCCGGATTGCTTTCATTGTTAGGTTTAGGCCTCTTAGCATAAATACCTCGTCACAATAATTGCAGTGTATGGCCAGTTATTATTATTTACAAAATGTTTCTAGAATTTTCCTTTTTGTGTAAGGATAATATATGTTTGCTGTCTTTCAGATATCTTTAGTCTTTATGTAGTATATGCATTATTTTAAATAAATAAGACAATATTGTGAACATTAATCTATGCTCTGCTATGGAAAATAAGTTAAAGTAGACATAGATAAAAATGAAAACTATTACAAATACTGAAAATAACCTAAAAATTGCTTTAAAAAACGATCCATCCTTCGAAAATGGAAACTGCTAAACAATTTTAAAAATTATGCAAAATCATCAAATGCCTTGGCCTATAGATTATTGCACATTATTCGATTTGCTACCAGGTGTTGTATTCATACAACACATGAATAATTTAACGGTCGTATTGAAAAGTTGTTAGAACTGATTTTGAAGGAAACCTTGGGGTCCTGGCAACGTTTTGCTAGGGGCTTGCAGGGTCAAAAGCTATTAATTTCAGCTGGATCTGCCTTGGTTTGGCAACACTGGTCACGATTGAGGAAAGTTTCTTTTAAAATGTGCCTCACCTTCACCTGGTAAACTTCTCGGAAGGAAACGTGGCAACGTGGATGTTCTGGGCGACAACCTTGGAAGGGCGCGCCGCTCTCGTAGTCATGACAACAGCGGCCCGCATGGGGAGCGTGTGTGATGTTGCCAGTTCATGACGACAGGTGGGCAGAAGTTGTGCCCGAAATGCCGACCATTCCGGTTGCTTGGGGAAACAGAACGAGAATGGAAGGAGGGTTCTTCTCTCTCTCTCTCTCTTCCCTTTCTCTTTCTCTTTCTCTTTGTGGCAGTTCCGTCTTGCTGCTCTCAACTCTCAAGGCACATTGTGCATGGTGCGGTACGGAGGGAGCGAGCAAGAAAATTAGGGACGAGGCTTCGCAGGTTATCGGTCTCGTCTTGGCCTCGAAGAACAACTCTCGACACTATACAGAATGGCATAGATAATACGAGGCAAATCATCCATCGCCATTTTAATTCTTTTTTTAAAAAATCTAGATCCTGCGTTTTGTAAGGAATGGGATTGGATGCGAAGCAGATGTTGCCGTTTCTTATTGACTTTTTATTTTTAGTTCATGATAATTACATTGTGGAAAACAGACTGAATTAAAATGGCGACGGACATTTCGCCTATTATTACTTTTGCCGTTGGATATACAAATAGGTTAATCTGAACTTGACATGGAGTCCAAACCACTATAGTGCCTCCACCATAGATCGAACCGGGGACCCCTTGATTACGCTATGCTAACTCATAACCCACCCGCGTATAACACGCCACCACACCCGTTGTATACCTCTATAAGTCACACGGTGAAGCTATTTTGATCTGAAGTGTTCATTTTTATATTCATATTCTGGCCTCCCCGATGGTGTAGTGGTAAATTTGTCGCCCTGTTATCTAGGGGTTCCGGGTTCGATACGGGTGGAAACACAGTGGTTCAGATTTAATTTTAAACTGTAGGTCAAGCCCTCATTAGCCTATCTGTGCATAAATTGAACTTGAAACGAACATTTTATTTGCTCATCGCAGGATCGACGTACCTCTTACGTTGAATATATAATATGAATGTAGATCTCATCTTTTTACAGACGACTGCCTTGTCCTTGGTATAATGTCGACAAGACAAGGGTTCGGTTTTGTTCTTGTCTCCATTATTAAAATAGTTGGTAGAATATTAAGAGTCCAGCTTGACCATCGAGTTTTATCTTTCTTGATTCAGAAGTTTCCGAGTTCTCCATCTCGTGGACACAGTAGACGAACCCACTTTCTTTCCAGACAGTCCCCCAAAACTGGTTCCTTGAAATGCAAGTTCAGTTTCAGCAGCATCCGCGGTTTTTATTCTTCTTTCAGCTGTGAGTGAGTGAAAAGAGCATCCTCTCATTTCTCCATCACCTGCGCCTTGCAAGATGTAGCACGCTGTCAAAATACATTTCGGCGGACGCTGTTGAACGGGGCGGCATGAAACGGGATGTCCCGGGCGTTTCGAAGCACCCTTTGTTATCTGGACAAGGCCGATCAATCAACATGACGTGTCTCCATCTTTAGATATTCATCTTTTAAGTAGTTCTCCGGGCATCGCTATGCACGGTAATTCATCACTCCTTATTTATCGGAAGAGACGGAGAGACAGCCCGCCCTGTGAAGCCGCAGCCGCGATTTTGGTTTTCTGGAGAATTTCAGAAGGGTAGGGTGACTCCCGATCAGGTGCAAGCAGTTTTCCTCTAACTACCTAAGCAGTGGTTCTCGTTCCCAACCTTCGTGAGGCCGAGGCCCGGTAAATTCGTTTTTTTAAAAGTCGATGACCGATCTCAACAATTTTACTCGTGAATAGCTTTCTAGTTGTTTAATTTTATACGTTAATTAATATGTAGCCTTGAAATTTAATATTAATAAATAAATTATGCCATAATCATAGAGAGCAGCGGCGGCTGAAGGGGGAGAGCCGCCGTGCCATGGCACTACCCTCAGAAGAAATGCATACATAGCCCAAGTATTGTTAAATTAATACGTTGATAGTTTATAGACAAGGAGATTCGAATCTTGCAATCGGTCAAGCTGACGTGACGACCGCCCCAACCACAGAGTAGATATGAACAGCCCCAACCTCCTCACTGCATCGCCATCTGTTTCGTACCCTCGGCGAGGCAGCGATCCGCGCCACCCAAGAGCTGGCCTAACCAAGTTGAAACACGTGCAGAGGGTTGGAGAAGTCTCAGCGAGTAACATTTCCACCATGAGCCGGGAAGAAGGTGGCAGGGGGGTGGTGGTAGCCAATGGGGTTAGCCCATAAGACACCAGCCGTGCCCGTTTTCGCTTTGGCACAGCGAGGGAACTTTCGCAGTGTTGACACAGTTGCCATCTTCAGAGATAAGTCGCTAAATACGACGGATTTGTAAGACCCGTTGGGGAAGTAATTCGTGAAAAACGTACTATGTACTTTTGGAGAAACAACCTAGTATTTTTCCAAAGTTAAATGAACATTTTGATAATAGATAGATGCGCCTAGAGGGCCATCCAGACTTTTTAAAAATATAAAAGTAAAAAATCCTATAGTGATGCGAGT
Organism: Lepisma saccharinum; assembly: GCF_977018435.1. NCBI lineage: Eukaryota > Metazoa > Arthropoda > Insecta > Zygentoma > Lepismatidae > Lepisma > Lepisma saccharinum. The sequence continues at coordinate 108,901,329 of NC_139232.1, forward strand.
TTTCTTTGGCATTTCGACAATTTCTTTTGACATCAAATGTAGAATATTTTCAACATCCAGTTGGAATACGTGTGCATGGGGGACGAGAAGGTGAGTAGTAGTTGACTGAGATAGTGGCTGTCGCTATTTAATATTCGCAATTCATTTGCACGTACTTATAACTAATTTGCACGTACTTAGAACTAATTTGCACGGGTTTTAATTTATTTGCAAGTACTTAGAATACTTTACATTTATGTATTTGCATGTTTATAACTTTTTATGAATATATAATTATTTATTTTATGAAAAATATGTATATAGAAGGTAATGAGAGGTACTAAACGCTATGCATATGGTTTTATATTTATTACTGCAAAGTATGTAATGTATAAAATGTTAATATTAATGTTTATAGTATTGAAAATAAGTTTTCTATGGTTTATGAACCGCTATGAACGGTGGTAATGGGTATAGGTACAGGTCCAATTACGATTGGGGACGGTCCCGGTACTCGAACCCGCGATATGTAATATTATTAATTAGTACTATGTAATAATGTATGTTATTATGGTATGAAAGACGATGATCTCAGACGCCAGACAGGAGACTGTGAACTCCGCAGGTATAGGAGAAAGGATTTGGGGGAAGAGCGGTCAAGGTCAAATGACGTCAGAACGTCAGAACAAAGGAAGAAGCTGATTCACCAATCAGAGAACGCGTCGGTAGATTTTCAGAACCGGTTTTTTCAAGGTTAACCAGTACGCAAGAAGAGGGGAAAGCTATGCAATACTGTAGGGCAGGGGAGGTATTCAACCAGACAACAAAGGATGTCTGAGAATGCGCAGCAAGGGTCAAATCTCTGAAGCTATGCGGTTTCCGCCGCCAATTAATATTCCGCTCAGGTTTGCCTCCAAGGCACAGGACGCTTTAGCGCAGGTTTTTTTTATCTGTAATATGAAGAAGGGAGAGCTATTAGGGACGGGGCCTACAATTTTCACCATTTGCTTTTATCACGGGGTAACGAACCTAGGACCCTTTGATTATTGATTTAGGTAGTAAATGTATGTTACTGTGTGCTATTTAACTTAATTTTGAGTTTATTTTTTACCAAACTTTGACTTTATGTCAAACATTTTCACAGCTTATCCTTATTTTTACCAAAATAACACTATTTGTACTATTCAGGCAACACTTTTATTAAATTTTGGACTCACAAAGACATTTTTTTTCAACGTTTAACTTATTATTTTACAACTTTATATTAATTTTTTACCAAAATAACACTATTTGTACTAATCACCAACATTTTTTATTAAATTTTGGACTCACAAAGACATTTTTTCAACTTTTAACTTATTATTTTACAACTTTAAGTTAATTTTTTTACCAAAATAACACTATTTGTACTATTCAGGCAACACTTTTATTAAATTTTGGACTCACAAAGACATTTTTTTCAACGTTTAACTTATTATTTTACAACTTTATATTAATTTTTTACCAAAATAACACTATTTGTACTAATCACCAACATTTTTTATTAAATTTTGGACTCACAAAGACATTTTTTCAACTTTTAACTTATTATTTTACAACTTTATGTTAATTTTTACCAAAATAACACTATTTGTACTATTCAGGCAACATTTTTTATTAAATTTTGTATTTACAAAGAGATTTTTTCAACTTTTAATTCATTATTTACAAGTTTATGCCTATTTTTTACTCAAATAACACAATTCTATCTGTTCAGGAAAGACTTTTAGTTACATTTTCGACACACAAAGTGTGTGTTCTCAACTTCTATCTGTTTATTTCACAAGTTTAGGCTTATTATTACCAAAATAACACAATTCAATCTGTTCAGGAAAGACTTTTAGTTATATTTTCGACACACAGAGTGTGTGATCTCAATTTCTATCTGTTTATTTCACAAGTTTAGGCTTATTATTACCAAAATAACACAATTCAATCTGTTCAAGAAAGACTTTTAGTTACATTTTCGACACACAGAGTGTGTGTTCTCAACTTTTATTTGTTTATTTTACAAGTTTAGCCTAATATTTACTCAAATAACACGATTTGAACGTGTTTTTATTACAGTTTGGACACACACGCACTCTCACACACACACACACACATCCACACATACACACACACACACACACACACACACACAGAGAGAGAGAGAGAGAGAGAGAGAGAGAGAGAGAGAGAGATTTCCAAGTTTACAGGATTATTCTCCAAGTTTACTCAAATAACACAATTTAAATGTGTTTTTTGAATTATATTTTGTACACATGAAGTGTGTTTCGTCAAGTTTTACCCGTTTATTTTACAAGTTTAGGCTTAATATTACTCAAATAACACAATTTAATCTAGTCAGGAAGGATTTGTTATTATATTTTGGATGCACAAAGAGATGTTTTCAACTTTTTTACTGATTTTTTGCAGGGTACGTATTAATTTTTATTTATTTTGTTTTGTATACATTTACAAATTTTTAACTTAGAGTTTAGTATTTATTTAATTTTTTTCAAAAACACTAAAAAAGTACTTTTAGCTAAAATGTAAGCCACAGAATATATTATTATTATTATTATTATTATTATTATTATTATTATTATTATTATTATTATTATTAGGGATTACTGATTTCCACTATGCTATTTTTGGTTCTGTATTTCTATATGTATTTATTTAGGTCCGGTTACGCCTGCTACGTAGGAAAGTTTGTTTATTTTAGAGTTTGCTGAGTATTTTGTTACTTTTATACTAGGTAAAGTTTCCAAAATATATCAGGTAGGGCTCCATCCATATACTTTTGTTTTTGCTGTTTGGAGATGATGCGATCAGCATCACTCTCCATCTGCTTTTTATTTTATGTACACAATATTATTTTGAGGCTTAGTGAATTCTAGAGCCTATTTATGCAGGAGAGAGGGCTTGAAAATTTTCATTTCAGATAACCCACAACTATTTGTCAGAGTATTTTAAAGGATATTTTATATTTATTATGTGCTACTAGAATATCAAAGCTTGCTTAATTTTTATGTCTGTAACGCTGTTATTGTATTTCTAGCTAAGGCTTACTGGATAAAGTACACGAAATGTTTATCATTTCAACTATTTGCTTTTATACGAAGCCAAATTTTTAGTGTAACGAAAATTATTGTGTGTCTATAAAGACTGAAATCCCTTTCCCGATGGGTCCATAACTGGACGCTTACGAACATTGTTCCTTTTATTTTAAAAAAATATAACCATTTATCAATATATTGACAATTCACAGGACAAGACGAAGTTCACAGACGACTGACTATATGGACCATAGGTCCACTTGCTAAATTTTTTTCTATGCTAGAAGAATAATTTAGCCTTATAGCCTTTTTCAAGGTATTTTAGAAGTATTACTGGGTTTTTGGGTGCATCAACATTTGGGTTATTTCCATTTGTTTTATTATACGAGGCTACAATCACTATCTGAACACTGAAATTCTCTGATTGAAAATAAAAGCTTAGGGTGTAACTAGGGACTTAGTATGTATAGCGACAATTTATAGGACAACATGAACCTTACAAAGGATTATAGGTGACGTAGGACCACACGCCAGATCTTTGTTAATCTGCAAGAAGCACTTACAGCTAATATTACGAGGAAATGAGCTTGATTTTTACTGTTTCACGAGAATGCTATCTTTTATACACCCAATATTTGCTTTTTCAAGTAACTATTTGTACCAGAAGCACTTACAGACCAACTCTAACTAGACTTCGACTTATTCTATATCAGGTGCTAAATTTATAAAGAACTATGATTGTGTATATTTCTGAGGAAATACGCAAAAGCAGATTACCCGATTAAAGTATCTGAAAAACAGATTTTTCTATGCAACTATATTTTCATTGATTGGATTATTTAACAGATCAAACAGGAAGACTGCAAAATTTATTAAATGTAGTTCTATAGTATAGGTGGTTTCAGAGATATAAAAAGAACAAATATAAGATTTTGCTGTTTTTGCTTCTGAGGCTAATCGCGACGCTAAGGGTAAATGGCAAGGAAATGTAACGGAGGAGAAACAGTCCCAAAAGTTATGGGCTGCATGTAAGTTAATACCACAGAGATATTACAGTAGGTGTAGTTTCTACCACCAGAATTTTTCTATCATAATAATACTGGTTATGCTGTACTGTTAGCTAAAGATGCTGATATTTGAGAAACTCAAAAGCTTATTTGCAAAATTTTAAGATAAATAATAATCTGTTAGACTGTAAACATATTTTATATCCATTCTGCACAAGATCCGATGACAAAATTTAAAAATTGTAATCGCCCAGACAGGGACTCGAACCCTGGACAGATAGGTTAAAAGCCTAACGCTATACCAACTAAGATATCTGGGCACAAGGTATTGTTTTCTTGAAAAATTAGTCATGTTAAGAAATATATTGAAACATTTGAGAACACTTTTGGTCTGGTTCGACAGAGAAGGAGACAACATTTCCAAATTTTTACAGACTGGGTGTATTTTTCCACTATAGAGGCCTTCACTATATGTAATTCGAAACGCTAAAGTTCAGCTAGCTTCCAAAACTGAGGTAAAGATTTTGTTTGGCGAGATTAACAAGTTACAATTATATCCAGTTACGGACAAATAAAGCTAAAACTCTAAGATTTACTGTACTAGCCAAGTTTTAGTAACATTTTCTTCACTTTAGTACAAATACCAAAGAAATAGGTATATTTTATTTATAATTTGACAAAATGTACTAGTATTTAATTCACAAAGTTAGGTAAAAAACAGTATTTTTAAAAATATTGTTACTGCCTTCAAATGTTATGTTATTTAGCCACTAACAACTGGTTTACACTGTTTGGCATCCTTTAAATAGGAAAAGAAGGAATTATTTGTTTAGTATTTTTATATTTATTTAAGAAAACAATTCTACAGTTTAACTTAATTTTAACAAATTGTTACTAATTTATATATCAAAGTTATGTTATTTAGAGTGTATGAAGGCGTATAAAGTTAATATTTGTACTTATCAGTTCAACTTACAATTATATTTTACACACAAAAGATAATGTTTACAGTTAAATTACTTGAATCAGAGAATAATATTTTACAGTAATTGATTCATTCAGCAGTAGTCAGTACTTTTATGCATCAGAAAGTTTTCTTAATTTTCTATTACGCATGCTATTTTGGGCTATTCTTAAAATGTATTTCTAGGGCAAACTGGTTTAATTTTCTGCTTATAATGCAAAGTTGACAGTTTTCGCAAAATGCATTGTACATTTGTTATATTCTCTACTTACAATCCAAATATTATGCTTATTTAATGTATAACGAACTAACTCTCTAGCCTTCTTAAACCCGAATGTTCATGGCTGCAGCAACACATGCCTTTCATCTGTCCCTGTCCTGAGCAAGATCTATATACTCCTTTCCTTCCCTACCAATTTCCTTTAGGTCCATCTCTACATTATCCCTCCATCTTTGTTTTGGTCTTCCTATTGATCTTTTACCATCAGGTTTCCCAACAAGAATCCTGTATACTCTTCTTTCCTCTCCCATTCGTACCACATGATTACACACCTAAGTCTTCTTGATTTAATCATTCTAATAATATCTGGACATGAATACAAATTATGTACTTCTAATTTATGTAACCTTCTCCACTCATTTGTCTCCTCATCTGTTTTAGGCCCAAATATTTTCCTAAGGATCTTATTTTCAAACAGTCTCAATTTATGTTCCTTTTTCAATCTAAGGGACCAGGTTTATTTACTGTATTTAACTTTTATTTTTTGTAATTAACAAAAATTAAAAGCTCATACTGTAGTTATTATATCTTTTTCTATCAGCTTATTTTGAAATTAATATTATTAGTTATAGTCTTTGATTTATAACTATATTGCTTTTTATCAATTTATCTAAGAGTACACGCAAACAAACACATGTGTACACACGTTTATGTAAATAGATATGCCTTTTTTCAATATTTTAGTATGAAGATTGCACTTTAGCTATTTAAGCAAGGGTAGGAAAGGAAGGATTTCTGAGAATTTGTTGCAGGATTTTGTTGTCCAAGTATAGATGAGAACTGAGCTGGGAGACTGTTTTGAACATTTTCATGATAGTTTGCATGTGAACTGTATGCAAATTGAGCACTATTGACTGTGTATGCTTCTAAGTTTTGCTGTTATTTTACATCAAGTCTGTGAGACTGTAGTCAGTTTTCCCTTTTCAAGTAGTTTTTATTGATTGTATTTGTATATGTTTTGGGGACTTAGCAGTTTTATGTTATGAGGCAGTTTGTTGTAGAATATTTTTACCGGATTGTTTTGAGATATTGAGTGTCTGCTGTTTTACTTGTAATTATTTTCCTTCGTGTGTTGTGTATTTGACTATATTTTGTCCAAGTTCGTAGTATTTAGAATAATTGTTATTGACTTGTAGATGTAGGGAGTAATAATCCTTTGCAAGATGCTCTATACTTTAGTCTGAACATTATTCTTAGTGTTCACTTTTGAAGCCTTAGTATTCTGGTAGTATTACTAATGTAGAGGTAAATTAGGCTGAAATGTAGGCATTTTTCTGATACATTATACTCACTTAGTTGTTTCAGCAGGTAGAAGTTGCATGATGGTTTACTGCTGATGATGTTAATTTGCTCTTCTTATGTACTACGTATGATGTAGCTTACTTGAGTAACTGGAATTTTCTACTGAAAAAAGGATTGCTTGTCTATTTTATTCCTATGTTGTTGAGTTTGTCCATAAGCAAGCCATGTTTTTACTCTATTCTATGCCTTGGAAGAATCTAGATATATTGTGTTTGCAGTTTTATGTTTCTCTAAGGTTTCAGCTATGTAGTTTTTTAAACTGTGCTATGGCTTAACTATTGATTTCTTTTTCTGGATGCCATGTTGGTTCTGTGTATTCCTCTTGCTGCTTGAATTTGACTTAGGTTGTTTGCTTTTTTTCTTAGATCTTTATATGTTCAGTATTTTTTATTTTTTTAATATTCTTTTACATAAAAAAATCAAAGTACATTGTTAAAGTCAAAGTGTGTTAAAATTCAATTTTTCAAAGTTAAAATTTTAAAAATACAATTTTCTAAAAACAAAAGTTATAATAGTATATTTTTGTTAGCAGAAGTTTTTATACTAGGGCAAATTATTTTGTTGTTAATGTAAAATTTGTTAGTTAATGTAAAATTAAAGTAATTAAACATCAATTTTTCAAAGTTAAAGCTTTAAAAATACAATTTTCTAAAATTAAAAGTTCTAATAGTACATTTTTGTTAGTAGAGGTTTTTTTTACTAGAGTAAATTATTTTGTTGTTAAAGTAAAATATGTTAGTTAATGTAAAATTAAAATAATTAAAATTCAAAAAAAAATAAAAAATACTGAAAATATAAAGATCTAAGAAAAAAGCAAACAACCTAAGTCAAATTCAAGCAGCAAGAGGAATACACAGAACCAACATGGCATCCAGAAAAAGAAATCAATAGTTAAGCCATAGCACAGTTTAAAAAACTACATAGCTGAAACCTTAGAGAAACATAAAACTGCAAACACAATATATCTAGATTCTTCCAAGGCATAGAATAGAGTAAAAACATGGCTTGCTTATGGACAAACTCAACAACATAGGAATAAAATAGACAAGCAATCCTTTTTTCAGTAGAAAATTCCAGTTACTCAAGTAAGCTACATCATACGTAGTACATAAGAAGAGCAAATTAACATCATCAGCAGTAAACCATCATGCAACTTCTACCTGCTGAAACAACTAAGTGAGTATAATGTATCAGAAAAATGCCTACATTTCAGCCTAATTTACCTCTACATTAGTAATACTACCAGAATACTAAGGCTTCAAAAGTGAACACTAAGAATAATGTTCAGACTAAAGTATAGAGCATCTTGCAAAGGATTATTACTCCCTACATCTACAAGTCAATAACAATTATTCTAAATACTACGAACTTGGACAAAATATAGTCAAATACACAACACACGAAGGAAAATAATTACAAGTAAAACAGCAGACACTCAATATCTCAAAACAATCCGGTAAAAATATTCTACAACAAACTGCCTCATAACATAAAACTGCTAAGTCCCCAAAACATATACAAATACAATCAATAAAAACTACTTGAAAAGGGAAAACTGACTACAGTCTCACAGACTTGATGTAAAATAACAGCAAAACTTAGAAGCATACACAGTCAATAGTGCTCAATTTGCATACAGTTCACATGCAAACTATCATGAAAATGTTCAAAACAGTCTCCCAGCTCAGTTCTCATCTATACTTGGACAACAAAATCCTGCAACAAATTCTCAGAAATCCTTCCTTTCCTACCCTTGCTTAAATAGCTAAAGTGCAATCTTCATACTAAAATATTGAAAAAAGGCATATCTATTTACATAAACGTGTGTACACATGTGTTTGTCTGCGTGTACTCTTAGATAAATTGATAAAAAGCAATATAGTTATAAATCAAAGACTATAACTAATAATATTAATTTCAAAATAAGCTGATAGAAAAAGATATAATAACTACAGTATGAGCTTTTAATTTTTGTTAATTACAAAAAATAAAAGTTAAATACAGTAAATAAACCTGGTCCCTTAGATTGAAAAAGGAACATAAATTGAGACTATTTGAAAATAAGATCCTTAGGAAAATATTTGGGCCTAAAACAGATGAGGAGACAAATGAGTGGAGAAGGTTACATAAATTAGAAGTACATAATTTGTATTCATGTCCAGATATTATTAGAATGATTAAATCAAGAAGACTTAGATGTGTAATCATGTGGTACGAATGGGAGAGGAAAGAAGAATTTGAATTTGAATTTGAATTTAAAATTGTGGGTGGGTCAGCACTAAGGCTATTTTGCACCCGTCACATTATGCGGGGTCCAGCCCCTTATTGTTACAAATAACAACTCTAGCGTTGCAACTAAAATCATAAAATATTATATTAAAATCTTCTGACTTTCGTTAAAAGCTGAGGCTGTAAAGGGGCACTCAGTACACATAAGGACAAAAGAACAGGACAACACAAACAAAATTATACTGGCCATGGGGCCAGTCGCCAGAGCCCCGTTAGTCTTCAGTCCAGGGTGTACTAACGTGGAAGTGAGGTTGACATTTGGGTGTACTACGTGGAAGGTCACCCCTTACACCCCGGAGAGGAAAGAAGAGTATACAGGATTCTTGTTGGGAAACCTGATGGTAAAAGATCAATAGGAAGACCAAAACAAAGATGGAGGGATAATGTAGAGATGGACCTAAAGGAAATTGGTAGGGAAGGAAAGGAGTATATAGATCTTGCTCAGGACAGGGACAGATGAAAGGCATGTGTTCTTCAGCCATGAACATTCGGGTTTAAGAAGGCTAGAGAGTTAGTTAGTTATACATTAAATAAGCATAATATTTGGATTGTAAGTAGAGAATATAACAAATGTACAATGCATTTTGCGAAAACTGTCAACTTTGCATTATAAGCAGAAAATTAAACCAGTTTGCCCTAGAAATACATTTTAAGAATAGCCCAAAATAGCATGCGTAATAGAAAATTAAGAAAACTTTCTGATGCATAAAAGTACTGACTACTGCTGAATGAATCAATTACTGTAAAATATTATTCTCTGATTCAAGTAATTTAACTGTAAACATTATCTTTTGTGTGTAAAATATAATTGTAAGTTGAACTGATAAGTACAAATATTAACTTTATACGCCTTCATACACTCTAAATAACATAACTTTGATATATAAATTAGTAACAATTTGTTAAAATTAAGTTAAACTGTAGAATTGTTTTCTTAAATAAATATAAAAATACTAAACAAATAATTCCTTCTTTTCCTATTTAAAGGATGCCAAACAGTGTAAACCAGTTGTTAGTGGCTAAATAACATAACATTTGAAGGCAGTAACAATATTTTTAAAAATACTGTTTTTTACCTAACTTTGTGAATTAAATACTAGTACATTTTGTCAAATTATAAATAAAATATACCTATTTCTTTGGTATTTGTACTAAAGTGAAGAAAATGTTACTAAAACTTGGCTAGTACAGTAAATCTTAGAGTTTTAGCTTTATTTGTCCGTAACTGGATATAATTGTAACTTGTTAATCTCGCCAAACAAAATCTTTACCTCAGTTTTGGAAGCTAGCTGAACTTTAGCGTTTCGAATTACATATAGTGAAGGCCTCTATAGTGGAAAAATACACCCAGTCTGTAAAAATTTGGAAATGTTGTCTCCTTCTCTGTCGAACCAGACCAAAAGTGTTCTCAAATGTTTCAATATATTTCTTAACATGACTAATTTTTCAAGAAAACAATACCTTGTGCCCAGATATCTTAGTTGGTATAGCGTTAGGCTTTTAACCTATCTGTCCAGGGTTCGAGTCCCTGTCTGGGCGATTACAATTTTTAAATTTTGTCATCGGATCTTGTGCAGAATGGATATAAAATATGTTTACAGTCTAACAGATTATTATTTATCTTAAAATTTTGCAAATAAGCTTTTGAGTTTCTCAAATATCAGCATCTTTAGCTAACAGTACAGCATAACCAGTATTATTATGATAGAAAAATTCTGGTGGTAGAAACTACACCTACTGTAATATCTCTGTGGTATTAACTTACATGCAGCCCATAACTTTTGGGACTGTTTCTCCTCCGTTACATTTCCTTGCCATTTACCCTTAGCGTCGCGATTAGCCTCAGAAGCAAAAACAGCAAAATCTTATATTTGTTCTTTTTATATCTCTGAAACCACCTATACTATAGAACTACATTTAATAAATTTTGCAGTCTTCCTGTTTGATCTGTTAAATAATCCAATCAATGAAAATATAGTTGCATAGAAAAATCTGTTTTTCAGATACTTTAATCGGGTAATCTGCTTTTGCGTATTTCCTCAGAAATATACACAATCATAGTTCTTTATAAATTTAGCACCTGATATAGAATAAGTCGAAGTCTAGTTAGAGTTGGTCTGTAAGTGCTTCTGGTACAAATAGTTACTTGAAAAAGCAAATATTGGGTGTATAAAAGATAGCATTCTCGTGAAACAGTAAAAATCAAGCTCATTTCCTCGTAATATTAGCTGTAAGTGCTTCTTGCAGATTAACAAAGATCTGGCGTGTGGTCCTACGTCACCTATAATCCTTTGTAAGGTTCATGTTGTCCTATAAATTGTCGCTATACATACTAAGTCCCTAGTTACACCCTAAGCTTTTATTTTCAATCAGAGAATTTCAGTGTTCAGATAGTGATTGTAGCCTCGTATAATAAACCAAATGGAAATAACCCAAATGTTGATGCACCCAAAAACCCAGTAATACTTCTAAAATACCTTGAAAAAGGCTATAAGGCTAAATTATTCTTCTAGCATAGAAAAAAATTTAGCAAGTGGACCTATGGTCCATATAGTCAGTCGTCTGTGAACTTCGTCTTGTCCTGTGAATTGTCAATATATTGATAAATGGTTATATTTTTTTAAAATAAAAGGAACAATGTTCGTAAGCGTCCAGTTATGGACCCATCGGGAAAGGGATTTCAGTCTTTATAGACACACAATAATTTTCGTTACACTAAAAATTTGGCTTCGTATAAAAGCAAATAGTTGAAATGATAAACATTTCGTGTACTTTATCCAGTAAGCCTTAGCTAGAAATACAATAACAGCGTTACAGACATAAAAATTAAGCAAGCTTTGATATTCTAGTAGCACATAATAAATATAAAATATCCTTTAAAATACTCTGACAAATAGTTGTGGGTTATCTGAAATGAAAATTTTCAAGCCCTCTCTCCTGCATAAATAGGCTCTAGAATTCACTAAGCCTCAAAATAATATTGTGTACATAAAATAAAAAGCAGATGGAGAGTGATGCTGATCGCATCATCTCCAAACAGCAAAAACAAAAGTATATGGATGGAGCCCTACCTGATATATTTTGGAAACTTTACCTAGTATAAAAGTAACAAAATACTCAGCAAACTCTAAAATAAACAAACTTTCCTACGTAGCAGGCGTAACCGGACCTAAATAAATACATATAGAAATACAGAACCAAAAATAGCATAGTGGAAATCAGTAATCCCTAATAATAATAATAATAATAATAATAATAATAATAATAATAATAATAATAATAATAATATATTCTGTGGCTTACATTTTAGCTAAAAGTACTTTTTTAGTGTTTTTGAAAAAATTTAAATAAATACTAAACTCTTAAGTTAAAAATTTGTAAATGTATACAAAACAAAATAAATAAAAATTAATACGTACCCTGCAAAAAATCAGTAAAAAAGTTGAAAACATCTCTTTGTGCATCCAAAATATAATAACAAATCCTTCCTGACTAGATTAAATTGTGTTATTTGAGTAATATTAAGCCTAAACTTGTAAAATAAACGGGTAAAACTTGACGAAACACACTTCATGTGTACAAAATATAATTCAAAACACATTTAAATTGTGTTATTTGAGTAAACTTGGAGAATAATCCTGTAAACTTGGAAATCTCTCTCTCTCTCTCTCTCTCTCTCTCTCTCTCTCTCTCTCTCTGTGTGTGTGTGTGTGTGTGTGTGTGTATGTGTGGATGTGTGTGTGTGTGTGTGTGAGAGTGCGTGTGTGTCCAAACTGTAATAAAAACACGTTCAAATCGTGTTATTTGAGTAAATATTAGGCTAAACTTGTAAAATAAACAAATAAAAGTTGAGAACACACACTCTGTGTGTCGAAAATGTAACTAAAAGTCTTTCTTGAACAGATTGAATTGTGTTATTTTGGTAATAATAAGCCTAAACTTGTGAAATAAACAGATAGAAATTGAGATCACACACTCTGTGTGTCGAAAATATAACTAAAAGTCTTTCCTGAACAGATTGAATTGTGTTATTTTGGTAATAATAAGCCTAAACTTGTGAAATAAACAGATAGAAGTTGAGAACACACACTTTGTGTGTCGAAAATGTAACTAAAAGTCTTTCCTGAACAGATAGAATTGTTTTATTTGAGTAAAAAATAGGCATAAACTTGTAAATAATGAATTAAAAGTTGAAAAAATCTCTTTGTAAATACAAAATTTAATAAAAAATGTTGCCTGAATAGTACAAATAGTGTTATTTTGGTAAAAATTAACATAAAGTTGTAAAATAATAAGTTAAAAGTTGAAAAAATGTCTTTGTGAGTCCAAAATTTAATAAAAAATGTTGGTGATTAGTACAAATAGTGTTATTTTGGTAAAAAAATTAACTTAAAGTTGTAAAATAATAAGTTAAAAGTTGAAAAAATGTCTTTGTGCGTCCAAAATTTAATAAAAAATGTTGGTGATTAGTACAAATAGTGTTATTTTGGTAAAAAATTAATATAAAGTTGTAAAATAATAAGTTAAACGTTGAAAAAAAATGTCTTTGTGAGTCCAAAATTTAATAAAAGTGTTGCCTGAATAGTACAAATAGTGTTATTTTGGTAAAAATAAGGATAAGCTGTGAAAATGTTTGACATAAAGTCAAAGTTTGGTAAAAAAATAAACTCAAAATTAAGTTAAATAGCACACAGTAACATACATTTACTACCTAAATCAATAATCAAAGGGTCCTAGGTTCGTTACCCCGTGATAAAAGCAAATGGTGAAAACTGTAGGCCCCGTCCCTAATAGCTCTCCCTTCTTCATAGTACAGATAGAAAAAACCTGCGCTAAAGCGTCCTGTGCCTTGGAGGCAAACCTGAGCGGAATATTAATTGGCGGCGGAAACCGCATAGCTTCAGAGATTTGACCCTTGCTGCGCATTCTCAGACATCCTTTGTTGTCTGGTTGAATACCTCCCCTGCCCTACAGTATTGCATAGCTTTCCCCTGTTCTTGCGTACTGGTTAACCTTGAAAAAACCGGTTCTGAAAATCTACCGACGCGTTCTCTGATTGGTGAATCAGCTTCTTCCTTTGTTCTGACGTTCTGACGTCATTTGACCTTGACCGCTCTTCCCCCAAATTCCTTTCTCCTCTACCTGCGGAGTTCACAGTCTCCTGTCTGGCGTCTGAGATCATCGTCTTTCATACCATAATAACATACATTATTACATAGTACTAATTAATAATATTACATATCGCGGGTTCGAGTACCGGGACCGTCCCCAATCGTAATTGGACCTGTACCTATACCCATTACCACCGTTCATAGCGGTTCATAAACCATAGAAAACTTATTTTCAATACTATAAACATTAATATTAACATTTTATACATTACATACTTTGCAGTAATAAATATAAAACCATATGCATAGCGTTTAGTACCTCTCATTACCTTCTATATACATATTTTTCATAAAATAAATAATTATATATTCATAAAAAGTTATAAACATGCAAATACATAAATGTAAAGTATTCTAAGTACTTGCAAATAAATTAAAACCCGTGCAAATTAGTTCTAAGTACGTGCAAATTAGTTATAAGTACGTGCAAATGAATTGCGAATATTAAATAGCGACAGCCACTATCTCAGTCAACTACTACTAAGGTGAGAAGATTTGTTTTCCCTTCCTCTTGTAATTGTGTTTTTAGTGAAGTGTCCTGTAGTGTATAAAGATAGATTAGTGAGTGAAGATGAATCGTATTAGTTTGTTATTACTTAAACACACACTGTTTTCCACGTTAGCAAATAAACATAAACATCTTGGCCAGTGGGCCAACCTCAAGGAGGGAGCGGGGTCATTGCGGAGGTTGTTTTTTTTTTCGATTTCTTGATCACGTTGGCACTACCCATCATACTTGCCGCCGGCCGCCACAGATAGAGAATATTAGTTCGATTTCTCCAGGCTTGTTGGCAAATATAAGATTTGGTTTAAATTATTGACAACTATTGGATCTAATGGAATCTTTCAGTTTCCTCTTTCCAATTTAAATTAATTTGGTAAGTACTGATTTTCATTGGCATGTTCCATTTCGCACACCAAAAACTTCCAATTAATCAGAATATTTCCATTTCAGTAAATTTGTTAATAAATATTGCTGCGCAAACTAAATTGACCATGGCGTCCGTCCGCCAACCTCCAGATTTGGGGGCGGGAAGCATCGCACACCCCTCGTACATCGTTTGATCGCTCGGTACCACTATCACGAAAGGATTTCCTGTTATCGCAGTGGAACCCCGAACGAGAGGACATTTTTCCAGATGGTTGCCACATCAGGCTGCAAGTCGCTTCACCCTTCACACCGTAATTCCAGAAGGCCCCCACGGTTGTAATTCAAATTTGGAGACTGCACGGGGGTGGGGAGGCCAAACCCCTTTCAGCAACTTGGCGAGAAGGAAGTTCCTCTTATCTCTGAAGGCCATTTTCCCATGCTGTTTAAAGTATGATGGAACCACTATGTGGCCTCACCGGGTATCGAACCCTGGGACGTTTTGATTACAAGGTGTCAACGGTACCACTACTTCATCGGGGAGGTTTATAAACAAATTAGTATTTCACATTTCCTTTGATAAATAAAGTTCTCAGGATTTATATTTTGTATAAATAAATTGGGCATGAAATTTAAATGAAAGTATGTCCTAGAGAAATGACTCGATGCTCGAGTTTCAAGTTGGAACTACCGTAGAGTTCATTAGTTCGTCCATCTCTGATCACTAAGCATTAATCACCGCTTCACGACCTTCATCATCTCCCCGTAGTCAGAATTCCTTATACTCCTAAATTGCCAATCCATGCGGCCGCCCTTCAAACTATCGACCCCTCCCCCCCCCCCCCCTTGCGGTATCCGAATCCAATATTTAGCTGCTCTCGGATGAGCTTTCACATGGCCCTTGTTCATTTCCAACGATTTGGGTAAATTACTGAGAAAATTCTCATTGCCGCTTCCCTACGTGAAGCGAAATAACCTGGCATCAAAGGCTTTTAGTCTCGTCTGCCCTCCTTGGAAGTGAGCAGTTATGGAATGACCTCTTTGATGGAGGACGATTCCATATTTCCAGCGCAGAGATTTCAACCAGCTTACTTCAGGAATTGGGTACCCCTCTACATTTTTGGAAGGGATTACAACAGTACCCTCTAAATCCGAACGATCCGAATTGTACAGTCACGGACACTGCCGGGTTGTAATGAATGCATAAACTTATAATAGAATCGTTACAACCCGGCAGTGTCCGCGACTGTACTCTTGCACTCCCCTCAAAAAATTTCGAAAGACCCAACATGATACCGTCCAAAGAGTCTCATGTTTAGTAGCTAGACGCATTACCTTCCTATACAAGATAATGAAAACCATCGCGAACCTATTGCACCGCATTTTGATTCTGATTATCTCGCTTGTTCTCTGCTGTGGAAAACTTTATGAAGACGTAAAAACTGTTTGAAATTAGTGCATATCTATGGAATGAAATACAGAGTTTTATCTACTGGTATTCCGCAACTGTAAATGTGTTTGTTTTTTTTTAAATGGTGTTAAATTCAATCTTCCAAATAGCATAACATTTAAGAAACAATTAAAAAGTCGAAAACATTCTGTGAATGTTGCTTTTTATATTGGATGTATAAGGTGATGCAAATTTTGCTTTTCCAATTGAAAGTTGCCTTGAAAACAAGGGGTCCCGGATTCGATACCCGGTGTAGGAAGTTAGTGGTTCGGATCCCACTTTAAATTGTAGGTTTAGTCCCGATTAGCCTTAATGTACATAAAGTGGACTTAAAACAGCAACTCAAACAAACAAAACAATTGAAAGTTGCCACGTACTGCATTTTGCAGACTAACGAATCTCTGTGGTGTAATCCTATGTTGGATTTGTGTTGTGTCCTATACAATGTAGGAGTACGTGTGTGTTTGTGATTGTCGTTTCATCCTTCCATCATTCATCCTCATGATCGCAATTAATTAAAAGGCAGATGTAAAGCGAAGTATAATAAATCGAATCAATTAAACGTCTCGTTTTTACCAGTCTCGGCTTCGGTACCATCGTCACCTATTGAAGTAGTTTTTTTAATATTTTTTTGTGTCAAGTCCCTTAGCGTAACTAAAATCAACCAGTGTCCCTCAGGACTAAAATCTCCTTACCCAGGTTAAAAGCTGAGGCTCTCAACACATACAAAGACAAAACACAGGACAACATATAACAATACAGAGGATAATACTGGCCGTAGGCGCAGACGCAAAAGCCTCGTTGTCATTTGTTATTATTTCAGGTTTTTGTTTCATAAAATGGACCATCGTGGATAAATTTCTCGTACGTTTTCAGAACGAACATTAATTTGCACACTTCTAATAATCCTAGCGTTAATTTGCACACGTGTTAATCCAGTTGTTAAAGTGTTGTCTCAGAAAGCAACAACCATACTTATTTGACCTTTAAGCCATAAACAGTAACAATGTATTTCAACTTCCTTTTGCATGAAAGATAGCCGATATCTTATTACCGATGCATGAGATCTTATTAGCATTCCTTCTTATTACTTGTGCGCGGGCAGTAACCAGTAGTAATAATGATAAGCGAGGACCTACAGCACGACTTTTTGCCTTGTCTTCTGTGAATGATAGGTGTTGATGATTGCTACTTTGCTTGGTTTCCATGTAGCGTATCTAACAGGAAATCGTGTTTCGTGCCTGCACGTCAATTTTCTACTCCTATAATTTAGTTCCAGCGAGAGAGAGAGAGAGAGAGAGAGAAAACCGATTTGTTTTTTTAAAGGTAGCGAGCATGTGTACGAGGATTGATCGAAAACTTGGTGGCATGTTGTTGAAGCAATTCAACCGTCATGTACTCTGACCGGTATTTAGTATCGTTACTTCTTGTACAGAGAGTGTCGAGTAACGAGCTTCTTTGGCGTGGAAATCCTGGAAAACCTGAAAAAGAATTAGGGAAATCAAGTCCTAAGTGGGGAAAAAATACGTGGAAAAGTCAGGGATTTTGAAAATACATCCAGTCATCTGGAAAAGATAGGATAATCAAGTTTTTAATTGGCAGAATTTCAGAATGAAAATAAGTTTCGCGTTTGTCTTGACCAAGCTTCTACATAGATAAACAGAAACATATGAAGAAAGAGAAACGTGTAAAGAAATAAGAAGCAAGAACATGGAATGACAAATTAAGAAGGGAACAAGAAAAATAGAAACCTGAAAAGTAAGAGAGAGCAAGAAAGATAGAAACGCGGAAAGAAAAAGTAAGAAAGAAAGATCAAGGAAGATGAAAACGTGAAAAGAAAGAGAAGGAAAGAAACGCGGAAAGAATGAAAGAGCAAGAAAGATTGAAAGGTGGAACGGAAAAGTATGAAGAGTGCAAGAAATAGACATAGAAACAAGGAAAAGAGAGCAAGAAAAGATAGAAATTTGAGAGAAAGAGAAAGAAAGAGCAAGAATGGTAAACACTGAAAAGATTGAAAAGAGAAAGTCAGAAAGTTAGCAACGTGAAAAGAAAGAAACAAAGTCAGAGCAAGAAAGAAACTTGGAAAGAAGAAGAAGACGAAGATAGGAACGTGAAATGAAGGAAAAGAGAGAGAAAGAAATATAGAAACGTGAGAGGACATACAAAGAGTAAGAAATACAGAAAGGTAAAGAGAGGGAGCAAGAAGCATAGAAACGTGAGAGAATGAAAGGTCGATAGATGGGGAATAGAGAAAAGAAGTGGAACGTAACATTCATGACTACGGAAGCAGGTCGCACTTGAAAATTTTTCGTCTCACACTTGAGCCCACCCGAAACAAATTTCCTGGCGTCGCCACTGGTTAAATAACTATTCAAGAGGAAGTAAGGCCGGGTCATTCTAATTGTCAAGAAGAAATGATTATTTATACAAAGGTATTTCCCCAAATTTATCTCTATGCAGGACAGTTTAGAATCACATGCATGTTTTCACGATCCCGTCTCGCCTTCTTCTATGTACCATTTACACTTACGCCGGGAGATGTTTGCCTCTCCTCTTTAATCCTGCCCGTATTGATTGAAGTGACATGGAAAGCGTTGCGAATGACATCCTACAGTCGGCTTTGTAAACGCACTCAGCTCTGATGGCCCAGAGTCGATTATGTTCTCTTTGTGTTACTCGCTGCTAAACGAACAACTAATTCAGTACACTTCAGTCATTTATTGTCCCTTCCTTATATTTAGAACTTCATTCGTGCCCTACATTTTGCTTGCATTTTTCTCTTTTGTTCTCATATAAATCGTAGCTATTTATCTCGTTCAAACAACTTCTCCTCCCGTTTATTATTTTCTCATTACAATTCCTCATCCGTTCCTTTGTTTCATTTCCTACAATCGCTTTTATTCTTCAACTTTTCTTTCATTTTACAATTATTCCTCTCCTTTCCTGCAGGTGACCTGTCTAAGCACGCCACATCGTACATCCTGGACTGCATTTTGCAGACTAACGAGGCTCTGGCGTCTGGATTCACAGCCAGAATAATCCTCTGTAAGGTTTGTGTTGTATGCTCTTCATGCGTGTTCATGATTGCCTTTGAGTTTTGGTTTCAAGTTCACTTTATGCAAAGGAAGGCTAATCGGGACTGGACCTACAGTTTAAAGTGGGATCCGATCCACTTGCGCTTCCACCGGGTGTCCTACCCGGAACCCCTTGATTACAAGGCGACGACATTACTACTACGCAATCGTGGAGGCCGTTTGTGATTATCCTTTCATCAATTTCATTCTATCACTATTTATGTTCGTGATTACGCGAAAGTGGCAGAATAGTGAAATAAAATAAATCAAATCAATCATTCCTCTCCTAGCAACTGATTTTCTTGTATTCGTAATATTATGTTGATTTTTATTCCACATGCTTTTATTATTTCTTAATTTTTCCTTTTAACTCTTCCTTTTATTTAATTTACTTACATTTGTCGCACTTTGCTTTCAAATAATTTCTTTCCTACTCTTTCATATTTAATATATTTTCTAAACAAGTGTTTGGAAAAGTGTTTTATTTTATTTATAAATTTATATTGATTATCATTTCACATTCTTCCATTTATTATTTCTTACTTCCCCTTTTAATTTAATTATTTTTCCCTATTCTGGTATGATTAATTTATTTTTATTCATCTTCGTTTTATTTCCTCTTCTTTCTTGTTTAATGATTCTGTACACATTATTTATATCTAATTTTCTTCCGCTAAATTTCCGTTTAGTGAGTGATATTTTTAGCAGGTTTGGAAACAATAATAGTGAAAAGTTAACATAATAATATCGAGAAGTTATTCTTAACACTATGTTCAGCTTTTACATAAAAATCATCACTCTTTTATATTTTTTTCAGGTGAGTACGATGTTGAGTCCTGCATCGAAGCCGATATTTTCAGGTACAGTGCTCACTTTAGCAATAGGTATTTGTAAACACTTAGGAAATAACTATGTTCATTTTTATTCTCGCACTTATTTATACAGAGTGCTTCAAATATAATGATACATATAAAAAAAATGTGTATGTGTTGAGAGTATTTGAAGCACGCTGTATTTGGCGTGAATTCGACATGACTGTATATTTTGACGGGCCCTGGTTCTATTGTTCACGATGTTGTCGTTTTAGTCAATCGTGTACGGTGGTAAAAACAAATGACGGAAGCCACATTAGTAATTGGTTAGAATTGTTCAACATGAGTTAGTTATATTTACTACATTCATGTAAATTCAAAGCGAAATGTCATCTATGGAAATGATTAAATAATTGTTGATTGAATTTATAGATTTAGACATGTTTGCTTTTGAGGAAAGAAAAGGTTGTAGGTATTCGAGTGGTTAAATTTCGAAAATTATCTGAGAATAGCAAACAAAAGGAAGTTTTAGAGTGACAAAGGTTCTCTATATAATATAATCTATTTATCCACCACAACTATAGTATTCCACCTCTATAGCTGTTTTATATGATTGTAACTTAACCCGTGAATGACGTAAAATTTGGAGACCTGTTTCAGTTAGGGGTGACCACAAAATCAGAATTTCAAATTATCCGATATCCGTTTCGAATGTAACGGATAATCCGAATTATCTGAATATTCAAAAC
This sequence comes from Lepisma saccharinum, assembly GCF_977018435.1. Lineage (NCBI taxonomy): Eukaryota > Metazoa > Arthropoda > Insecta > Zygentoma > Lepismatidae > Lepisma > Lepisma saccharinum. The sequence goes on from NC_139232.1 coordinate 108,922,357, forward strand.
CGTCCTCCGAAGTGTACCGTTTATCCGTTTTGCCTTTTCTCCGCATATTCCCAATCGGTGATGTTCGTCTTTCTGCCGTACTAATTCTTAGCAGATCCATCACTTGTATCTCCACGATGTTTATCTCTACGTAACCTATATCCGCGATACCCGTATTGCTGCTGAAGGAATCCCAATCAAATCCATCATCCGTTTTCATCTTTCCGTTTTCTCTCCCTGTCTTTATCAACTCTCCTGTCACTCGCCTATCCGTATTTCTATTTTCTTTCTTTCTCTACCGTTTTAGCCGACCTCCGTGGCGGAGTGGGTTGCACACCTCGCTAAAACGCCAGGGGTCCCGGGTTCGAGTCCAAACCTTAGCGTGGGTGTTCTAAGCGAGTGTCCTTTCATCAATTCCATCATACCATCACTCATTCTCAACTTCGCGATTAGCCAAAAGTGGGAGAAAACCGAAGTAAAATAAATCAAATTAATCGGTCTTTCCTTCTTCACTTTCATTCTCTTTGCATTATCGTTGTCCTTCTGTCATTTTTGTCACCTTCTCTGTGTCTATCTCCATCTCTATGCTCTTCTTTTCTTTCCTGTTCCCTTCATTCTGTTCTATTTATACACACGATCTAGAACGCGAAGCTATGCGTGAGAGCCTGGAATTCGATTCGACAGACTGTTTATTGTCGAAGAAGCAGTTTTTGTCCCGGTTCAGATATGAGCCAGCTGCGTCACGTGACTAAATCACACGTTACGTGGTCATTGGCTTCTCCAAAGAGGAAGTTAATTGCATACCCTGTGTCGACTTCAGTTTTTCTTCTCAAGCTCTGCTGGGTTCATTTGTGTGATTTGATTTTTTCTTCACACTATTACATAGAAATTGGACATTTGGTTTATTGTGGTAGATAATTTATAGTAAGTAACCTCTACATATACTTCTTCCTGGCTGTGCTCATTGCCGAGATCATAGCCTCGCTCACTCAAGTGTGTTGAGTGTCTATTCACGATCTCGCCATCGAAGGTTCGACGTTGGAGTCCTAGTCGTGACCTGGCTATACTTTTGCGAGTGTCTCTTCATCATTGTCATCTAATCATCATTCTTAACCATACCTATGGCTGATTCAGAGCAGCAATGAAGTAAAGTCACGCGTCGATTCTTGTGTTGCTTCAAGGACAGATAAATCAGGGTAAGTTGTTAACACCACCTACATACAAGCCCCGTCTGTCCCTCAACGTGGTCGCTACAAGCGTGGTCGCTCTTGCCTCGAACGTGTTTGATAACACCTCCTATCTGTCCTGAAAATGTTCGATAACACCCCTTATCTGCTGTTTGCTAACACCACCACCTACAAGCCCTGTCTTCCTGAAAGTGTTCTATAACCCCACATATCTGCCCCGTGTGCCCTGAAGGTGTTCGATAACACCATCTTCAAGACCCGTCTATTCTGAAGTGTTCCCTAGCACCATCTATCTGCTCCTTCTGTCCAGAATGTGTGCGACAGCATCACTCATCAACACCACGTTGGCTGACTCCAAGCCACCGTCCCTTGTTTGATGTAGGCAATTTGTACAGTTTACGAACTTCATATGTAAAACCATGTGTGTTCATATATCCAGACTGCCGACCGTATGTCCTGGTTACGATGTGCTTTTTTATCCTCTCATCCCACCAGCGTGTAATAAAACTTCAGTGATAGAGCGAGCAGCCGAGTTAAAAAAAAGTGTCAACGTATGCTGATCATCATAAAACTTTGCTCGTCAATTTCTCTTACCAGGCATTGTCAGTCGTCCGCCCGGAACCGTAAACAGAACTTGCCACAAAAAAGTCTAATCGATAAACGTTAGCCAGTTGCAATGTATAAGCACTCTTGTCGCTACAGGAGGCTGTAAGGTCACCCCTTCAAATAAAACAAAATGTCTTCCTTTGATGATAATTGATCAAATAAATAAATTTCTGTTAATTAATATTGCAGTAGCATTACCTAAAAAAAAGTGTTAGCTGCAAAAGTGCGATTGATAACCGAAACTAATTGGGATAACTGGCTCTTAAGGGCCAAAGCCTGCAAAGCGACTTTTCATTGGGCGGCACGTCAGCTCATGGAGTCCCATTGCCACTCTTTCCTAGACTTCGATTGATTGATTGATATGCTTTATTTTACTTCGCCTCTTGTGCCACTTTTGGCTAATTTGCGAAGATGGGGATGAGTGACGATATGATGAAATTGATGAATGGACACTCACAAACAGCCATGCTCAGGCCGGGATTCGAACCCGGGACCCCTGGCGTCGTAGCGCGATATGCTAACAACTCTGCCACGGGGGCCGGCTCCTGGACTTTGAGACTTGAAAAAGTAGAATGAGAAACGAGAACCCAAAAACCTCAGCAGAATTTTATACTTTCAACCACTATAAATAGTTTCTTCATTCTTAGAAATACTAATAAAGATACCACGCAACAATGGCTTGGAGACTAAAATTTCCCTGAAGCTTGTAAAGATTACATTGATCGTGAGTGGTGAAATTTTGATCAGAGATTAGAACGGCTTTGTATTGTAGTTTTCTGCCAATCCGAAAAATAAGAACACTTTCCAATTACAAGCCTGCCTCCGTGGCAGTATGGTCAGTTTCAAGTAATCTACGAAGCAGAGGTCCCGGGTTCGAAACCCTGGTTCAGGCATGAATATATCATTGTGTTTGTCCATGCAATCACTTCATCAGTTCATCATTATACCCATTGTTTTTACCAACACAATAGGAAGAAAAAGTATCTACAATAGCAGAGATTGAAAGAAAGTCCACCTTACGCATGCTCAGATAGGATCATCGGGACTGACCTACAGCCTAAAGTGGGATCTGAAGGTAGAAAAGTGTCCAGTGGACGGAATCTGCTGGCACACTCGCACCGAGGCTGTGAAAGCCATTATTCTTGGTCTTGTGAAATACCATATCATTTTGCCATTCTGTCAATCGGCGAAAGTCTTGCGCTTCCTCCAAATTGGCTCAGCATGATTCCTGAAATAATCCAGGGAACAATGAATGAGCTTCAGAACAATGGACCACTGTGCAATGCTTCTGATTAAAAGAGATTGACCAATGAGTTGTGCTCCCGGGAAAGGATTAAGGAACGTGCAACAATGACAGGAAGGGAAGGGTAGAGCAAAATGAGAATTGAAGATTGGAGTTATGAAATGGAGAGTTGACTAGTAGTGGCGTGTACGTTTGTTCATCCGGATGCTACAGGTACTGGTCATACAGGATACAAATCTTGAGCTATAGGCACGCGGTGAAGGCATATAGTAGTTCGGATTTCACTTTAAACTGTACGCCCACTCACGATTAGCCTATCTCTGTGTAAAGTGCACTTAAACTTTGACTTCGTTGACAAGTAAGAAGTGAGGCAAGGAAGCTCTCCTGTAGATCGTGTTACAACACACATATACATGGATGTGTCTGTGTATGTTTGTGTTAGTGTGTTGGGTGTGTGTAGACGCACATACACATGGAGACACTCGCGCGTGCAAACACATTTAGTTTTGCACCAGCTCACAAATGCTTTCTGCAAGGTGGTTCTTCTATAAAAAATAAATAAATACTTGACCACCCATCCAAGCACCAGACCTTTTGATTGTCTCAGTTTTAAAACATTGTAGTAGTAGATCTCTGTATCAGAAAACCCCTATCAACCAATGTCGTCGAATTTCGATTTTTGTCTAGGTTGAGAACTTATGTGTATAAATAATATATGTAGTAATACCATAGTTTTGTTTTTAATGTTATTTTTTAAATTATCATTTATTTTAATTGTCTAACAAGCTTACGACCTCCTCTGTGGCCGTTCGCTCTAAGGCGCTGTGCTTTGGATTCCGGCTGTCGGGCGGCATGGGTTCGAGTCCGCCTGGGTTCAGTCACTAAGTTATCGGCCTGTGTATAGGACCGGTGGCAACCCACGATCGTGAGGAAATTGGGGAGCTACGAGTGCGCAGCGTAATCCGGTCTGGGAAATCTCCTATAACGACTGGGGGTTCGACGTGCTGACCCCACGTCACCCCATTACCGGTTGAAGAACTCCACACCTCTAGGTAGGATTGTGGGAGGGTGACTGGCAGTTAGGAGATAGGCCAAGGCCCTTCCAGGGCTGTCGAGACACGGATTATTATTATTATTGTAAGAAGCTTACATGACAAAGAATTGTTTTTGTTGGTATTCTCAACACGCAGGCTTTGTGGAAATAGGGAGTTTCTGAAATAAACGAGTCAGTTGCAGTTACTCATTTTAAAGAATTAACTTCGTACAGTTACCATTTCACGACAAAAGTAACTTTTACTTCTAACTGCGTTACAAGTAACCGAGCACTGCAATTATACTAGCCTCTTCCGGTAGGCCTAACTGCGTGTGCATTTCGAAGACTAATCGGAAGAGAAAACGGAAATTGCATCCTAGAAGATCTCGTTTGGATGACACAAGTTGCCTTTCCATCGGAGGAGATCAACGACCGACTAACAGTGTCCTCCCACGATGTCCAGTTACAGGTTTCTTAGCAAGGTCGACGTGCATTCAGCCGCAGATCTTGTAAACAGATTCGCGCATTCGTTCTGAAGAGAGTGCTAACACTCCTCGGTGCTCGTGGTGTTTGCTCAATGAACTCGGCGTTAATTTGGCCCGCATTGTAGCAAGGAGAAGGCCAAGGTTGTAGCGTGAACGGTGCTTATTAACAAGGTAGCTTATGCAGCAAGTGAGAAACTGCTGTGTAATGAAATGTCTGAATGGGCCATTGCAGTAAAGAATCAGAAATACTTGGCGTTCATTTACCCTGACTAGCGAAGTACATTTATTTCGTACTTTTATAGTTGACTTACTTCATTTTTTGCGTCGAGGTCAAGTGCGAGTCTCTCGTCAGTTGTTGCGTTATATACTCCTCCCACGTGCCGAGCGTTTCGTTCTTGCGCATGCGCTTTAATCATAACGCATGCGCCGCACTCTCTTTCATTAGTCCAGCCTCTTTGATTAAGCATACAGGCTCGCTCACTGGCACGCTAGCCTAAAACGTATGTCGATTATTATCACCTGAATTTCTAGAGTGTAATCTACCATTGCATAGGGTAGCTCTCTATTTGTCTTCACGACGCTGGGTCAACCGATATCGTGAAACTTCACTGGTAATCGAACCCAGGACTGTAGGGGTGAGAACGCTAACCATTCGGCTACCTGGGATTTGTTTAAGTGCTGAGCATAACGTGGTGCAATCAGCGACAATGATTACAGTATGCAAATTGACCATTGAAATGTTTGTACTTGACTGTTCTTCACTATGTGTGTTTCAAGGGAAAGTAAACACAGAGAGTGTGTGTGTATATATATATAAGCGAGTCTGATTGTGTGTGTGTGTGTGTGTGTGTGTGTGTGTGTGAGAGAGAGAGAGAGAGAGAGAGAGAGAGAGAGAGAGAGAGAGAGAGAGAGAGAGGAAGAGAGTAACATAAAACACATAATAATAATAATGTGAACAAAACGAACTTGTATTATTTATTTAATCAAAATCCCTTGTAAACTTATGCTTTATTGTTGAATATAGGCTAACATTTAGGGTAGCTTATGGGGAGAAGGGGGCTGCAGCTCCGGTCCTCTATGTGCAAAGGATCCGTCTCCAGGGAAAAATTACTTTGAAAAGTACCAGAAAATGAAAGAAATGAGATATTAGAATTGTGATAAAAATATAACTAAATATATTGGCGGTGATATAAATGCATGTTTGAAATCCTCCGAAAGAAATTACTTAGGAAAAGACGAAGAGGAAGAGGTGGCGCACTTTTAAGATAAAAACCGGGACACCGAGCGTGCCAAGGGAAATCCTTTTCTGTTTACCCAGGGCAGGCTTGACGGAAGTGGGTCGGTCGCATGCAATTTACATGAGCAAAAAAAATCCGTCGCGAGGGCTTTTCCCCGACGACCCGAGGGAACGACTCCTCCCGATTCGCCTAAGTCGAGAATTGCATCGCGGGGACATCAGGGATGCAATCCGCTGCAGAACTTTATCGTCTCCCCTGGGAAGTAGTTTTCCTCGCATCGCTCGCTCCGTGAGGCACGGTGGGGCCTCTCTCGTGTCTTCACGCCGAGGTGGTTCCAAAACAGATTTTGTCCTAATTCGCCTCGCAGGTGTGTCTGGAGCTCAGCTCGTTCGCGAAGACATCGATTGCTTTTACTGGGACGAGGATTCCAGCAGAGTGTGAAATCCCTGGAAACTTATGAAATTTTTATTGCGATCAACATGCAGACATCAACGAGTTATGACTAGGGAACGGAACTTTAGGTAAATAAGTGTTTTTTTCTGCGATAAGATAGAGACTTTTTTTTTGCCAAAATTCTGATCATAGCCTTATATGTCAACAGCAAATTTTATTTTACATAAAAACACATATTTTCCAGTTTTCCATATGTAAATACATATTTTGCGAATTTTCATTTAAAATACATAAAGTCGCTCATTGACTTCAGCTACCTCGAAATCCTCGAAGGAAAAATGTTTTATTCTCCGCACCTCTCTCATATCGAGAGTGTTAGGTTTGTTTTGTCTCTGAACACGCTCGCTGGCAGACTTCTGGCGCCTCGCCTACGATCCTATTGGGGGAAAATATTAACCCCACTGGATCTAACGCACAAGTGCTAATCTCAAAATGTACAGACATTTTTGGGGAAAAAACAAGGTTTTCAAACTTTGTGCCAAATTGCACGTGTTTTGGAAGGTGAGGAAGAGGAAGCTTTGGAAAACTTCAGTGTTAGTGACATTTCGTGCTTCAAATATGCAAAAATTGTTTCCTGTGACGTGAAGTGATCTTTCTCACAATATAAGATGTTTTTTTAGAGATAATCGTCACAGATTTACAACGGAGAATTTGGAAAAAACTATGGTGATCCACTGCAACTCTTCCAAAAAATAGCTCGCTAAGAGGTAAGCATTTAGAAACTGATTTCAGGTGTTTAAAATGCATGGCATATTTTGTTTTTGTTACCAAATGTTTTTTTTTTATTTTTGTCACATATATCCCTGTTTATATAACATATTTTCAACATTTATGACACATAAAAAATAAATATTTCTGAGTATTTTAGCACATAAAGTTCCGTTCCCTAGTTATGACTGCGAAAACCGATCCCGGGATCGAATTCCGGCGTGGGCATTCTTTGTGTGTCCCTTTATCAATTTCATCTCATCATCACGCATCTTCATCTTCACGATTATCCGAAAGGGGCAGAACAGGTAAGGAAAACAAACAAAATCAATCAATTATGAAATCTTTATCGCCTCTTCCGTAGATAGCAACGAGGCATGACAGAAAACCGATCTCCCCGTGGTGGAGTGGTTATCATTGAGCGCCACGATGCGAGGCGCCCCGGGTTCGAATTCCGGCCTTACCATGGGTGTTCTTTGTGAATGTCTCTTCATCAGTTTCATCATTTCTTCCTTCATTAAGACAGTTGTCTAATAGGGACATCTGTTGAGTGGCATCTTAACTACTAGAGTCGTTTTCACGTTCAGAAGACACAATGGGCTCTTATGGCCAATGCTTTTCTTATGGGAAATACAAGCGCGCTGTTGTGAAATTTCTCGATTTACAAATTTAGCTTACGTAAAATCGGTATCTGCAGTTTTGCAGGAAATTTTGTAGAGAATACGATGGTGAGCACAAAAAACTGGTAATGTGTTTACATATTTTTAGATAAATTAAAAACGCAAATTTTATGTAAAAACAAATTTTTTACATTATTTTCATTCCTAACGTTGAAACATGCCGTAAAATTGAAGCATTCATTATGAAAAAAATTGACACTGTTATCTAATTGTCATAGGTGATGGTGGTGCTCAGAATTTATCAATACTTTAAAGCATATTCGCATTAAAAAATATTCAAATAAAGTATGTGGAGATTTTTTATATTCGTGCAGTAGAAAATGTCGTCGCTGGCCATTTTTTGTTCTGTAATTCCAAGTAAAAACTTCCAGCGACAAAGTTGTGAAGAAAATAATGAAATTATTTTCTATAACCACTCAAAGGTTCCCAGAAATATTACTTCCATGCATTTGGAGTTTCTTTTTAACCCGAACCGCGCGCGAAGTAAGGGGAGGTTGTCTGGCCATCTTCAGCCGACTCACCGCAGCATTCCGGCTAATCACCACCAAGTTTTCGAGTTATTTTATTTGCATTCAGTAAAAATATTAACTTCATGCAGTTTGTTATAATAGAATTGCAATTACTTAAATTTAATAATTGACAATTATTTCCAATGCTGCTGTTGTGAGCAACATTAGTGCTGTCGCAAATACACGTTGTTTTTGTTTACATTACTGTCGACATTAATACTGAAATGAAGATCACCTTTCAGTTTCCAACGTACGCATAAATTCATAGACAATAATGAATTTATATATATATGTAACACATTACTATAGCTCAATGTTATTCTATGAAATAGTTACAGAGAAAGGCGAATGAATATTAAATGTGCCTGTGTATTAAATTAAATCTAATGGAAAAATTACATGCTAATGAACTGTAATGTTCACAGAATAATATTAATAATTACATATAATTATCATTATATATACAAAATATGTAACACCTTCATTGTGAAGAAAGCTCATCATTTCCCGGCGACACGAGCTAGCGCTGTATTGGCAACACTGTGCGGTTTCTCCATAAGCGCCATTGTGTCTTCTGAACGTGAAAACGACTTTAGCAACTTACACGTACGATGCTTTCGCAGGCAAGTGAGCTGCCTTAGTAACACTCTTACGTTTGGCAAATTGTGACGATGAAATTGATGAAGGGACACTCACGAAGAACACGCATGCCCAGTCCGGGACTTGAACCAGGGACACCTAACGTCGTAACGCACTGTGCTAACCACTCCACCACGGAGGTCAGCTCCCTTGTCTTTGTTACTGACTGGGGCTTATCATAAGTAGGAAGCGGAAGTTGATGCCCTAAAAAAATAGGTATATGACCTGTAGAATGTCCTCAAAAATGGGAAAAAATGACGTAAAAAATGCAAACAAATGACCATTAAATTTGTTAGTTTCAGATTAAAAATTGAAATGAAAAGGAAATTAAACAAAATGCAATCTTGCTTTTAAAAAAGGCACCAAGTGATACCACATGCACATTCAATTAAAATAAGCAACGAGGATTTTCAATGGAAACAACCGATTAATGAATAATTTTGAAACAATTTAATGAAAAAGTCGTACACACTGAATGAATTGGTGTAAAATGCATTAATTTCCCGCATCTTTGCCTGGTGATGTACTGTAGTGTGTTTTTGTGGCACTGTAAAGAAAAATATATTATCACGATACACGTAAGACAATTTTTGTTTAGAAATTTAACAAATTGTATAAAAAATAGGGAAACCAAAATGAGGCCAGTCTGACCAGGGTATTTCCAACCTCTCCTTATCTGATCTTAAATCTGAGTTTGCCGGAGACGGGCACCTGGTGGTTTCCCCCGACACAACAAAGACTGTCACCAGTTCAGCATTTCTTTTGCTCGTAAATTGCAATCCTGCGAGATATATAGGACTATGTTCACCTTGGTGAAAGACTCAAGAATATTACCAAAATGAAGGAAGTGACAAAATATGACGAAACAATACACCGAATATTGCGAAAAATGACGGACAAATGCCGAAAATCGGGGAAAATTACCTAAAACCTTAAAAAGTGGCAAAAATGCAAAAAAATGCACTTTAAAATTACCTTTTCCGGGTTCTAGACGAGGTGTAATATTGTGTATATTTAATGGCCGAGATGTCAGAAAAAAAATTACATTTCGTCAACTTCCGCTCCCTAAGCATAAGCAATAGTCCTCAGCCTGACCTGTGAGTAAGAGATATTACCAATTCACTGATTCCCAAAAGAACAGTCCCTGTTATAATTTTGGCGCAGTTGGCAACGTTGATTGATTCTTATTGAGCACACACAAATTCACTCCTCGGAAGAACAAACCTGCTCACACAAGTGACGTAATCACATTGAAAATCCTGTTAAGCCATCCTAAAAAAAACCTATTTGTTAACTTTGTTAAACTACATGACAGAGATGACGCATCCACTTATTAAGGGAGCTAAACGGGGCTTTTGTGGCGGGGCCCTTGTCAAGTGGCTGCATTGTGAGGCTTCAATAGGCTCTGATTCGAGTTTCCAGGGCTTCTCCTTCCGTTCGGTTTCGGTTGGCTAAAAGTGTGTCCCTTCGGCCACGAACTTTCCTCGTCTTTGTCGCTGGTTCGTTTCGCACAAATCTCTCCGCAGTTTTCTATCAGAAGTTCTCTCGCCGTTTGCACGAACTCGTCAACTTTCAAGCAGTGGCGCTAGTGTCGAATGTGTAAAGCTCAATGTCTTTAGGACGGTGTGACACATACTGCACTGTACCACTAGGCTTGCCAACTTTAAAGGATAAAATTCCGGGTGATCTCTGATCTCTTTACAAACCAGGCACGTAGTCAGGAGGTGGTCTAAGGGGGCTGAAGTCCCCCCTCCCGAAATCCTACAAATATCTAATTTAAATAATGTATAGTGGTAATTAATTTTACTTCCTTAGCAGGATTAAACATTTTTTTTACAATAAATTGTAATATACTGAAAAATTAATCTTCAGGGCTTCTACCCTCTCAACTTTTCCACCTTTAGATGGCGGCTGTTGATAAGGGATGGTCCCCCCTCCCCGAAATAAAGTCCTGGCTACGGGCCTGCTTCAAACCCTTCAGGTTAAAATGTTGTTGCAGACTAATGTCAGGACTTTATAAAAAATGTAAAGTGCTCCCCTGTGCTATGCACCACGCCATGAAGGCGTATAGGGGATGTGGGGTTGGGGCCTCTCATTTTCTTCATCATGGCTGAAGGTGGTAGTGATGTGATCAGCATCACGCCCCTGGCCGCCTTTACCCCCAGAGTTTCCTCCAGGTACCCAAGCACCTGTTATTTGTTTGCGTTCTTGGTACGGTGAATACATACTACGAATTAAATCTATAGAATGAAGCATTATTGGGTGCAATAATTAAGCAGTCTCGAAACTTATCTTACACGAAAAATACACGAAACTTACAAAAAGTATCGTGTAATTATACTATACATACACACACCAAGGACTATAATTTGGCGAATTTGATTTGACTTATTTTACTTCGCTTTTCTGCCACATTTTTGGAACACACAAAGAACACACGTGCCTAGGCCAGGATTCGAACCCAGGATCCCTGGCGTCGTAGCGCCCTGTGCTAAAACCACTCCGCCACGGGGTTCGGCTTGGCTCGATTTGTTGCACTGCATAAATAAAGAAATATTAAAATTGACAATAAATGTAATGTGATTAGAACTAATGGCTGAAATTCATTAATTCAGATTTGAGTCTTTATTGAAATTAACACTAAACAATGACTGTGATACGGTACCAATTGTTTGAGCACCGTTGGGTCTCCGACGCCGCTATAATTTACCTGTTCTTCTTTGTGCCTAATGTCTCGTGCTTTTTCTGCCATTTTAAAAGAACCTATTGCCCAGCCAGTGGCCGAGTTTTTAAACGCTGCTGGCTTCTGATTCTCCAATTTCTTTAGAATCCCTCCCGGCAGGGTCCAGCCGATCGTTACCGGTGCTCGTTGCACCTGGGGCACGACGGAGAACAACCTGCAGAGGATAATGAGGACATCCGCTGCAGAGACGGACCCAGCCCATTTCCTCCGCATCGCTGTGTCCCTGGACCGCGAGCCATCTCGGATGATGACGTGGATTCCTGTAGACAGGGTAACAATGGCAATCGACGGAGGATGGCGAAATGGACGAAAGGTTTGGCGCGGTTTCAATGCGGTTCCTCTGCATGAGCTGACCGTAACGGAAGAGTCTAACTTCCCTGTTGGGAACTCCTATTTCTATAGAGGAGACGGTTCGTTAATGTTAAACAACGTGGCAATGCTCGAAGTGGAAATACGTGGTACTTGCTTGGTTGAGTCTTGGGGATGGTTTGCGTAATTCTCCCAAATCCTCACCACCCTCCACTTAGAGCATTGCAGGGTGGACCAAAAATCACATTACTGGCGTCCTTCATCAATTTCATATCATCTCATCCTCATCGTTGCGATTAGCAGAAAGTGGAATTAAAGAGACACTAAAAAAACAAATCAATACTGGATCTCTTATTTTGAATAAAAGAAATTAAAAATTCCAAAAAGTGAACGATACATCCACACATGGGTGTTACCAGAATTTTGTGTAGGGACGGTCAGGCTATTGACACAAAATTGAATATCGTCTTGTAATCAAGGGGTACTTGATTCGAATCCCGGCTGAGGTACATTGCACAGTGGTTCGGATCCCACGTTAAACTACAGGTCGGATCCTATATGTGCATAAAGTTGAAGGAAAACTCAAATAAATTCAAACCCAAAATTTAGTAATAGAAATGATAATAAAAGTAACAATTAACAAATAACGGAGGTGTTAGTGTGCAATTTTACGTTCAATGATAAACCTCAGCATGATTTCTATGTACAATATCTACGGGCCATACCACAATGATTCATATCCAATCTGTAGGCAGCCTAGGTTAGCCTGTGCAAAAATTTGGCTTTGAGACCAGTTTTTCTGAATTGGTGTCCTGAGACTAAACTCAAACGTACCATGCGACCTGGGAATTGTTTACGAACAACGCGACCTAGACAGCCCTTTTCTTGTTATCGATCAACGCTTTGCGGTGCATTCGTGGCTTGACTAAAGCACGTGATTCGTCGCTGCAATGTAAATCTGTTGACGCTGTTCCTGCACTTATTGGGTCACGAAATGGTGACGTCGCCACGCTAAAGAGAAGAGGATTTCCAGATCAAATCAGTCCTTTCGTGCTGCGAATCCATTTTATGCGCCGTTGCTAATCTGCATCCACCCGAAGTTACCATGTCTCGAGCTCGTAACTCCATTACAAGTCGATTGGATGAAGGGATTTTCCATAATGGTGCGTTGTCTCTACAAGGATTCCAGTTGGAAGTGCAAATGTTGCTTACAGGAGCCAGTAGTGTGACCGTGGCGGTGATTTTTGGGATCATAACTTCATTGGCCCATCATTCCTAAGCAACAGTCTTGGCCATCAACATAAGTTTTACGTCTGTCCCTATTCTGCCAAGATCAATCCACTCTTTGATCATCCTTACAAACATCTTCAGGTGCATCTTAATATTGTCTTTCCATCTTCCTTTTGGTCTTCCCACTGGTCATTTCTCTTACCACCAGGTTACCCAACAGGAATCCTGCAAACATCTCGATCCTCTCCCATACGTGCTACATGGATTGCCTAATGAAGTCATCTTGATTTAATGGGTCTTATATGCAGTTCAGTATTAACTTAATTTTCCCACTCATCTGATGTGCCATCTCTTTTAGGTTCATGCATACGTAAGATTTTATTTTTTAAAAAACTCTTAACTTATGGTGATAACGTCGCCGCCTTGTAATCAAGTGGTCTCGGGTTCGATACCCGGTGGACGCACATGTCACAGTGGTTCGGATCCCACATCAAACTGTAGATCCAGTCCCAATTAGCCTTTCTGTGCATAAAGTGGACTTAAAAACTCAAAGAAACTCGTCTCGTCTCGTCTCGTCTAGAAAAAAATGAATAATTATATGAATAAAGCAGGACTGACTTAGCATTTGAATCAAAATACGTATTTTTGTATTTCTTGTATTTTTATTTTCCCATATTGGATATACTTGTAAATAGGCTGTATTTGTTTTCTTAAAATTCGACTCCCAAACCTACCACAATTTTAAAAATGTGTCGCTCTCAGTCTCTTCTCGGTGGAGCCTAGTCCCGCCACCATTCCTACCCGTCTCGTGCTTCTTGAGACTGAACCGTTCTTTTGTTTTTATTCGTGGCCCAGCCTGAAACGGAAGTGACGAGCTTCCGCCATAGACCGAAAACGCAAATGCAGCGTTTCCCACCCTCCCGCATTTACGACACCCACCGAACAAACATTGCGTTCGTGCGAAGACGGGAAACGGGGAAAGAATAACCATGCCTCCAGGCGATGAACCAGAAGAAAAACGCCTTGTATAATCTCATCTCCTCGTCTGGGAACGGAGGAGATTCGCTCTCACGATACCTGCTTCCCGCGAGAACGGAGCATCTTGTAGAACGCCCAAGGTCGGACCTATCCGTCACCATCTTTCGCTCACCTGACGCTGGTACCCCACTGCTACTGCTTCGCTTATCACGCGAGAAAATCCCAATCTCCTGCACGGCACGGAACTTCCACCTCCCCTCCCCCTTCTCGCCCTCTCTCTCTCTCCGTCTCTTTCTCTCGCTCGTTTTCCTTGTTTTTTCTGTCGACCTCCTAGTCGGAGTGGTTATCACAGCGCGCTACGACGCCAGAGGTCAAGGGTTCGAATCCTGACCTGGGCATGGGTGTTGTTTGTAAGTGGCCCTTCATCAGTTTCATCATATCATCACTCATGGTTAGGAGTTGAAGACCTATAAATTGCCAAAAAAAGGCCTAAAAATATCAAAAAAAGACCTAAAAACTTAAAAAAGGACGTATAAATGTGATCCAAATTAATTAATAACTTCAGTTTTAATTACATATTTAATGAATAAAAAAATTCAAAATTCTGGTGGTATGGAACACACAGTGCGAAAAAAACTATGTGAATGAAATGCATCTTCTTCCAGACATTATATATTTTTTAGATTGTTATTAATTTGAAAAATCATATTTGAAGAATCATATTTGGTCTAACCACACTAGGGTTACAGAAATAGGACTTCGGATCCTATTTCAGTCGTCCAAAAATGTTTTTCTCTCGTTTCAGGGATGGTTCAAATATATTTCTTTCTTTTTATTTCTTTACTACGGAAAGGATGTTAAGAGGTGATGAACTGATGATCATTCCAATTGAGAATGGGCAGTAAAAACGTAGTCGAAAGAAGGTGAAGTTGCAAAAAAAGGCCGTTAAGACCTAAATAAAAAAAGGCTAAAAAAGGACCAATCGGCCGAAAAACGCCGAAAAAGGCAAAGGAGGACAAATAAAACCCACCTTTCTCTGGCCTACAATGATCCAAAATGAACATATATTATGTTGGGCTTCGTCTTCGGACAGTAGGATAAAAAATGATTTTTCCTCAACTTCCGAGCCCTACTCAGAAAAGCTACACTAAATAACAAAAATCAAATCAAATCTCATGTGCTTCTTTATATTACTTTCCCCTCTTTTTCAACCTAAAATCTCCACTAGTGTTGCCTACGAGACGAGACTAGTAACGAGACTTTGGTCTGTCTCTCTCGTCTCGAACAAAAATTGTTTGTCGTTTTCGAAACGAGACGGGAAATGTCTTCTCTCATAAGCAACACTATAATTTCCACCTGTTTCTCCGTCATTTCTCTCCTTCTATCTGCTTTGTTTCTCTTTCCTTTTATGTCTCTTTTACTTTCTCTCTTCTGGGCAAAGAAAGAAAGAAAAGGAGGAAGATTTGTCTATTTCGTTCCCCCCCCCCCCCCCTCAGTCTTTCCAGCGTGCAAAAACCTTGTTTCAGAAATACAAAATATTAAGCATCCCTTCATTGTCATGTATGAAATGCGAGAAAAAATTACCCACGAAGCTCAGTAGTATATACACAAATTACACATACACATAGGGCGTCTGACTACCATGCGAGTAGTGTTGCCCACGGGACGAGACGAGACAGGCTTTTAAAACTTCGAGACGAGACGAGATTGACCATGTGTCATAAGACAAACGAATATTTTCGAGACGAGACAGCATTTCCACGAGGCTCCACGAGACGAGACAGGCCAAAGTCTCGTCTCGTCGGCAACACTACATGCGAGAGATCCGGGTTCGATCCCCGGCGGAATGTTTTTCCACCTGTTCAAGCGACTCCGGCGCCCACTCAGCGTAGTATAAAGTGGGTAACTCGAGGAAACTTTGGTGAGTAAAGGCGGCCAGGGGCGTGATGCTGATCACATCACCCCCACTTTCGGCCGTGATGAAGAACGTGTGGGGGGCCTAACTCCACACCCCCTATACGCCTTCATGGCGTGGTGCTAAGCACAGGAGAGCACTTTACTTGTACTTTTTACATACATATGACACCAGAAATAAACATCTTCTAAAACCATACGTCACCACACTAACATTAGTTCAAGAAGGACCCGAACAGATGGCAATTAAAATATTCAATAACGTAGCAAATGATATAAAAGCAGAAAATAACATAACAAGGTTCAAGAACAAATTGAAACTATTATTAAATCACAAATATTACAGCGTTAGTGAATACTTAGCTTGTAAATTACAGAAATGTTGTAATTATATTTTTTGTCTGAACTGTACTGAACCCTCCACATACCCAATTTATATAGTTTATATATGGAGTAATAAATTCAATTCAGTTCTGTTTCCTTTCTTTTTCATATTTTTTTTTATCTGCATGTCTCTCTTCCTTTCTGTCTCTTATAGCTAATCCGAAATGAGGAAAACCTCGGCAAAAACGCGAATTAAAGTAGACAGTCATTTGTTTTCTCCTCTCGTTTCCCCTTCACTTGTGCCCGAGTGGCCCTGTGCGGCCACATTTACAACTTCCTTCCCGTGCTTTGTTGTCAAAAACATTATACAGGGTGTTCCAAAACGAATATCGGTGTTTTAATTAAGTGTATATTCTATTACATATACAATACAGAAATGAAACATACCTTAAAAGGAAGGGTAACTCAAACATTTTTTTGTCACAAGTTACAAGTGTTCAATGTGGGATCCCCTTGTGACACGGCACACATCTAGTCTGTAGGCAATTTCTGCCCACACTGAAGCTAGCATGTCTGGTGTAACAGACTCCACAGCTGCATCAATCCTGCGTCGCAATTCAGGGAGGTCGGCAGGTAGCGGTGGCACGTATACACTAACCTTTACATACCCCCACAAAAAGAAATCGCAGGGGGTGAGGTCGGGAGATCTTGGGGGCTATTGCAGAAGAGCCACGTCAACCTCACAATGACGACCGATCCATCGTTAGGGAAAACAGCATTCAACCAATTCCGTACTTCACGATCTTGTTGCCAGATGATGTTCCTTTTTTGCTCACGATCCAGTTGAGGGTAGAACCATTGCTGGAGCATGTCCAAATAAGCAGTACCAGTGATAGTGTTTTCTACAAAGAAGAAAGGTCGATACACTTGTTCTTTGGATAGAGCACAAAAGACATTCACTTTTGGCGAATCCGTCATGTGCTGCACTGTTTGGTGTGGATTTTCAGACCCCCAAATACGCACATTATGCGTATTCACTCGTCCACTAAGATGAAATGAGGCTTCATCACTAAATCACACGTGTAAGAAAATCATCTTCCATGTCCAACACATTTTCGCAGAAGTTGGCACGGGTCACATTATCTGCAGGCTTTAGGGCCCGTAACAGATGTAGACGGTACGGCCTCATGTGCAGTCTCTTTCGTAACACCCTCCAAACAGTCGTGGACGGCACTGACAGTTCTCGACTCGCCCGCGTTACAGATTTCCTGGGACTCCGACCGAAACTTGCTCTGACCTGTTCCACTTGCTCATCTGCTAGACGTGGTCTTCCGGAGCTCTTCCCTTTGCACAGGCATCCCGTATTCTTAAATTGGTTGTACCATCTTCGGATGTTGTTATCCGATGAGGGATCACATCCATATTCCCGCCGAAAAGCACGTTGTACTCCAATTTATGAGTTACACCTTTCGAATTCCAAGACACAGAAGGCTTTACGCTCAGGAGTCATCTCCATCTTTACTACTAGCGCCGTGCTGCGGCGGAGTTACGAAACATCATCTGCGAAGTAGAAACGGGTTTGAGTTACCTTTCCTTTTAAGGTATGTTTCATTTCTGTAATGTATATGTAATAGAAAATACACTTCATTGAAACCCCGATATTCATTTTGGAACACCCTGTATATTACGTTACCTCTTTCTCTGTGTACGGTTTTTCCAGTACGTTTTGTAGGATCTAAGTGATCTGATTTTTATTGCCGGCGGTTGAACGGTTGACGTCCCGTAGTCATCCAAACGTCAATCAACATGCAAGAAGAGTTCTCTATTTCTTGGGACGAACAGAGAGAGTCATTTTTGAGAAACGGAGGCGTTGCCTTATCTGCCAAGTGAGCCCTTTTCGATTCCAGGAGCTCCTTCTATTCAATCCGGATAACCAATTGGCAGTTAATGAAAAGACCCGTCCTTCAATTAGGAAGTTCAATACATTCAATCGATCGTCCAAATAAGCACGCCTTGTTTCCTGCCTCACTGGGAGGAGTCTGAAATTGAACTTTCCAAATTAAAAATCAACAAGCACGGAAAATTAGGGATGTTGTCCCGCCAACACATTCGATCCATGTGTTCTGCGCAGTTACATTAAGTAACATGCTTCTAGTGAACCTAAGATAAGTAATACCTCCATAAGCTCCCAAGTAAAATTCTAGCGCCGTAACGGAGTGGTCATCACAGCGCACTACTATGCCAGAGGTCCCTGTTCGAGTCCCGGCCCGGGCATAGGTGTTCTTTGTGAGTGTCTCTTCTTCAGTTTCATCACATCATGATCAATGTCGTGGTTTGTCAGAAGAGACAGAAAAGCGACGCTAAATAACAAAAACCATATCAAAATTCTAGTTTTTGTCCGACATCACACATGGAGGCACATGGCAGTTCGAGTCCCACTTTAAACTGTAGCTCCAGTCCCGATTAGCCTATCTGTGCTTAAAGTGGACTTAAAATCTCAAAGCGTCCGACATCATGACCTGATCTTTCGTTTCGCTCTTCGCGCTCCGTGGAGTAATCTGTAAACTCCATTTATCCTGTCAGTTATGCATTCGGGCATCACCGTAAAGTGTTATATTTGCCTATCCGTCAAGGTATATTCTCTATATGATTTGGTAATTACCTTTGCTTCGACATCACTGGGGCACTATGCTCTGTCCACTTGGAAAATGAAGTCGATGTAAAAAAGAGCACGTTACCAATTAATTAATTAGCCACTGATTAATTCCTTATTCGTCATGTCTGTAATAAAATAACATCCTACAACTACATTATAATGGCTTTGGCTTAGTTAAGTGAAATGGCATAATGGCTACAAGAAATGTAAGAAAATAATTATGAGTAGCAAACCATGTACGTTGGTCCTTACACACATAAACAACGCACATGCCCTTGGCATGTTTAAATAAGTCGCAATCTAAATCAATTTTAGATTTAGGTGAAATTTTCATTCTAATTGGCCTTCACGGTTTCATAGATTTGTGTCTCGTCTCGAAAGCAAGACTGTTGGTGTCGTTTCACAGTTATTAAGCCACGGTACAATAATATGAGTTTTATACAACTTTCTTGTATAATTTATTATTAGATCCTGGTAAATTTTGGGGTGGGTGCGGAGTTTAAGACAAGATGGAGTGGAGGGAGAGGGTTGGCTCCCACTTCCATGTAGCACACCGCCTATGCTCACACCGCGAAGGTTCCTGTACGGCTCATTTGGTCCTGCATATTGTTGAAAGGAGACGGTCGATTCAAAGTGCTCACTAGAACGTTTCCTTTAACCATGATTACCTCGGGAACGTGGGAGAGGGGTTTATGCAAAGAGGCCGAGCCATTTGCATCTCATTTGCATCCTCTAATTTTTCTCTTCAAAAAAGCGGGAACTCTTTTCACACCCCACGGACGAACATAATGGATCCTTTCGGAAGATAATTAACAATTATATAATACATATATATAGCGACCGGCAGTCAGCAATTAAGGAAAATTACATTTTCGTGGGAAAGCGGTGACACTTTGCAGTTTTGTATGTACACCACATTACGTCCATCTTTGATGTTAGCCGCATCCTGGTTAACAAAGGGTTTAAAAATGAGGTTTTTACTTTCAGTATCAAAGTAACGGTACAGGAGAGGGAATTTCTACAGTGCAAGGATTTATTTAGGGGGGTCCAGGATGTCCGGACCCCCGCGAAAGACTTACCAAGTACTAAAATTAAATAATGAAAATATACTTGTTGAGCATTCGTTGTATAATTGAAGGTTCTTTGTTTTCGCCGAACTTATTGGAAGGCAATGATTATATTGGTATCATAGGAATTTCCTTGCCAGAGCAGTTGTTTTTATACAATTTTGGCGATCTTAACTACAGGTATGCTAAATAATAAATATGTGCTGTTAAATTTCTATTCTTATACCGTGTTTTCACCTATTCATGTAATAATAACAATACGGCATTGACTAATTTACATATTATGAATAGTTCTATAAATTGTATTGACGTATTAAGGGGGTATTGTACCACCTCCCAGAAATGTTGGGGGTGCAATGTACCCAATCTCCTTGATGTTGCACGCAAGAGTCGAACTCGAATCGCCCTCTTGGATTACCTGTCCGCACGGGCTCCGTTGTAGCAGAGATTCACTTCATTTTCCAGGCCCTCTGACAATGCGTATTGATTGAAAGTGACGTCACCCGCGCAGACCCACTCTTCAATCATTCATCATTCGTTCTAGGCTGTCAGTACCGCTTCTTCGACGCGCGTCATAATCTGCCCCAGCAGTAAATTAGTAATTAGTCTACGATGCTCTATGCTCTGTACGCCCAACATGTGCACGTTTTTTATCATGTTTTTTTGACTAAGAGAATTTATAGTATGTTAAATGGACATAAAACCTAAGTTAACAAGTTTTATTTACAAACTTACCCATGTTACATGCGTGTTACACACGGCCGCGGTCTCGGAAGACTTCTGATCATATGTTGTGCCGTGCTACGCGTTGTCAATTACTGGTGCGATGAACTTACATAATTTATCGCTAAGGATGTGCTGAGAAGTAGTGTCGTAAAGAGCTCTCGCGCATGAAATTTGAATCAATCTTACTAACTGGTTGTTTCTCTCGTGAAACAATGGGAAAGATGCTACATTATAATTAGACTCGGGAAGTTCATGACAGGTCTCCAAGAATGATCTTAAAATCGTTTTAAAAGTAACATGATTTTTTTTTAAGAGACCTGTATATGTTCAATATTTATATATGAGCCTGAGTTTTTCATAAACGACAAGAAAGTCACGTAGTTAAAAATACTTGAATTAATTAGACGCAACGAGATGATTGGTGTTTTATGTAACTGAAGATAAGGAAAGAAATATCAATATTTAGTGACCTTACTTTGTTGTTTTCAACTGCCTGGAACGTGTATTATTCTTTCTTCTCTCTGAGGCTATCAGTAGACCACGGATTTTTATGTAATATCAAAGTACAAAATATGCACATAAATATGTAACAATAGTTAATGAAATATGTACCTAAATATATATTATCAAGGATATGTAGCTAAATATGTAGAATCAAAGAATATGTAATATTAATAATAATCGAGTATCCAAGCAATTTCAAGTATTCTGCTAGATATTTATTTTATTTAAATATATTCAAGATAATTTTAAGGACATAAGTTCTTCAAATTAAAATTTGTATCAAATTTATAAACTCAAAAAAGCACAGCAACGTGTACATATTTAAGAAACCATTTTTTTAAACTATTAATTACTTTTCACATAGCAAGTTATTGTAGAATATGTAAATAAGTAAGAGAGCTCTTTGTAACATTCGAAAGAAATTGTAAAAAAAAGCGTCTACAGAAAGCTACTTTTGTACTTTTTGTACGGTAAGATTATTTCCGTAACATCCCCGAGTGTTGTGCATTTGCAGCTTGGGAGCGAGTCACAACTTCCAAAGCAGCCAATCAACAAGCGAGCTACTGAAGTCATTCCAACCCGGCACCAATCGCGGACCCTGTTCCTCACGCTTCTCGCTGTCGGTAGGCTCACTAGCTAGACTCGCGCAGTCAGTCAGAGCTGTTCCGAAAATAATCTGACTCTACAAGGGAACATATTGTGTAACTCGATAGGTAAAGGAAATGTTGCTTTCTTGTTCACCGATGTCAAGTTTCTGGGTGCTTTGCCTAAACTTAAGAGCTAAACGAAAAGATGTAACCAGAAAGGGGCGGGTGGGGGGGAGAAACTCCAGCATATTTCAATAAATAACATTCCCCTCTTTTTTCTTCAACCTGTCTTTCGATTTGGCAGTCAATTTTAGGTGACCGTATGCACTATGCATCTCATTGATTAGAAAATATGACATCACATGAGATACAAATTTTCTTCATCGTGTTTCAGAGATCGAAAATATAGGGGAAAAGGATGAAGATAGGAAAACAAATACCGAAATATGTTGTTTTAGATAAAGAAAATTAGCAAATAGGTAAAATATGTAATATTCTGGCAAATATGTGAAAATATGTAACATAAAATTTATGCAAAATCATGCCAGTTATATAATTCGTTGACACTTTCTTGTTCAAGGTATGCGTCCAGAAAGGAATAGGATATCTAATTACATACAAATCCGGGCTCTAGTTAGAAGTGACCAGTCTCTCTCTCTCTCTCTCTCTCTCTCTGTCTCCCTCTATCTCTTGTTATTTCTCTCCCTCTCTCTACCCCTCCTTCTCTCTCTGTCTCTCTCTCTAATCTTGAACTGTTGTACATTTCTGGGAGAAGAAATAAGGCTGAATTCCACGAGACAATTGTCAAGAAGCAAAATGAAGTTGGAAGAAGGTCAAACATGATAAATATGCAATAAGAACCTGGAGAAATTTCAACAATTTTTGCTAATCGCTTCAAAATGAAGGTGAAATTTATAATAAACCAACTTTTAAAAAAAATGTTTTATGGCTACAACTTTTTTTGATTGATTATTTTTTCAGTTTTCTGCTTCTTTTGGCTAATCACAAAGATGAGGATGAACGATGATAAAATGCAATAGAAGAGAGGACTATCACTAACATACACTAAGGACAAAATAACACACGTCCTACAGAGAATTATATTGGGTGCGAGTCCAGTGCAAAATGCAGTCCAGGATAGCCTATGCTACGTGGAAGAGGTTGACATGTGGGTGTGCTCGGAAAAGCTCACCCCTTACATCTCTGTGGTTCAAACTGAAGGTAAGTAAACACTATTATGTTTAATTTTCTTTTCAAGCTCAATTTAGGAATCATTTTGATTTAAAATTCCTTGTACTTTTGCCAGTTAGTTCTGACGAATGCTTGGATGCTATCTTTAATGAAGGCCACTTCCTTTGCATCTCGTCGCACCATTGCCGTTGAACCAATTGTACAAATAAGCCCAGCTCAGCTAAGATTCCCGTACATTGCCGTTTCACATGCAGAGGGGGGGAAAAGTTGGCTTTTACAAGAAATAACCTAATTTCTTCTCCCTATTTTTTATGGTCCCATTCCAGACGATGACCTTGAGATGGTGTAAATTAAGATTGGCTACTCTACGTGCGGTCATTAGTTCCGCGTGATTGATTCCGGCTCAAGTTTAACTCTACGTCACGTGCTCCGGGATTTGTTTGCACACCTCACGGCAAACTCGAGGAAGCTTTTCGTCTCCTCGTTTCGAATTGCACGAAGACAAATATTTGCGCAATCTTTCAGAGAAGTGACAGCTCGAGAGTCCAGACGAGGACGCAACGATCACTTGTGACGTCACACATGTCCGTCTCGGATCGCAAGTGAGCTTGTGTCTTTTCCACCGTTGGTCAACTTCACTGTTATCTTAGCGGTTGTGCTCAAACCTTCGTTCCACTAATGTCGTTTCCATCACATTTGAGAAATCAAGTTATGGAGTGCATGGTATGTAGTGCTGCAATGTTCTCGTAATGTTCACTATTCTTTACTTCACCGTGCAAGAACATGCACGGTAGAGTCATGGATATCCGGAAGAGGGGCACGAGGAGCCACACCCCCTTCATAAATTATATATTTCAGACATATTAATTTATGTTAGACTTCTAACAAACTAAAGGACTGTTTTTATTTTGAGGGGTCAACGCTATTATGTGGGAGAAATATGACTGGCTTGCCTCCCTCCCCATCCCCCCCCCCCACACACACATGGAAAAAATTACCTTGGTTGCCTCTTGGTGGTAGAAAAAAAACATGCGGGCTTCTATGGGTAGACCTAGATTGTTTCCATAACGTTTCTGGTGATCGATCTATGAGGTAAGCGATTCCTGTAACTCCACTGAGTGTTGGCTGAGGGGCACCTCATTAGCTCTGAGGTGAGATGACGTCAGGATATAACTGCGAATCACAGGAACTGACTGATAGGACTGTTACGCTAGTGTGACTGTAATGTAGAACGGTCAGTGGCGTTACGAAAGTAACCGCTCTCTATATGCGTTCAGTTATTTCTGTAGCACGTGTGGATTTACTTAGCTGCATTTACAAGATAGAAAGCTCCAAGAAAATAAATTATTGTCATTTTCAGATTTATCTGCCTTCTGTATTTACTGTATACAGTCATGGTAGTATTTGTAGGAAGAACGATGGGAAATTCTCTTTCCCGGGACACCACATCTCCTAGTTGTAAATTATTAAATCTTGGGGAGGGGGATCAGTCAACCCCAATACTTAACCTTTGTTTACCAGCTATCTATAAATATACTGCAGGAGGCCTTAGGCGTTTCGCGGGCTAAAAGCAGACGTCGCTCGCACACTATTGCCGATACTCTCGTGTCGTCTGCTCCTCAGCCGAACAAACAGGCCAAGGTAGCAAGAGACAGAGTTCACTCACGCTTCCAGAAGGGTGCAGCGAGCTAGCTGTGGCAACCGGGCTCGCTCATTCGCGGACCTGATTGGTTCTCGCAGACACACCCCCATATTGTCGTCTGCTGCAAGCCCGCGAAGCGATCTTTCTAAGGCCTCATGGAGTATAGGTACCTCGACAAGGTCGTAGTTTTTACGTCATAATGTCGCTATTTTTCGCTGGAATTTCGATTTTCTTCTTTTATATTATTGTTAACAAATATACTGCACCGTAAAGACTCCTTCCCCCATGAAAAAAGGGGAGGATGCCGGGAAAATGGCGGCTTCCTTTGAAACTGAGTCGGTGGCGCATAGACATGTCTTTTGGGGATACAAGTTGTGTTCTATTACTCGTATGATAATAGTGCACTTTTTTTTATTGTTCCAAACATGCCTGCGATCATTTCCATGTGTATTTTGACAATGTCCTGTACTTTGTTGTCCAGGGGCATAAATTGCATATAGTCCGAATCTATGGTTCATTCCGCGTATAACGATATATCAATCGTCTGACTAGGACAATTAGCCTCCGATCTACAGTCATCTAAATTAAACTCTGCATTTTGCTTAAAATTGGCCCGGTAGCAAGGAGCTTACCTGGCAAAATGGGCTGGGTAAACAAACGGGAGGAAATGGCTGAAATTTCAGCCGAATTTATTATTTGACTTGATTTGTTGTTTTAAGTTCACCTTATGCACAGAGAGCCTAATCGGGACTGGGCCTACAGTTTAAAGTGGAATCCGAATCACTGTGCTATGTGCCTCCACCGGTTATTGAACCCGGACCCCTTGATTACAAGTCGACAACGTTACCACTACGCCATCGGCGAGGCCTGCAAATTTATTAAATAACAGTATACATTATTATATAATGAATCTTAGTTGTTTGACCTTTCATATACTTCCATCCAATCATCATTCATCCCAATCGTCGTAAATAGTTTAAAGTAAAGCCAACCTCTGCTCGTTCCATCGTTCTTGAAGCCACATAAATGGTTTGTGGAGGTAACGTTCCACACGTTCACGATCTCGGCCATTGTGGAGGCGATGTTAAAGCACCGCGCTACGGCCTCTTTTATCCTCCCAGAGTTACACCAGGGACCCATTTATTATAAGCTGGGTGAACCCTAGAACCGTTTTATACAGGGACATTGTCGGAAATCGGACTCTGGTCGCCCACGTGATAGTCACGCCAAACAGATCGGCCTTCGTGCTTCTAACCTGCCCGACCCTGTGGCCGAGTGGTTAGCACATCGCGCTGCGACGCCAAGGGTCCCGGGTTCGAATCCCGGTCGGGTATGGTTGTTTGTGAATGTCCATTTTCATCCATTTCATCATTTCATCACTCATCCCCATCTTCGCAAATTAGCCAAGAGGCACAAAACGCGAAGTAAAATAAACTAAATCAATCAATCGTGCTTCTAACCTAAAGAAGTAGAATCAACGAAGATACAACAAAACAACTAGCATTTTATCGGCTCTCCTGTGCGTTTTTTCTTGTAATGAATACGGGACTAGTGCAAATAGCAGATTGTAAATATGGTGTAATCATCATTGCATCCCGTGTGATTGCAGAAGTTGCATGTAGAACGCTTCTTTTTCCTAACCCTTGCGTGCGATTCGAGAGTTGACTACCAACTACTATTACAAGACGAAATAAACCTTCTTCTTTTCTTTTGCTGTTTCCAAGGAATCTGTTGTGCTGTGTTCACATGCGGTTTCTCTTTTTATTATTATTTCTGGACACAAGCCTTCAGCAACACGAATATCTTTCCACCTCAAGGCACGAATCAACGTGGTATTCGTGAAATTTCCGTGACTCCTCACTTTCGTAACTGCCATTTAACTTCTCTGTCTTTCCTTTGGAAATATAGAACTTGTGCATTGATTGACTTGTGAGTCAAGACTACAAATGCTGGTTTTTCACGTGCATATTCAGGTGGAGCTGTACGAGAGTTTGATGTGACACATTTGCATGTCTTCGTTGGAAAGTTGAGTTGTCCGCTGACTTGTCACGAAAGTTAGTTGTCCTGCGTTCGAGTCTCGTTGGAGTTGCAAGTTTTACAGAGCTTGGGAGTACAAAGATAAAGATACCCCCCGCTGCGACGCCAGGGCCCCGGGTTCGAATCCCGGCCTGGGGATGGGTGCTCTTTGTGAGTGTTCCTTCATCAATTTCATCATTACGTGACTCATCTTCATTTTCGCGATTAGCCAAAAGTTGCAGTCACTTTGAACACAGAAAGGCTAATTGGGACTGGACCTACTGTTTTAGGTGTGACCCGGGACCCTATGATTACTAGGCGATGACGCTACCACTACGCTATAGGGGAGGCCATATGCTTTTATCAAACCGCGTTTTTTTTCATTACTTTTGAACAGTGTTTTTTGCCCCCGCACTATGAGAAACCTTATCTACGAAGAGAAAGTAAACTTTTCTTGCTCCTCCCACCCTTGGTTTCGGCACCCAATCGCCGACACTGCTTTTGAAACGTATGTAAAAGTAAGTTTTAATTTTCTTCCCCGTTACATAACTGTTACTTTTAACTGCGCTACAACTGAGGGTAAGCAAACAGGTAGAATAGACGAAAATTAAAGAGACAGAGAGAGGGGGGGCGACAAGTTTTTCTTTTAAATTGTTAATTAGATGTGCTTTTCTCCCACTTTTGGCTAATCGCGACGACAATGAGGTACCATATGTATTGACAATCTTCCAACATTCTGGATGAGCCTCTGGGGCGTCTTTTTCTGCCACTCCCCCTTTCCCCCGCCACACACACACACAAGTCATTCAGTCTTCCTGAAAGATCTGCATCATTCCAGCTCTGCCATTTGATGCGGCTGTTTTGCCATGGAACTCCTTGCACATGTATCGATTTCTGTGGGTTAGTAGGCCTGCCCTTGGACGTTGTTCTGTCTGCATATCTCGCTCCATTGCACATGTCTTATGCGGTAATGCGGTGACTGATGCTGTAAAAGGTGTGTTGCTTCTCTCTTGACTGTTTTCAGTGCTGCCAACTTTGTCCCTCTGCAACCACATCTAGCTCTTTGGCACTAATTAACTCCCTAAATTGCAAATCCTTAGCTCTTACTGCCCTATCATGAATACAATTACTTATATATTTTTACCTTCCACAGAGAAATTATCTCCAGTTTCAGGTTTACAGATAAACAAGGAGATACATGTAAATTCGTGTAACATATTTTCTGTAACCATTTAAATATTTAACAAACTTCGTACTGTATATATATTCCTAATGTAACCCTCTAGTTTTAGGATTATTTTAACTGATATATTGAAAGAAGTGAACCTTGAATTTGTTCTATACAGAACATTGACGGAGTAGTTAGCATAGGACGCTACGACGCAATGGGTTCCGGGTTCGAATCCCGACCTGGGTATTGGTATTCTTTGTAAGTGTCCCTTCATCAATTTCATCACATCATCACTCATCGTCACAATTAGCCAAGAGTGACAGAAAAGCAAGTCCTCCTCCGTAGGCGAGCGGGTTAAGGCGTTCACTCGTCTTGAGATCGTTCGCTGCGGGACGGCGTAGGTTCGAATCCGGCTCAGGTCGGAATTTATTCGGCCTACGTATAGGGCCGGTGGCAACCCACCATCGTGAGGAAATTTGGGAGCTCCGAGTGAGTGAGCGTAATCCGGTCGCGAAGTCCTACAACGGCTGGGGGTCGGTCGGGCTGACCACCCGTCCCCCTAATCTAACTAACTAACTAACTCTCTAGCCTTCTTAAACCCGAAGGTTCATGGCTGCAGCAACACAGGCCTTCCATCTGTCCCTATCTTGAGCAAGATCTATATACTCTTTTCCATCCCTACCGATTTCCCTTAGGTCCATCTCGACGTTGTCCCTCCATCTTCGTCTTGGCCTTCCTACTGGTCTCTTACCATCAGGTTTCCCAACAAGAATCCTGTGAACTCCTCTTTCCTCTCCCATTCGTGCCACATGGCCTGCCCACCTAAGTCTTCTTGATTTAATTATTCTAATAATGTCTGGACATGAATACAAATTATGTAGTTCTAAATTATGTAACCTTCTCCACTCACCTGTCTCCTCATCCCTTTTAGGTCCAAATATTTTCCTAAGGATCCTATTTTCAAATACTCTCAATTTATGTTCCTCTTTCAATGTAAGGGACCAAGTTTCACACCCATATAATACTACAGGCAAAATTACGGTTTTGTATATTTTAACTTTTAGATTCTTAGATATTAAACGAGAAGACAAAAGTTTATGAAGAGAGAAGTAACATGCATTTCCTGAATTAAGCCTACTTTTTATTTCCTCTTTAATATAATTTTCATTTGTTAATATTACTCCTAAGTATTTGAATTTGGAAACTGTTTCAAACGAGTTGTTATCAATAATTAGATTTTGATTATTACCTAACACTTGGTTTCGGCCTGTAAGCATATATTTAGTTTTCTCTTTGTTAACTTCCAAACCTATCTCTTTAGCAGTTTTGAAAAATATTTTAGCATTATTCTTAATTGTATTCACATCATCCCCCAGTAAGTCTACATCATCTGCATATGCTAACAACTGAGTCACACCATTTAATTTTAGTCCTTCTTTAGTTTCTTTTACCTTCCTTACAGCATATTCTAAGGCAAAATTAAAGAGCAATGGAGATAATGCATCTCCTTGTTTTAACCCATCATGAATTGTAAATTTGTCAGACATATTAATACCCACACGAATTTTACTTTCTGTTTCACTAGTGCATATTTTTATCATACTAACAAGCTTCTTAGGTATTCCAAACTCTACTAATATATTATATAATTTATCTCTTTTGACCGAATCATATGCTTTTTTGAAATCAATGAATAGCTGATGGACATTTTGATTATATTCCCACTTTTTTTCAAGTGTCTGTCTGATGTGAAAAATTTGATCTGTAGTTGATCTGTTACGTTTAAATCCACATTGATAATCACCTATAATTTCATTAGCATATGGGGTTAGTCTTGTTAAAAGAATGTTAGATAATATTTTATATGTTGTTGAGAGTAGAGAAATTCCACGGTAATTATTGCAGTTCATTTTATCACCTTTTTTAAACACAGGAACAATTATGGATTCTTTCCACTGTTGAGGGATTTCTTCTTTATTCCATATTAAACAAATTAATTTATGAATTTGACAAATTAATGAATTTCCACCATATTTAATTAACTCAGCTGGTATTAAATCAATGCCAGGTGCTTTGTTATTCTTTAGCCTTTTAATAGCATCTTTAACTTCAGTCAAGTTAGGTTCTGGGACTAAAGGTTCTGCTGTGTGTACTTCATTCACTTCTGATTTATCTCCTACATGGACATTTAAAAGGTCATTAAAGTAGTTCTTCCATCTATTTAGAATATCGCTTGGGTCAGCTAGAAAATCACCGTCTTTATCTTTTATCAAGTTTACTTTAGGTTGCCACCCCTTTCTAAACTCATTTACACCTTTATATAAATCTCTGATATTTTTATTTTTGCTGTTTGTTTCAATTTCGTTAATTTTGCTTTTCAAGTAATCTCTTTTTTTACTTCTAAACGTGCGGTTAACTTCTCGCTTTATTCTATTATAATTGTTTAGATTTGTATCATCAGAGTTATTTAACCACCTAAGTCTAGCCTGATTTCTTATTTCTATTAGATTATGACATTCATTATCAAACCATGGCTTACTTTTTCTCGGTTTATGGTATCCTATACTTTCTTTAGCTGCTGATTCTATTGCATTACGTATGTGCTCCCAATTCTTATTTACGTCTGTTTCATTTATATTTTCATCATCATTTAAATCCTGCAAAACCTCAAATCTATTTGACAGTTTAATTTGGTAATCTTTCTTAATTCTTTCATCAGTAAACTTTCCTGTATCAAATTTTAGAACTTTTAGATTTTGTTGCTTATGATTTATCACTGAGAGTCTTTCTCTTAATTTAGCAATTACTAAATAATGGTCACTGGCACAGTCAGCACCTCTATGTGTACGAACGTCAATTATACTAGTATGCCTTCTCTTATCAATGAGAATATGATCTATCTGATTATGAGTTTTACCATCTGGAGAAGACCAGGTATATTTATGGATATCTTTATGTTTAAAAGTGGTACTTTTCACAATTAAATTCTTTGAGGTTGCAAAAGTAATCAATCTTATACCATTATCATTACTTAATACATGAAGACTTTCTTTACCAATCGTGGGTTTAAATGTCTCTTCTTTCCCAATCTGTGCATTACAGTCACCTAACAGAATTTTCATATCATACTGAGAAAATTTATCAAAGACCTGTTCTAACTCTGTATAAAAATCATCTTTAGTATTATCATCTTTATCTTCCGTTGGTGCATGTATGTTTATTAATAATAATCCCCCTAATCTGGCTGCAGATCTCCACGCCCCCTTGGTGGCTCGCGTGGGAGGGAGGCCAGCAGTCGGTAGGTAAGCCTTGGCCCGATATTGGGCTGCAGCGCTATACGATTAGGATTAGGACAGAAAAGCAACGCATAATGACAAAAATCAAATCAAATCAGATCTAAATAATGAATGACTGTTTGTGGTAGACTCTATGACACTTTGGCCTGACCGCAAATGACAATTTATGAGCTTTATATGCATTTGTTAAAGAGAAGCCATGATATGTAAAATTGCAATTATTAAATCATCTTTTGCGGAAATACCTGCTGCAACAATTATCTTCTAGTAGTTAGATTTTCATAATGATTTCATGATTATACCCTGTACGTAAGTACGTGAGTGTGTGATATGCTTCTATAATATGGCATGAACTCTCGTCGCTGAGACAAGTACGCTGGAAAAAAAATGTGTGAGAACTCACATTTTGGGGCGAATTTGGCTTGTCACAAATAGGAGTTCCCCAAAAGGTGAGTTTTCATACCCCAACTTGGGGCAAGTTGTCCTCACCCTAGCGTAGGATTGGTTTTTCCTCCCTGTGTGCAGAACATGAATATACGGCTCCCTTCGTTGCTGATTTGTCGTGCACGTCTCAAAATGTGTACGTGAACATGAAGAATTACTAACATTAATGAACATCTCTTGGGATACTTTTGGGCGACAAATTAGCGTGGAGACTACCAGGCAAAAGCGTGTGGCGCCATTTCCGTGTTAGCGCGTATTTTTTTTATGTACATTTAGCTTTAATATATGGGAAATCGCTTATTATATACAGAGCATTCCCTGACATTCGCTACGAGACTCGGCGGCAAGCGGCCCGGCATCAGCGCTTGTCTTTCCCGGTGAACGGGTCCGCGACAGTCGTTCGCTAGTCTGTTTTTTTCGCACTCCTTGCCTTCGCTCTCTTTCCCTTTCTGTTGACGTTGCAGACTGACGCCAGTATAATCCTCCCTCGGAAGTTGTGTTGTGTCGTGTCCGTGTGTTGAAGATTGTGGCTTAATATGGCACCACAAAAGTTTACATTACAACAAAGGATTTATCTTGTCGAGTGTTACTTCGGGAAGAGGAATTGTGGAGAAGTGCGACGACGTTTTGCAACGAAATTTCCTGGTGTTCCCGTTCCACATAGGACCACTATATTAAACCTCGTAAAAAAGTTTAGAGTAACAGGGTCAGTTCTGAATAAAAGTGGAAAGAAAAATGGGGAAATCTAAAAAATAAAGTATACAAAGACAATCCGCACACGATCCGTGAGTTAAAAGAGAATATTGTATGAGAAATCGGGAGAATTACAGTAGACGAACTTGCACGTGTAAATGCCAATTTCCTTCGGAGATGCCAGGAATGTGTTGCAGCAGAGAAACATCATTTTCAACACCTTCTGTTGTCGAGGTTAGTACACAATATGAAAACTGTAATTTTAATAGCCGACTCTAGCGACTGTCGCTGACCCGTTCACCGGGAAAGACAAGCGCTGATGCCGGGCAGCTTGCCGCCGAGTCTCGTAGCGAATGTCAGGGAATGCTCTGTATTATGCAAACTATTAAAACAAGCTTTTTAAAGTAAATTGTTTAAGGAACTTAAATACTGGTTTATGTACGCCACTTATCGTTCTATATCGTATCCTTTTTACGACCGGGTTCCCCCCCCCCCCGATTGTACCCGCGGAGGGAGAGTGAATATTTAAAAACACGCAGCCCAGGGGGATCAGTTCCACCGCTGCAAACAGCGTTGACAGGAGAAAACTGCTTGTTCCTTTCTGTTCCTGTACGGCGCTTGGCAGAGTCATGAAACATATATAAATTGCCGGAAAAATTGAGGTTGTCGTATTTCTGTTTTATTCACATTGGTGTTTTTCTCTATTAGATCTAATTTATCCAGATATGCTGCGTGAATAATAAATACATACAACAAACATGAATTGTTGCGTTAAACCGGGTCAAGTTTTCAGGATACGCCACTGCACAAGCGTTTCATAACATTTATTGCTCTCACGAAATGCATACATGGCACTCGAACCCAAGATATTTGAACAAATGGTTAGAACTTTGTATTCTACCAGTAGGTAGTAAGATTAATTGATTTGCCTTATTTTACTTCGCTTTTGTGCCACTTTTGGCTAATTTTCGAAGATGAGTGATGATATGATGAAGTTGATGAATGGACACTCACAAACATCCATGCCCAGGCCGGGATTCGAACCCGGGACCCCTGGCGTCTTAGGGCGATGTGCTAACCACTCGCCAAGGGGGCCGGCGTGGGTAGTTAGAAAATATTCAGCCTAACTATTGCTTATTTTTGCGGGGATCTGGGAAAGGTATTTAAAGTCCTTGCCTTGACTCATTCTGATCCAACAGGTCGGTAAGTGCCAGGGCTTGCCACGAGTTGATAACCTACCTTTCTCGAAATGAGGCCTGTTGGAAAAAATGCATTTAAAGATATGCGAACAGTTTGTTAGTGACTCTAGCCCCGCCTTTGCTTTAATTTAGCTCTTTTCTGCGAATCATATTCGGCAACATTGCTGTTTCCCCCGACACAACTCATTAACATCGTAAGTCGAGAGTGCAAGTGAGCCCCGAGAGTGTAGCATGCGAACTTAACGCTCGAGATAAAAGTTTCAGGCCGACCTTGTTCGCACGATGAAGTTTCAAGGTCGCGGTTGCGGGAAAGACAGAGTACGATTATATCAAAATATTATTTCCGTCTTATTCCGAGGTTTATCCCACTATCTTTATAGCATTGGCAGATAACAGAGATACTGCTGTTTCAGTGTTCATGTGTAAATCGTATCTGATGGACGAATGTTGTGCAGTCTTCAGGTTTGTTGTTTTTGGTTCAGTACATTTTTCCTGGATTTAGATTCTCAACTTCTGTTCGGTCGGATTACGTTGTTCGCAAATATCTCGTATTCACAAGAGT
Source organism: Lepisma saccharinum (assembly GCF_977018435.1). Taxonomy (NCBI): domain Eukaryota; kingdom Metazoa; phylum Arthropoda; class Insecta; order Zygentoma; family Lepismatidae; genus Lepisma; species Lepisma saccharinum. The sequence continues at coordinate 108,956,369 of NC_139232.1, forward strand.
CGTCCAGATGTTATAAATTCTAAAGGCAGAGCCGGCCCTAGGGAGGGGTAACTGACACCCACCCAAAAGCTCCGTGCCTCAGGGGGCCCCGCGCCAGATAAGAAGAATTGTTTATGTACGGCTTATTACGAGTTTATAGGAATCTGGTGCTTCGAAATAAGCAACTGATCTGATTGTTCTTGATTCCATGGATTGTTTTGACACCCTTAAAAATAATCAAAATTACTGAAAGCATATTCTAAGCAGTGCTTAAATTGGGGGAAACGTGGAGTGATGCTTTCCCCCAGTTAAGAGAATGCTCATAAGGGATCCCCAGCACTAGGATAATTTGCATACGTACTTAAATCTGCTGTATTTTATGGCACTCCTCGTCCATGTTTTCACGCTACACTTTCACCATTTAAATTATATGACTTTCCAAGTGCCCCCCTGGCACCACCTTTGCAGGCCCCCCTTGCTTCAAATATTTTCAATGAAAATAATTGAAGACTAAAACTGGTAAACGCTGTAAGTGCCACAATAATTCAAACACCGTTTTCCACGTTAAACTATGAAATGTGCCATGCTTTATAACGTGGTAAACGTGAAATGTGGCTGGTAGCCCTCTAAGTAGTTCAAAGGGCGTGTAAAGAGGTCACTAGTGTGCACGTTCTTACGGCCTGATGTACGAAACAATTTCCCAACACAGTGCTTTTGGCACTTACAACGTTTACCACTTTTAGTCCTCAATTTATGTGCACTACTCGTTTAATTATAGTAATAACTCATGAAATGAAAATGTTATTTCACATGAAATAATATTCATGTGCAAAGATAATTTGTGGCAACTGTGAACGCGTTCGGCGTGGTTGCATACATTGTGTATAAATTGCCTTTTTCCCCCTCGAGGGTTCTCAGCGATCAAACGAGGCGTTGAGCAACAAAATAATGTTATTGGTGAAAGTTTGTGCGGCAAAATGCTATGTATGTTGCATGTTCTATACATTTCGAGAGACTAGACGAGACCGAGAATGAGACAGGCACATGCAACACGAGAGGAGATCGAGAAGGAGGGATACTTCCCAACACATGAGATTAGAGGAGATCGTCTCGTCTCCAGATCATGTAGAAAATAGTGGGAGAGGAGAGGCATTTTTTACGCTGCACTTGGGGCTGTGAGTATGTAGTCAATCCAACCTCGGGACAGACGAACTCATATCTATTAACTGAATTGCACGAGTACTTCTAGTAACGAATATCTCATGTTTTCCAGCAAACTAGATTTTCAACTAGAGCCTCCCTCTAGGATTGCTCCGTTCCCCGGAATTCTAATTCCTGCCCAAAACTTTCGTGTAACGCCGGTTTCAGTTCATCCCGCGAGACGCATTGCGTTAGCATGCGGGTAATTCCAACACGATTAGAGGAAGTATTCGCACGCACCGGTGCGTTCGAAGGAGAACTTGGTGCGGGAAACATTACGGCAGGCATGCAACTGCCCGGTTACCAAATGCGTTCTGAAACAATAAGAACCTCCTCCTGAGTGTATTAGCATGCAGTGCAAGGTCCACGAGCGCTCAAATATTTGGTTGGCGGTGCTAGGCGCTCGCGTCCCTTTGGAGTTCGTTTCCGCATTCCTTTGTTTATTTCCGTAACCTTGAAGGGTCCTACCATAATCCACCCACAGGTACGGCCAGTGACTTTGAAAGGGTATGTCGGTCATTGCAGGAACGTAAAATCGTGAAGCTGGATGATTTGTGAGCCCTTTTTCTTTTCATGTGGTTCGTTTTCGTGACGTCGCTGTTGCCAATTTTATTATGAGTTTCGTGTTGGAGATTAGCGCCTGTTGCTTGTGGGTGAATGAAATCCTGCGTTTGAAGCCCACTTTATGCATAGATAGGCTAATGGGGAGGAACCTACAGTTAAAGGTGGAATCCGATCGTTATGTGCCTTCACCGGTTATCGAACCTGCGACAACTAGGGCATCTGGGAGGCCCTTGAAATCCTATGCTTTGTCAGCATTACGATATCGGTGATACCTTTTATTATTGACAAATATTAACATTTCATTGTCTTTATATCTCCCTCTCTCTCGCTTCTCCTTCCTCCCATCTCTCTCTTCCATCACTGTTCCCCCTTCCCCCTCTCGCCTCTTCCACGGTAACGATCAAAAGGAGATTAGATTTTGACGTTTGGGGTTGATATGGGTGTTGGTACAGTCACGGATGGAGACTTCTGGGCTGTAACGATTCCATTGATAGTCAGTGGTATTGTTACAACCAGGATGTGTCCGTGACTGTACATGGAAATAAGTGGGCGGTGGAAACTAGCAATTGGAAGTTAATGCTGCGGTTGAGAATGCTGCGGTTGAGATTGCTCTGTATGTTAAAGAGGAGATTGTTTGATTGATTGATTTGTTGTATTTTACTTCGCTTTTTTTTTTTTTTTTTTTTTGCCACTTTTAGCTAATTTGCGAAGATGGGGATGAGTGATCATATGATGAAATTGATACTCACAAACATACATGTCCGGGCCGGGACCCCTGGCATCTTAGCGCGATGTGCTAACCACTCCGCCACGGGGGCGGCATTAAAGAGGAAAGAGAGAGAGAGAGGAGATTGAATTATTCGTGAAAGATAGCCAGCTACTGATCTATTACAATATAGTCCAGTCGAATTGAAGTCCAAATCTGGAATGTACCATTTCATATTCACATCAGGTCCAATTCTAATATTAAAGAAATATCTTTTCTTAATACACATGCATGCATAAAGAAACAAAAAACATTCCACTCATATTCGAAGTACTATGTACCCAAAACTTATCAGAGATGATTTATAAACATCCCTGATCTTCCTTGAGGGATATGCAGTGAAATATCTCCAGGATGGACAAATACTCGTAGATTTCCAAAAGATATCTGTTATGTCTATTTCTATATTTACATCATGGATGTCGACTGGATATCTGTTGAATATCCAGAACTTCTGGTTCGAATATCCATTAAATGTGGACCCTAGAATGTGGAATTAAGCGGTAAGTGGAGATGAGCTATAAACAATAAGGGGTTGATAAGGAAAAGTATTTGGAACACGGGATGTGGTGAGGGGGTTAGTATTTGCAAGTGATGAGGGCGATAGACAGTATTTTATTTATTTACTTAAAGTTTCAGATACAGTACTGAAAGACCATTTTATACTGAAACTGTAGCAACAAGAAATAAATAAAAAATAACAACAACAAAATAAGACAATACAAGATGTTGAAAACTGTGTTCTGATAAGAAAATATCAACATTTACAGGCAGGTTATTATATAAGTTTGGCAGTGGCGTGCCCAGGATTTTCGAAAGGGAGGGGTTATGTATACTTTTTCTTCGTAGTGAGCCCTCATTTTGTCATATTTTCCTATCTGTGACGTTCTTTATTTAGGAATACTGGGCGAAGGGGGGGGGGGGGTTATAGCCCCCATCAATCCACCCTTGGGCACGCCACTGAAGTTGGGGAGCATACGATCACGATACGATATGTCTGTTTCAGAGGCGTGGCGTGCATGTAGCCGCTGTTACCGCAGGTAACACCAAAATATAAAGAATTGAAGAACCCGTCTTAAAATATTATTACGTACATAAACTGGTAATATTGTCGTAAAGTAAACATTGCAGACTGACATTTTTTCTGGCACCGGCAAAAGCGAAGAGGAGGACTGATCCGGTACCCTCCACAGGCAACATGAGAAAAGGACCCTGAGGCCACAAAGGAAGACTTCGCGTAGCGGCAAAGACTGTTATGGCGGGAGGAGAAGGCGGGCTGTTTAGCCGGCGCAGTTGCCGGTGATCCTTACCGGAAACATACCAGTGTTGCCATATTCAATTGACAGAAAAGAGCTAAGTCGCCTAATCGGGTCTATCTTACTCTGAAGGTGTCCAGTCACACTGGGGAACGATGGCGCAGTGGTAGCGTCGCCGCCTTATAATCAAGGGATTCCGGGTTCGATACCCGGTGGAGGTACAAGTGGTTCGGATCCAACTTTAAACTGTCCCGATTAGCATTACTGTTCATGAAGTGGACTTAAATCGCCAAATCAAAATTTAAAAAAATCAAATCACACTGGGACAAAAGCAAACTACCAAGTGATATTTTGTATTTACACTAAATATCAGCGATTATGAAAGTCCTCTTTGTCCTTCTTCGACATCATGGGCGAGAAGGAGAGGAGAGGGATGGGTATGGTCAAGGGGTCCGCTGTCCTTCTAAAAATGTCAACCTAAAATTCTATATTTCACACATATAATATTATTTCGGTTACAGGAATTTGTGATAATTGTTGATAATACTGATTGAGATTGACATACGTTGTCGCAGGAATGAAATAATTTCGGATTGAAGCAATGTTTTTGAGGTGGTAGAACTGTTTTTGGGTGAAAACAATACAAGCATAATTTCCCGATTGTTATCTTAGCACGCTCTGAAGTGTCAGGTGTCGTAGATTCGAATCCTCAGCAAGAAATGGTTATTTCATTGTTCGTTGTTATTATTTTACTTACATAATTATAAAAATTAATAATTACATACACAAAAAAATAATAATTTTATTTCAATAATTCACCATGCATCCTCATCGTCACGATTATCCTATAAAGCGAAAGCCTTAAAGGTAGCAAAGGACGTAAAATATACGAAATAGTAGTGGTGTCAGAAATGAGATTTCAGTGGATTTAGCGAAACATGGGAGTGGGAGTAGTTAGGAAACAGATGAAGACTACATCTACTCTACATACGTCTTATTTGAAACGAAAAGTTTCGGGATTTGGGCAAATCTGGTTTCAAAAGAACTAAGATGGCAACATTAGTAGAACTGGACTTCTTGCAGGTTCCGAAGGAAATATTGGGGAAGGGCCGATGCTGAGAGGGGAGGGGCCAAGGAGGGTGCTTCACGTGTTACAAAAGTAAACAACGGTTTGTGGGAGGGACTGTGCAGTGGGAGTTTTGTGACTGGTGTCTTTCGTCTTTATGTTGTTTTCGGGCATTGTCAATTAATTTATGAAGCTTGCTCCGAGTTCCGAGGTGGCGGGTTCATCCTATCTGGACAGTGTGTGTAATCGTGCGATAGAAGATATTTTGAAGCAATCTTTCGGTTCGTTATTTTGCAGAAAAAATCGAAATTGTGGCGAAAGGGAGGCCAAAGCCTATTTTGAACGATTTAAAAACCAAGTCGTCTGCTGGATATGACCGACATTTCAATGTTTCGTGGTATAACAACTATCCGTGGTTATGTGGATGTGTGCAGTTATCGAAACTCTTTTGTTGGCCATGTACTCTATTTTCGGGTGAAAAAAAAAAAAAACGTGTCGAATTCAGATGTGGATAACATGGACCATGACCATGACGCACCCAAAAATTCAAATTCAAATGAAAAACTTCTCTTTATGACAGCATCATAGAAGTTTTTTTATTTGATTTGATTGATTTTGCTTCGCTTGTGCCACTTTTGGCTAATTTGCGAAGATGGGGATGAGTGATGATATGATTAAATTGATGAATAGACATCTCAAACGCCCATGCCCAAGCTAGGTTTCGTACCCGGGAACCCAGCATCATATAACTATTTTCAAAGTCGGATTGATCTGCTCTATAAGTAGCCTTCGATGTTTCTGTAAGTATCAAATTACGTATTATTGTGTCAACAACCAATGTTTGCGATTTCACTTTAGTCCTTATGTCAACATTTTTTTTCCTGATTAATAACTTTACCAAAATCTAGTATTGAATTGCACACGTACCAGATTAATATTATATGAACTACTTGGAAGACATTGGGGGGGGGGGGTGCATGAGGTGGGGAGGCGCCCAAGTCTCCCTTAAATGTCCTACTGATAACCGGTAACACTTTTAAAAATCCACGCCACGCCACTGGTCTGTTTAGATGACTGCGAATATGCAGGCATTTGTTGATTTGGACGCCGTGCCGTTTCCTATCCGTAAAATCATTTGATATTCCATCGGCGGTCTCAGAGCGTGCAAGCCAATTGGCAACGTTGACCAGAGAAGCCGGAGGTGTAGCTTCGGGTCAGGTTTCTCGGGCAGTCTGTTGTGGGTGGTTTCCGAGTGAACCTCAGGTAGCCGTGGCGTTTTGACCCAGATACTTCCCGACGAGAACCGAAGCGACCCGCTCATCATTACTGGCTTTTTAACGTCAGCGTTCCCTAAAACAGACCAAAAAACAGCTTCCCGTTGCACAAGCAAGCCTTTGAGTTTTTTCCCCCTTCCACGTCCCTCGCAGTTGACATCACGTCAAGGAAGTTCAAGCAGGCCACAAAAATCCAGCTGTCTCATCTGTGTTCCACGTGACGATGCGTCAGGGGTACCAACCCTGGAGCGTGCTACTCGGCGCTGCATCACTGTGAAGACCATTCACGGCTCGTCAATAGGTTGGTGCACGTGACTCTCTCCTCAAAAGATCTGTTTTTCGATCTCGGTGTGTGTCACTGGGAGATACAGAAGCTAGCGTGGTTGCGAGTGAAGTGAACCGGCCGCCCTTTTACCAAGATTGGGCTCGACGATTCGTGTTCCCGAACCCGCGCGCGTGTGTGGTGTTTATAGTGTCCCTAGGTGAGAGAGAGAGTGTGTGTGTGAAGGGCAGGTGCGTGTGCATTATGAACCAGCATGTTCCGTTCCCACAGTCTGGATTTGGCGTTCCTGAAGCGTTCCAAAAAGAGGCGGGATACGCGGTACCACACGATAGGGTAAGTGTTTGAACGGTTCGCTAAAATGTGTCATTTGCTTTCAGAATCCCACAAAAATCGTAAAAGACACGATGCTTGTGTGTTTTTTATATGTAGCGAGATCCAAATCCCTGTTTCAGGACTTTCTTGAATTTGGTGGCTGGACCAGAGGGAAGTTACCGAGCCCAGAAGGAGAATATATTCTTTGGGATATTTGGACACGACACCGAGAGCGAGGACAGACTTCCTTGAAATCCAAACGAGACGATACACCAGTGATTTATCCACACACCCCTACCCACCTAACAACACCCCCTTTAAAATTTTTGAGAAAGGCCAAATTTATGGTCACTTTGACTAAATACACCCTTACACACCCATAAACACGAACTTACACCCCTCTTCTAAATGAAAAAAAAAAATCGGGATTAACTCCTGCTATGCAGTGTCCGAATTACTCTTTGGTAAAATATACCTAAACCAATATTGCTCTACTCTGCAACTTATTCAGACACGCCAAGCGAATATCAACCTCATTATTTTGTTTAGCGTAATTCCCAAGTTAATCCGTCAGATACAACTCCGACCAGGACATCGTGATTGCTAGGGATCGGAAGTTGATGAAATGTCATCTTTTTTCTGACATCTCGGACACAATGCCCATTAAATATACACAATATTACACTTCGTCTAGAACCCAAAAAATATAATTTTAAAGTACATTTTTTTGCATTTTTTGTCAATTTTCAGGTTTTAGGTCATTTTCCCCGATTTTCAGCATTTTCCAGTCATTTTTCGCAATATTCGGTGTATTGTTTCGTCATATTTTGTCACTTCTTTCCTTTTGGTGGTATTCTGGAATATATCGCAGGATTGCAATTTACCAACAAAAGAAATTCTGAACTGGTGACAGTCTTTGTTGTGTCGGGGGAAAGCACCATTATTCGGTTGTTTCCATTGAAAATCCTCGTTGCATATGTTAATTGAATATGCATGTGGTATCATTTGGTGCCTTTGTTTTTTTAAGAAAAGCAAGATTCCATTTTGTTCAATTTCCTTTTCATTTCAATTTTTAACCTGAAACTAACAAATTTAATGGTCATTTTTTGCATTTTTTACGTCATTTTTCCCATTTTTACGACATTCTATAGGTCATATATCTATATTTTTAGGTCATCAACTTCCGCTCCCTAGTGATTGCATATCTTCACGATACAATTTACCCGGTGGAGGCACATAGTGGTTCGGATCCCACTTTAAACTGTAGGCCCAGTCCCGATCAGCCTTTCTGTGAATAAGTGGACTTAAAACCAATTCATGATAAAATCCCATTTTTCGAAAATTCACGGCGTCGAAATGAAGCGTCAGAGAGAGAGAGAGAGAGAGAGAGAGAGAGAGAGAGAGAGAGAGAGAGAGAGAAAACTAGAAAAATTGTTTGCCCCAATGAAACCTATATTCGTGGGTATACGTGTATATATTCCATGTACTACTTATTTCGAGCCTTGAGACGAGACGATACAAACCTCGTTTACCCACGAGACCAAACGAGAATCTGCCAAGCCTCATATCGCCGTCAACGTTGAAGTTCCAAACCGTAATCGTATAGTTATGTGAAAAATTCCACGAAATAGCATAGAAAGGGAAAATTCGCCTTATTCACACAACTTTCAAGCAGTAAACATTAGTTTTATGATTTGGTAACACGCAAAATGAATTCGCTCAAATGTCTAGCAATCACTTTACAACCACAGAGAGTGATATCACAAGCAAAATGATTTTACACCGGTTTATCAATTAAAAAAAGAAACCTTATGCACGCAACGTGTTTTTCTTTCTCATGGCTGTTGTGTGTACTATTGTTTATTAAAACTAAGAAGCTATTTTTTCCTCGAAAACCTGCAAATCGGAAGATATTTTATGAATTTAATTATTTACTTTCCATGGCGAATTTTAATGTAAACCAAATAATCTCAAAGAACTCAGGAATAAAATGTGCTACTCTGACGCAAAAATGAAAACAAAAGTACATTGATGCGTTTCCCATACACAGAAAGAGGGTCACACGCATACACTCTTCTATTACAGTTATTTGCATTTAAATATGTTAAGTTCATTAACGGATTTCTTTATTGTTTTTATTTTGGTTATGTTATTTCCCTTTTCTACATTTTAGTTAATCGCGACGACGAGAATGGATGATGGGCCAAACAAAATTATACACCTGTGCCTTAACGAAGGTTCGAACGTTGGAACTTTGCTTTTGCAGATTGTGTACCAGATCCTGATCTCGGCGGCCTGTGTTTCCTACAACCAATTACTACTGTTTTTGTTATTGATTGGGAGCTTTCAGACCGAAGCGTCGAGCGACATTGGCCCCCATCTGCCCACGAGACGAGACGAGACGAGACTTTGGTCTGTCTCGTCTCGTGGAAATGCTGTCTCGTCTCGTGGAAATGCTGTCTCGTCTCGAAAATATTAGTTTGTCCCGTCTCGTCTCGAAGGGTTCTGTCTCGTCTCGTCTCGTTTTGTCTCGCCTCGTCTCGTAAAAGTAATGCAGGATATTATACCAACAAAAGTTATAACTGGGAGACATCACAAAATATTATTCTCGAAAATGGGTTAAACCTGTAATCACGTTGCTCACTGTAGTTATAGTGAGAATAAATATGATTCCTTAATCACAAGAACATGAGTATTTCAAATAAAGTTTGTTGATTATCAATAGCTAGATAGTGTATGGAATCTGCCTTGCTTTTCTGACTCCCGTCACTCTTTATCCATCGTACACGTAAGGAGCTTTCAGACAGAAGGAACACTCGACAGGCGACAAGTCACACGGAGGGTTTACACAAACGACTTATTTGAGCGACACGCAAGCGACAAGAGACACGTGGTACTTCGGTTCGGAAGGTTACGTTTACTGAGGTTTCGTATCCAAGCGAAACATGTTGCTTGTCGCTTCTCTCCTGTGGCTTGCTCAATGTGACAAGCGACACAGAAGTATCACACTGAAGCAACGAACGACAGGGACACTTCAGTTTATAAGCAAGCATTCATCGCGCATGCGCGGATAACAACCCTCGCGACTATATACACGGTATCCAGAAAACGGCCTAAGCAGAACAAGAAGCAAGCGACAAGCGAGACGTGCAGCTTCGATTCGAAGAGTTTCCTATCAGGAAGATTTCTTCACACCAAATTTACATGCGACAAGCGACACGAGTCGCTTGGAAGCGAACTTTCAGTAGTCAATGCAACCTTTCGAACAGAAGTCACACGAAAAGCTGCACGTGTCTCTTGTCGCTTCGGTCCCTTGTTCACGGATGCAAGGTGAATGCTTTCGTTTAGACTGAAGGGAATTGTGTCGCTTGTCGCTTGAGTGTGAATTATACTTGTCGCTTCGGTATGAAATTTCCACAAGATAGCTTTCAGATTGAAGCGACAAGCGACTCAGGGTTTTCGCACCAAATCAACAAGCGACACGATCCTTTAGGGAGATTTCAGACTGGAGCGACAAACGACACGCGACACATATTGCTTTTGAACAAGCCAATCAACAGCACCGATTCACAGCGTAGGAGCATGGCAGGTCGCACAAACCTGCGTTCGATTGGTGAAATCCTGAAGCGACACGTGTTACGGGTCGCGTGCCGCTTAGATGTGAAATCTCCCTTAGTCTATAAGCAAGCTTTCACTGTGAATTCACTACCAACAGACAGAGGTGACACAATGCACGCTATTAAAAAACGGCCCAGTCCGAACGACACGCAAGCGACAAAGCAACACGTGCCGCTTGCCGGTCTAGTCGCTTCCGTTCGGAAGGCTGCATTTATTACTGTGGGTTCATTTCCAAGCGATACTTGTTGCTCTCGCATGTCGCTTATTACTCCTATGACTTCAGGCAATTTTATGTTCCTTACGTCAAAGCAGAGTATCTAATTGAACTAGCTTTTACTAGGTTTTCAGAACCGCGGTGGTGTAGTCGTTAGGGCGTCTGACTGCCAGGCGGGAGACCCGGGTTCGATTCCCGGAGTGGGTGAATAAAGGTCGGAATTATTCCGCATTGTCCCCGCATAAAGCAGCTCCGGGGCAATGGGTGCATGGGGGCAATCCTGGAGGGCAAAAGCAGCCGGAGTGTGATGCTGATCACTTCGCCTCCGAAATGACATTTCCCCCGCATCCCGTAAATGTGCCTTCATGGCACTGTGTTATATGCACTTGGAACTTTACCTTTACCTAACTTTTTTGTGCGAAATCTTTGGAGTTTGCAACCAGTACTCGAGGCTGATGTGGATTTTGAGAAGAGGGTCGCAAAATGAAAGAAGGGTCTGTTTGGGAGAGAAATTTTATGACGATTGTCGCCAGTATGGCTGGAACAGGGCCGTAGTAAACAATGGCAGTGACTACCTCCGGATCGTTTTGCGCAATGATGAATGGAAGAGAGCTCTTGGGGTAGCAGATAGTTGCTTAAGGTATTCTGAGGAAATGTCAATAGAAAGATACAGGGATTTTGCACGTTAAGATAGCTGGGACACGAGGCTAAAGTCTCGGCAAAATCGTTACGGACAACGTGTGACGAATTAGGATTTTTCGAGGGGGAATCTTACAGATCTTTATTCATGTAATATAGGCCTAAGCTGTTTTGGGTTTCCAAAGAAAATGCTTTATTCCAAATAAATAAATATTTGCAATTGATTAGTTATTTTGTTTATATTTTTTCGAGACTTTCGAGACGAGACGAGAATTTTCAGGAGCCGTCTCGTCCCGTCTCGTGTCTCGTCTCAAAAACGAGACGAGACAGGTGGTCAGTCAGGTCCCGTCTCGAATTTTAAAAAGCCTGTCCCGTCTCGTGTCTTGTTTCGTTTTCGAGACGAGACGAGACGGGACATGTCTCGTCTCGTGGGCAACACTACCCATCTGGTATGTAGTAAAGCATTCAGTAGTCACTACGCATGCGCAATCAACAGACCGAAGCGACACGATGCACGGAAACGACTCACTCCTGGCGACTGTTCAGTTTTTTATCATATAGTTTTGGTTCGAAAGGTTCGTTTCCAAATGTCAGATGTCGCTTCGGTCTGAAAGCTCCCTAATAGAAAATGCTTTACTTAATTCTTGAAAACATGATCCAGAAACGCCACAAAGCTTTGTTAATTGACCGATTTGGTTTATTTTATTTGGCTTTGCTGCCACTTTTTTGAATAATTGCAAGGATGAGGATGAGTGATGATATGATGAAATTGATGAAGTATAGAACACCCACACCTAGGCCAGGATTCGAATCCAGGAGCTCCTGGCGTCGAACCCGTAGCGAACCGAGATTACCACCGAAGTGCCGCTACAACAGGAACTAAATTCTACCAAAATGTAAACGGTAAAATTAGGTTCCGTGTTCCTCCTTTTCTCGTTCATTTCCGGTTGTGGTTTATTCCGAGCCCAGGCCGTCTGTCTGATCGTTGTCTGTGTGGGCGTAACAACGAACGCACTAACTGAGTAATAAATTGTGCCCTGATGGTAATAAAAGGCTGGCGTCGAAGAGAGGCTTTGAAAAGGGCAGAGGGGGCGTGGCTATAAAGGCCGCATTAGGTGGAACAGACGCTCGGGGTCAAATAAGGGTCGCCCTAGACTGGTGACTACTTGAGACCGGCCATAAAAGTGACGAATTGCCGTCACCGCACAGATAACTTCAGGGAATGTCTTCTGTCATTTTTCCGTTTCTCTTTTTGGTCTTCTTGGCGTTGAAAATAACTGGAAGCTTATGCATAAATGACAAATTTGTCTCGAAAGAGGTCGACGGACCTTGGGGAAAAGACTCAAACAAGCGCACTACAACGCAAGGGGTGCCGAGTTCGAAGAAGTTGCTCGCGACTATTTTAAAAATTATTGTTTCGGAATGGTAAAGAACGGTAGTCGTACACTCGCCTCAATTAGTACTCCGGCAGTATGTTTCTTTATACAGCATATTTGCAGAAGATACAATTCAATATACAAGTGTATCAAGATACGCTGTATAAAACACAACTTAATACTAACTTCGTTGACCCTGTACTATTCCGAGTCAATATACCTACATTGCTGCCCAACATATAAAAATTTCACTTGAATCTATGAAGTTTGAAAACGTTATCGCAGAGAATCGTGATGTTGATTAACTTTTGCACGACACTGTATCGGATACAGTTGTAAACGAAATCTCCCCCACCTGCAACACTGTGTGGATCATAGTCGCAGAAATTTACACACACACACACACTTGCACAGTACAGAAGAATGGTCTGAATTTTGACCTTTTGCACCATGGCTTTCAGGTGGTCCCACAAATTGAGCGGATCGGAATGAGATCTGGGTTCCTTGGATCATTCATCCTCGGCGTCCACTCCAAATGTGCGGGAATCTATGCGATAAGGTAATGTCGCACTATATGCAGGTAATGCAGAGGGGCGCCATCCTTTTGGAAACTCCTATGGGTCCAGACCTACCGGACACCTTGCACTACAGTAAACTTCGGCTGTTCATTTACTAATCTTGTTGTCATAGACTCTCTTAAATCTAACATTAGGAAGCAATCCCAGACCGATATTTTATTTATTGACTTGGCTAAAGCCTTTGATAGTGTCAGCCATCAGCTATTAATTTACAAACTCGACCAAATGGGATTATCACCACGATTTCTGAAATGGTTTTCCAACTTTTTAGTAAATAGAAGTTTCTCTGTTAAGATTGGTGAAACACAATACTTTGTGGAGTACCTCAAGGGTCGCCACTTGGCCCAATTCTGTTCGCTGCTTTTATCAATGATGTTACATTATGTTTTAAATCTAGCACATGTTTACTATATGCAGATGATATAAAAAATTTTAAGAGTATTTTAACAAATAATGATGTCGCTCAACTTCAGGCTGATCTCGATAGAATGACATATTGGTGTAAGATTAATGAAATGGAAATTAACTTGAAAAAGTGTAAAGTTTTAAGATGTACTAAGAAAATTCATTATATAGTCTCCAACTATTTTATTTATGAAAATAAAATCCAAGTGTGCGACAGTCATAAAGACTTAGGAATAGTAATAGACTCCTCTCTCATATTTGATGAGCACATTTCAGAAATTTGTAAAAGAGCAAAGAGAATGCTTGGTTATATATTTTTCTCATGGAAAGTTTTTAAAAAGGAAGATACTTTAATATTCCTGTATAAAACGATAATTCGTCCTATTCTTGAATATGCAAATGAATTATGGTTTCTGACTGCAACCAGTCACCTTCAAAAAGTTGAATCAGTTCAAAAACTTTTTATCAGGTTATTATGCACAAAGTTTAAAAAAAAAATTACTATGACCAACATTACTCTGAATGGTTATCACAGTTGAATATGTTTTCCTTAGAAGGAAGAAGAAAAATGAAAAGGATAAATTTTGTAGAGAAGATATTAAATTTCCAAGTTGACAGTGAATACTTTTTGAATAATATAGCTTATAAAATTCCCAGATATTCCCATAGGTATATCTCAATTCTCACATGCCTAAACAAGGCAAGAGGTTTAGTAGCTGATCTTGTTGAAACCTATAATTTGAATTTATGTTGATGTATAAGATTGTAGGATTCACTCTTATATTTTATAATAATGTATTCAATTTTTTAATTTTGTATGACATAGTGGTTGTTTAATCGTTATCATCACTTCAATAAATATGATGATTATTATTATTAGAACAATACACAGTTAATTGAACAATATTATATAACAATAAACCATTATTAGTATCAGAGATATAATAGATCTCGTTGAAAACTGTAACTTGGAGTGTAAATATGCTAACTTGTTATGTTATGTTATTCTACAGCTTATGTATATGATTCGTGTAACTTTGTACTTTTGTATTTGACTTAGTGCTGTATTAGGTTTCATACTGTGCTCAACACTTAAAATAAAATAAACGATTATTATTATCAGTATTGGGATTAGAATTGGGAGTGCGAAACCGAATAGAAGGGGCCGCGCATCCCACTAGCGCCGTCTAGGAAGAGGTGACTTTGAAATAGACTTTGTGTTATTTCGAGTCGTTTTTTGCCACTTTTCGCTAATCGCGACGATGAGAATGAGTGTTAAATTCCTGAAGGGACACTCACAAAGAACTCCCATGCCCAGGCCGTGATTCGAAACTGGAACCCGTGGCGTTACGAGCTGTGCTAACCAGTCCGCCAGGGATTTCCCTCCGGTGGCGGTATAACAGACACGGAGAAAGAGAACATATGTGTAAATGTGGCTGGCTAGATGTGCTAAATATCGAACAATCTGCGAACAACATTAAATAAATTCCATCGGTTTCTGTTCCTTGGTTTGTGTAAGGAAAGAAAATCGCAGCGACAACTCGCCCGCTGTCCATCATACCAAAACAACATCCACCCACAATGATTCGCTCCGTTTCCTGTCTTACTATTCCATTCGCCATTTTTACGCCTGTATTTAATGACGGGCATTTACCACACCTGCGGATATTACGTAACTCACCGCCGCGTAGCCCTCGCTCTCAAGGTCAAGTCGTGGAACGTTGTCATGCTTTCTGCCAGGGAGTAATTTTTGCTCTTAACTTTTACGCAGCTCCGTTTTCTGTGATGTTTCCTTCCCTGACCTTGTACAGGCGAAGAGTGCGTTGCACTGTCCGTGTTTTGATGACATTTTTCAGCGTCTAGCGTGACGGATGTAGTTTCGGAAGTTGTCGCTAGGTGGCTCCTTGGTCTTGCACCGATCGTTTTCCCGTTAGCTTGCTGTTTGCACTGGTGCAGGCAGGTTGAGACAAGTTCGAAAGTTTTATACAAATAAATTCCAGTGTGCATTATCGCCATTTTACCACCGTTTCCCCTGAGTATGTAATATTCTTTTGAGAACAATTGAAATTGTTTCTTCAAAAAATCGTATTTGTATGATATCATGTATGGTAATGAGAATGATTTTAACAGGTAGAAGATAGCCTTGTCTAGATATCCTTCCTTTAAATACTTAGAACGTTGTTAAAAAAATAAATGATTATGGAGGAAATAACATGTGAACTATCGGCGCAGGAATTAACCTTCATATTTTGATAATTCGTGTACATTTAGACATAAAAACTAACATTATTATAACACGTAATGTTATCATTTTTTCTTTCAGATTCGGAAGTAGAATTAATGTACGTGGAACTAACATCCAAGATTTTTTTAAAAAAATGCTTATTTGGCAATCTTCTTAACCTTCATGCGGGCGCGTAGGCGGTAGTTTACCGCCCACGGCACAAAAACAGGAATATCTACAGCCTACGAGTGTCCCGAAGCGCGGGAGGTATTTGTATTCTCTATTTACTCTATATTACGCATTATGGCACTGAAGTCACTTGTCGGATCGGCATATCGCGCGTGCCAGTCATCATCAAAAGGTGGAAGGGTGAGGTAGTCGGTAATCTACCGCCGTGCGCCCGGTACTGGGACAATTTCTCCGACCTTTCGAAAAAAATGTGAGTATTCAATTTCGCTTTTTTTCTGGTTTTATTGCATGTACGAGTATAAGCAATAATAAACTATAGTTTTACAGTGCTTTGCACCATACTAGGGCCCAACAGGATCACAATTATTATGTGCTATCACCAAGAGTTTTTTACCAAAATTACATTCGTTCTATCGTCAATTTCATGTTTTTCTCTCATAATTTTCATCTTCTTTATTATTCATTTATTATATGACTCTCTCCCAAGCATTACCAATTATTCATTATAACAAAATAATGACAGTATAATAGTTAGGACCTACCTACCCAATAATTATTGTAGGTAGTACCTTTCATACCAAATATACTTACAGTAGGTAAAATTATGTTTTTTTCCCATATTAGAAAAAGTGTGTTTATTTTTTCCACTTTTTCAGGACACGCTTCACAAACCCTGAAGATGTTCGAAGAATCCTCCTCGAACTGGACGAGGAAGATCAAGCTAATGGAGTTCAGGAGGACGAAGTGGACTTCCCTGATGATGTTGATTACGAACCCCAATTTGTTGAATATGGTACCCACAACAGTGACACCGAGGAAGAGTTAGAAGAGGCAATGGAAGACGACAACCTGAGTCTTGAGGAGGGAGAAGAAGACGACGAAAGTCCAGGTTTGAGATTTTACATCGGAAAGAATGGTGATACGATTTGGGCAAACAAACCTCTCACACAAACCACTAAAACTAAGTCTGCGAACATTATAAAAACTCTTCCGGGTCCCAAAGGGGAAGCTAGAAAATGTCAAACAAGGCTCGAACGTTTTCTGACACTAATTTCTCCACAAATGTTCGATGACATTGTCAAATATACTAATATACACATTGCTCAACGAAAGACTGAAAGGCAAAATCTGTCTAGCACCAGCTTTCGGGACAGGGATTACAGGCCCACCTCAAGAGCAGAAATAAAAGCAGTTTTTGGAGCTCTGTTCTTGATGGCAGTCAAACGTGGAAACCGCGCAGATATTTCCGAGTTTTTCACAAAAAATGGGACTGGTTTGATTATTTTGCGGGCTAATTTTAGTCAACGCAGGTTTCGAATGTTGCTAAGATCTCTTCGTTTTGACGACATACATTCTCGTCAAGTGCGATCTGCTACCGATAAATTAGCTCCTATACGTGACTTTCAGACAGCCTTTGTAGCAAATTGTCAAAGAGCCTACAATGTTGGTGAAGGTGTAACCATCGACGAAATGCTGGTGGCTTTTCGTGGTCGATGTAGTTTTATACAGTACATGCCGAATAAGCCCTCAAAGTATGGATTGAAAATATATTGTGTATGTGATTCTCAGACATATTATACTTATAATATGATGATTTATTGTGGAACCCAGAGACCTGGCCCCTACAGCTCAACCTCCAACAAGCCATTTGATATAGTGACCAATTTGTGTGATCCATTGAAAAAAAGTAGTCGTAACGTTACAACAGATAACTGGTTTAGTAGTTACCCCTTGGCTGAACATCTGTTATCGGTTGGCTTGACTTTCCTTGCGACTTTGAGAAGCAATAAAGCTGAACTTCCGCCCGAATTTGTGAAACAAAATCCCAACCTCGTCCCTGGCCATCATTTATTTGGGTGTAACGACGTCGCAACTTTGATCTCGTATGCTACCAAAAAGAAGTTAGTTGCACGATGGACACGAAATAGATGAGGAAACAGGCAAGCCAGTGCAGATAATGGATTATAACGCCACAAAAGGAGGGGTCGACACTGTTGATCTGATGTGTTCGCGGATTACGACATCCAAAAGAACACAAAGGTGGCCAATGGTAATTTTCTTCCGAGACCTCGATATTGCTGAGATAAATTCCATGAGGATATATGAAATGAATAATCCATTGAAATCCTTTAGACGGCGGCAGTATATTTTTGAGTTGGCACTGGAACTGATGGAAGAAAACCTGAGGCAACGAGCAAATATGAATACACTTCCCGAAGATCTGGAAATTTTTCTAACCCAGTATCGAGAACAAGGAACTACCAGCAATGAGGTTGTGAATCCAAACAGACGAAGTTTCTGTTACATTTGCGGTTCAAAAAAGAACAACATAACTAAATTACGTTGTAGTAATTGTAACAAAAGTGTATGTAAATCACATTCAGTACCAACATGTGTTAATTGCCTCAGTAATGATTCATCCAAATCAGATGATGAATAGTGCAATATTTTACTTATTTTGATGTACTTAGTACAAAATTATAATAACGCTACTTTCATGTGACTGTTTTTTGTTCCTTTTTTATAATTCATGGAGATATGAATCTATTATTGATTGTGTAATGAATGCCTTCCTATTTTGATATACCTAGTACAACATTATGTTACTTGATTAAATTAGTGAGACGAATAACTACTTTCTTTCAATGTTGAATACTTTTGTTACCTAAATACTTAAAAGACTGATTGATATTTTTAGTTCCTGCTGTAAGATAAAATAAATTGTGTGCTGTGAGAGAGTTTAAAAACCTCAATGAATATTGCACTTTATTTTATATATTGATCAAGTTTTAATAAATGTTTTCATGGTTAAATATGTGTGTTCACGATTCTATTAAAAATATCCCCGATTACAAAGGTTTATGGTGAGATATAACCGGTAAAATACGTGAAAACGAGGTGGCGGTAGATTACCGTCCCGCGCCCACTAGTGTTTAAAAAAAGGCGCGCCCGCATGAAGGTTAATAACTATTACTTTCATTATCATTACATTTAATTTTTTTAAAAATATTTCTTTATTTCTTTGGCTGTAGAGAAAATTGAACTCATGAGAAGGGAAAAGGAATTGTGTATACCGTTTATATCTATATACGAGGGCTAGTCAAGAAAGAATGAGAATGATTTTTTTTTACTTACGAAATGTATTAGGCAGGGTCCAGGTTGATATGGTCTTTTTCGAAGTAATCCCCATCGAGTTGTATACGCTTGGCCCAACGTGTCTGCCAGTCCTGAAAGACATGCTGGAACCCGTCTTTTGACATCGTCTTCAGAACGGCGTTTGATGAGTAGAAACGGTTGCCCCGCAGCTCCAATTTCAAATGAGGGGGGGGAAGGTGTCACGCGGAGCAAGATCCGGGCTGTATGGAGGGTGCGGGACACATTCCATGTTTTGTCCAGCCAGATATTGGACAACAACGTTGGAAACATAAGGGCGTGCATTATCCTAGTGTAGGCGCCAACCAGATGGATTTACAGCTCAAGGCGTTTTAGACGGATGTGTTCAGCCAGGGTCTTTAAAACTGTCACGTAATACTATCCAGTAAACGTGTTGGTAGCCTATTCCACGGTAGTCGAAGAAGGAAATCACCATTACCTAATTCGCCAACGGAACAGCTTTGGCGTCCGAGAACCGGGTGATTTCCAGACTGTGCTCGCCTGTTTGCTTTCGGGATCGTAGTGGTGAAGCCAACTCTCGTCACCAGTTATGATGGAATTCAGGTAGGCCTCGCCAGACGCTGAAGCTCCCGACACACCTTCACTCTCACCTGCTTCTGTTGAGGCGTTAGCAATCTCGGCACCCATCTTGCACAAACGCGTCTCACTACCTCTATGTCAAAAAAGTTATTTTGAAATTCACTATCCTCAGATGGGTTAATCATAGTGTAAAGTGAGATCCAAACCAGTGTGCAATGTGTCCCCACCGGGGAACCAACCAGGGACCCCTTTTAACCTAAGCTACTACATGTTTTGGAGGCTTCTGTATTTGAGTCAATCGGTGCGATGAGAATGAATGATGATGAAACACCCCATGCCCTGGCCGGGATTGGAATAGACTGCAGAGCCTTGTGCGTCGAGTTAGAACGAACCCAAAAAGTTGATGTATTGGTTGAATTGATTTTTTTACTTCGCTTTTCTGCCACTTTTGGATAATCGCGAAGATGAGGATGAAAGGTGACTAGATGAAATGGATGAAAAGACAATAACATAGACACACGGAAGAGACAACACAAGCCCTACGGTGGATTATACTGGTCGTGAGTTAGATGTACAAAGTTTGGTGTATATTTAGTTCGTTCTTCGAACAGTGGCGTGCTCAAGGGGGGGATCATAACCCCCCCTTTTTGGATCAGCATTCCTAAAAATACAAAAGAACGTGTAACGTAGAAAAAATGAGCAAAATGAGGGCTGACCCCTCTCAAATCCTGGGCACGCCACTCCCTTAGAATGTCTCATTTCCATAAACCAGCTCCGCTCACACCATCTCGTCGTATAGCAAAATGCATAACGCTGCCATCTTGTAGTCCTGGTTCGATTCCGCGTGGAGGCACTTCAGCATAAAGTGGACTGAACAAAAGCACATGTGCACTTACGCACGCTCACACTTTTTTTTTCGCCCTTGAAATGCGTGAAAAAGGATCTTGGTGGGAAATGGCCGCCTGTTTTGGCCATGCGCCTTGAGAGAACTACAGCTTCTGGTGTTACGACGAGGGGAAAGAATGTTCCTCCAATTCGTTTCTACAATAAACAAGCCAGCTTGAGGTTGGGAGCGAGGGAAAAGAATGCTCCTAATAGATCGACACGTGGACCCTCCGCTTTTTTCCAAACAGTTCTTGTCGCCATTGATAGATGTCACTAGCGTACGCTCAGGGAAGTCTGCAGTCGTTCAACATGCTTTTGCAATGTTTGCTCCACATAACATGCAATTGTAACGGGCAGGGGGTTTATTCAGAATTTTCCATCTAGGAGGGAGGAGGTATAAGTTCGTGTTATGGACGTGTAAGGGTATATTTAGAGCCAAAATGATCATAAATTGGGCTTTGTAGAAATTTTTAGGGGGTGTTTCGATAAATCACTATAGGACACTGCTCTAAGTGATTTTTGTTTTTAGATGAGATGATGTTTGCTTCAGTTTTGGGGGAAGCTGTAGGGGAAGCTTTTCGTAAATTTTCCTAGCTGGGCAGGCCGTCCCCCATGGCGGAGTGATTAGCACATCGCGCTAAAACGCCAGGTGTTCCAGGTTCGAATCCCGGCCGGGCCATGGATATTTGTGAGTGTCCATTCATCAATTTCATCAAATCATCACATCCCCATCTTCACAAATTAGCCAAAAATGGCCGAAAAACCTAAGTCAACTAAAGCAAATCAGTCAATCAATCAATCTAACAGATCAACCGGTTGACTACTTTTTCACTGAACAATAAGGAATGTACTGAATGTATTTGACTTTTTCCTTCTATTTGGGTCTCCCACCAGGCACGTATCTAGAAATATGTTTCGGGGGGGGGGGGTCCGAACCAAGTGTCTCAGGTATAATAAAATAATCCTTTGCGCAACAGCCCTGAAGGGCCTTGGCTTACCTACCGACTGCCGGTCTCCCTCCCACGCTTTCCTTCGTCACCGCTAAGCGTGGAGATCTGCAACCAGTATTGGAATAGTCGGGTGGTCAGCCCGACGTATCCCCAGCCGTTATAGTAGGGATTACGCTTACTCATTCGAAGCTCCCCAATTTCCTCACGATGGTGGGTTGCCACCGGCCCTATACGTAGGACGAATAAATTCCGACCAGAGCCGGATTCGAACCTAATAATAATAATAATAATAATAATAATAATAATAATAATAATAATGTTTAAATTAAAATAATTATATTAAATCAAATTTATACTAATTACAATACATAAATTAATATTATATTATTATTACACGAATGGGTAAAAATACTGTATAAGAATAGAGATATAACAGCGCATATTCATTACGTAGCTTACCTGTAGTTAAGATCGGAATAATTTACATAAAAACAAGTGCCCTGGCAATGAATTAATGTCAAATAGATGAATAATTGAATATTTATCGAATAACAAATTGATATTACATGTAGTTGGAGAAAAGTAAGTTTTTGATTAATATCTTATGCATATTATTTTGAGTAGTAGTGTGCATAAATCTTCTTGTAATGTTTTTAAAAGCCGTATGATCCCAATATAATCCTTGCCATCTAAAAAGTTTAGTTCAAAGCCGTATGATCCCAATATAAATCCTTGTCTTCCAATACGTTCAGAGGAAATTATACAACAAATGCTAAAATAGTATATTTTCATTATTTAATTTTCGTACCTAATAAGTCTTTCGGGTGGGAGGGGGGGTCCGTATCCCCGAAATACGTTCTTCGTGTCCTTCAAAGCCGTATGATCCCAATGTAATCCTTGTCTTACAATAAGTTCAGAGGAAATTATATAACAACGGCTAAACGAATATTTTTTTTCATTATTTAATTTTAATACTTGATAAATCTTTCGGGGGGGGGGTCCGGACCCCCTCCCTAAATACGTCCTTGTCCTAGTGCTCACAGTTTAAATTATTATTAGTTTAGATGTAGCAGTTACCATTCGACCTTCAGCACACACAATTGCCAACGTAGTCTTTGACACCTGTTCCGTGGAGATGCTAATCTCTTGATCTCGCCTTGCGTGGATGAGAGAATCCGGGAGAGGTCCGAATGAATAAGTAAACAAACAAAATGCTGACACTCCCCCCAAAATCATAATGCCACTTCCCAATAAAGAATCGCGCTGTGATTGTGTGGCGCTGCGTGGGTTGCCCAGAGGAATCTCGCTGGCCTTGTGTCCGAAGGACTTGACTGGGTAAATGCTATCATTACATTTTTTGTTAATCCTAAGTTCTTGCTGTACTGAGTGCGGGTGGCGTGTGACCTTTCTTTTCAGTGAATCCGTTCGATCTGCGTAGAGTAGGAACGTTTCATTTCCTAAAGATAAGATCGTTCTGAAACCATACTCGTGAGTCGAGACGTCTCTCTCTACCAATGAACAATTGCGAGGGAACGGTATTGCGTGGAGGGGTGAAAAGTGATTGCAGCTACCTGCTTTTGCAGCAGCGTGTACTACTTGGCTCCGCCCACATGCTTTCTCCCCTTCTGAACCGTTGTGCGATCTTACTCCACTGATTCCTGGGATAGGGTATGTGACAAAAGGAACCACTTTCTCTCAGCGTCCCAATATTAAAAACAAGATTTAAGCAGCAAGTACTTCGAACAGTGCCGACTTTCACCGTGGCAGAGTGAATATCACAGCGCGATACGACGCCAGGGGTCCCGGATTCGAATCCCGGCCTGGGCATGGGTGTTCTTTATGAGTTTCCATTCATCAATTTTGACGTACCCGATGGCGTAGTGGTAACGGCATCTTCTTGCAATCAAGGGGTCCCAGGTTTGATTTCCGGTGGTGGCTCGTTGCTCCGAACGATCCCACTTTAGACTGTAGGTCCAGTCCCGATTATCCTTCCTGTGCATAAAGTGCACTTAACAATTGCAACAAACAACATTAGTAAACGTCATCATATCACTCATCCTCATCTTCGCGAACTAAAAATAAACCAAATAAATCAATAAACTTCCAATATATGATATAGGCCTATAGGCCTACAGTGTAAAGTGCAGAAGCTATAGACAAGAATCGCTGTTCTTTTTTTTTACAACACACCGCGTAATATACTTTTTTAAATAAAGAAGCTTAGAAGTTATTACCCAGTTGAGCATTTGGAAAAATACAGTCAGAAAATTCAGACCTTATCAAATAAGAATTTTATCAGATATCCAACAGGACATCTCACATGCCACGTGCGTTTGTTTACATTGCCTAGCTGCCTCTCCTGGCCACGGCTGGACATTAATCACCTACATCAACGAGCCAGAATTACGCAGTCATATATTTTGAAGTTGCTGTCCAAGGTACGGAACAACAGGGAGACCCCATTCCCCTGAAGTACCCCTTTGTTAAAGAAAACGTGGAAGCTGATAAGAGACCGTCGCAGCATGAGACATGCTGGTGCCTGCGACACAGACCGCATTTTCCGGCGACAGACCTGAGTCAGACAGGTGACTCATAGGATGCCATGAATCTGAAGAATCGATAAAGAAGGCGTTGTACTTTTACCATGAAGGCAACATAAGGGTTCTTGGGAAAGCAGGTGCATTGTAAGTAGAGTGGATTTCTAGGCACTGCCCGAGACAGGCATTTTGAACTCTAGACGAGAGATGGTCTTGTCCCGTCTCGATTACCATTCCCAAATAAGCCACACTACAACAAATTTAGTCATACAGTTTGTTCCGCCGGTGAAATACCAACCTGAGTACAAGGAGGCATTTAGGAGGGGGCGCTCCAGGGAGTCCGAACCCCCCCCCGCCCCGAAATATTTACCAAGCACTAAAATAAAACATTGATAATGTACTTCTTTAGCATTTATTGTACTATAATCGATGTTATTTATTTCCTTTTGAACTCGGAAGGCAAGGATTTATTATATTCGGATCATATTGCTTTGAAGGACAGTACGAACGAAGATTTATGCACACCACTATACGAGAACAATGTAATATGCATTAAATATTATCTAGGAACTTCACTTTTCGTCAACTGAATCTGATATATTTTTTTTATTATTACTCAATTCTTTATGACATTAATCTCCTTCGTAGAAATTTTCAGCGAAAAATGCAGGCTCGACCAGGACTCAAACCCGGGTCTCTGACATACCGTGCCATTGCTCTAACCACTGAGCTACCGAGCCGGCTTTGCCTCGCCTGATTTTTCGCTATCGCTGTTTTACCTGCGTGGAATCGTCTGCCAATGCTATCGCAACGGGATCTGTTGCCTTCGAAACACAGTGAACTTCGACGTTCCCTGGGTCCTCCCAGCGTAGAGATGTTAATTATTGTAGATTAGGCACACACAGGAGATGTACTACGTAGAAATTTTCAGCGAAAAATGCAGGTAAAACAGCGATAGCGAAAAATCCGGCGAGGCAAGGCCGGCTCGGTAGCTCAGTGGTTAGAGCAATGACACGGTATGCCAGATACCTGGGTTCGAGTCCTGGTCGAGCCTGCACTTTTCGCTGAAAATTTCTACGTAGTACATCTCCTGTGTGTGCCTAATCTACAATAATTAATCTCCTTGTTTCTACACAAATTTTGGCGATTTTAAGTACACGCAAGCTATATAAGAAATACGCGCTGTTATATCGATATTCTTATATCATCTTTTTACGTATTCATGTAATAATAAAAATGCAATATTAATAAATTTACATATTTTAATTAGTATTTAATAATTATAATTTAATTACATTTGTATTATTATTAGCATAATTATTATTATTTCGGAGACACTTGGTTCGCCCCCCACCGTCTGCAAAGGTACCAACTTCTCTGTGGTAACCAAGGTGATGAGCATGTACGCCTGCAGATTTTTTTTCGAGGGGAAGACCCATACACAAGCGCAGTCGTGAGCACATACACACACACACACTTTGATGCAGCATGTACATAATTCTTCATGTAAAACTCAATTATCATTGACAATAGACAGCTAAACATGCGAACTACATATGTAAATGGCCAAAACGTGCTACAATCAGGGTAGAATCGAGGATACTAACTCACACGAGCAGGACGGGTGCCACCTACTCACGGAGCCTGGCGCGAAATGTTTACAGGTTACATGTAGCTGTTCAAATAAAACTTGAGTTTCTGATAAGCACAGAAGTGCTTGCTCTTGTCTTGGTTTGCCGGCTACTTGACGTTGCAAGCTTGGCACTCATGTTCTTGGTGTCACTTGTATTTCACGTACGTAATTGCGCCTTGTGATGATTTTGACACCGAGTACCGAGTATGTACATTCACCGGCAATAAAAAATTGGACACCTAGATCCTGAAGTTCTGACTTCCCTGCAATGCACTATTTGTGTTGCCTAACTCAACGGCGATAAGTGGATTTTAATAGCAGATTTTCAATGGCAACTTTTACCACCGCCGTAGAGTTAGGCAACACACATAACGCCTTGCAGAGAAGCGAGTATTTCAAGATCTAGGTGTCACATTTTTTATTGCTGGTGACTGTACTGGTCTCTAAGTGAAAATGCACAAACTACATGAAAAATTATCTCGAGACGATCTATTTGGTACCGTCAATAAATAACGGGATTAATGCCGTGAAAAAGCGAAATAAAGTGTCAGAGCGATGAAACATACGGGATATGTAGGCCAGGCTGGGGTACGCCACATGTCTGCGAGACGAGTTCCAGACTTCGTCGCTAGGTGGCAGCACTGGCAGGAAAGGGAGGTTGCGTATGTGCAATTTGCCTCCAAGTCAGTCATTCAGTGAGGTGAGTCATGGCGTTCACAGTGTCAGGTGCCTCAACAACTCAGGGGAGTATGCCATTACGGGTGAGTCCATTTCTGCCGTTGACGACCTCATATGGGAGTGTCGGGGGATTAGTCTGAACTAGATTGCAACCGAACTCGGCATTAGTAATGGTACAGCATACTGTTGTTCATGAACACCTTCACTATAGTGTTGTCTTCTGGCACTTGACATTGTGAACGCCATGACCCACCTCACTGAATGACTGACTTGGAGGCAAATTGCACATACACAACCTCCCTTCCCTGCCAGTGCTGCCACCTAGCGACGCGGTCGGGAACTCGTCTCGCAGACATGTGGCGTACCCCAGCCTGGCCTACATATCCCGTAAGTTTCATCTCTCTGTCACTTTATTTCGCGTTTTCACGGATATTTATTGACTATACCAAATACTATTTTTAGAATATTTAAAACGTTGAATACCTTTCAAAGATCTAGTCTTGAAACAGTTGTTTCTGATGCGCATCCATGATCTAGTGGAAGCTTAATTTTGAAGATCCTAATCTTGGTTTCATGTGGAACAAGAGACGCAAACGAACTTAGAAACGTGCCAAAGTGGGTCATTATTTTGATGTACATTTAGTGTCAACCTGAAAAGCTATACCAGCAGGTGCCACAGCTCGCGAATATATGCAACCCAACGCAACACGCGAGGCAAATATTTGCAAGACGTGATGCTGGGTTGCATAAATTTAGGATAGCACACAATGCATTTGTTCTTGCGTAACCGCGGGGTAAGGCACAGTACAGGAACATGCTAGTATTTTACGGTTCTTATTTTCGTTGTGAAATGCCTGGAAACATTTATTTCAAACAGACGTTTTTTGTTTTTGCAGTGGATGCCGGGACATGTCAAGCCGGTCGGATGGGCCGTCACCCTCCCACCTCACCCCCAAGCGTCGGAAGCTGCTACCTCTAAGGGATCTCAGGTAAGTCCCCACATTTTCTATGATATTTGTGATGTAGTGCTTACAATACACTTTCTGATACCAGGGGTTCCACTAGTTTCTGATTCCTGGTGAGAGATTCGTCTTGGCGATCCATGTCATGAATTTCCCATCCATCTTCGTCGTTGCGATTAATCTTGAGATATATTGAACAACATTAGATGATTAAAACTGAGAGCAGAAATGGAGAAGTTATTATTTTAAAAAAAAATATCGTTACAAGCTACCTTACTTTTCTTTCAAAAGTAACGCGTTAGAAGTTACTTTGCCTTTCTTCCATTACCTTTACTACAATATAACCAGATCAAAATATTCAACTGCATAATAACGCGAGAGGTCCCGGGTTCGAATCCCAGTCTGGGAATGAGCGTTCTTTGTGAGTGTGCCTTCGTCAGTTTCATTACATCATCACCCATCCTCTTCGCGATTAGCCAAAAAGTGTCAGAAAAGCGAAGTAAAATAAACCAAATGAATCAATCTAACACACACAGAAGAACCAATGGAGTGGTTTTTTTTTGTTTGTTTTAAGTCCACTTAATGTACAGACAGGCTAATCGGGACTGATACTACAGTTTAAAGTGGGACACGAATCATCATGCATCTCCACTGGGTATCGAACTCGAGATCACGTGTTTACCACAACGTCATCGGATATGTGCCAAGAAACGACTGAAGATTCGCTTTTCATACACCTTAATTCATTTGGAAATAAATTGAATTGGAGACTTTGGGAAGATTGGTAAATGTGTTTTTTTCCCTATAATACATACTAGAAAAGGAAATGGAAAGGTAGAAATAAAAAAGAAAACACGACGAGGAAACTGGGTGCCATTTTTCCTGTTGTGATTTGTGAGATATGAATAGAGGCACGAAAAGGCGTTTAATGAGAAAGAAGAAAAAGGCAGGCAGGCAATCGAAAGCGAAAGCAAATGGGGCGAGGCAGGAGACACGGAAGAAAGAGAAATATTGATGGCGGGAAGTGAACTTTTATCACCGGCGTTTCTTCTCAGTAAAGAAGCGCAGGACGAGGCGCTAACGACCGTTTAAGTTTTATGAGAGCATTCAGAAAATATGCCTCAAAGCTCTCCCTTTTTCTTCCCTGCGCCAAGAACAAGGGAATCAATCACTTTCTTTTGTACAGCTTGTGTGCAGTTAACAATTTTGAAGTTTCTTATTTTTGTGTGTGTGGGTTTGATTTCATGAAGTTTCCTGGGGCCTCCCCGATGGCGCAGTGGTAGCGTCGTCGCCTTGTAATCAAGTGGTTCGGATCCCACTTTAAACTGTAGGTCCAGTCCCGATTAGCCTGTGCATAAAGTGGACTGAAAACAACATATCAATCAATCAATCATGTAACAAGCATGAATGCGTGAATACATAGATGATGGTGCTAATCATGTAACGTCACCATTCGAGCATTTCTTATTGGTTGCACTCCGAAGAAAAACTTGAAATAGCCACAATTGCGCCAAAATATCAAGGCAGCCATTTTTCTGCAGGTATGATCACTCATATGGAGGCGTTGTGTTACGAATCTCATCTGTCTTGTCAGCAAATCAGGAAGAAACTCAAAATTTTGAGGCTGTATGGCGCGATTTATTTCAAGTTAACAACGAGATAAGAATCCTTTATTATTGTTACTTTGCATTTTTTTCATTGATATTTGCCAGAAACAATGCTTTCTATTCTCTCCTGTCAGTAGCAGTAATTTCTATTCGCTCCTGTCAGAAGCAGTAATTTATATTCGCTCCTGTTAGAAGCAATAATTTCTATTCGCTCCTGTCAGAAGCAATAATTTCTATTCGCTCTGTCAGAAGCAATAATTTCTATTCGCTCCTGTCAGAAGCAGTAATTTCTGTTCGCTCCTGTCAGAAGCAATAATTTCTGTTCGCTCCTGTCAGAAGCAATAATTTCTATTCGCTCCTGTCAGAAGCAGTAATTTCTATTCGGTCCTGTCAGAAGCAATAATTTCTATTCGCTCCTATCAGAAGCAATAATTTATATTCGCTCCTGTCAGAAGCAGTAATTTCTGTTCGCTCCTGTCAGAAGCAATAATTTCTATTCTCTCCTGTCAGAAGCAGTAATTTCTATTCGCTCCTGTCAGAAGCAGTAATTTCTATTCTCTCCTGTCAGAAGCAATAATTTCTATTCGCTCCTGTCAGAAGCAGTAATTTCTATTCGCCCCTGTCAGAAGCAATAATTTATATTCGGTCCTGTCCGAAGCAGTAATTTCTGTTCGCTCCTGTCAGAAGCAATAATTTCTATTCTCTCCTGTCAGAAGCAGTAATTTCTATTCGCTCCTGTCAGAAGCAGTAATTTCTATTCTCTCCTGTCAGAAGCAGTAATTTCTGTTCGCTCCTGTCCGAAGCAATAATTTCTATTCTCTCCTGTCAGAAGCAGTAATTTCTATTCGCTCCTGTCAGAAGCAGTAATTTCTATTCTCTCCTGTCAGAAGCAATAATTTCTATTCGCTCCTGTCAGAAGCAGTAATTTCTATTCGCCCCTGTCAGAAGCAATAATTTATATTCGGTCCTGTCCGAAGCAGTAATTTCTATTCGCCCCTGTCAGAAGCAATAATTTCTATTCGCTCCTGTCAGAAGCAGTAATTTCTATTCGCTCCTGTCAGAAGCAATAATTTCTATTCGCTCCTGTCAGAAGCAGTAATTTCTATTCGGTCCTGTCAGAAGCAATAATTTCTATTCGCTCCTATCAGAAGCAATAATTTATATTCGCTCCTGTCAGAAGCAGTAATTTCTATTCGCTCCTGTCAGAAGCAGTAATTTCTATTCTCTCCTGTCAGAAGCAATAATTTCTATTCGCTCCTGTCAGAAGCAGTAATTTCTATTCGCCCCTGTCAGAAGCAATAATTTATATTCGGTCCTGTCCGAAGCAGTAATTTCTGTTCGCTCCTGTCAGAAGCAATAATTTCTATTCTCTCCTGTCAGAAGCAATAATTTCTATTCGCTCCTGTCAGAAGCAGTAATTTCTATTCTCTCCTGTCCGAAGCAGTAATTTCTGTTCGCTCCTGTCCGAAGCAATAATTTCTATTCTCTCCTGTCAGAAGCAGTAATTTCTATTCGCTCCTGTCAGAAGCAGTAATTTCTATTCTCTCCTGTCAGAAGCAATAATTTCTATTCGCTCCTGTCAGAAGCAGTAATTTCTATTCGCCCCTGTCAGAAGCAATAATTTATATTCGGTCCTGTCCGAAGCAGTAATTTCTATTCGCCCCTGTCAGAAGCAATAATTTCTATTCGCTCCGGTCAGAAGCAGTAATTTCTATTCTCTCCTGTCAGAAGCAGTAATTTCTATTCGCTCCTGTCAGAAGCAGTAATTTCTGTTCGCTCCTGTCCGAAGCAGTAATTTCTGTTCGCTCCTGTCCGAAGCAATAATTTCTATTCTCTCCTGTCAGAAGCAGTAATTTCTATTCGCTCCTGTCAGAAGCAGTAATTTCTATTCTCTCCTGTCAGAAGCAATAATTTCTATTCGCTCCTGTCAGAAGCAGTAATTTCTATTCGCCCCTGTCAGAAGCAATAATTTATATTCGGTCCTGTCCGAAGCAGTAATTTCTATTCGCCCCTGTCAGAAGCAATAATTTCTATTCGCTCCTGTCAGAAGCAGTAATTTCTATTCGCTCCTGTCAGAAGCAATAATTTCTATTCGCTCCTGTCAGAAGCAGTAATTTCTATTCGGTCCTGTCAGAAGCAATAATTTCTATTCGCTCCTATCAGAAGCAATAATTTATATTCGCTCCTGTCAGAAGCAGTAATTTCTGTTCGCTCCTGTCAGAAGCAATAATTTCTATTCTCTCCTGTCAGAAGCAGTAATTTCTATTCGCTCCTGTCAGAAGCAGTAATTTCTATTCTCTCCTGTCAGAAGCAATAATTTCTATTCGCTCCTGTCAGAAGCAGTAATTTCTATTCGCCCCTGTCAGAAGCAATAATTTATATTCGGTCCTGTCCGAAGCAGTAAGTTCTATTCTCTCCTGTCAGTAGCTGTAATTTCTATTCGCTCCTGTCAGAAGCAGTAATTTCTATTCGCTTCTGTCAGAAGCAGTAATTTCTATTCTCTCCTGTCAGAAGCAGTAATTTCTATTCGCTCCTGTCAGAAGCTGTAATTTCTATTCGCTCCTGTCAGAAGCAGTAATTTCTATTCGCTCCTGTCAGAAGCTGTAATTTCTATTCGCTCCTGTCAGAAGCAGTAATTTCTATTCGCTCCTGTCAGAAGCAGTAATTTCTATTCTCTCCTGTCAGAAGCAATAATTTCTATTCGCTCCTGTCAGAACCAGTAAGTTCTGTTCGCTCCTGTCACAATAAATACAATAAGTTCAATTCATTCCTGCCAGAAGCAGTTAGTTCTATTTGCCCCCGTCAGAAGCAATAAGTTAATTTCACTCCTGCCAGAAGCAGTAAGTTCTATTCGCTCCTGTTAAAAACAATAACTTTTATTTGTTCTTGCCAGAAGTGATAAGTTATATTATCTCCGTCAAAAGCAGTGACTCCTGTTCTATTTTTAGTTTTAGCTTTTTTGATAATTTGACTGCCCAAATGAGACTTCTTTTGAAATCTCATGTTTTCTTAAACCATTTCCAAATATAATAAATCCAAACCCACTTCAAAGGCGTCTGTATCCGCTGTGCCATTGCTTAGTGAGGTGTTGGGGAGCAATTTTTGTGAAACATTCTCTTCTTCAGTATCCACATAGGATGCTCTGTAGTACAGGTTGGTGTCTCATTTTCCATTGCAGGTCATCAGGCATGCCTGGGTCAGCTGTTGACCTGGGCACGACGGTCGGAAGTCGTCGCTCGCGAGGCTTGTCGGATATCGACCCCAAGTATGTCTCCAAGGTAAGCAAATGCATAATGATAATCAGCTTATCCTCATTATTTTGATAACAGTCAATACATACCTCCTTAGTGACTGCACGAAACATTCCACAAATTCATCGCATTGTGACGTCATTAGGCTTCCAAGAGTTCGTTGACTGCTTGTGACATGATTTCATACTGGCGTCATCCAGCAAGCGTCAAAGCGGATGTGAAACCACGCGCATGCGCACCACGTTCATTTCTCTTCCGCTCAGCGAGTTTTAAAACACCATCCAGTAGAGTTCGCCTGTCTGATGCTCTATACATGCGAGGCATCTAATTTCAACACATTTGCCTAAAGAAGCATTGACTTTGCGTCTCGTGTGCTTTTCAGGGAGAGTGAGTGTAATGTCAGTGTTTACCATTTTTGATCTGCAGCATGGACGTAACTTGGGACGTAATTTTGGGGGATCCTGGATCATTGATTAAGGCGTCAAACAGTAAAGCACGTTAATAAAAGTGTGTGCAGTGAAACGCTGTATATGTTGTTGTTTTACTATATTTCGAGACTCGAGACGAGACCGAGGTTTGCCCTTCGAGATCGAGATCAATGTTTATAAATCAAGACGAGACCGAGAACGAGACGGACTTTGCAACTTGAGACAGGGCCATGACACTGCCTAATCTTGGCTCGTCATCATCCCTACCGTCTTCTTTTCTTCCTCCCTCTCTGCCTATTTCTTCAATGTTCACTATGGACCATATTAGTGTGACGTCACTGGACAAGATTGAGTCCAAACAAAGTTGTCACGTGGTTTTCCTTATTCGATAGCATTGAATTTTGCATCCGAAGGGGTAGCTTTAAGAATTTTGACGGCAGTTATGAAACAAAATCGAAATGTGTATCGTGCATTCTATTTGCAGAATAGTTTTATATATTACACATATTTTGCAAGGATAACGTAAATAATAAGTGGAATAAGAAATCGAATAAAACGAATGCTCCTAGCCAGCGTCCGATTCGGAACCGCAGCCAATAGGCGGCTCCGCTGTAGTCACGCGAGGCTTCTGAACTTGATTTGGTTCTATTAGCATACACTGAAAATTTATTATTTATGCTAAGAGAACTAAGAGTTGAATTCGGGTGAGCTTCGTCTGTGTTCGGAAGCAGATTAACTGGATTTTATTTAAAAAATAGGTTGTACAATAAACACCACAATTGTGTTAACTGCTGTCAGAATCCTTAAAGGTACCCCATGCGATGAAAAAACCAATACTATAGAATAGGACAAAAACACGTGACAGCTTTTTTTGGGCTCAGTTGTCTGCTGTTGACGTCACCACTAATATGGTCCATTGCGTCCTTTTCTTCGTGCCCACCCCATTTTCCGGTCTGTACTTGATCCGAACTCTACTGTAAATGATTAATTAGAATACGTGTTAGGTGGTGTAGCGACAGAGTACGTCTTCCACTTAACTCGCCCCTCAAAATATATGTCTTGAGGACAAATCGTAGCATGAAGGCCTGCGAGAAAACGGGCGTGCTCGTCATCAGGAAATGATTAGACACTGTTTGTAGGTTAGTGAAGCAAAGCGAGGAGGGGAAGTGTTTCATAACGGTTATCGACTTTCAGATCTGGCGGTGAAGTGGATGGAGTGTTTGCTGATCAATCGAAGCTGCATCGCGAGAAAACATTGGCCTGGAGACTGATTTTTTTTTCTCTTCCGTCCTCTTCGGTGCAAACCGTGCGAGTCTGTGCTTCATTTCACAGTTCATTTAACCCAAACCTGCACCGGGCCACAGTTAACCCAGTTAACGTGCTCTGATGAAGATGAATTATGCACCTACCCGACCAGTTTGGTGGGAAAACGCACGTCTTCTCGCGCGAGGCATCAGCCATCTCCCGGGACGGTTATTAACCAAGGCGAAGGAAATGCCATACCTGCAGCTGTAACGAGATGAGAAAAACCCTGGCAAACCCGCGAACTAAAGTGGACAGTTGTTTGTTTTCTCCCCTCGCTTGCCCTTCACTTGTGCCTCAGTGTTGCAATATTTATCCAAAATAAGTTCAAGCCGACCTCCATGGCGTAGTGGTTAGCACAGTTCGCTAGGACGCCTGGGGTCCAGGTTTCAATTCCGACCTGGGCATGGGTGTTCTTATGAGTGCTCCTTCATCAATTTAATCATATCGTCACTCATCCTCATCGCGATTAGCCAAGAATGGCAGAAAAGGGCGAAGAAGAATAAACCAAATCAAATCAAGTAAAATAATTCAACAACGTTAAGTATTACGACTCTATTTTTGCTGTGTTCAGTTTTCTGCTTCAAGATTATGCAGAAACTTGGCATTGAACCATTTGGTGCCGTACATTGTGGCAGGGGCAGGATTACATGACAAGCAGCTGTCTCCTCTCGCTTAGGGTTGGAAATTCGACAACCTCGCCAGAGGGTTTTTCTCTACTTGGTAGAGCTGTGGAGCGATTTAGCCTTTTTTGTGACCACCTCACTGGACATTGGCTGGATATCGAAAGCTCCGGGTTCGAGTCCCTGCTCTACACATGCATGCCCTGTTGACGATCTCTCTTCATCAGTTTCATCTGATCGTAATTAAACCTCTTCGTCTCGATAACCCTGAAAATGCAGGAAAGCGCCGTAAAATAAGTTAAAAATACGAAAAATGAAAATTGCATTGTTTTTCTGCCTGAGGTTCTAGTCAGATTTTAGCGTTACGGTAGAAAGTTAAATCTGCGTCCAAAAGTGAAACTTTTTCGACAGAAATCAGAGTTTTTCCTCGCAAAAGAAGACAAATGCCAACTCTAAAACTTATCGCCCGGTCTTAACGTTAAGAAGTCCCGTGCCCCGTTGCGAATCGAGCGCCCGGGTCCCCTCCCTTAACTACGATCCTGCGTAGACTTCATTAATGGCGTACCCAGAGGGAGGTTGGTGGGGGTCATAATTCCTACTCTTTGTTTCAGCATTCCTAAAAAAAACAACGCCGATGGAAGAATACGATAGCAAAATGAGGACTGAGTTAAGTAATGATAATGGTATAAGATTGATTACTTTTACAACCTCAAAGAATTTAATTGTGGAAAGTACCACTTTTAAACATAAAGATATTCATAAATATACCTGGTCTTCTCCAGATGGTAAAACTCATAATCAGATAGATCATATTCTCATTGATAAGAGAAGGCATACTAGTATAATTGACGTTCGTACACATAGAGGTGCTGACTGTGCCAGTGACCATTATTTAGTAATTGCTAAATTAAGAGAAAGACTCTCAGTGATAAATCATAAGCAACAAAATCTAAAAGTTATAAAATTTGATACAGGAAAGTTTACTGATGAAAGAATTAAGAAAGATTACCAAATTAAACTGTCAAATAGATTTGATATTTTGCAGGATTTAAATGATGATGAAAATATAAATGAAACAGACGTAAATAAGAATTGGGACCACATACGTAATGCAATAGAATCAGCAGCTAAAGAAAGTATAGGATACCATAAACCGAGAAAAAGTAAGCCATGGTTTGATAATGAATGTCATAATCTAATAGAAATAAGAAATCAGGCTAGACTTAGGTGGTTAAATAACTCTGATGATACAAATCTAAGCAATTATAATAGAATAAAGCGAGAAGTAAACCGCACGTTTAGAAGTAAAAAAAGAGATTACTTGAAAAGCAAAATTAACGAAATTGAAACAAACAGCAAAAATAAAAACATCAGAGATTTATATAAAGGTGTAAATGAGTTTAGAAAGGGGTGGCAACCTAAAGTAAACTTGATAAAAGATAAAGACGGTGATTTTCTAGCTGACCCAAGCGATATTCTAAATAGATGGAAGAACTACTTTAATGACCTTTTAAATGTCCATGTAGGAGATAAATCAGAAGTAAATGAAGTACACACAGCAGAACCTTTAGTTCCAGAACCTAACTTGACTGAAGTTAAAGATGCTATTAAAAGGCTAAAGAATAACAAAGCACCTGGCATTGATTTAATACCAGCTGAGTTAATTAAATATGGTGGAAATTCATTAATATGTCAAATTCATAAATTAATTTGTTTAATATGGAATAAAGAAGAAATCCCTCAACAGTGGAAAGAATCCATAATTGTCCCTGTGTTTAAAAAAGGTGATAAAATGAACTGCAATAATTACCGTGGAATTTCTCTACTCTCAACAACATATAAAATATTATCTAACATTATTTTAACAAGACTAACCCCATATGCTAATGAAATTATAGGTGATTATCAATGTGGATTTAAACGTAACAGATCAACTACAGATCAAATTTTTCACATCAGACAAACACTTGAAAAAAAGTGGGAATATAATCAAAATGTCCATCAGCTATTCATTGATTTCAAA
Source organism: Lepisma saccharinum (assembly GCF_977018435.1). Taxonomy (NCBI): domain Eukaryota; kingdom Metazoa; phylum Arthropoda; class Insecta; order Zygentoma; family Lepismatidae; genus Lepisma; species Lepisma saccharinum. Next base: position 108,992,884 of record NC_139232.1, read on the forward strand.
AAAGCATTTGATTCGGTCAAAAGAGATAAATTATATAATATATTAGTCGAGTTTGGAATACCTAAGAAGCTTGTTAGTATGATAAAAATATGCACCAGTGAAACAGAAAGTAAAATTCGTGTGGGTATTAATGTCTGACAAATTTACAATTCATGATGGGTTAAAACAATGAGATGTATTATCTCCATTGCTCTTTAATTTTGCCTTAGAATATGCTGTTAGGAAGGTAAAAGAAACTAAAGAAGGACTAAAATTAAATGGTGTGACTCAGCTGTTAGCATATGCAGATGATGTAGACTTATTAGGAGATGATATAAATACAATTAAGAATAATGCTAAAATATTTTTCAAAACTGCTAAAGAGATAGGTTTGGAAGTTAACAAAGAGAAAACTAAATATATGGTTACAGGCCGAAACCAGGTGTTAGGTAATAATCAAAATCTAATTATTGATAACAACTCGTTTGAACCAGTTTCCAAATTCAAATACTTAGGAGTAATATTAACAAATGAAAATTATATTAAAGAGGAAATAAAAAGTAGGCTTAATTCAGGAAATGCATGTTACTTCTCTCTTCATAAACTTTTGTCTTCTCGTTTAATATCTAAGAAACTAAAAGTTAAAATATACAAAACAGTAATTTTGCCTGTAGTATTATATGGATGTGAAACTTGGTCCCTTACATTGAAAGAAGAACATAAATTGAGAGTATATGAAAATAAGATCCTTAGGAAAATCTTTGGACCTAAAAGGGATGAGGAGTCAGGCGAGTGGAGAAGGTTACATAATTTAGAACTACATAATTTGTATTCATGTCCAGATATTATTAGAATAATTAAATCAAGAAGACTTAGGTGGGCAGGCCACGTGGCACGAATGGGAGAGGAAAGAGGAGTTACAGGATTCTTGTTGGGAAACTTGATGGTAAGAGACCTGTAGGAAGGCCAAGACGAAGATGGAGGGACAATGTTGAGATGGACCTGAGGGAAATCGGTAGGGATGGAAAAGAGTATATAGATCTTGCTCAAGATAGGGAAAGATGGAAGGCCTGTGTTGCTGCAGCCATGAACCTTCGGGTTTAAGAAGGCTAGAGAGTTAGTTAGTTAGTTAGTTAAATGAGGACTGAGTATTAAAAAAGTATACCTAATCCCACCTTTTCGAAAATCTTATGCCGGCTCCCGCGGCGGAGTGGTTATGAAATCGCGCTACGACGCCAGGGGTCCCGGGTTCGAATCCCGACCTGGGAATGCATGTTTGTGAGTGTCCATTCATCAATTTCATCATATCACCCATCTTCGTAAATTAGCGAAAAGTGGCACAAAAGCGAAGTAAAATAAAGCAAATCAAATGAAATCGAATATCTTGTGCACGAAACTGGACTTCATCGTTCAAAAATCGAGATGAGGCCGAGTCACCATCGCCAACAGTTCGTTATCCTTTGCGTCATCACAGTTCCTTAAAATCGGTACCATTGGTTTTTTTTAGCGGGATGCTTGAGTGATCATCATTTATGGTCATACTTATTACGTTTCTTGTCACCAGACATCAAGTCTCACAAAATATAAAGAAAAGAAAACGAAGCACACAAGAGATAAAAGCTGGGCGTGACGTTTTAAAGAATCATTTCCGCTCATCTTATTGCTTCTTCTTCCCCCCTCGCACGATAGGGGCGAAACGGCTCAAGTGCCACTCAGTTGCCCTTAGGGCGAGGTGAAGGACGGGGGAAGCGATTGTCGACACAAGAGTTCGTGACTTTATCCTACAAGTGCACGCCCAGCCTTCAGGAAATGCCTTTAACATTGTCTGTTAGTAACTTCATCACAAAAGAAGGCTTTACTTTATCATTGGCTATAATATTATTTGTTGCACAACGCCGTATGACATGTAGTATTTATAGAGAAGTGCTCAGTAGACGTGGACATATTTTACGGATACACAAGTTCAAGAGCACCAAATTTTCAATCCGATTTCGTCAGAATTTACCATAAAGAAATGCATTAATGCACAAGAAATGGAAAGATAGATTGTGGAGAATATGGTCGTTACAATCAACAGCGATTTTTATTATCATAATATTCAGTGATTATGCTCAACGTCTGAAGTTGATTTTCATCTTGAAGTACACCAGGACTACCACCGATGGGGGTCGTAACTCAGATATTCATTTCCAACCTTATGAGGATGTGCCTTTACTTTCTTCGTGATCAAGAGTTGAATGTTTGTTGATAGGGTAGGATTTTTGTTTGTTTGATTTGCTTTATTTTACTTCGCTTTTTTTTTTTGCCACTTTTGGCTAATTTGCGAAAATGGGGAAGAGTGATTATGTAATGAAATTGATGAACGGACACTCACAAACGTCCATAGCTAGGCCAGGATTCGAACCCGGGACCCCTGGCGTCGTAGCGCGATGTGCTAACCACTCCGCCACGGGGGATAGGGTAGGAGGCTACACTTTTTTTGCACTGGAGACGAAGACGAAACTAGCTCCTTCAAGGCTTGTAGAGACGGGACCGAGAACATAACAGGGTTCACCATTCACGAGACTCTTATCGCTACCAATCTTTCCTAAATGCTGATAAGAAATCACGTAATTGTTGCAATTGTTGTGCACTGATAAGAAATCACGTAATTGTTGCAATTGTTGTGCACTGATAAGAAATCACGTAATTGTTGCAATTGTTGTGCACTGATAAGAAATCACGTAATTGTTGCAATTGTTGTGCACTGATAAGAAATCACGTAATTGCTGCAATTGTTGTGCACTGATAAGAAATCACGTAATTGTTGCAATTGTTGTGCACTGATAAGAAATCACGTAATTGTTGCAATTGTTGTGCACTGATAAGAAATCACGTAATTGTTGCAATTGTTGTGCACTGATAAGAAATCACGTAATTGTTGCAATTGTTGTGCACTGATAAGAAATCACGTAATTGTTGCAATTGTTGTGCACTGATAAGAAATCACGTAATTGTTGCAATTGTTGTGCACTGATATGAAATCACGTAATTGTTGCAATTGTTGTGCACTGATAAGAAATCACGTAATTGTTGCAATTGTTGTGCACTGATAAGAAATCACGTAATTGTTGCAATTGTTGTGCACTGATAAGAAATCACGTAATTGCTACAATTGTTGTGCACTGATAAGAAATCACGTAATTGTTGCAATTGTTGTGCAGTCAGTGTAGTACGAAAATATTTAACACACATCTGATTCATGTATAACAGCCATTGTAACAACTCTGCTATACTTGACTGATTGATTGAATTGGTGTTTTAAGTCCACTTTATGCACAGTAAGGCTAATCGGGACTGGACCTACAGTTTAAAGTGGGATCCGAAACACTATGTGCCTCCACCGGGTATCGAACCCGGGACCCCTAGGTTACAAGGCGACGACGCTGCCATAACTCTGCTATGCGATTGGGCAATGCTTTTTGTGTGCGTTCATTTAGTAAATGAAAGACACGATAAACAGTTTCCTTGAAAACGAAAGGCGAGGATCTGAACTGGAGGGAGAACATTTTATCTGGGCACCTGGAAGGAAATATTCAGTGGCGTGCCCAAGGGGGGTTGGTGGGGATCATACCTCCCCTGGCTCAGTATTTAATCGTAACCCTCCCCTTTCGCAAATCCTGGGCACGCCACTTGAAGTTTTACTTTATTCAATATTCTAGAAACATGCACTTCTTTTAATGTAACTGCACAAAGCACGTGAACGAAAAGAAATATTGAAGTGGAACTGGTCTGTATGTGCCAAAACATCATTTTTATTAATGAATTAATGAAAACTACGTTCAAGAGCTTACGTCTGCATTCTCCATAAGGATTACACAGGACTCTAAACGTAATTGTTCCTGAAATTTTCCACACGCTTTATAATCGACTTAGATATTCTCATATCTGCAATGTGAGTAGAAACCATATCTAGAACTCACTATACTTTTTTTCTTATGATACTCGCTATCATTTTGACAGATTTAAAATAAATGTGCACGTTAACGAAACAGTGCCTCATCCCTTTAATATAATGACATTGATACCGCATTTACCATCTACAGTATATCCGGTCTCAAGACTGCATTTAGAATATCCATTCATGTTCATTGTTTTATTCTTTATACAGTGAGAAGCAAAATTGTCTCATACATATACACAGAAAATGCCACTCATACCTCAATATTCATTGTATTTCGATCTGAATATACAATTAATAGATAAACAACATGTGTTAGCTTCGGTTTATCCGGAATTTCCCTCAGGGGTGGTGTAAGTTTATTATTTAGGGTGTTTAAGTGCAAATTTAGAGCCAAAGTGAACAATTAGACCTTTGTAAAAAAAACGTAGGGGGTGTTAATGGGGGGGGGGGGCGTAGGTGGTTTATGAATAAATCACTGTGTGTTAGTTTAACTTTCCTGCTTTTTAAGATCCTTCTAATCACAAAATGCGAGCTCCGGGATTTCACATGCATACAGTAGTTACAACCCAGGTTTGCTCGCGCTTGTACTACAATACATTTCCTGCCATTCAGAGACCTACTTTTTCCTTGTCGCTGTTCTTGTAAAACACTGCGGAGCTGCATATTTCTCCCATACCGTGTTTTCTTTCTTCCTTTTCTTCCTTTATTTACTATGCTTTTTTTTCCTACTGTACACTTCCTGGGGCATTTGCAGTTTGATACAGATCCAAGTGGGACCAACGGTTTGCTCTTGAAGTTCGGAAAAGTGCCGCCAGATGGCAGAAGCAGTCCAGCTGGTCCAGCTTGCCGCTACCTCGTGTTGTTGTTGTATAGATGGCTCCTCTGTGTTGCCTCTCCGCGCACAAAATTCAACGAACTCTTTCAAAACATTGCATGGTGTTGCATTTTTCTTTAGTACATCCACCTCCGTACACACAACATCAGCAAAAAATGTGACTAGAAACACATCTGAGAGAAACAGGATTTGACAACATATCGCAACTAAAGATTTTCCGTTTTTTCCCCATACAACTGCATTTTGTTATTGACCCTAAAAGTTTTCGAAAGTAGAATTCTGGCAACACTTTGCGAAAATTAGCCTTTTGCTTTGGGGAGTGGACAATCAGTGCCATATTTCCATATTTGTGATTTCATTTCGGGAGGTAGTTTTTTTTTTTTTGTTTCTTTTGGGATATGCAAATTTGCATGTGTTACCAGTTAGTACTTAAACTAAACTATTGCCTTCCGGTTGTAAGTACCTTAGATCATTGGCACTAACCTAGGTCCTTAAATCTTACGATGACATTTACAAATAATTTTAAACAGTACATTTACATTCTCAGAAAACCAAAGCTCATTCACAAAAGAGCTACGTCTATCGGAGTAGTAACACAGAAAACGTAACCAAATGTCTATTGCCAAGTTCATACTTAGTCCATGTATCCTACCTACAAGTTTCTTGTGAGCACTTCAGTACATCTGAAACATCTGCACTATGCCATGAAAACTTAAGTGGAAAACAGCCTGATGTGTGTCTGCTCGCTGAGATTAGTCAGTTGCAGAATGGAAGTCTTTTGATGACTGGACCATTAATTAACACGAATGTATTTTCCAATTGTGTATGTTACATAGTTCAGAAATTCAGTACTATGTGATTTCAATCTCATTTTCTTTGAGGGAGATAAAAACATCCCTGTCAGGGTTAAAATAAATTTATTTTAACGGGGATATTTTTTTTATTTCTGAGAGGGCATCCCACAACATCCCCCCGTTAATTTACACACTGTCTTGGAAGACCAAAATTTTGAACATGATTAAAAATGGCTTGTACTGGTTAGAATAAAAGTTACCCTGCTCAGAGTCTTCTGGAGCCCCTTGGAAGCAACGGATTGCGGTGAAACTTGGTGTCGAGGCTATGCAGACCATGGGGGAGCGAATGCCAACGAAAAAAACAAACAACAACAAAAAAAAAAAGAGTTTAAATTTTCGCCACCAGGTGGAAATGTGGCGCTCAAACAGCCGTTTCATTCCGACTAACTTACTGCATGGCTTCGATTCACCGCTGATTTCATTGTGGTATCTTTTGCTTTGAGGAACTCACACTGCAAGTCGTTTACGAGTGCAGGTTATGCTCAGCTCCTTGAACAGCATGTGGTTCCTACCTGCACAAACGACGCTGTCTTCATGCAAAATGGAGCATCACTGCATGTTTGTCGACAAGTGAATAAATAACCTGCTTCGTGCCAACTTGCCGATGATCGTGTCATCTCTAGAGGTTGTCCAGATACTTGGCCATCCTATTCTCCGGGCTTAAACTCGTGTGATTTCTGGATGTGGGAATTTCTGTAAGTTCGTGTTTATCAGGAACGTGTCCAGACTCTGCCCGAGTTGAAAACCAGCATAACAGGACATGTTGCTACTCATCCTCGCGAAACGCTTCGTGCGACAATTGGCCACCCTGTATTACGCTGCCCAAGGTCAATTTACACTGACGGCTAGAATATCGAACAGTGCTGCGCTGGCATCGACTGAAAATAGAGTTTCGCATGCCTGACTTCTTCTTGTCGTTATTACAGCACCATATTTCCACCTTGTGGCAAAAATTTGACTTTTGTTTCGTCGGTGTTCGCTTCCTCACTCTCAATAGCCTCTGTACTAGTGGTTCTCAACCTTCATGACACCGCCGACTTGTAAATTATTTTTTTAAAAGTCGATGTCCCAGTCCAAACAGTTTTACTCGTAAATACCTTTATTTTTTAACTTTATACATCAATTAGTGTGTTTGTTTGTTAGACAAATTTCAGGAGAACCTCTCGCCGCCCGGTACCGGCGGTTGGAAACACTGCTCTATACCAAGTTTCACCGCGTCCCATCGCTTCGAACGGACTCCAGAGGGCTCTGAGAAAGGTAACTTTAATTCTAACCGCCCTGCACACTGGCTTTAACAAGTACTCCGACAGTTTGTTTCCTTATACAGCATATTCGCAAAAGATACAATTTAATCTACACGTGTATACTAACTTCGTTGATCCTGTACTAAGGAATTGAAAATCATGAAAGTGGCATTTCATTTACCTATTCTTGAGTTCCCGTGGCGGAGTGGTTAGCACATCGCGCTACAAAGCCAAGGGACCCGGGTTCGAATCCTGGCCTGGGCATGGATGTTTGTGAGTGTCTATTCATCATTTCATCATATCATCACTTATCCCCATCTTCGCAAATTAGCCAAAAGTGACACGAAAGGCGAAGTAAAAAAAAGCAAACCAAACATAACACCGCATCTTCTACGGGGTCCATATTCGAAACCAGAGACTCTCACTTCACCTAGACAAAGAAAATGTCCGATGCAAAATTACCATCATCGTTCTCGGGCAGAGACCCCATTCCGTATGTGGTCCCGCTTGGTTTGCTAAAGGACTGTCACCGCGACGTATCGTCTGCATTATTCAGCAGCGTCAGTTTTTCTGGGCGGCCGGAGGGAAACAAGGGGGCCGTCCGGAACACCGAATTCTGGGAGCTGTCCGCTGCAGAATATGCAGACATATCGGCGCCCGGCGCTGCAGCAGATTCCTAGGATATCTCGGACAAACAAACTTCTCCATCGCCGAGGGATGAAAAACGGCGCCTCTCTCTCCCGAGATGCCAGTCCGTCGCCGTCCCGGATTTTATTTCTATTTGCCAAGGCGGGCGCTGGAAATTGAAGAGAGGTCGTCGAGTTTCAGCGAGTCTTCCTGCATTCAGTCATTGTTACAAACACCTTCTCTGGCTATGTCACAAAAGAGAAAAAAAATCATTTGATTTGTTTTTTTTTATTATTACGAGGGTCACTATTTATATTTTGAGCCTAACAATGAATAAACAGGAATTTGGCATTCAAAACTGCTTTGTTGTTTTTCGAAGTATTCTCCTTTAAATACAGTTTTGCATTCGTTCGAACCATTTGTCAAAGCAGTTTTTCCAATCTTCTTGAGACACCTCCATAATATGGTTTTTGAACGCATCAACGACGTCTTCCGCCGACGAAAATCGTTGTCCACGCAATTTATTGTTGACATTCGGGAACAAGAAGAAGTCATTGGGTGCCAAATCAGGACTGTACGGCGGATGACCCATCGATTTTTTGACTGTTCATAAAGTCGGTTGTTAGACGAGATGTGTGACAGCTGGCATTGTCTTAATGAAGAATGATCCGACGGCGTTTGTTTGTTTTCCGTATTTGACCGAAGACCTCTGGCAAACAAATTGTTGTGTACCATTCAGAGTTGACCATTCTACGTTCCTCTCAAGGCACAGTTGCCACATGACCAGTTTTCCCGAAAAAACAGGCGACCATTTGTTTCGATGTGCTTCGAGCGCGAACAACTTTTGTTGGATTGGGTTCATCTTGAAACACCCATACAGTCGACTGCTGTTTACGTTCCGGCTCATATGCATATATCCATGATTCGTCACTTGTTACAATCTTATATACGTCTTTTGAAGCACCACGATTGTATTTATTGAGCATTTGTTTGCACCAATTAACGCGAGCGTCTTTTTGAGTTTTTGACAAATTGTGTGGGATCCAACGAGAACATACCTTTCTCACAGCTAAATGATCATGTAATATTTTATATATGCTGGTGGAACTAATGCCTATGGTTGCCTCAATCTCACAGTATGTCACATGACGATCTTGCAGTATTAGGTTTTGCACAGCATCAATGTTTTCTTGAACAACAACTGATTTTGGACGACCTTCGCGAATCTCGTCGGTGAGCGAATGGTGGCCACGATTAAATTCGTCATACCAGCGTTTCACAGTGGCAAAGGATGGGGCTTCATCGCCAAATGTGGAAGTAAGTTGATCGATGCACTCTTGTCTTGATAATCCACGTCGAAAATCGTAAAAAATCATCGCACGAAAATGTTCACGAGTTAATTCCATTTTATTGTTGTGGCGCAATCTCCAAGGCAACATAAACAACACAAATGAAGCTATTGACAAAACATACGTTATGGTCAATAATGCCAGACGATTCCGTGCAAACGTCAAATCGCGCCTAACTTCAATCAGTGTTGCCAAGGCTCAAAATATATTCAGCGACGCTTCTCGGCCACTTTTGCCTAATCGCGACGATGAGGATGAGTGATGATGTGAGGAAATTGATGAAGGGACACTCACAAAAGACGCCCAGGCCGGAATTCGAATTGACGGCTACGGAGGTCTGTAGAGAAACTTGATTTGATTTTCAAATTATTTGCAACGCTCTACGGAAATATTAAATAGATGTTAAAAATCTGTGAATAACGTAGAGGAATTTGTGTGGAAAACTCCTGCTATCAGGAGCGCAAGCAAGCATATTTTTTTGGAGAGTGGGTATTAAAACCTACAGGCTATGCTATGACCCACGTAGAAGATATTTGCCAAAACGTTTCAGAAACAAATTAGTTTGGTTTGGTATGCACAGTAAGGCTAATCGGGACTGGACCTACGGTTTAAGGTGGGATCCGAACTACTGTGCCATGTGCCTCCACCGGGTATCGAACCCCTTGATTACAAGCGACGACGCTACCACTGCGCCAAATGGGAGGTCCTAGAAGCAAGTTAGTTTACCCGCTTGTCCTCATATAAAAAAAGAGAGAGAGAGAGAGAGAGAGTGTGAGTGTGTGTGTGTACTATTAAACTAGATGTTATGTAATAAAAATACAGTTTTTTCTCGCATAATTTGTGCAAAATAAAAATAAAGTTTGAATTTTGCATGTAGACTCCGCGAAAACGTCGAACCCCATTTTTGAGGACCTCGTGAAAGACCAAAATACCGAAAAAGTATCGGCTGGTATCGGTAGACGAATTCCAACCGATACTTTCCGATACCGATATTACTAGTATCGGCCGATACCGATACATCGGCATCGGTATCGGCTCAGCTCTAGACATGCAACGAGCACCGACTGTTTCACAGGGGAACCCCCGTTTTTGAAGAGGCAAGATAACGTCGTAATTAAAAGCTATGTGTATATTAGAAAAGTAGGCATTTTAATGTTATGACCCAGAGTAGAATTTTGTGGGCTTTTAACAGGGTCATGCATGCACAGAAAATACATGTACGATGTATCTATACTAGACATACACACATTACATGTGACAGTGGCGTGTACTGAGTCCAAAATCTGGGCTGTCTCACTATGTCACGTGGTCCTAGGCTATGAATAGAAATACATTTACCAACTCATAGGAAATCAGGTTGCCAACTCATGAGAAATCAGGTTGCCAACTCCAGAATCAGCATCATCATCTCATTGATATGAATAATATTATTTACAATTTCTGATCGATTTTTCTCCTGTATTTTATTCTCTATAGACTTCAGGCTTCGCAGATAGCCTAGCTAACGTAGAGTATACGCTCCTGACATGTGAGAACCCACAAATCAACTTTGTCACCTGTCAAGTCAGACACACTTTTTGTCGACGCTACAGCAGGTGTGAATTGACTTCTGTGACAAAGTTAGTTTAAATTCACTTTATGAAGTAATGAGTTAAACTACAGTTTAAAGTCCGATAGGAAGGATTGTGCGTTGTGCCTCCACCGGGTTACAATCACTCCATCGTGGTAAAAGGTAACGTTCCCCGTGCATATCTCACCGTGCCATGAAGGCGCAATTAGGGGATGTGGGGCTAGGACGCCCGTACATTCTCGATCTTGGCCATTTTTAAGGTGATGTGATCAGCACCATACTCCGGCCGCCTTTAGGCTGAGTGAGCCCATCGGGGAGGCCAGTTTTGTTTGAAAAGATAAAAAAAAAAGATATGTCAACGCTGAAAATTCTGGGGTAAATTTAATTTATATTTTCTGAACCAACATTTAAATGTACTCACTGCAAGGACTCGACCTAGGAACCAACCGAATTTAACCAAGATTCTTCTTTTTCGTTTCTTTCTTAAATTGTAATCTTACACCCCCTTCTTTATTCTCGTTACTAAACACACTGCAAACTTCTCTCACTGATTCTTGACAATTCTCTATATTTCCACTACCGAACGTACTAATGTACCCGATACTTCCCAGGAAATCCCTCCCTACTTCTTCCCTTCCTGATGATGTCCCGGGTACCAACTGTCGTACCGATGTTCATCCCAGTCCGACCAACTCTTGCTGGTCTCCCGCAAGTCTCCTTGCATCAGGTACCACTCGTTCTTTCATATCTCTTCCTACTATTAATACGTACATCTCAAAGCCAATAATACTCTCACTATCTCAAACATAACATACTAGAACATAGACCCTGCTTAACATTCATAGAATCGTGTTAATGTCCATTCCTCATCTCATCCATCAACACTAATGCACACGACACACAATAAAACTTATCCTAAGAAAACATTACCCACCCAATTACACACTTATGTAATTTCGTATCTGTGATCATAAATAATATTAATGTTAAACACTAACACTTATTTACTTCCTACTATTTCTAACCTTTATCTTAATCTTCTTACCTTGTAGAATGATGTGAAACCAAATTTGTTCAGGAAAACCGAACAAATTTGGTTCTTCACACTGGGACATTCTTGCCAATGTCACAGTGAATTATTGTAATTAAAAAATAATGGAAATCAAGGATGAATCAAAGAAAAGCGGGGGAATCCGTAAAAAATTCACGGAACTGACGCCCTGGGTTAATTTTCAGGTACCAGGGCATAAGCACATACCTCCGAAAGTAGCTTGACTACTTTTATCCGTATACATAAAAAAAAAAATAATAATAATCGTTCTATGTAACCATATCTTGTATACTGTTTAGGAAATAAAATTCTTTGTAGTCCTATAATTTCAAAAAAAAAAAATTTAAATGTACTGTAATTTAAATTTTTAATATTTGAAAGGATACTGTTCGCGAAAGCGGAAACTGTCATCTCCCAAGAAGTTGCAAAAACGAAGATTCTTTGCCCCGTTGTGACGCATTCATGGTGCAGATGCCATGCAGCAATGGAGAAAATACGCATCTCAAGAGGGCAGGGAGGGAATCAAGAGAAAGGGGGAGAAAAACTTTGAAGTCGAAGTTGCCAGTCCGTGAGCACGGCCTCGTATTAAATTCCCTCGCATCGCCCCTCGTAAGCAACTGCCCTGTTGTGCTTGGCAGCCTCCCAGCGCAGCTGCCGTACCAGGAACCGAGCACCCCGGCCCTGTTATTTCCAGCTCCTTCTGCTCTCTGGAGGCAGGGGCCAGAGGTGATAGGTGCTCGGCAGGGATTGGGGGACTCTCTCTGAAGGGGTAATGGGATAGTCCCTCCGGTCCGGGGCTGGTCATATTCGGATCCTGAAATATCCGGTCACCGGGTAATAATAATTGACCCGGGTACCATAATTTAGGTTACGGATCAAATTATTCCATTTTCGGTTTAGGTTCAGGATACATTTTTTTTTTGTTTCGGATTAATGATACTAGACTTTCTGTTCCTGCTCAGGATGATCTTATTATCCTTCTCCTAATTTTGAAAGAAGTCGCGTAGATGCAATGTGCCAATTATTAAACGAAGAATCTGTGGTAATAACGAAACAGGGTTTAGATTTCAGGTTTACTAAAGAAGCAGTTCCATGTTTTTTACTGCTTGTTTATTCGACGTCTTCCAACCATTTATCTTCCACTTATTGATCCACTTTGTATGATAAAGTGTGAGAGAAAAATACCATCAAGGGAGTAATTATGGGACAAATATTACGCCATAGCTTCTGTAAAATGGCCCCTACATTTCAGAGTTTATCTACTTTCAAGTTTATCCTTTTTTCCTTTAGCACTTATCACAATTTCTTAATTATTTTAAATATTTTTGGAGGATACCAGATTTTTCGTTTCGGATTAATGATACTCGATTTTCGGTTGCGGATCGGGTAATCAGACTTCACCAAATCCGAATTCGAACATTTGCAGAAGTAAACCGGTTAACGAACCTCTACCTCGTCTTCAAATTCCACCCGAGAGCGACACTACAATTTAGAAATCGAGATGAGACAGAGACTTACGGCCGTCACTAATAACCAGCATCGGGTTTTTTCAATGTGAAAGTAACGGTAGTTATATAATCCTCACTTCGCACTTCAAAATGGTATGTTGGCAATGCTGAAGCACGGAAATGTAGGAGATCGATGCTTTACCACGCGACTTACGTCCGTTTACGCTTTTTCCTGAGTATCGCCACAATTTTTGTGGAGGGGACGAGGTCGTTCATATAAATACCTACAGTAACGCGCAAAAACTTGCTATGAATATACAATATGTCTCCATCACTGACTGCAATACATATATACATTAGAGTTCTACCTGTGACCACTTCTCTTACAATAGAATATCATTTTAATGTGACAATAATCATCCTGGCAGTTTCAGCCCACAATTATCAACCTCAGTTTCACATATCACTGTATTACTTGATTCATATTTGATGGCCCACTACCACAGACAAATGACGGTTATACGTGTACTACTGGGCTTCGAGTGTATACCGCTCGTTTTGCCTGTTCGAGCGTTATTCGCTCGAGCCAAAAATCTCTCAATTCCGTACTCTATCGAGCGAAATCTTCTCACTTCTTCACTCTTAATATACACCATATACCAACGTATTTACATGGAAAATATCTAGATAAATGGTAATAATTATTTCCTGCAAATATTACTCACATGCTGTGTTCCCCAGTAATTTAAGGGGTGGATTGGGAAATTGTACAATTCTTCGTCTCAACTCGCTACCAACAACGTCAGTCGCCATTAGGACAAAGCCAATCGGATACTTCAAAGCTACTAAATCTCTAACCCCAGACGCGACGATTACCCTTAACACACTGCAGGAAAACCCCGACAACCTGATTCGCCATAAAAATTGGCTTATTTACTGCCCGCTGCTCATTGCCGCCAGGAAGAAGTCTTCATTCGCCTCGCTCTGCTGACTGCCTCCGGAAGAATGGCTCCCGGGAGAAATCAACAGTTGGCAATACTGAGAATGAGGGAAGAAGGGATAAATCCCGCAACAGTGGAACAGCAACAATGACGAAGAGGGCCACCATAATCTGCCCATTCCTCATACAGCCAGACGAGAAAAGTCTGAGGATAAGATAATTCAGCCATGACGACAAAAATAGTACAAATCTCAAATCCTTTTTCCTTTTAGTTCCTTAGAACACATTCGTCTTTGAAGAGAACAAATGTTGGTCTTGGTCGCCCTTCTAGCCACTCAGAAACAATGGTATTGGTGAAAAGGTACTTAATGATAACGCTTTTATCGGTATCGGCTTAGTTCTAATTTCAAGAAATCATCATATCCCCAAGACTCCTTTGAGACAGTGATGGTAGGGAAGCAATTTGAAGGATACGAAAGTAGATAAATTTCCTTTTAAAATTCAAAGTAGGGAAAAATGAGGTTGTTGATACCGCACGAGCATTTCAGTAAATCTTGGGTCCTCAAGTTTCTTCTTTTCCATTCCTTTTCTTTTTAAGATATTAAGATTTGCTTTATTTTACTTCGCCTTTTGTTCCACTTTTGGTCAAATTGCGAAGATGGGGATGAATGATGATTTGATGAAATTGATGACACTTACAAACATCCATGCCGAGGCTGGGATTCAAAACCGGGACCACTGGCGTCGTAGCGCGATGTGCTAACCACTCTGCCACGGGGGCCGGCGCCATTGCTTTTCGAAAGAGGCAATCTCATGGCGTTTTGATTTTAGTATCTACTTTCACATGTTGATGCCTTCTGAAAGATAATGATCCTTGGGAGAACATATTCTTAAAGCAATTACGTACACCTAGATGTATGTGTAAACACAGATTTTGGATCTCGAGAATCCGCCTTCTCCTCCACCCCCCCCCCTCATTCTGGTATTGTATAATAGAAATCCCAGTGTACATACAGCCTGTCACAAGAAAATAGCCCCACCGCGTTTATGCTCCGCTATGAATTATGTGATCTTCCGGAAGCAGGTAAAGTAAAAGTAAAGTGCTCCCCTGTGCATAGCACCACGCCATGAAGGCGTATAGGGGGTGTGGGGGTAACGCCCCACACTTTCTTGATCCGGTTGTGAGTGGGGGTGATGTGATCAGCATCACGCCCCTGACCGCCTTTACCCCCCAGGGTTTCCCCCAGGTACCCATATTATTGACGCTGGGTGGGCGCCGGGGCTGCTTCCAAAATTAGAAAAGTTCCCGGATTTGAACCGGCCGGGGATCGAACCCGGGAACTTTAGCATGGTAGTCAGACGCGTTACCGGCCTTTTTTTTTTTTTTTTTTTTTTTTTTTTTTAAGGAAAGCCCCGTAAGCGGAAGCTTCCCCCATCACATTCACTCATATCATTTCATTCACATTTCTATTTCAGGACTTTTTCAGGACAGACAAACACAAATACCCATGCCTTACCCGGGACTCGAACCCGGAACCCCTGGCGTTGTAGCGCGCTCTGCTAACCACTTCGCCACGGAGGTCGACACTGAGCCACCGCGGCCACATTCCGGACGATATAGAAAACAATATATTTTATTCTGAGCCTGTGAACCGGACAAGAGCAAGGGTGGAGCCATGGTCGCATACAGGGTGGATAAAAATCATGTTTTTTTTTTAAATAAATCACTCTAAACATGCAATTTTTAAGAGCGGTGCTATTTTTTTGTGACATACTGTATTTGTATTGAATGTCGTGAAAATTATTTGAAGCGTATTATGATTGAAATATTTACTACTGAACTGTTTTAAATTACAAATGTTTCTTATATTTTCAATCTAATGCAATAAAATGTGTATTATAATAATTCTTAAGTGTATTAATGTGAGGGAATTTTCTGATGTAGAGGGAAATGTTTACCTTCTACGAGATAAATTTTACGAAAAGAGTTTGCTGGTTGCAATTCCGTGACAGTTGTTAAACTGTAGACCCAGAGCCAAGCAGTTCATCAACCCCGAGCTGTATTTTAATTACGATTGTATTGTATATTTTCTATCTAATTGAAGAAAATATGTATTGTAAAAATTATTAATTAATAACTTAGTAATATAGGTGTAACAAAGTGAGGGATTTTTTCTGAAGAAGAAGAACGTTTTTGCCGTCAGCAATATAGATATAATGAAGTGGGGGAATTTTTCCGGAGAAAAAAGGACATTTTTGTCTTCTGGTAGGGAAAGTTTGCGAAAGAAGTTGACTATAACTGGTTGCAAGTCCGTAGCAGTCCTTACACTGTGGACCAGTGTTGCCACAATACGAGGGCACAATTTCCCTTTCCAAGGGGCAAAATTTCCCTTTTTGGGCCAATTTTTCCCTTCACCTAAGCAAATTATATAATAATAATAGTAATAATAATAATAATAATTAGTAGTAGTAGTAGTAGTAGTAGTAGTAGTAGTAGTAGTAGTAACATTATTAGTGGTGGTGGTGGAAGCAGTAGTAGTACGTAGTTAAGTATTCCGTTGAATTCGTTATTCGTTTGAATAAAAAATATTTTTAAAAAATTTCACGTTTCAGTTTCATCAGTTTCCGACCAGATGTGCCAGGTTTGAATCTTGGTCAGGAATCCATTTAATCGTTAATCATCATCGTTACTATTTATCTAAAGATGCATAAAAGCAACGTACAATAAACAAATAAACTTAAAGGAGCAGAAACAAGTAGGAATAGCAAAATAAATAAATAACATAAAAATGTGAATATGAAATTCGAAATTAACATAAACTGTAAAAATATTGTAAGATGACCTCAAAATTTCCCTACAATTGTGGTATTTTTCATCGAAATTCCCTTTTCCCTTTTGGCTAAAATTTCGGTCCGAATTTCCCTGCAAAAGGGAAATTTCCCTTCATGTGGCAACACTGCTGTGGACAGTGGTGTGCCCAGAATTTTCGAAAGGGGGGCCTCATTTTGCCATTTTCTTCCCTGCCTTTGACGTTATTGTACTGGGCGATGGGGAGCTTATAACCCCCCACCCTCCCTTCGTACTTGGACACGCCACTGACTGTAGACCCAGGCCCAAACAGTTAATCGAGCGGCGAGCCAGAGAAGAGAAGAGATAAGAAAGGGAACACGCCCTTCCCTAATTTCGACTCCTTGGCGCTCAAAGCTTTCGTATTGATCTTGAGCTGCACGTGGAATCGATCCCGCTAACCACGTGGGCTGGCTGTGACGTCACGGCTTATCTTCAAGAGCGTCGACGCCCTTTCTGTCCCCGCCCTTCCAGCGAGGAGCTAAGCGGCCGCCGCACAGCTAACGGGGCAGTCAGCTGTTGGCTGCTGCACTGGAACTTTTTTGCTTTGGTTTTCCTTTTTCCCGTGCAATGATCATATTATTGCTGTTAAATTTTTACTACTATTGCTGCTTTCGTGATCATCAGCAGAGGTCCAATTCTTGGTTAAGGCCTGGATTCTTGCTCCGCTATCCATTCTATCAGTCCATTCTCGCCCTCCCATTTATCGCTTGACGTAGAAAAGCGACGTAAATAACAGAAACTGGAAGGAAAATGGATCTCATGAAACAAACCGCTAAATATGCGAATTGAGAAACCTCATGTCGCGACCTCTGTAACGGAATACATAGGGAGACAAATTTATGGTAAATAAAAACTGAGGAGAGCGGTAAATAAAATGTTAGATCAGCGGTATATACCAGCGGTGGGAAAAAAATTAGCACACACTTTTTCATCATGAGAGGAAACAACATACAAAAGAGCTATAAATTGATAAACTACTTCATTTTTTATATACTGTACACATACACAAGTACTTAGCTGTCCAACCAAAAAGAAAACATCAACACAAAATCACTTCATTTCTAAATTGCATATCTAAAGTGATTTATTCATTGTATGTATTTAAAGGATATCCTTGCTGTCCAACAAATAAAATAATCACTACTGCACATACGCAAACACATTTTGAAAATCGCATCATGATAAACAAAATTCATTCATGAAATGACAACACAAATGACACCATTGTTTCCCTTGATGTGCGGGAACAGACTAATCTTATCGGAGCTACAGCTAGCAAGTTCAATGAAACTGGAAGTTGAGTAGACATTCGGGGGAAGAAAGGAATGCAGCTTGACAGGGAGCGAAGTTTTCGAACTGAGATTATGTGCATGGGAAACCCCAATTTGAAGCGTCTTCCTGATGTTGATAAAACGTTCTTCAGCTACAAGTGGTAGGAAACTTTAGGCAAACGTTTCGTTACAAATCGACAGTTTGCGCGCACAACCTCGATTTCCGGTTTTTGCGTGTTTTCTACTTAATTTGATGATATTTCACGGTTATTTCGCGAAAAAGCGTTCATTTCGTGGAAAAGCACACATTTCGCATTACTTCGCGAACAAACCTCATGCATATTTCATCATTGGGGGTGTAGTTACGTGCAGAATGTTCAAAATTGCATCTTTTTTCACATTTCGCGATTTCGCGCATCGCGAAAATTCGATGTCCCTAGGAATACAATAAATCAAATAAAGAATCGAGATTGATACCCGATGGAGGGTCACAGTTGATCGGATCCCACTTAAAACTGTAGGGCCAGTCCCGAGAGAACTTGAAAAAACGAACTCAAATCGAGAAAGATACAGAGAAATTGAGACATTAGCAAAGACAGAAACAAGTGGAGAAATGGGAAGCATGAGGAAGACCAGTGGCGGATATTAGGGTGGCAGCCCGCCATTGTTTGCCACAGGCACCTTCCCCCCTAGTTTTGGTACCCAATCACCGCCACTGCCTTTCCGAAGACACCCAAATGTCAACCTCCCTTCCACGTAGTACACCCTGGACTGCATTTTGAAGACTAACGAGGATCTGGCGTCTGAAAACGCAGCCAGTATAATCGTCTGTGGGACTCTTGTTGTGTCGTTCATATAACTATATTTGTGCTTCATCCATCTCATCACCAATCGTCCCCATCGTCGCGAGGAGACATAAGTGGCAGAAAAGCCAACTAAAATAAAACCAATCACATTGAATCAAATTGAGAAATGCAACGAAATGGCAAGATCTAAATATCGGCCTTCTTCTGTATGTAGGTGTATCCCGAAACTATAGGAAAGAAATGGTCCCGCTCCGTGGCCGTGCTTTGAGCCCCGGCTACGAGACGCGTTCAGGTTCAACTCTCCCCAAAAACTTTTCTTCTACGATTTCGCCCTGAGTATGGGACCGGTGGCCACCCACCATGGTGAGGAAATTGGGGAGCTACGAAATCGTAGCGTAACTCTATCATGGCAACTTACAACAACGTCTGGGAGTTCTTCGTGCTGACCTCACGTCACCTCGTAACTCGTTGGATGACCCCCCATCTACCTGTAGGCACGGCTTATAGGAAACAAAGGAACAAGGAAGAAATGATATAAGATTGGAGATAGAATGAGAACAGGGAAATATAACGGCGAAGGAAAGAGTAATTTTTTTTAATGAGAAAATAAAGTTGAGTGAACCTTCGACCGACTGCAGCAACTGTTTTCACTTTTTTCTCTCCTTTCTAAAACCACTATGGTATTCCAAAAACTAAAAAAGAATCATATGCTTAGAATTCCTTGTAGAGCATTGACGTGAATGTTCGTGTAGTTTGCTTTCACTGTTATATAGATATTATCAATATTTTAATAGAATTACGTAAGTCTTTTATACATCCTACACTAAATGAATTAATACACTTAACCAACCTTCCTCAAGCTCCCCAGTACTATTGCCCGACCCTGTGGCCGAGTGGTTAGCACATCGCGCTGCGACGCCAAGGGTCCCGGGTTCGAATCCCGGTCGGGCTTGGTTGTTTGTGAATGTCCATTCATCAATTTCATCATTTCATCCCCATCTTCGGAAATTAGCCAAGAGGCACAAAACGCAAAGTAAAATAAACTAAATCAATCAATCCCCAGTACTATTATCCTGAAGATTCCAGGCACAATTAATAATCAGGAATAACCAATAATAACCATCCACGATCTTACTGATGAATATTTCCAGTTAGACTCTTAATTTATTATTATTATTATTATTTAATTTACTTAATATTATTATTATTTTCTTCTCTTATTTTCCTTTTATGCTGGCGTCCAGTAGCTACACTTTCTTTAATTCTTTCATGAGCTAACTCGCATTTTAACTAGATCACCGTCCACCATTCTAATATACCCTCATTCGTACTTCCCTTAACCACCATCAACTCAACTACTAACAATAGTCAATACCGGGTTTTCGTAATTGATTGTCGGGGTTTCCTCATTATTGTAATCGATCTTGATGAACGACACGGTGAACACAAATGCACGATATTGTTGAGAAACTCAACAAGTTTTGTTCCTTATTTGTTTATAGACCTTTGTTTTTCGATTCTGCCGCTAAGCGGCAGTTTTCCAAAATGGCGGATATTACTAGTGAAAAGGCGTTCTGTGTCCTTGAATATCACGCAACGAGGTCCGTTACAGTTGTAATCGGAAAGATGCACCGTCAGACAATTCGATTAGAACGTGGTATGCACAGTTCAAAGGAAAAGGTCGCATTTGCAAAGGCAAAAGCAGTGGTCGACCATCAGTGCCGGAACATGATGTGGACCGTGTTCGTGAAACCTATCTACGGAGCCCGAAGAAATCGATTCCTGCTGGATCCAAGGAACTAAACATTCCGAAGACAACATTATGGAGTGTTGTACGAAAACGGCTAAACATGAAAACATACCGCCTAAGTCTGCATGAAAAGCCAACACGTAACGAACGTCGTGTACGGGAAACGTTCGCCAGCGATATGCAAAATCTCACGGCTGACGATGACAATTTCATCGAGAATTTCGTTTCCACTGACGAGGCGACATTCCACCTAAGTGGAAAAGTAAACACACACAATGTGAGCATATGGGGAACGGAAAATCCTCATCAGTTTGTTGAGTTGGTTCGGGACTCGCCTAAAGTGAATGTTTTTTGTGTGACGAGAAAAGGTATACGGTCCATTCTTCTTCTTGGAGAAAACGGTTACGGGATTGACATTCCTGGATATGTTGAATGAGTGGCTATTTCCTCAAGTGGAAGAAGATTCTAACACCTTCATCATGCAATTGGATGTGAAGTGTGAAGTGAAGTGCGATCATTGCTCAACAGAAAATTACCACAACGTTGGATTGGGCGCGGGAGTGATGAGGATGAAAACATTTTATCATGGCCGCCTCGTTCCCCTGACCTTTCTCCTTGCGATTTTTTCCTCTGGGGATACGTAAAAGATACCGTTTACTATCCTCCATTACCCACTACCATTGAGGAACTGAAATCACACATAACGAATTCCATCAACAGTGTTACACGTGATGTGCTATCCCGAGTGTAGCAGGAAATGGACTATCGCATAGATATCTGCAGGATATCGCTAGGCGAGCACATGGAACATTTGTGACTTTGTCATAAAAACTTGGTGAGTTTTCTAACATTTTGCCAAAAATTGCATGTATCTATCTTTATTACGTAAAATACAGTGCTTGTTTGTAACCCCGACAATCATTTACGAATATCGTTCTGGTCACCCGAACATCGGATCTAATATATTGTATTGTCTTGCATTGTCATTTTATTGCATTGTGTATTGTACTGAATTGTGAAATAAAAAGAAAAAGAAAACGGAGAAATCGTAAAATTCGGCGGATATGACGCCCTGGTTTATTTGAAAGGCACCAGGACAGTATGCGGGTGATGGTTAAGCTACTTTGGGGGTTCTCCGCTTTTCCTATTTCCCTAATATGTAACTACGAAAGTATTGATAATCTAGACAAGAACGAAAACGAACCACATGAATATTCACGTGAATGCTCTACAAGGGATTCTAAGCATATGTATTTTTTTCCGATTTTGGAATATCATAGTGGTTTTTGGAAAGGAGAATCAAATTTGAAAACAGCCGCCCTGGCATCGGTGAAAGGTTCAGCCGAGTATTTTATAGTATTTTTGTGAGCATAATTTTAGTGTCAAAAAAATATTTCTGTGTTTCGATTAATTAGCTGTTGTGAAAATTTTCCAGGCACCCTAATCCTGGTCCTAAATCTAATGCGCCCGTTCCCCCTGTGTTTCACGATATAAATCAATGCAGACGAGTACAACTCCCAGTTATTTACAGCCAGCTGACAAGGGGACGAGGTCAAGAGGAGAATAATGGAAGTAGGTGGTAAAGCCTTCCGGTGTAGGCATTGAAATCGCCGAAAGGGACTAATTTCCCGGCTTCTCTGCTCCTCTCGCATCGAGGCTAATCCTCCGAGAACTGAATCCCGCATTAACAGCAAGAGAATGTGGGATGGGGAGGGTTCGAGGCGGAGAAAAGCAACAAACGCATCAGGTGAAGTTGATCTGATGTTAATTCTCCAACGCGAGGTTATATCTCGCACATGCATAGCCACGTTGCTGGGAGAAGACAGAAGCGGTGTATGAAAGGGGGAGACAGACATACAAACCCTCCTTCTCCACTCAGAAACGAACCCTCCTTCTCTTTTATGTGCCTTCCTTCCTCCCTCTTCTCTCTCTCTCTCTCTCTCTCTCTCACTTACTCACACAACCTCACTAACTTTTTTTAAAATTATTTTTCGTCCTTTTTTCTCTCTCTCTAACACATTCCAACTCTCTCTCTTTCTCATGTTCCTTCTTCTCTATCCTTCTCTGTCTCCTCCTCACTCCCCCGGTCCTCCCAGATGGCGCAGTGGTAACGTCGCCGCCTTGAAATCAAGGGATCCCGGGCTCGATACCCGGAGGTGGCACATGCACAGTGGTTCGGATCCCACTTTAAACTGTAGGTCCAGTCCCAAATAGCCTTACTGTGCATAAAGTGGGCTTAAAACGCAAATCAAATCAAAATCTCTCTCTCTCTCTCTCTCTCTCTCTCTCTCTCTCTCTCTCTCTCCCACGCGCACACACAAAGAGAAGAGAGAGCAGAAGTATGGGAGATGGGAGAGAAAGAGTGACAATGGCGGGAAAGATACAGAAAGAGAGATACCCTAAGGAGAGATGTGTATGAACCTGAATGGAGACAGATACGTATAGAGAGAAGATGTGTAGAGACGTAGAGAGATGAGGACAGACAGAAGGGAGGCACACAAAGGAGTAAAGAAGGAAATGGAGAGAGAGAGAGAGAGAGAGAGAGAGAGAGAGAGAGAGGAAAACTGTGTTGAAAAAGGAACTTAAGAGATAGAGAGAAGAGGAGCACAAACGGACATAACCACGTTTTGTTTTTTACAGGGGTACTATAGTGCAGGAGGCCTTAGAAAGATCGATTCGCGGGCTTACAGCAGACGACAATATGGGGGTGTGTCTGCGAGAACCAATCAGGTCTGCGAATGAGCGAGCCCGGTTGCCACAGCTAGCTTGCTGCACCCTTTTGGAAGGGTGAGTGACCTCTGCCTCTTGCTACCTCGACCTGTTCGTTCGGCTGAGGAGCAGACGACACGAGAGTATCGGCAATAGTGTGCGGGCGACGTCTGCTGTTAGCCCGCGAAGTGCTCTTTCTAAGGCCTCCTGCACTATACTGTGTGGTGATATGCCACTATTCACATCAATTACTACTTTGACTATAATGTTACCGAACAGATTCACAAAACAGGAAATTTATGACTTTTGCAGTGGCTTTCATTGAATATGCACAAAACGTTTTGAAATTCACTAGAAACACTACGAAGCACGTAAAATAATAAATTATTCCCAGGAGGTTTCAGTTATAATTCCTTACTTAAGATAAGAACAAGAACCAGTCAAGGAATCGTAATGTCAATTTCGAATTCGGCATCCCGAAATCTATAAAGAATGCGACTTTCGTTTCTGTAAATATTTCATTGCAGGCAGCGGAATTTGGCGAAATTTCGGAAGGGGCGCGGACCCGGTGAGCCCATGCTGGCTACGCCAGTGGACAGAGACAGAGAGATGGACACACACACACATGTACAGGGAGAGGGAGAGGGAGAAAGCACTCTGGTAACGACAAAAGCTGTCATCGCTTTCCAAAAAAGTTGGAATGAGAGGGGGGTAACTTGAAAGCGCCCCGGGACCAGCCTCCTCTCGGGTCATAGCGATGGAGGGATTCAGGAGAGAGAGAGCGGGATGAAGCTTAGCTCGGACAGGGAGAGCTTCTCTTTGATGTTGCCGATTTAAGTGTGTTGAGCTTTTCGGGGGAGGAAGGGGACTAGCAACATAGCTTCTCCGATCGATCCGGCAACACATTGTGCCGCAAAAATTCCAGGTCGCTCTATCACGAAGAGGTTGGATGTCTATTCACTATGAACTTACGAGGATGTGGTATTTATTATACTCCAGACAACACCTACACAGTAGCGTATTATGAACATTTGACCTGGTTTACCGTAACAATTATTATTTATTGTATCTACCCTGGACTCCTTTTAATTCGAAATACTCGGTAATTCGAACAGAAGTTTATTCCCTTTAAAATCATCTTTAATGATACATGTTTTTGTTAATTATAATTTTGGATAATTCGAACTCTTTTTCGTGTTCTCTTGGAGTTCGAATTAAAGAGAGTCTACTGTATTTAATATATACTCCGTACCTAGATTAATTAGATATAATGTAAATAAAACAGGCGCAAAAAAAGGAGTTCGGCAAATTAAAATCTTCCGATGATTTAGATATTTATCATAAAATTTCCCTTTTCACCTAAAATTGGACCTGGATTTCCCTGCCTCTAGGAAAATTTTTCTAGCAACACTGCCTCTGCCAAGCATGACGCAGAAATAGAAAGAACGGTCAGCGCGGCACCGGATCAGCACATAGTTCCAGTGGAAATAGCTCACCAGAAGAGGAGTTAATGATGGTAAGTGCAAGGCGTGTCCATATTTTTTCTGGCCGTTCAAGGCAAATAGCCGGTCGTTGGAGACGATTGCCCACGACCGGTTTTAATTCTCGGGGAGGCATTCAGTCCGTACCGCAATTGCAAGAGATTTTCTCATGGTATTTCCTTAGTTTACTTGGAATAACTTGGCAGCGTGATCGTTGTAACCTGAAACCATTCTCTACACTGAAAACCTACGACTGTGTTCAGGCATTCAGCTCTCATGTAGGCTACCTTTGTCAGTATTGAACGACTACATTGCGGTTAAGGAGAAAGACGATTGTGTATCAGGTATCAGACTTGTGTTAAACAACCCTCCACTTAGAGTCTTCCGAACTCCCCAGCTCCTCAGACAAACATCTGACGGTCGATAAAACCGAGCCGAGATTTTCCCTGTGGGGGATCTTCAAAGACAAGAGACCCCCTGCACCAACGGTTGCCTTCCTTTGAAACGGCCGCACTATAAAGTGCTAACTGTCCGGCCAGGCTGCTGCAGGGAGTTGGCAGGCGGCCCAGCCCTCGAGTTCACGGAGTTTCCACTCTTCCCTGCCCCGTACGCAAACAATGCTACTGCATTCTGAAAGGAACTGCTTCGAGCACACGGAATGGACAAGTATGCATGCGAGGATGTGTGTGTGGAGGGCAATGAAGCTGGCTTTCTGACAAACTGAAGCTATATTGTGTTCGGGCAGGTCAGATTTTCCATTTACAGCTTAAATGAGGGTCTTACAGATCCGCCATCTCTGTGCCTCTGTCTTTGAAGTTGTGACGCTAGCGTTGATGTGTAACACACGATGGAGCATGCTCTATGGAAATCCGTGCGCAGAGAACTCGGTACTTTTATTCCGATCTCCTTTGAGCGGAATTATCTAGCGCAAATAAATGTTATTTCGTATGTGTGTGTGTGTATGTCTAAACTGCACGAAGTAGATTTCGCTCGAGTGCCCGATAGTTCGCACGGGCGACGCTAGATGGCGCACGGAACTGAGAGCTCTTCCGCTCAAGCGAATAAAGCTTGAACGAGCGGTTTAAACTCGAAGCCTACTGTAGTAGTACTCGTAGAACTGTCATATATCTGTGGTATGGGCTCTCAAATATGGATCTTGAAGTAAAGAACGCACGCAGTGAATTGATTGATTGATTTTCTGCCACTTTTGGCTAATCGCGAAGATTAGGATGAAACTGATGAAGGATACTCACAAAGAACAACCATGACCTGGCCTGGATTCAAACCCGGATCTCTGGCGTCGTAGCACGCTGTGCTAACCACTCCGCCACGGATGTCGGGCCAGCAATACATTTAAAAGCTTCGACGGTCCATGCTGTCCAGTATGTAATAAGTAGAGACCAGACTTTAAAGGGAGAAATTTTGCTCTAAAAGGGCCCAAGAAGGGAAAACTATTGCCACCCCCCCCCCAGAAAAAAGTAAATGAAAAAGGACCATAGTTTATTGTTGTACTGCACTAAACATATTACTTTAAATAAAAGAACAATATATACCATTCATCTATAAAAAGAGATACATTAAATTTCGTATGAAGTAAAGTAAAAAATGCAAGAAATTTAATGTATCCCCTTTTTACATATGAATGGTGTATATTGTGCTTTCATTTAAAATAACATTTTTAGTGGAGTTCAGAAAAGAAGAAAACTATTGCTATTGTCTTTTTTCATTTCCTTCTATTGTAGGTAAAATACAGGGAATAATCTTACCATCTGTTTCGATGATGTTTCAAACAGCTTATCGCATTCCATAGCTTGCTGCCACTTATACCTGGCTTTGCTATTCACTGACACTCAATACTGTCGTCACACACCAGAGTTAAAACTATTCTAAAGAACTTGAGAATAAAAGTCTAAATCTAGCAGAGAAGTACACTTTTATCTCAACAGGCGTGCCGCTTACAATGCGTTTGTTACTGCTTAAGCCCAGATCGCATTGTTGCAAGGTACTCCCAACACTCATGGAGGGAAGGGAAGGTAAGGTAGAAGGCGCGTGTTCTTTCTTTCCTCTAAGCTGCACCAAATAGACAACCGAACAAAATATTTGTTGTCAATGAAGGGACCAATATGTTTTTAAAAAGGGAAACTAGGGAATGTAGGCTGAAAAAGTGAAGTTAAAACCATGTAATCTTGTTGGTGGAAGATAATACAACACTGTTGTTTCTGTTTATTCCATGATCCGTCGTTGAGAAATAAAAAAAGAATTCCCTTTAAAATCTGGTCTCTAGTAATAAGTCTCACTATAATAGTATTGTGATGACACCTTCGGCCCTAGAATAAAGTTTCCGAGTATGCAATACACATCATTTTCGACGAACCACAGCTTCACCCTAAGTTTTGTCGCTGGGAAATACAGAAAGCCTGGTTTTAGGAGATAATGTGAAGATTCCTGGCGGTAGTTTATGTATGATGATCGTTCATTGGGAAGAGAAAGGATGTTTCCGACTGAGGGTAGGGCAACAAGGCATCTGTACCCCACCCTTCGAAGCCTCCTTCATTTGGTGCAGAAATGTCTAGCTCTGTTCTTTCACATGGACTCTAGGAGGCGCGATCGGTCCTTACGGGGGCGTCTTACACGTCACAGCATGTGGACGAAGCAGCGAATCAGCATGTTCTTAACATTTACCCGCGCTCTTATACAATTGGAGAACAGCAATAGCGCCGACCTCGTCGTAGTTTATCATGCAGAGAAACCCAATGTTACAGGCAATCAAATTTAGGAACTATGAAGGTACAATATTTGCTCAATTAATGATTACATTTTAAGTCATGTCTCAGCTGTCTAATGGATCAAAAGGCAGCGGTTCGCTGTGACGCAAACCCACCGAAAATGTCATCGATCATCAGTTGCAAAGGACAAATGGAAGATGCAATCTACACCGTGCACACATTTATCTGGTTTATCCTTTCAGCTTCGGGTCTGGGGGTTGAGTGAAAAGGGGAAGAGATGCGCTTTGATTAATTTGAATAGCGACCCTCGGAATTCGGTGAGTGACGAAACTCCCCCCTCCTCTGATGGTACGTATTTCGGTGCGGAATCGATACGCCGATAAAGCCTCCCCATTTCCTCCCTATTGAAAAGCCGACATCGATTTCACACTTGACCGACTCGAAGGTGACCGTTACGCTAATTAGACGGCGACAGGATCATAAGTTGCTTTGGAAAAGATGTCTGCAGGGAATGTTACAAAGGTTGCAGGCTTTATTTTTAAGTGTGCTTTTTTAACGTCGTGTTAAAACCTTTAGGGTTTGAGTTGCTGTTTTTTAAGTCCACTTTATGCACAGTACGGCTAATCGGGACTGGACCTACAGTTTAAACTGTGCCTCCACTGGGTATCGAACCCGGGACCCCTTGATTACAAGGCAGTGACGCTACCACTGCGCCATGGGGGAGGTCCTAAAACCTTTTGGGGTCAATAACGATATGCAAGGTGAGTGATGAGTGTAAGATTGATTGATTGATGGAATTAGGTTATTTCAAGTCGCTTTTCTGCCACCTTTGGCTAATCGTGAAGATGAGGATGAGGGATGATATGATGAAATTGATGAAGGAACTCACATAGAACACGCATTCCCAGGCCTGGATTCAAACCCTGGACCACTGGCGTCGTAGCGTGTTGTGATAACCACTCCGCTGCGGAGGTCGGCTCAACATGTGATATCCTCTCTCTGCTCCTACATATGTTAAAATAAAATAAAACATTTGAACTACCTAAGGAACGAGAACCATTGTGTCAACTTGCTTTTATGTGAGAAAGGCTGGGTTTATGCTGGTTGGCAAAGTTGTTGTTGTTACGCTGATTCAACGGTTGTTCCCAAGCTTTGCCCAACCATTGAAAAGTGAGTAAAAATTATTTTAAAAAAGTGCTTTCTCCTGTTAAGACTACGTTCAAGAGTGTTCTGTAAATTCTAGAGTGTAAAATAAATGCCGTGCGACTGTTTCTTCCTGAACATTT
This sequence comes from Lepisma saccharinum, assembly GCF_977018435.1. NCBI lineage: Eukaryota > Metazoa > Arthropoda > Insecta > Zygentoma > Lepismatidae > Lepisma > Lepisma saccharinum. The sequence continues at coordinate 109,021,604 of NC_139232.1, forward strand.
CAGTCACAGCAAATACTGAAAACATAATGTTTCGTTATTGAAAGTAGGAGTGAAAGGGCTACAACCGGAATCAACTGATTTAAGGGCTGAACTGTATCCTCTTTACTGCTCCACTGCTAATCTCCCCATAGTAAACATTACAAACGCAAGAACAATATCAATATCCACCCTTTCGACTTAATCCCGAGAAGAAAAAAAAAGTACAATTCGGGCTGTGTAACCAAATGGCTTCTCTCCAAGCTCCCAGCATCCACTCTCCTTAACCGCTCCCGCGGGGATTCCCCTATGAAGTACAACTTCCGGCTAACAACTCTCGGGGAATATTAAGCAGAGCGCTCCGAACAGATACACGCTTGTGACTCACGCTAGCATCGGGTGCAGTGTTTATGTGTCGGAGGAAAATATAAAAATATGGGTCAGTGACTTAGCGATAACGACTGCTTGCGCCTGCAACACTTCTGGGAGTTCATTAAATTAGAGCTTATTAGCTTTCCTTTCAAGCCCCCGTCATCTTCGTTCTAGTCGGACACTTGATCAGTACCATGCGGCGAAGAACACCAACCCTTTTTGATCAGCTCGAAGGCTGATCGTAACAACAAACATGTTGAACTGAAGCGAAAGAGATTTAAAAAAAAAAAACAACAACAACAACAACCTAATATTATAATTGTTCACAGTATTGATTGATTCATTTGCTGTAGTTTCCTTCGCTTTGCTGCCATCGTGGAGATGAGGATGAGTGATGGTATGATGAAATTGATGAAGGGACACACAAAGATCACCCGAGCCCAGGTCGGGATTCGAATCCGGGTCCCCTTTCGTCGTAGCGCACCGTGCCAACCACTTCGCCACGGAACTCTGCGAATCAAAAAAAGAAATACACCATGCGTACGGGCGAAACGTTTCAAAGAGTAAAAAAGCGGAAACTTGTCAAAATTACAGGTTTAAGGCCTCCCCGATGGCGTAGTGGTATCGACGTTGCCTCGTAATCAAAGGGTCCCGGTTTCGATACGCGGTGGAGGCAGATAATAGTTCGGATCCCACTTTAAAATTGTAGGTCCAGTCCCGATTAGCCTCCCTGTGCATAAAGAGGACTTAAAGCATCAATTCACTCAACTAACCAACTTTGCAACTTTATTTTACGCGTAATTTCCCAGCCCTGGAGGTTGTTAATCCGCCACTGCTTCGTATCCATAGGTTAGGAAGTAAGTAAGGAGTCAATTATAGTGAAGTCTCCACCGGCCCCCTCCGCTGTTTTAGATACCGTTTCCAAGTCCACGGAATTTCGCTCACCCTCGCCTACGCACCCCGAAAAATGCGTAAAAGCTTTTACGAGGGAGACCTTCGAATGTCCTCGTCTCCTTGTGCGTGTTGCGTGAGCTCGAATTCCCATCACGGTGCGTGCAAAGGACCCCTGTTTTTATGGGCAGGGAACATGGTCGCGGGTCACGCAGGGGGCAAACGTTAATGGTGATAACATTGAGGGAGCTTGTTTAAAGCTCGGCGGCATGCAAGCCCTGCCTCTCTTGGCGCGATGCTTTCTCTTCTGGGCAACGAAAGATACACATATTCAAAATGTGTGGCATACTCGTACATGAGTATGCGTATGATGTCACCCCCTACTTTAAAATTTTATACTCGTAGGATTTTCAGTACTTGAACTTTCATCTTTTGTGACACACACAACGGTCATATTCAGAACGATTGATTGAATATAAAATTATAGGTGCGTCAGCACTTAGGCTATTTTGCACCCATTACATGATACGGTGTCCAGCCCCTTACCACATCTAAAATATAACTAATAACACAACTGTAATGTAGGAGACTAAAATATTCTCTGAGGTTGTAAAGGGGCACTGAGCACACGTAAGGACAAAACACAGGACAACACACACACATCCCTACAGAGGATTATACTGGCCGTAGGTCCAGACGCCAGAACCTCGTTTGTCTGCAAATGCAGTCCAGGATGAACTACGTTGAAGTGAGGTTGACAATAGGGTGTACTACGTGTACTACTAAGGGTCACACTTTCACACCCCTTCTGAACGATCATAAGTCCCTTGCCCACCCTGTGTATTGACATCATTAATTTTTATAGTATGGTCATATCAGTACATAGGCTGTTGTTGCTCGTCACAAAATACGGGGATAAACCCCTTAACAAAATTGACGACAGGCCCCTAACAAGAAAATAAATAAAAGGTGTCCATTAAAATTTCCTCCCCCAATTTTTATAACCCATTCATTCATTACATAACAAGAACTAAAACTCTACTGTTTCCAAGGATAAAATCTCCTTACATATTAAAAGCCGAGGCTGTAAAGGGGTACTCAGCATATATAAGAACAAATACAGGACAACACGACTACACAAGGTATTATCCTGGTCACGGGCCCAGACGCCAAAGCCTCGACCTGCAAGAAGCAGTTGCCGTGGTGTATTACGTGGAAGTGAGGTTGTCTTTTGGGTGCCTTACCAGAAGGTCACCCCTTACACCCTCTTGTATCGACGCATCGCCAATTTTAATTTCAAGAGTATTAATAACAGAATTTATATATTAATGTATATGAAAGAAAGTTTACAATAATATACGTATATTGCAATGAAAAACCCGATCCTTCACTTTCGATGGCGTAACACAAAGTGTAACACAATTTCGATTAGCCTATGAGTAATACAATTGTCGTTTTTAATAACTATACAAAAGCAACTTTTCGTACGGTTTTACATCGTCGATTTACGAAATTACGGATATTATATTTCTCTGATTCTATTACTGCCTCTTTCATTATCTATATTTTGCTTATACAGTATTAGCTTTTGTTATATGAAAGTAAACTCCATGCCACAACAGCCCTCTAAGGGCCAGGGCCGTCACGGGGGACTCGTGGTTAGCGCATCGAGTCCTTTCTCCGACCTTCACACAGGAGACGATATTTCTGATAACTTTCGCAGTGACTACGAACCATACGATATACGTGACAGAAATAGAACATACTAAAACTAATAAGAAAACCTGTTACATTCATCGAAAATGTAAAAACTAAAAATTATAATCTTTAAACCTCCTTTAGAGGACCACGACAATGCATGGGCAGTAGTCGAGCAATTCGTCCCTCCACCCTTCCGGCCACAGTTCTTCCGGTAAGAAACAACAAATAAATAAATTTTTAGTCCAAAAACTTGTCACAAGTATGCAGATAACAGTGGTTCTGAAACTGTGGTCCGAGTACCCCAGGGGTACAATAACGACTTGAAGGGGTACGCGATACATGAAATTTTTAAGTTTTTAATATACTTTTTAGCATGTATGTGCTTCACATTTTTATTTTTGAAACTAATCATGAAGATTGTAAACATAGGAACACCCAATAAAATAATAAACGTAGGATTCTAATGTCTATTTGTTTACCATCTTTGCACATATAGCCCGAATGCCATTTTGCTCTTTTGCAGATACACGGCTCAAACATATCAAAAACGCCCCACCAAGCAGGCAGCCAAAATAGATCCCCAAAACCCACTGTTCGGAAAAAAAAAACTATGGTGGGGCTGCATTAGACGTTTAGTTACGACTAAGGGGTACAATGAGAAAAAAGTTTAAGAACCACTGCTCGAAAACATCCAAATATTCTATGAGCATACCTCAACACATCTCTTATTTATAAACCTGCAATTCCTGCGAGCTCTTCGGAATGAGAAATACTTTTGAAAAAAATGTATTTTGAGGCATGGATACTCCAACAAGAAGTCTGGTCAGGGACATAGTGACTGAACGCTCTGTACAGGAGTCTTCGGCATCTGTGATATATGACTCTTTCCAACCTAACGCATGCCAGCCTTCGTTCTGCATAGCTGAGTGGCCAATACGGACGTCGTCCAATTGCATACACAGGAACTGAGAGTCAGAGTTGGCCTGGTCAAGTTGATCCAGAGGCTCCTCTCAAACGAAGTTGATGTTATGGTTTGTCGTCATTGGGCTTGATGGTGCGAACCATTAGTCTTCGGATATCCAGACGAGTACCCCAACCGCTGCAGAAACCCCAATGCTTGTATCAACGTGATTTAAGGTCTTAACAATAATACCGAAAAGTTTAGTAAAAGCAAAACTACGAGGAAGTGCGTAAATGTTAATAAGATTTTCGGTGTTTCCAAACAGGGCATAATGACCCATGGGCGATGAAACTGGATGACTCATTGTTTGTCCCATTCGTGTGTTTATCACGCTTCCCAATCGTCTCAACTAACCAAAGAGGTAGAAATATTAATTATACTTAATAATAACATGTTATATGTATTGGCTTGGAGGTTGCTAATTTTTGTAAATTTGTTATAATTTATTTAAGTTTTATATATTTACCTAATTATCTATTTTAATTGTTTTTTTTTTTTTTAATAACGTAAAATTGTATCAATCCCTAAGATTATATGTTTATTTTATTTAAGTCTCTCTGAACGCTTCACGTTGACCAGGCCATTCACTTGTTTTTCTCAGTTGTCTCAACCTCTGAGGCATGTTTACAATGCATTGTGTTGTGCCATGCAAACCTCCTGAGCATTCAGGAAACAGGTAATACTTCTGGTTATAGAGTCAGCGGTTTGCATGGTGGCAATAAAAAACACGATTCGGCATAGAGGAAGAGCTCGATGGCCTAGTAATATAGAGGTGAGACAAGCTGAGAGGGGACTGACTTTTGGGATTGAGTTGAGAGAGACGAGGTGGTCAGCAAGGCAGTAGGTCAGAAGTGGAACGACGCTTTGGTCGACGAATTGGAGAAGCTTACAGAGGACTTCGCTTATTTGATTCAGCTTAATACTTCAGATAGACAGGTAATTATCCTAACACCCAGTCATGATTCAGGTTCAACGGTTCACAAAGCCCAAAAGTCCGTCCCCTCTCAGCTTGTCTCACCTCTATATTACTAGGCCATCGAGCTCTTCCTCTATGCCGAATCGTGTTTTTAATTGCCACCATGCAAACCGCTGACTCTATAACCAGAAGTATTACCTGTTTCCTGAATGCTCAGGAGGTTTGCATGGCACAACACAATGCATTGTAAACATGCCTCAGAGGTTGAGACAACTGAGAAAAACAAGTGAATGTCCTGGTCAACGTGAAGCGTTCAGAGAGACTTAAATAAAATAAACATATAATCTTAGGGATTGATACGAAATAACGAGATACAAAGTGTATTTCATCTGAGTATGTTGTTTCTTTTTCTAATTTAATATAAGTATATGCTGCGCCTTGCAATCTCAGATGTTAATTTTTTCTCCCTTCAGAGGTTTGAGGTCCTCTTTAAGCTTTTTAGAATCAGAGTAGACAACTCTTCGCTAGTGAACTCTTCACCATGTACAATCAGTGACATTTCTGGGTTGGAACATTCCCATTGAAAGTCGACGGTGTTGTTACAACCAGAAGTGTCCGTGACTGTAGCAAAAGCAAATGCCACCATTTCTTTCACGCACAAGCTCCAGGGCTATCCTTGGAATAAACTTCACTTCTTTATAGACTCTACAATTCATCAAATGATCCTCCAGCTTTCAAAACGATACCTGGAGAGTTATAAATACTGGTGCCGACCCCCGTGGCGGAGTGGTTAGCACAGCGCGCCGCGACGCCAGGGGTCCCAGGTTCGAATCCCGACCTGGGTATGGGTGTTCATCGTCAATTTCATCATATTGTCACTTATCGTCGTGATTAGCCAAAAATGTCAGGAAAGCGACACGAAATAACAAAAAAATCAATCATGAAATACTAATTTTGCTGTCGATGTTGTTACATACCTGTAACATACATGCATGTTATTCGGTTAATTTTATGTTGATATCCTGATATAAAATGGATTCATTCTGCATTGAGTATTTTCAAATATGTACAAAAAATAATAACCGCGACTGGAGCTAGTTGAAACTGGGATCCGAACCCAGTGCGGCTCCACCGGGGATCGAACCTGTTACCAGTACACCATCTGGGAGGCTGTATAATTTTCACGTGGTATCTAATCTGGGGGCTGTTGATCAGGTTTTAATTTGGTGGTTTTCGATGAAGTGACGTTCCCAATGCAAGCTTAACCGCGTGCACTTTTTTTTTCCGCATTAGCCAATCCGGAGCGTGTCGATGCTTCCTGTAATTAAAAAACTAGTACCCAGGGGGTCGTGACATGGCAACCCGACCTTGCATGCGGGGAATCTAATTAATCCCATCAGCCGATTGATGCATCCCACGATCGTTGTCCTCGAACAAGTCAACATCGAAGTTTCTCCGCGTACCGGAACGGCCGGGGGAGTTTCGAGGGCTGGGTCTCACTCACCGCACAAGCCTCAAACAACTTCCCCGCCCTTCGCCTGCTGATGTCAGCCGAAATGCTTTCATTGTTAGTCTAAATGTTAGTGTTAGTTCTTTTAGCATAAATAATACCTTTTTGGCGAAGGCCCGAAAAATTGCAGTGTATTTATGCTAAGAGACATGACCCTAATAAGCCTAACAGGTACGTATCTAGAAATGCTTTACTTGAAATAATTATATTACAATTATATTAAATTAAATTAATACTAATTAAATATATAAATACATTAATATTATATTGTTATTAGTACAGGAATAGGTAAAGAGAGGGTATAAGAATAGACAGGGTGGCGACAGACCTGGAAAATCGGGAAATGTCATGGAATTTTGTCTTGATTGACTTTATTTATTTATTTATTATTTTTTATTTTTTATTAATATTTTTTTAAAGATATTGTTATGGAGAGAGAGAGAGAGAGAGACAGATAGAGAGAGATAGAGAGAGAGAGGGGGGGAATGTGTTAAGCCTCTAAACATTACTTGGAAAATGCATTGAATTATCATTTTTTTCTTGTCCGTATGGGAGTAGTAAGGGGGCAGAACTGTCAACAGATGAAGGGGATGGGAGCGAGTGACGCCGTCCGATAGTTGTCGGACGTCGTAGTAAGTCATTTTGTTGGACAAACTGAAGGAAGATGGAAACAAATAGGCTCCATTGATACATACGATTTTTGTCGCATATCGCCACCGGACAAAGTATCTCACTACAACATGCGACAGAAATTGCATGCATGGCACTCGTATAGAAGTGATTTTTGTTGGATGTCTTCGGACTGCTACATCCAACAAAAATCGCATGCATAAACAAGAAGAGCTTTAGACTGCAAATATGCTGCTGGCATTTTGTTACTCTTCTGGATCACTTCACCTTATTTAATGTAGCAGTGCTTACGAAGGTTTTCTTTCATCATCCTGACGTATTGCTGGTTTCGCACAAGTTAACATACGTTTACAATGACATTGCACTATTCTTAGATATCAGAAGAATCCAACAAAACGGGATATATATTGAATACTATCACGAAAAACTGAAACATAAATCTGCATTGGTGAACGTTATAAAAATTGGCAAGTGCATGCTCTCAACCTAAAATTTACTGCAACACTAGTATTGCAATGAAATTAACGCCACTCTCTGTCCTGTCTTTTTAAACTGATGAGACATGGTCATTAATCTCTCACTGAGTGAAGTTAATGTCCAATATTATGAAATAAAATACTAATAATAAATACGTAAATATGTTATTATCATTACTCGAATCATTCAATCATAAAAGCAAATCACTTTCTTCAAGAATTGACTTTTCTCTGCCAGCCCTGCTAAATTTTCACTTTCCATCGACTGATTTATACAAGGGGTGGTCAGAAAGTACAAGGTAACCAAAAAGTTCTTGCCGTTTTTGACGTCCCATTAATCATGCGCTCACAGAGAGGAAACGAAATGACGCACGTGCCTGCCAAGCGATCGGGAGTTAGTCTGACCATCGACTGTCAGTAATACAGGCACGTTGCACACACACAGCAGTCATAGCTCGTCCAGTGTCGAAGAGAAATGGAGGTATCGAAGCAGCTTGTTCGCGTGTGTTTGTTGTATGACTTTAAAGTGGGTCTGTCAGCGGCCGCATCAAGTCGGCGCATTTGCCAGAATGCCGTGAACGAACGCACTACCAGGCATTGGTTCCAGAAATTCCGTTCGGGAGATTTGAGCCTTTCGGATGAACCTCGCAGTGGACGACCACGTGTGTTGGATGACGAGGCCCTGAAAGCAGCCATCGAGGAGAACAGTGGTCTAACGTGTGATGAACTTGCAGAAAGGTTCCATGTTTCCGCTGAAACAGTCAGACTGCACCTGCATGGGATAGGGAAGTCATACAATTCAAGCAAGTGGGTACCCCACACATTGTCGGCAGCCAACAAGGAACAACGAGTGACAGCCTGTTTGTCCTTGCTCACTCGGCACCTGAACACACCCATATTTGATCGCTTGCTCACTGGTGACGAAAAGTGGGTCCTCTATGACACTCCCAAGCGTACCAGACATTGGTTGTCGCCACGTGGCCCTGTTCCTCACACCTCGGCACCCACGAAAGGTTATGCTCTCTGTATGGTGAAATTGTCGGCAAGTGGTACATTACAAGCTCCTTCGACCTGGTCAGACCATCACTGCTGACCTCTACTCTCAGCAGTTGCAAAGGGTGCACCGTGCATTGCGGCAGAAGGAGCCGGCATTGGTGAATCGCAAGGGTTTGCTGTTCCTGCACGACAATGCAAGGTACATGTGGCAAAGAGGACCCGGGAGACCCTTCAGCAACTTGGCTGGGAGACACTGTGCCGTCCACCATATTCACCGGACCTTGCACCAACAGATTACCACCTGTTTCATTCCCTCGACAACCACCTCCGTGGGAGATCCTTCGCAAATAAGGGAGACCTGCGGAATACACTCACGGATTTCTTTGCATCCAAGCCCGCCGAGTTTTATCACCAGGGTATTGTGCAGCTACAGAAACGTTGGCAAAAGGTGTTGGATGCTGATGGAGGTTATTTCGAAACCTAAAGGTACGTACCGTCCACTGTATTGCTCTTTGTTTATCACTGCTCTAGAATGACAAGATCTTTTTCGTTACCTTGTAATTTCCAATTAGTAGGGACATTGATTTTTCGCAAACGCGAAAACCGTGGAAAATAGGCGAAGTTGTGTTTATGAATGTGCAGTGATATCTGACACATTTTTCGCCCATTCGAAATATCGAAATAATGCGAATTTGGCATAAAATTAAAAAAATGTCCTAAAACAACGAAAAATTCCATGAAATTCAACATTCTTGTCTTTTCTAGACCATGTTTGTGTACATAGAACGTGCAAGTTTTCCAACATTTTATTCAAGAGTAAACTATAATGCTTGTTATACATGGAATAATTCCGACAGTCACATTAAATCATGTATTTCCCACAATAATTTCAACTTCTATCAAAACCATTTGCATCACAGGGCAAAGTGGCAGGGTTCTAACAGGAGATCGAGTGCGTATCTACCGTCACACGGGAGCCACATTTTCAGTATTTGTCGCGCGAGATGTGTTTTGAATTACCAAGCTAAGTGCGCACCATCGGCATTTGTCGAGCGAGTATTAATGGAGCTCAGTCATTAGGGCGTCTTACTACCATGCGAGAGACCCGGGGTCGATCCCCAGCGTCATATCAAGCGGGTACCTGGAGGAAACTTTGAGCAATAAAGGTAGTCAGGAGCGTGGTGCTGATCACATCACTCCCACATTCAGCCGTGATCAAGAAAGTGTGGGGCCCTAACTCCACATCCCTATACACCTTCATGGCAAAGTGCAGGGGAGCATTTACTTTTACTTCCTTAAAAATCTGTTCCAACATATCAAACTGTCACGAAAATACGTAGACCATGTGACCTACAATTTAAAATAATAGTTTAAAAGCACAATGGAGTATTAAATTTTGGTATATTTGGCAGATAAATGTTTCGAAAACAAAAACACGAATTGTGGGAAACGTAACACTAACAAGTCAAAAAAAGATAATGCCAATTTTTGGTGCCATAATACGAGTATACCGGTATCTGTCACGTGAGATTGATTCATTTAAAATTTTTGGGTACGTCGCCACGTATGATCATTATGCATCATTCAGTATATACGGGGAAAATTCCATTATCTAAAACCCTTACCTTAAAATTAAAAAGGGGGTATGGAAAATAACTTTCCCAAAATAACTTTCAAGATATCAAACTCTCACAAAGAGGCGTAGGCCATGTGACTTGCAATTTGAAACAGTAGTTTAAAAACACCATGAAGGTATAGTTTCATATATTTGCCAGAAAATGCGCTAAAATCAAAATGTGAATTTTGGGGAAAATAACACCGAAAAAAAAAAAAAAAAAAAAAAAAAAATTGAAAAAAATTGAAAAAAATTGAAAAAAATAACAAAAAATCAAGGTCCCTACCGATTAGGTATAAATAAAACAAGAATATCAGTTGTAATTTATTGCATTAGTAACAGTGAGTCCTAACCTAATTTTCAGCATAATCACCACCGTTGTTCTGGCATTTGTCGTAGCATGGCACTAAATTTTGTATGCCCATGGCATATATGTCTGACAACAAAGACTTGAACTATCTCTACCGGAGTGTAGCTGTCAAATCCTTGTCCTGCCAGCAACCTCTTCAGTTAAACAAGGAGATGAAAGTCGGTACATGCAAGGCCAGGGCTGTACAGGGAGTGGTCCAAGATCTCTCACTTGAAGTGATGCAAAGGGCCCGCGTGTACTCAGCTGTATGGGGTTGTGCACATTCGATTAGCCTTCCGTGAATTGTCTGCACCGTCGTCTGACCATACTATCACTCACGACATATGGTCTGCACACCTCACACGATTGCTGGTGGCTCTGTGCCAAATACTGAGCGTGCAAAAATCTGATTACTATACGTAGGCTACATCGCAGTCGGTGGGAAACTGTATGAAAGCTGCAATCTTTAACCTAGAACTGTCCTAAAACGGCTGCATTGCAACTGTACCAGATTACACGCTACTTCTTCCTGCCTGCATATGTGTGTGTTGCTCTCCGACCACTAGTGCTGCGTATAGGCACCACTGGAGCTTTCTTCAGGATGCCCCTCGTATATGAACTTTCAGAAGCTGTTGTTAATAGAGTGTTCCTGTTTTAATGTGTGGTTAGCTAAATCAGGTACCTATACAATGCAATTCTATAAATTCCTTGCTTTAAATTTCTAATACCTACATATCGTTTTCGTCAGCAATAATGGTATATCTGCATGGTGTCAGTTTCACAGTACTTCACTTGGATATACTGATACTGAAGCAGAAATCCCATTGATAATGTAAGGAAATATGACACTTTCGTTTGTTCAATTCAATTGTTTCACTTATAGCAAGAGTTAAGTTGTTTGCTTTACAGAGAAGAGAGAAGTAGCTTTATGCATCGAAAAATGAGTCCGTACTCATGGTTCTTGCAAGCAGAGGGTTCCAAACCTCAGTGGAAATATCAACATATAATACCGAGAATGTATAAGGAGACTGATAAATTACAAATTGTATTTCTTAATCAATCACTCTACACTCATGTCTCATTTAGTCGTAACTTTAAAAATAATCAAGTATTTTATTTTAAACTTACTGCGTATGATAAAATTCCGTAATCCTTCCCTAACTTGTGAATTGTAATAATTTTCCAAATTCACTATTTCTCTGTTTGAATTCAAATCATAGAGAATAGAGAAATTAAGTCAATTTCATAGAAGATAATATTGGTACTTACAAATCCATACCTGGATCTGAATGAGTTTATTATTTCCATTTGCAAAAACCTCGATTTAGTTTAGTTTGTAATTGTCAGGGGAAAATGTAAATTTTGTCCTGGAAAACCTGGAAAAGTCGGGGAATTTCATTTCTGCTTGTTTGTAGCCACCCTGATAGAGATATAACAGCACTTTTTCATTATTTTTCTCACCTGTAGTTAAGATCGGAATAATTTGTACAAATACCAGTGTCCTGGCAAAGGAATTGTAAAAGAGATGAAGAATTGATTATTTATTGAACAACAAAAATGATGTTAGATCCAATTGACGAAAAGTAAAGTTCCTGATTAATATTTTATGCATATTATTATAAGTGGTAGTGCGCCAACATAAATCTTTCGTACTGTCCTAAACCGTATGATCCCAATGTAATCCTTGCCTTAGATAAGTTCAAAGCTCATTGATAACCGTATATTATACAACAAATACTAAACAAGCATATTTTTATTTCTTTACTTTTGGTACTCTGTAACTCTATTTTTTCGGGGGGGCCGGTACGGACCCCCTGTACCCTCTAAATACGTCCTTGAAGAAGCCTAACCTAACAACGAAAACATTCCGCGCTGACGTCAGGAGTCGAGGCGGGGAAGTTGTTTGACTCGTGTGCGATAAGCGAAAGCGTCGAGGGGCATCCGAGACCTGGCCGATCGATCCGTTGTGTCCTGCGCCGAGATACCGAGGGCTCGGCACGCACCACACTCCGGCTCCAGTGCTAGGCGAGACTCTAGCCACTTCGCTCCCGCGCGCGGTGCTTCGGATCGCCCTAGGTGCAAACGTCGCGTGGTGCGGAGTGTCCTGTGTGGATCCGGGAGTGTGGTGGTGCGTGCGGGAATTCATCTGGACTTCCCCGGGCGTACCTGCGTTGAGATGTTGTGCAACCAGTGAGTTTACAATGTGGTGCCGAAGGTCGTAACGAGATCGACATGATATGCACTGCCAGCGTTCATCCTCGTGCTCAAAGATGCAGCATCTATGAGCAGATACAGTGCTTCCGGTTTCAGAGAAGGATGTGTTCCAGTGCTTGTCCCTGCCAGCAGCCCCCCTTTGTTTCATTAGGCCATTAATGGCTTCATTAATTCCACTAATGCCGCAGTAAATGGCGGGGAATTTATGACGGTAGGGTGAGATCCAGGTCACGAATTCATCGTATCGTGGTGATTTCGGACCGATGTATTGATCACGGGTCCTACAAATCATGCTAAATTTCAAGGATTCACCAGGATTTCGTTGTTTTGTTTTATATCCCTCACTTGAATTATTGGTCTTTCGGTACTTTTTGACAAGTTCATAGACCGGTTCATTGTTGGTTGTAGAAGCTGGAAAGAAGGTCGAGAAGCTGAATAGAGAGGCAGCATGAGCCGGCCTCTGTGGCGAAATGGTTAGAGTAACACCACCACGATTCCGGGAACCCTATGAGCGTATGCAGTCTACGGCGGGGGAGATCAACTGCTGAATCTGAGGGGTAGAAACAATTAAGTGCTATTGTACTATTTAACTATCTGCAACGTTATATCTTCTATTCATTGTTTTTGTCTTGACACATCTCTCTCTCTCTCTCCGAGAGAGAGACCGACACTCTTCAAAGTATCATGCCGATATACTATCCACGGAAAATTATGTTGTTGTAGTTTCCAGCGTAGTACATCCAACAGCGAAAGAAACAGTAGGCGAATTGTCCACCACCATTTTCATTTGGTCTGTATTACACATTGTGACGGCAATGAATTGAAATAAGCAGAGAACAATGCCTGCTTCGAACCAACATAGTTTCATTCCTTAAAACAACACAGGATGTAGAATAAAAAAGTAATGAAAATAGCGGTGGACAATTTGCTTACCAATATATTTGCCGTTGACTGTACAGTCGTGGAAAGAAATAATTCCCTCATAGGACTACTGGTATTAAGGCTTTATGGTGGAAGTAATTTTTTCTGTACAGCAGATACTTTAAAATATTGGTCCCCATTGGTGACAGTTACAGAGAAAAATGAATGAGGGTCACCAGAATATCTGGGAAGGCGGTCACAATTAACATACTCGTAATTACCATACAAAATTACATATTTATGTAAAATAACATCTATTCCATAGCTTTTCTTTAGGGATGTGACGAAGCTGAAAATTTACTGATGCCGATGTACTCACCGATAATTTTTGGAACCGATACCGATGCCGATAATTAACCGATTCCGATACATAAGATTATTAAACAGAAATGGGATGTTATTTTCAGCATGACAAAAAATAAATTTTCTATGTAAATACATTTCAATTGCATATCATATGTATATACATATATATTCTCAAGAGATGCGAATGTAGATTTGCATCTACAAAATGTTATGTGAACCTTTAAGAAGAACATGGATTCTCAAGTGATTAAACATTAGTACACAAGCAGTTCTTTGAAATGCAAAATGAATTCCTGTTCTGCCAGATTCAACTTCAGAAACACGAGATTTGGAAGCACTTCAGGAAGTAACCTACTTCTTCTCTTATCGCAAATCTGTTCAGCAACACTGAACACTCAATCAGTGAATACTGATGCAGCAGGTATGCCCAAGTATTTTCTCAGGACTTGCTTCAGGTTTGAATATTCATTTTTGAATTTCCAATACAACAGCAGATCCTGGTTCAGCAATGTACTGTTTTATTTCCGATTTATAGTTAGGTTGATCCTCTAAATGAGAGTTTGCAATAATTTTATTACAAAAAATCTACAATAATGACGAATCATAACCAAATTTTCAATAAATCTTACAAAACTTGAATATAAAACTTATTAGAAGGTAAAAACTCTAGTATAATCTGTACCGGTTTAAATATCGGATTTTTGCCGATTCCGATACCGATGCCGATGTGTCAATTTCGGCCGATTTTCATACATCTGTAATCGGCTTCGGCACATCCCTACTTTTCTTGTTTGTCGGGCGTCCGCCTTATGTCCGTTCTGGGGCCGTTACTGCTTCCTACTGGAAAAATACATTAATTTGCTGTGAGAGTATTGGTAATTTAGATGCCAAACATATTACCCTTATACTTGTGTGGAATGTCTCACATAAAAGTTGCCCGAAGTGAATATCAACACATATTCATCAAAGTCAACAAAATTGGCCTAAAACGAATTACTTACTTAAGAGTTACGCTTTTCAGGGCTTTACACACGTTCATCTCTACAGAAAATTATGTATTTGAACCTGAAAATGGAGTGAAAGAAGAACGTGTCGATAAGTCAAGTATAAGTATGGCCACGTACATGTGAAACATCCTGTATATGCCTTATTTTTTCATGGAAATAATAACTCTATGACAGAATAGCGTACTCGCACAGGTACAAGCTAGAAACATCGGATCGGTACAATTATTGGGATTTTCCTTTTACCGATAAATCGATATTTCTATATCGCCGCAGTACCTACCTCATCGTTAATAAAATACGTGGGAAAATAATGTTTCAGCAGTGCTATGCTGTTGGAAGTCAGTGCATTTGTATTATCAACCCCAAGACTGCGACAGAAATAACATTTTCTTTGATATTTGACTCTTGATTTTCTAGCCTGATATTGTCAACGCTTCGGGTAATTGCTGGTTGTAAATAATGCACCCCGTGAGTCACTGTCAAGAGGAAGGGCTGTGGGGAGGGATCGTGACAGAGAGTGACAATAACAAAGCGTGTTTCGTAAGCTTCCCCGATTACAGGGAGATATACAATCTTCTACAAGATCATGGGTGTCCAAACTGGCAAACAACATTGTTTTTCATTCATATGATTGAATTTATTGTACGTCCCTGTTCTGCCAATTTTGGCTGATCGAGAAGATGAGGATGAATGGTGGTAAGATGAAATGGATGAAGATCAATTACAAACACACATGGAGAGGACACAACGTAAGCCCCACAGAGGCTTTTACTCTCTCTCTCAGCGCAAGCGCCAGAGCCTCGTTAGTCTGCAAAATGCAATCCAAGGTGCACTACTGGGAAGGGAGGTTGATATTTCAGTGCCTTCAGAAAGGTTTCACCCCTTATAACCCGCATGAATTGATATTATACAGACACTTGTTTTGTTACATATTCCTTACGTTAAAAACTAACATAAATATTTTTTAAATTACATATGCGTAATAATATTTATTCAAGTTTTTATTTTTAAAACTATATATCATTTTTAGAAAATCAAGCATTACACATATGTAACAAATGTTGTCCTCCGCATCCTAGTGGTTAGCACAGCGCGCAACGACGCCAAGGTTCCTGGATTCGAATCACGGCCGGGACGTGGATGTTCCTTGTGAATTACCTTCATCAATTTAATCATATCATCACTCATTCTCATCGTCGGGATTCGCCAAAAGTAAAAGAAAAGCGACGCTAAATAATTAAAAATGAAATCAACTCAAACCAAACAAGAGAAGATTATCGGAGAAATACTCTTGGTATCGGTCTCATCTCGATTTAGAAATGGTGATGGTGAAGCTGAAGGAAACAGCTATTTGTGAACAACCCTCGTATAATTTTTTTTCCGGAAAAGGGAAGTGTCTTTTGAGTCAACACCTCTAACCAACACATGTAGCCTTTACAACTGCATTTTCTCGATCCAATCAATGTTACCCTCCAGACAGCGTATCTGCAAATGCCCTCTACGTGACGTCACGTGATGACATCAATTGCGAGGCCAACGAGGCATTGATCAAAAGCCCTGAACAACCCGCCATGCATGACCGGCGCTCGGGAAAACAGTTACCGCGCGTGTCAAACACGGAATTACCCCTCCCAGCACAGAAGGAGTTGGGCAATTAAAACAACAGATATCGAACCTCTATTTGCTCTGCCAGGCCGGTGGAGTTGCGAAAGAATGGGCTGGGAAGGAGAGGTAACGTGCATTGACATGGGGAATACAAGAGGTCAGTGGTGTATTCTTAGAATGGACAAGTGCTTAGGATCAGTCTATAAACTGGTCCGATCCCGAATAGCCTACCTGGGCATAAAGTTGACTGAAGACAAACTTGCCAAGGTTTTTTTGAAAATAAATTAATCTATCGGGCACAAAGTGTGAGTTGACTTTCGTTTAAAGTGGGATCCGAACCGCTGTGAGCCTCCACCGGGGATTGAACCCGGAACCCCACAATTACAAGGCGGCGACGTTACAGCCACGCCACAAAGTGAGAATCCACATAAGGATCGTAGCGGCCCATGGTCAGACAGTGTGTGCGAGTTAAGCTTTTTGCTTTTGGGGGCGGGGATGCCCCCACTCACTGTCGTATTTGTGATGTCCTTTCCTGTGTGTGTGTGTGTGGGGGGGGTTGTATCTTACCAGTTAGTAGACTGTACTATTGCCTGCCAGTACTAAGTACCTAGGACATTAAATCTTATGATAACATTTAGAGGTAATTTAGGATTACCTGTGGATTGGATTGTACTACATACGTTGTGCATGTCGTTGTCTGCGCATAAAACATCCCATTCAATAGGATAATAAACCTTTTCTTCGAGGAAGGCCTCATCTCCAGGAAGCTATCAACTCGCGGCAAGCCACGGCACCTAGCGACCTGTTGAGTGAGATGGGTCAAGGCAAAATGGATAATAAACCTTTTCCTGCTCCCACAGAAATAGGCAATAATTAGGCTGGAGAGTTCAATGAACTAACCGATCTCTAACTATGCACTGGTAATGATCAGGCTGGAAAGCTCTCTTGGAAAACGGGATATATTCAGGCGTTATGCCGGAAAACCTACTGCAGGTATTTGTATGGGGTGTCAGAAGTAGTATATATTTTTTTCAGGTTAACGTTTTAATAGGCGAATATTGCCCTCGTTTTTATTTCGTTCATTTTACTTCACTTTTATGTCTCTTGGTTTAATCGCGACGATGAGGACAAATGATGAAATGGATGGTGGGACAAATGCAGAGATACATACATCTGTGCCATACCCAGGGTTCGAATGTGAGATCTCGGGTGTCGCAGCCCCTTACGCTGACTACTCCACCACGGAGACTGTATAGGTGCATGTTATTTTTAGAAGATGCATGTAATCTCCTCCGTGGCGGAGTGGTTAGCGTCACGTGCTGCGAAGCGACAGGTCTCAGGCTCAAACCCTGGTCAATTTCATCTGTTCTTCAATCATACCCGTCGTTGTCACTTATTTATTTGTAGAATCCAATACACCGAGCTTGTATGAACTTATACCAAAAATATCAATGGTGTTATTTTCACTTGCAATCATGTTGAAAGAGTTGAACGCTCTCCACACCGAAATGGTTGAGAGAACGTGACTGAACTCTGAAAGTAGATTTACGTGACGCTTGAATGTATGATATTTTTTACGGGCTTTGGATGTGAGATATCTAAGAAACTTTGACTGAATTCGTTCATATTTAGATTAAGTCTTTTTGAGTCGAATTACAGCATTACCGACGCATATTTTTGACCGGACATAGGAATAGTATAGTACTTTTACTTTCGTGATTTTTTTTTCGGATTATGAGACCTAAGTTTGTAAAACCGTAGTTGGTAACAGTTTCAATGTGCTTACTAAATTTTAGCTTTTTGTCGAAAGTCACTTCTACGTCTGTAATAGAAAAGTGACTTAAATGAACAAAATAGAAATAGAATCTGTAATCATCATTGACGAAAAATGAATACAGAGCAACATTAAAAAAGTAACTAGTACATTCTGTGACAATGTAATCTCTTACAACGACCGAACAGCATACTCCGAAGAATGTATACTCACAGGAAATTAATAATCTTGTATCAATTTAATTTTATTTTATTATCTGTAACATAAGGTTACCAGCCATGGCTGGTTATTTACTTTACAGAAATAGAGAAAAGTATTATAATTCGAAACTATGAAACTTAACACCGACGTCACTGTGGGATCCCATGCTTGTACGTGTGGTTAAACACAGACGTCTGAGGGAGCGCATGTACTCCTGTAGCTTAGCAAACGTTTCGCTCACCAAGTGGATTAAACAACTTAATCCTTAAAGGATGCTGCATCTGGGATGCGCTTGCTCTTTGAGGGAACCTTTCGCTTTGATTCGTGCATCGAGTCGAAAATTCTCTTAGACGAACCTGAGGAGTGTATATGTTAGACAATTACAGAGAAAGCAAGATCAACTGCCATATTCACTGTTGAAAGTGGGCTTAGTCGGATGGATTAAGTGCTTTCGATCATTTGGCTGACACTTCGAATGAATATTTAATGGTTTCACGATTGTCGTGACAACCGTGGCGTGCGTGCTTTGCCTTTTCGCTGAGCATTGCAGACACTTCATCAGTGTACATTTCCCCGTAACTGATGTGAATTGTATCTGTGACGAAGAAATGTATCATTTATGGATGTTGATGAATCTTGGCAATATACGATGATCAATAAAAAAAATGATTACGTATTCATAACTGCGTACTTGCATAATTGTTGAGGACGAGGTTGCTGAATTCTTTTGTAATAGTCTACGGTCGAGTGCAGCACATGTTAAGCACACTTATTCTTATCTTCTCACTTCTATTGTAACTGTTTTGCTTTGTCATTGTTTGAATCATTTCCTAGAATGCGATCCTATTTTTTCAGTTTTCAGTATCTCTTCGTGCACACATTTTTTTTTTCTGTCTTCCTCTCCCGTTTTTCTCTCTCAGTTTCTTCTATACTCTCTCTATATCTTCTGTTATTTCTCTTTCTTCTTCCTGCCTTTCACTCTCCCTCTCTCCCCCTCGCGCGCGCTTCCTCTCTTTCGTTCTCTTCGGCTTCTTAAATTATTTTTCTTATCCTCTCCAGCCGATCTCCGTGGCGGAGTGGTTAGCACAGCGCGCTGCGACGCTACGGGCCCCGGGTTCGAATCCCGGCCTGGACATGCATGTCCTTTGTGAGTGTCCACTCACCAATTTCATCATATCATCATTCATCTTCGCGATTAGCCAAAAGTGGCAGAAGAGCGAGGTAAAATAACTCCTCTTCTTTTTTTTTTTCGTTTTCTCTTTTTTCCCCTTAAACGTTATTTTCTTCTGATGGAAATTTTTTTTTTTTCACCTCCTTGGAAATTGTTTTGTGAGCTTTCGTGTAGACATATGCACGTCTTCAGTTTTAGTGCCAGATACTCTGTGCACTGCTGTAACAAATCGCCTAGAAAGATGGTTGGTAACTTTTCGTACATTTGTTTTCTCTGTGGAGACTATTTGTCCGAAAGATGTGAATCATGCTTCCATTTTATCTTACAGTTGTAACGCCTGTGTTGGGGAGGACGCTGACTTGCCCGAATTGATGGTAAAAGTATAATGGAAGCGCGCGGAAATTTACAATTGTCAACGCCTACGCCCACACAAGGGTCACAAACACAATCTGACGCGACGTTCCCGTTAAGCCTATATTCTCAACCACAAGGCAAGTCACAGAAAGGTCACGTCAGGTTCCAGTATACTTTGGAATCCAAAGGAACGGTCGAAATCAAATGATTCCGTTCACTTTATTTTTGCTAATAATGCTGCAAGAAATAAGAATATTAATGTTTATATATATATAAAAGGAATAATTTCAAAAACTTAGAACACACTAGCGTAAGTAATTGGATAACACTCCGCAACACAACAGTTGCGTATCAATATAATGACTTGCACCTTTTTCACTCGTCGCTATTATAGTTAAACGCGGCGTTTCTAAGATTTAGTCCTGTTTAAGGAAAAACAAGAAAGGAGGTTACCAGGAGCAAGACATATCCTGACTTATTATGCGATAATCTAATTAATCAGAGCAAAAAGATTGTTCGCAGATAACTGGGGTAAAAACTTCTAATCAAACAAGTACAATTCAACTTCCTTTTAACAATCTCTTTAATTTCTGTTCTCAATAACTATTATAAAAAAGGTCCATCAGGACTCTGGTTAACAATTCAGTCTCGCAAGGAGTAATTACGATCGTAACAAGTGCATTATAAATATACAAAAATATCAACAGCATTAAGAATGGTAACCTGTTTTATCAGTAATAGACTACAATTATTTTTCCTTTCTCTCTTTTTTTTTTGTAATACAATTTTTATTGCATGGCCGTTGATGCTACCGTGTTGGTTATGTGGTGGTACTGGATTGAAATCGGAAAAATGCGGGGAGTGTTGTACGGTTTACCCAAAAAAAGGGGGGGGGGGGGGGGCGTAGTTAAAGCAATTCAGGATAAACTCCCAGTAGCTCTTCAACAACACTATTAACTGTCCAAATGGTTCCTCTGTCACTTAACACGCGCTCAACCAAGAATAAAAAGAAAGTGGTTGCATTTAAGTGAGCCCTTTTTTACTACTACCGTCGTTCGCTACGGGCAGCGTGCTCAAACGAACACTTCACGCTAGAAAGCATTTTGTAAGTTTTCGTTTGCGGCGATAATTAGGAGTAATAATCGTGCAGTCACTCAAGTTCACAGTACTCGTTATTGCAACAACGAGACAAGTCTAAAACTGAAAGGAGGGATAACATACGTCGATCGCGTGTGCAAAAATTCAAAAAAAAAGGGAACAGTTCCACAAGCAAGCAGACAACGGGAATATTTGATAGAAGTCCAATTTACCTTATATGTATTCCTTCGGAGCTCTAGTCGTAAACCAAATACACTCAACTGATCTGGTACCAAAAACTGCAGTTAAGTATTTCCACTTGAGACCGTAATTGCAGCTGCTACTAAACGTATTCCATTTTCGTGGTCTCAATAGGTTTCCAAAGGAAGTAAAGTTCAAGGCGAGTTTTCCCCGTGTCACTGCTGCTGGGCTGATAAGGCACAACGCGAAGTCTGAATGCGAACTGCTAACTAACTGTATTCCCGATCGTAATCGACGGGGAAGAAAAAAAAGGGGGGGAGGGGGAGAAAAGGAGAGAGTAGTTTTTTGTTATGGCCAATAGACGGAGACACGAGGCAGACGACGAGAAACTACTGTCTATTGGGTTGGAGAGTTTATTTAACAAATGAACTCTATAATCGTACTCAATGGTACGTGTAATATTCACGGATGAGATGACGAGTACGTGAATATTACAAATTCCCGGGTCTTGGGGAAAAGAAAATCCACCTCTCAAAACAAATAATAAGGAAAAGGCCTAAACGGCTAAGTAGCATCAATAGGCTTGACAACCTAAAACCTGAAACCTGTAAAGTAACAACCCAAAAAAAATTTAAGTAGAACAATTATATCAAGAATACCAAAATATAATGAGCATAATTATAGTACGTTATTCCAATAAAGATAAATACTCAAAAAAAATCTCATGAAAAATCAGATACACAGAAATCGCTCTGAAGTGAGCCCCAAACTTGACAGATTAAACATCATATAAGATACGCAGAAAAAATACCACACAAATTACAAGAGCAGTTCATGAAATTGTATGCAAGGAATTAACCCAAAGCATATGTCCACCATACCATCACAAGGCAAAAATCAAGCACATGAAATGAGTAAACTAATACTAATGATATATATATATATATATCCCTTGTAAGGAAAGATGAGCAGGATATAACATCACACCATACATATATGCATTCTTACTTGCAATCAGATAAAAAAAATTGGAACCTAAAAGGTTCAAGACAAACATGCATACCAAATGACACACAACTCCATGTTGGCCATCCCGGCTCCAACATCTGAGGAGAGCAATTATACACACAAAAGTCATTATATGCGCACAACACACAAAACGTGGTACCAAGCCAAACATATAAGCGATATATATAGTCAACTTATGCCGCACCATAAGCGTGCAATCTGACGAATGCGAAGCAGAAAAGGGGGGGGGGTATATGCGTAGTGATGCACAGTAGATCCAATTTGTCGTAGGCGTTTAATGACATGCTCAATACCATGGTCCAAAAGGCATTGATGATGTAAGACTTCCTATGGCGTAACAGGAGCGCAGTAGTCTCGAGAAATATGAAACAAAAAAAGGAAAGGAATCAACAAAAGAATAAGAAAGTAGGAAATTAGAAAGAGAGATAGAAAAGAGAAGACTATGAACTACAAAAGGAAGGAAGAGAAGGAAAGTAGCATCATTACAAGACCACATGCATCACAAATATGTTATTGATCAATAAAGATAGGTATATATATACCCGCACCACATACAAAAAACAATAAGAAAAAACATAGATTATATCACAATGAACTTACATATTGAATGACCAAATAATATACCTGTTTTAAATAAAAAATAACAGGAATATAACAATTACACTTATATCCTAGGCACCTTCATATCTCTATAATATAACAATTTTACAATCAAAAAAAAATTCTCAGCCAGAAAAGGTTAGAAAAAACAGTCTACGTGTTAGCGTTTGGATTCTGTAAAGTATGCCCAACCTGGGTAGATCCCAAGTCCACAGGTGACACCGGAGGGTCTAAATTGCGAACGGTATATGGTTTAAGGTGGGTCACGTGAGCTTTTCGGAGCAGCTGTTGGGTATCAGGGTCCACCAACAGTGCTGTTACAGGGGTTAACATTTTAAGAACCTGTACCGGACCCGACCATCGTTCTTGGAGCTTAGATGACGTCTTATTGAATGCATTGCTTAAGGGAAACACTCTGTACAAAACCATGTCCCCAGGTTTATAGGAAACCTGGGCACGGGAATGATCGTATTTGCGTTGGCGTGAATGCCAAGAACGCATTAAATGATGATAAGCCTCTCCCCAGGCGTGAGCACGGTCTGGAGACGGAGGAGCCGCTAGCTCCATATCAGATTGCAATTCCCAAAAAAAATTCATTGGGCCGTCGATGTCCCGACCAAAAATTAACTTCGCCGGCGTAGCATGAGTGGCATCGTGCGTAGCAGTATTAAAAGCAAATGCAATGCTATTCAAGTGAAGATCCCATTTAGAATTATCTTTAGAGTGGTAACAAATTAAAGATGACTTGAGATTACGAATGAATCGTTCAGCCAGAGAAGGATTTGGGTAATATGGACTAGTGTAGATATGTCTAACATTGGATTCAAATAACAGATTATTAAACACATGCGAACGAAAATACGAAGCATTATCGGAAACTAGTTCGCATGGAGCTCCAAAAGAAAGAAAAAGGGATTTTAGCCTATCTATAATGGCGTGTGAAGTCGCCGAGCGAAGCGGATACAAGGAGACCCATTTTGAAAAGGCGTCCACCACCACCAAAATATACGTATTTCCACGAGCGGAACGAACCAAAGGTCCCACCAAATCAATGTAAAGGCGCCGCCAAGGGTGACGTATCACCTCTGAAGAAAGCAATCCTTGGGGTTTGCGAATGGGCAATTTGGCCTTCTGGCAAAGATCACAAGAACGTACATATTTCCGAATGGCAGCGAGATAGTTAGGCCACCAAAAAAGAGCGGAAATCTTTTTTGTTGTTTTGTTGGCTCCCAGATGCGAGCCACCCACAGGAGTATCGTGATAATAACGACAAATTACATTATGTAGAACTGATGGTAGAACTATCTGAGAAGCAGTAGAACGTGGCGACTGTCGAACCAACAAATCCTGAAAAAGCCCAAAATTGGGAACAATTTGATTATCTCGAAGCTTATCAATCATAGGACGTAAGAAAGGGTCCTGTTCCTGTAAAGCAATAATATCAGCCTTATTAAAAGGGATGATATTGAGCTTAGGAGCAGCGCATGCCAAACTATCAACGGGAGTAGGTACAATAGAAAAATCTTCCGGAGAGTGCATCCGGGACAAGCAATCCGCCACTGGATTTTTTGAAGAAGGGATATGTTCAACGTCATATGAAAAACGAGATAAGTACAACAGCCAACGGCCAAATTTGCCAAATTGTTCGGGATGTTTTAGTAACCACGACAAGGCTTGGTTATCCGTTTGGAGAGTAAAATGCTTAGAGGTCAAATATGTTTCGAATTTCTTAAATCCAAAAACAATAGCCCCACATTCGGCCTCATAAATAGATTGCCTACGTTCCTGGATAGTACGTTTGCGTGAAGCAAAGGCAATTGGTCGCAAAAAACCTTCAGAATCACGCTGATTTAGAGTAGCACCTAAAGCTAAGCTCGAAGCGTCTGTCTGAAGAACAAATTCTTGAGAAAAATCGGGTAAGGCCAAAACAGTATGTTTCAAAAAGGCAGATTTTAATTTATCAAAACTAACCTGATCCTCCTTGGACCAAAAAAAAGGTGTATTCTTTTTACGTTTATCTGTAAGAAAACTAGTCCTTTCAGCGAACTGAGGGAGAAAACGGGAGTAGTACGAGAGAAGTCCCATGACTTGCGCCACCCCACGCTGGGATTTAGGAGGCGGTATGTCCTGAATAGCGGTAATACGCTCAGGATCCATAACCATTTGTCTATGGCGAATAATATATCCCAAGTACTTAATTTCTTTAGCCATCCACGTAGATTTAACAGGGTTGACCGTAAGACCGGCTTCCCGAAGAGCCTGTAGTATTTCGGTCAAATGCTGAATATGGGATTGCTCATCAGGCGAAAACACTAACAAATCGTCAGCATATGTAAGAAGAAATTTATATTTAAATTTTCCCAAGACTTCGTCCAGTACGCGAGACAACATTTGCGTACCCAGATTAATGCCAAAGGGGACACGAGTGTATCTAAACTGTCCAAATGAAGTAACGAAGGCGGTCAAATCCTTGCTCTTATCGTCCAACCTAATCTGGTGGAAGGACTGGCATAGATCAAGGCAGGAAAACACAGCCGCATTTTGCAAATGCTGGAATAAAAGATCAATACGAGGCTGTGGAAATTGGTCATAAGCAATTAATCTGTTTAGAGACTGAAACGAACAGACCAAACGGTGGCCACCATTTTTCTTCGGCACCAAAAAGGCGGGGCTCGCATATTGGGACCTACAAACCTCCACGATACCCTGAGCCCGTAACTCCTCTATTTGTTGCCGCATAATATCGGTTTGAACAGGGTTCAATTGAAAAGGCTTAGCCCTAAAAGGGATATCCGAGACCAGGGGAATGGATACCGGTGGTAAAGTACATTCACCAACCCTGTCAGTGACAACATCCGAAAAGTTAGTTAACAAATTTTGCAAAGGTGAGGGTAAACCAGAAGAGGATGGTAGAAGGTGTAGCTGGACTTGGTCTGAAACCGGAATACGAGTCTCCGAAAAAGGGACTGGCATAGGCTGAGGAGAATGGTCCACTGAAAGACCCTCCTGAAAATAAGGAAAGGAAATAATCCAATTCTCCAAAGAAACGGTTGCTTTAGTATGAGAAAGAAAGTCCATTCCCAAAAGCAACGGATAAGGTAACGAATCCACTATCCAAAAACACCATTTCCACGACAAATGACCCAATCGTAATGAAAGTTTACAACGAGAGTTTAAGGAAAAAACCCGATTCGTCACGTCTTTCAAATCCATAGTTTCATCTCGTATAATTGAGAAACCGCGCCTTATTTGACCCAACAAGGAAGAAGAAACAAGCGACACCGACGAAGCGGTATCGAGGAGAGCGACAGTTGGTTGGTCTCCTAATAGAATCTTAATCGTAGGGGAAGAACGATTTTCAGGTGAAAATGGATATTCGGAACGTAATTGAATAGGAGATGGACACTCTTGGACAGGGGGCACAGGGGTGGGCATAGATGAAAGAATAATATCCTGATTTGGGGTGTCTAAACTCTGAGTCACGGAAGAACTATCAACGGCGTTCTCCAACTCCGCAACGGGATTTAACGACAAAGATTCTTGCTGCACCAAAGGAAGACATGATGGAGGGTATCGGCCCTCCTGAGAGTTGGTTATGATATTCGAAGATAAAGGCGGCGTATTCGCTGGTACAGGATGTAAGGAAGAGACTTCATGATCAGAATACAAGAATGTGTGCCTGGTATCTGATAAGTGCGAAGGCTGGGGCGAAGTTATATATGAATCTGGGTACATCTGCGAACGCCACTTCAACTCCGGCTGGATTATTTGTTGAGCCAAGGCAAAAAATTCTCGAATAGTCTGAGGGCGAGGAAAATTTAAAATTAAAGCCCGTGCGGGGAAATTCACACCCTCAAGCAAGACCTCGAGTAACTGTTGTTCAGGCCATTCCACGGCCAACACCTGGCTAGCATCATAAGCATCGCGAAGAAAAGAATAAAGAGTTTCTGATGGTTTCTGAACACGGTGGAGGATAGATAGTCGAAACATTTGTAATTCGGAAGGAGGTATGAGTCTGATCCAGACCATTGATAGAAACAAATGCCATGGTAATTTCTGGCGTAAGCCCTCCATCCAAATATCACGGAGAGGATTTAAGGTAAATGGTAACGCCATTAATAAAATGGATTCGATATCCAATAGTTCCAAGGCAACAATCTTATGGATGAGACACAGAAATTTAAATAAAGATAAAGGATCCCCACCCGTAGCGGGTAACATGTCTTTCAAAAGAATGGATACCGTTTGAAAACGTATGGTCTCCCTTATCGGTGACGCATTTTGAGGGAGGATTACCCCTTGAAGAAAATCCAAAACGGAAGGGGAAGGGGGTGGTAGCGGTGATTGTCCGTAGGGAGGTTGCACATCAAAAGTCATTTTTAGGAATCGTGGACCCACACGGGTCAATCACAATCACTCCTTCCAAAAGAGGGGGGGGAAAAAAGGGGGAAGGTTTTCCCGGTACGTCGCTGGTAATATAATGTAGGTGGAAAAAATTTAACCTGCTCGGCTTCCAAAACTTTGTACTGCCACTAAACTGGTAACTAATGTAGATCGAAAAAATTTAACCTGCTCTGCTAGCAAAACTATGTAACGCCTGTGTTGGGGAGGACGCTGACTTGCCCGAATTGATGGTAAAAGTATAATGGAAGCGCGCGGAAATTTACAATTGTCAACGCCTACGCCCACACAAGGGTCACAAACACAATCTGACGCGACGTTCCCGTTAAGCCTATATTCTCAACCACAAGGCAAGTCACAGAAAGGTCACGTCAGGTTCCAGTATACTTTGGAATCCAAAGGAACGGTCGAAATCAAATGATTCCGTTCACTTTATTTTTGCTAATAATGCTGCAAGAAATAAGAATATTAATGTTTATATATATATAAAAGGAATAATTTCAAAAACTTAGAACACACTAGCGTAAGTAATTGGATAACACTCCGCAACACAACAGTTGCGTATCAATATAATGACTTGCACCTTTTTCACTCGTCGCTATTATAGTTAAACGCGGCGTTTCTAAGATTTAGTCCTGTTTAAGGAAAAACAAGAAAGGAGGTTACCAGGAGCAAGACATATCCTGACTTATTATGCGATAATCTAATTAATCAGAGCAAAAAGATTGTTCGCAGATAACTGGGGTAAAAACTTCTAATCAAACAAGTACAATTCAACTTCCTTTTAACAATCTCTTTAATTTCTGTTCTCAATAACTATTATAAAAAAGGTCCATCAGGACTCTGGTTAACAATTCAGTCTCGCAAGGAGTAATTACGATCGTAACAAGTGCATTATAAATATACAAAAATATCAACAGCATTAAGAATGGTAACCTGTTTTATCAGTAATAGACTACAATTATTTTTCCTTTCTCTCTTTTTTTTTTGTAATACAATTTTTATTGCATGGCCGTTGATGCTACCGTGTTGGTTATGTGGTGGTACTGGATTGAAATCGGAAAAATGCGGGGAGTGTTGTACGGTTTACCCAAAAAAAGGGGGGGGGGGGGGCGTAGTTAAAGCAATTCAGGATAAACTCCCAGTAGCTCTTCAACAACACTATTAACTGTCCAAATGGTTCCTCTGTCACTTAACACGCGCTCAACCAAGAATAAAAAGAAAGTGGTTGCATTTAAGTGAGCCCTTTTTTACTACTACCGTCGTTCGCTACGGGCAGCGTGCTCAAACGAACACTTCACGCTAGAAAGCATTTTGTAAGTTTTCGTTTGCGGCGATAATTAGGAGTAATAATCGTGCAGTCACTCAAGTTCACAGTACTCGTTATTGCAACAACGAGACAAGTCTAAAACTGAAAGGAGGGATAACATACGTCGATCGCGTGTGCAAAAATTCAAAAAAAAAGGGAACAGTTCCACAAGCAAGCAGACAACGGGAATATTTGATAGAAGTCCAATTTACCTTATATGTATTCCTTCGGAGCTCTAGTCGTAAACCAAATACACTCAACTGATCTGGTACCAAAAACTGCAGTTAAGTATTTCCACTTGAGACCGTAATTGCAGCTGCTACTAAACGTATTCCATTTTCGTGGTCTCAATAGGTTTCCAAAGGAAGTAAAGTTCAAGGCGAGTTTTCCCCGTGTCACTGCTGCTGGGCTGATAAGGCACAACGCGAAGTCTGAATGCGAACTGCTAACTAACTGTATTCCCGATCGTAATCGACGGGGAAGAAAAAAAAGGGGGGGAGGGGGAGAAAAGGAGAGAGTAGTTTTTTGTTATGGCCAATAGACGGAGACACGAGGCAGACGACGAGAAACTACTGTCTATTGGGTTGGAGAGTTTATTTAACAAATGAACTCTATAATCGTACTCAATGGTACGTGTAATATTCACGGATGAGATGACGAGTACGTGAATATTACACAGTTAACTCCTTTATAAAATATTGTGTTAAAGCCTGTTGGCACATCTGGAGAACGGCCTTGTTTCCTTGCCAAGTGAGGGTTCATACCGATGTTACGCGGGTCTGTTCTATGCCTGTCGAGGGTTTGCCATGTGGGATCTACAGTGACGAATCTTTGGTTTATGTGAAAACCACAACAAACCTGTGCTTGTGAACCGGCGGAAAGAAGAGTCTGTTCTGTTTGTTGATCTACAAGAAACGGCCGTCCCACGCATCGGCAGTTTAGAACAGGAGGTGGAACGTTCTTGGAATTTTCGGAGCGTGAATCTGCTCTGATGGGCCGAATGATTTATCATCTCAAATTGAGGTGTTTCCATTTTGATCCCTGGAGCTCCTTGGCGCGGCAGCCTTTAGAGGTCCAAGCCCTGCCACGAACAGGGACGGTCTTTTTGGTTCGCCCTTACCCTCATGGTTCGACGTTCACCTAACCAACAGTCAACATCTCCCTCGCCCTCATAAAGGAATTTGTATTGGATTGAATGATGAAACCCTTTGATGGACATATTATTCCTAGCTCTCATTAATTTTGGCTTTGTAGTTAATATTCGCACACTTTCGTCTTGTGCACTCGCTGGCGTAACCTTCGGCCACTTTTTGGGTCCCTCCATGTTCCTAATGTATTTGAAAATGTAAGCATGTATTATTGGAAGAGGAAATACGAGTGAGCATTTTCGCTTATTTTAAAGGTTTAGAATGCAACTGTAATTTCAAGGTAATACCGCTTGTTTCACAGTTCGACGTTGCCCTCACCGTAGCATCTAGATTTTGTCCTCAGCCTTAACGGTCAACTTCACCCGACCCTCCTGGCACATCACAGTCTCTCTCTCTCTCTCTCTCTCTCTCTCTCTCTCTCTCTCTCTCTCTCTCTCTCTCTCTCTCTCTCTCTCTCTCTCTCTCTCTCTCTCTCTCTCTCTATCATTCTTACACCCTCACAATTTTACCGGACGTCGAGGGTGAGATGTACCCTCAAAAGGGTCACCCTCCAGAAGGTAGGAAGATGTGGCCACAAAGCCGTGCAGTATTTTAATTTTTTTAAATACCGATATTAGATATCGTGTGAATATTGATATCACCAGCATCTGTGGCGATATCCGTTACTTTTCGTCGATGCCAGACCTCTTGGTTTAATCGCGACCAAGAGAACGAATGATGAACTAATGAAATGAATTATGGGACATGCACAATGATTCATCCATGATTTACCAAGGTTTCGGACCTGCGAACTCTGGCTTCTTACCGCGTTACGCTGACCATTCTGACACGGAGGCTGACGGGAAAAGAAAAGCTAGCTGTTCGTCTATTTATGTGCAAACTCGATAGTAGCACAAGTAGTTTTTTTTTTTTATCAGCGATGCTAGCATGAACAAACGCACTTATTGAAGCTGTTTTCATAGTGATGGTTATTTTTATCAAATAGCCTTTTGAAAAACTGTTCTTACTTTTGGTGTAGAAAATGTTTACCGGAAAACTTTACTGCTCGTAATTCGATTTTTGATTTCCTCCTTTTTCTCCAATCTCTTCTCTCCATTTTTACGGCATGTTTCTTCAAAATTGTTTCTTTTCACTTGCAATTCCGTTAATTGAAATCGACGTTTTCCTCGTTCCTTTGAAACCGGCGAGACAATTGTTACGTTCTCGTTATCCTTGACGTTATACAGCCTGGGCAAGCAGCAGTGCCTGGCGGGTTGCATATCATCCACGGCGAAGACTGTTTCCTTCTTTCCCTGGTAAGATTTTTTTTGTCTCGTTTTTGATGTATTTTTCTTTCTGAAAGTTGTTTCTTGCTTTGACGGGTGACAGGCAGGTCGACAGTAGTTATAAAGCGTTTAGATATGACGTAGCATTTCGTATGAAGGAAATATTTTTGCCTTTTGGCTGGATCTCGCAAAATGTACGTATTAATTCGAAAATTACTCATTGATCGTTTTGTGTTGCCTGTATGGTCGGGTTAGAATGGTGGCGAACCAAGACGAAATTAGGATTTTTAGCCTCGTTCCGTCTCGTGAATGATGATGCCCCGTTTCATTCTTGAGGATTTCCACTGGGTGGGAAATCCTGGAAAAGTCGGGAAATTGGGTAAAATCATTGAAAAGTCTGGAAAAGTCAGTTATATTAAGTGTTATTATTAGTATTTTTTTGCTTCTGAGGATTAGAAATTGAAAACTGATTTCACCTTTTCTTTACCCAGTTGGTTTCTTTGGTTGATTGGGCTATTTTACTTTGTTTTTCAGCCACTTTAACTAATCGCGAAGGTGAGGATGAGTGATTGATTGATTTCCTTTATTTAACTTCGCGTATTTTTGCCACTTTTGGCTAATTTGCGAAGATGGGGATGAGTGATGATGTTATGAAATTGATGAATCGACACTCACAAACATTCATGCTCAGGCCTGGATTCGAACCCGGGACCCCTGTCGTCGTAGCGCGATGTGCTAACCATACTGCCTCGGAGGTCGGCGCTTTGTGTATGTATCAATTATCATTTCTGTAATAGAGCTGTAGTTTTTCGCTCTACAAGTTAGTAAATGGAGCATGTAATGTTTCGTCATAAGACATAATATCCTTTGTAAAACCGTGTGTGGTGTCTATAAATGGGAGAGGAGGTGGGAAAGGGTTACATACGTACTTCCTTGTGATGTAGCTCAGAAATCAATACTAATAGCAAACAGAACCAACAAAGCAGCCTCCACACAATGCAAATGTGGAAGCTCAAGGCAACCATTGTGCATTGTGATCTTGCGTCAACAGTTTCGAACCGCGACTTTGATGTCTGTGCTTCTTGTTTCCTCCCATTCTCTGTCCGGACCTTTGTGCGGCGTTCTTTGTTTTGGCTTTACCTCTTTCTTTCGTCCGACTGCGAACGTTGCGAGAGGGTGAACGCAATGGGCTCCTGCTCCCTTCCAGTCATCCCCGCGGATGTTCTGTTTACCCGTTTAAAATGGGTCGCTAACTTACTTAAATATCCAGAGGAAGCTCTTCTTCAACCGGAAGCTGTGCGTGTATCGTTGCCATGGCGACCGTAGTTTTCTCTCTGGTTGTTTCATCCGTCATCCGTTTTTTCTTCTCCATCTGCTTTCTTTTTTTACCTGCTCCGTTGCCATGAATCGAAATCTCTGCGCGTGTTTGCTCTCTCTCTCTATCTACCCCTCTCTCTCTCGCTCTCCCTTCCATTCCCGTGGAGATTTATCTTAATATTAATCTAGAATGAAAACATTACATGACAGTTCTCTTAAATCTTGCCATGCATGCAAACGATATGTTGCTGGAAACGACGGGGTGAGCATAAAGTCTGTACACGTAGGCAAAAACGTGTATTTTCAACATGGTAACCACTGTTGGAACCATGAGCCACGTCTAATTGACTGCACTTTTTGTCACTAGATGTGCTGGTGTATCCCGATGTTAGGCTGGTGCAGTTGAAATGACGCTCAACCAAGCAGACAAAAAGCAGTGTTCAAGTTCAGAAGATTCAACAAATGCCTGTGTGCTGCTTTAAACGTTAATGTGATTAGTTATCACGATACACGTGACCACACACCACACCCTACACCGCTCCTGAGCGTAGTGCAAACGGTGCTGACACCAAATCAGCGAAGTAGGCGAGTCGGTGTTGCACCGTGTAACCAACTAGACGCGGAAGTGCAGAAAGAGTCAAAAAGTGCAGCGAACTAGACGTGGCTAATAACAGCTACAACGTGCCGTGAAAGTCTGGGGAGGGGGGGAATTTTGCATAGTGTAATTTAGATCAAACTAATAAGAATGAGGTTATTGTTTGGAGCACTCACTCTACTGCCCGGACCTCGCCCGCGTTGTTTCTCGCATAGGAAATCCTGGCTGGGAAATCAACGCTTGAACAGCAGACTGGCTATCTCCCATGTGACAACTCTCTTCGATGTACAGAAACTCGTCATCGATAGAACTCCCAAGTAGTTCCCGTCAAGTATAGCGTAGGTACGAGGGTTGTTCCGAAAGTTCGTGGATTGGCAACACTGCACCGATTTTGTGTAAGCCGAGTCTGTGATTGTTGCACGAGAAGATAGGCTGTGGTGTGCTTTGTTAATGTACGAGTGAACCAACGCGCAGCTGTTGTTTGTTTGCTCGCTATAAAATTCGAAGTGCAGAGTGTATTACAATGGCGGATGAGAATGATATACAGATAATTACCAGACAAAGGATCGCTATTGAATTTCGTAAAGTTACGCAAAAGTGGCCAGGAAACGTTTGAAATGATCAAAGAAGCTTACGGTGACGAAGCAATGGGCAGATCGGCCGTATTCAAGTGGTGGAAGCATTTTAAGGAAGGTAAAGTCAATGTGAAGGATAAGGCGAGAAGTGGGCGTCCATCAACATCAGTGAACGATGAGAACATTGTGAAAGCAGAGTCATTGTTGAAACAAGATATACGTTTATCGATTCGTGAATTGGCAGGTAAACTGAATGTTGGTGTAGCAATATGTCACGAAACACCTGAAAATGTATCGTGTTTGTGCAAGATGGGTCCTACGTTCACTGAACTGCTTCATGAAGAATCGTTTCTCCTGCAGGTTAACGCTAATCCACATGTTGCACGGCAAGCTATGGCAGCTTTGAAGAAAATTGGTGGCAGTCTCGAGACCATCCTCCATACATCCCAGACCTCGCACCCTGCAATTTCTGGGCGTTTCCAACACTTAAGAAAGAGTTACGTGGAAGGAAGTTTAGCTCGAACCAGGAAGTGAAAGCTGTCACATCCACTACCTTACACCGATTCTCAGAAAATGGTCTGCAACGTGTGTTTGAGAATCTAGTACATCGCTGGAATCGATGTATAGTGTGTGAAGGGCGCTATTTCGAAAATGAAACTCACACCAACCCTCGTGCTGACTCGGACTCCGAATAGTGATCTCAGTTCACGAACTTTCGGTCCAACCCTCGTATATAGGCAACTTTTGACTAGGATACAGTATTCAACGACAGAACAACAACACAAAGCGAGATTAGCGAGTGTTGTTTTACGAGCTGTTGTGGATTACAGGGAAGATTTAATGGAAGCCGACCCCCTCGCCTCCCTTTCCTCGCACTGCCTTTAGGGTAAGCAGAAGGCGTAATGGGCCTTTGAGTGCTCTTGGATGCGAACGCGCATTGAAAGCAGTATACACTTCTTTAGCCAGACAGTTAATGAAGGCAACCTTGATGTGGCTAGCTGAAGCGACCCGTCGATAAGCCTAATGCATCTGCATAGAGTGAGCGATTAGTTTGGTCTTTGTTTTTCAGTTTTTCGCATTAAGCAGAAACATGAGCGGATTTTCACAGAATGCAAGAAAAATAAATATATTATTTTCTCATACATACATATGCATACACACATAAACACACACACACACACACACCCATACACACACACACACATACACACACACACACACATATATATATATAATCAACAATCTTGATACAAATGAGTCCATAGCTGAGCTGAATATATTATTTCTCATTACAATGCACAGTAACCACAACGTGCTTCGGGTCGAAACTGTTTAACGTCAGTTCCACTTGATTACAAGAGGAGTTCGGTTAGACCACTTCATAGTCTTTGAAAACTTAGTCATCCTTTTTTGATGACAACTTGAGAATCAGTGGTTGAACTTACCTAGAAATTCTTGAGAAGTCAAGCAAATTCTCTTATGACTGACAAGAAATGGAATTTCATTTACAAAATAGAAATTTTGCAAAGTCAATATGGTTGTTGGACCCGCAGAGAATGCTTTTTCCTCCACATATTTGTAGTAACTAATTTCATGCAACATATGTTAAAAAGAAAAGAAAGGAAATCTTTAAAAATATGGCTTTTCTAAAACTGAAGCCTGTGCTTTAATTTTTCCGTTTAAGAAATCCTTCCCAGAATAGGCTGGAAATGTTTCTAGAAAAATTAAGAAATTTGGTTTGTCAAAATGAGTGGTATCCTTGAATAGAAAAGAAAGCCCATTCGCCAAAAGCGTCCCGTTCTCGCTACATGTGCATTTAAATCCTCAGAAGAAATTCCCCTCGGCCAGGGGTGGCCAGAGGGTTTGAGCTCATTATTAGGCCAAAGCCTTGCGTTTTGGCCACTTGTGCATGCGGCCTTTGTAGCTGATAGAAGGAAAGAGAAATTTACATGAAAGATCGAACGCGGTTTCTGAGTTGTTGCTTTCCTGACTATATAAGGAGGAGATCTGGTTGTAGCCGAGCTCGTTAGAAGTGCAGTAATGTATTCAACTTCAAGCTGCACTTCGGAGCACGGCAAGTGAAGCTGAACTTTGCATTCAACCATGTGAACAGCGTGATCATACATTTCACCTCTGTCAGGCGATCGCATTGCAACTTACTTCTCAATTTTGTTTCGACGCCCCGATGGCGCAGTGGTAACGTCGTAGCGTTGTAATCAAGGGGTCCTGTGTTCGATACCCGATGGAAGCACATAGTGATTCGGATTCCACTTTTAAACTGTAGCTAGGTTCAGTTCCAATTAACCTATCTGTACATATAAGTAGACTTAAAAAACTTATACCTTAGCTGACTATACTTACTATATAACTCAATATCACTGCAATGCATCAACCTAGCTCTCTGGCATCGCTAAACCCGAAGGTTCATAGCCGCAGCAAAGCCTAACTATTTTTCTCAGCATCAACCCACTCTTGGTAGTCCTTATAAATGTCCTTATGTTCATCTTCATATTGTCATTCCGTCTTCGTCTTAGCCTTCTTTCAGGTCTCTTACCATCAGGTTACCCAACAAGGGTCCTTCAAACATTTCTATCCTCTTCCTTCCGTGTTACATGGCCTGCCCAATGAAGATTTATTGATTTAATTATTATAATAATATCAGGAGATAAACATAGGTTAGGCTATGCTCCACTCTCCTGTTGTAAGAAACTACGTTTCATATCTGTACTGAACTACAGGCATAATTACTGCCTTGTATTTTTTATGTTTACATTATTTCATATTAGACGAGAGGATAAAAGTTTATGAATAGAAATGCTATATGCATCACCAGAATTAAGTAATTAGGTCTGAATTAAGTCTGAATGAATTATTTTAATTTGCTCTGTAATATTGTTTTCGTTCGTTAATGTTACTCCTAAATATTTCATTTTTTTTATCACAAATCTGATTCAAATGTCGCAGAGCGGTGGTAGCGAAGGCAATACTCAGAGTCACATAGTATTTGGGGGGGGGGGGATATAAAGTGCGGGAAGATGAAGATTATTTTAGTTGAGATTACTTTCCGAATGCGCAGATATTCTGATGGTTATACAATATTTATCAGAATCGTAAATAAAATCAGCAGTGCATATCATGTCGACTTCTAAAGCACCATTGTGCTCATTCTTGCCTGATTTCCAGCAAAGAAATTCCAAAGTAAGCAGCAATGAGAATATACGAGGGTATTACAAGAACTGGAGTCAAATCAGGATCGAGGGAGGTACTTTGGACTGCCGCTGATGACTCTAGATGAAAGCTGCTGTCACATGCCCAAGAGTGCTCCGACAATCACGATACGCTCCGATCTTCGCGCCTCCACCCAGAATGTGTTCATTGTGTCGACGCCTACTGTCGACGGACTGCGTGATGTAGTGGATAGAGTGTCTCTCGCATCGCGGACCGGAGACCTATCTCTCCGGTCCGCTAGGTTTCTGGACATCCCCACCTGGCGCTTTACTGTTCGCATTTTAGTGTTGTAGTGGCTCGTGTTAGTGTTTTAGTGAGTGTTCCTGCCTGAAGAATGCGTCGCTATTCGGATCGTGTGATCAGCGGGTGTCGAGACTTCGCACGCGATTGTGCTGTGAGTATGGCCGCTGTGAT
This sequence comes from Lepisma saccharinum, assembly GCF_977018435.1. NCBI lineage: Eukaryota > Metazoa > Arthropoda > Insecta > Zygentoma > Lepismatidae > Lepisma > Lepisma saccharinum. Next base: position 109,058,709 of record NC_139232.1, read on the forward strand.
TTTTCCCCCTTTTCATTATCCTGTTTGTTTCATTCTGTTAAATTGCTCGTTATACCCTAAATACCCTTAGTTATTTAGCTGAAGCCAAAGGGAAGCATATTACTGTTAATAATAAAAGTAGGATTAAGTCCTCAGTTAAGGGCGTATATTATTAAAAAGAAGCTGATAACTTCTATCTTTAGTGGTGAAATTCCATTAATACTCCTATTTAATATTTCTTTAGTATAAAATTACCTTATCTTTTCCTGGTAAAGGGGAGAAATGTTTACAAAGCTTAATTACTTTTCCTAACAACTTCAATGCCATGCTTTATTTATAAACTACACAAACACACATCAATTATTAATAAAATCATCATTAAAATGAAACTATAAAATAAATATTAAAAGAGTTAGAATGAATTAATTGAATACTTAAGGAACCAACCACTCCTTATATGTCTATACACTCTTTGCCCACCGAGCAATTCACTCCATCCACGATCAATAAGGGTATAAATCGTAAGGATTATAGAATCTGTTTCAATGTATCCACAGCAACTCTAAATTTCTCCGGACTATCTTCTGTGCGCACTATGGTATGAATTCACATATGATTCGTATGGTCTCATGCTTTCTGATGATCTGCAACCTTTGCCCCCTCTCCTCTCCCCAGGGTTGTATCCAGGTACAGTTCTATCTCTGGCGCTGTCATCGAATTTTGAATCCTAAGCGATGAAATGGACAGAAGGTGATGCAGTCAGCGTCTTGCCATGTAATCCTGTCTCTGCCTTACCAAAATATCCGACGTACTTAAAACACATCGTTGTCTCTTTTTTTCAGTACCTAGTGTTTTTTTTATCATCGTGAGGGTTTCCCCGATGGCGTAGTGGATCTATCGTCGCTTTGTAATCAAGGGGTCCCGGGTTCGATACCCTGCGGAGACGCATTGCACAGTCCCGACTTTAAATTGCATGTCTAGTCCCAATTAGTCTATCTCTGCATGCAGTGGACTTAAAACAACAATTCAAACAAGCATCGTCATGAAGCGAAACCATACACAGCTAATGTAGAGCCATAATATTTAACGTTGGTGCATTGTTTGACAACGAAGCAAGAAAGGCAATACAAGTGCACAAGCGAGAGGAAAGAACAAATGGCTGTCCACTTTAGTTCGCGAGTTGGTCGGGTTTTTCTTATCTGTTGTCTAGATTCGCAATACTTTAATAGGCTTACGTAGTCACGAAACTATTGCGAATATCTAGACAACCGCGAAAGCAATCCACATGGATATTCACGTGAACGCTCTAGAAGGAATTCGAAACAGATGCAGTTGTCCAGTTTTTTGAAAGGGGAGGTAGATTCCAAAACAGCAGCTGTGGCATTTGTATCACGGCTGGTCAACGAGCCTATTCCGCTTGTAGAAGTAAACCCTCTTCGGATAAGTCTGCGCAGCGACATGCGCAGTACTGTTCACGCCTGCACAATAGAACGAAATGCTTCTTGTGGGAGGAACCTTCTCAGTGACGTCATATGAGAGAGAGACTCGCGTTAAAGTTTCGGGTAAGATACGGCCAGGAATGCAACTACAAGGGATCGAAGGAACTCTTCGATTCCGCTGAGGAAGCAGAGGCGGGAGAAAATGGATTGGAAAGATTTGAAAGAGCAAGCAGCATCTTTCATGTTCTCCGGAACAGCGGAAACCAACTGCGTTACCTTCAGAGAGAGAAGTGCACCGTGTACATCCAGTTTCCGCCGCGATGCAGCCCAATAGCCTTGCATATCCTTCCGATACGGAAGGTAGAGAAGATTATGAACGGTTCGTCGGAGCCAGGGTTCCAGATGAGGCGCCATTCTTCCTTCTCCCTTCCACCCGACGGCTCTCTCTCGTGAAATTGGGTCAGCCTCTTCTACCCGAGTAATGATAAATTGCAACCATCAATCGAAATTCCCGTTTAGGAGAAATGTCCCCGTACCTTGTGGAAGTTTCAAACTTTTGCATTGAGGTTCCTCCTTTGCGTGTAGACTTGAAACTTCTAAGCCTGTATTTTTCATCCACGAGGATTCGAACTCACAGCGTCTCAAGTACTGATGTGATTAGGATTACCTTGTGCAAAAAAGTAGGACACACTATCCTATGATTTAAGACTTTGAGTTAAATTGTACCCCAGAATCGTTCAACAGGAAAGTCACAATAAATGTAATACTAAATGGATCCACTTCCATCATACGGTAGTAATAAGTGGAAATGATATGTCTCGTAGGATCTCTGTAAACAATGATATATTCCGTAATGAATAGTTCTGACTGAAAGCATTTCAGGCTTGTTTGTGCAGTACAATTCGAATTCCTGACAACGCAATGTAAACGAAACTTTTTTTTTTTCTTCTTCAATTTACTCATTCACATTGCATTTTGGTGGGCCTCCCCGATGGCGCAGTGGTAGCGTCGTCGTCTTGTAGTCAAGGGGTCTCGGGTTCGAGACCCGGCGGAGGCACATAGTGGTTCGGATCCCACTTTGTAAACGGTAGGTCGAGTCCCGATTATCCTTACTGTGCATAAAGTGGACAACAAACCAATCAATCAATCAAATCATTGCATTTGGTAAATTGTTCTGAGATTTTGCTTCATTTTCCTGTTAATGATTATATGTTGGACATAAGCACACACACACACACACACACATACGTATATATATATAAACTAACTTTTCGAATTAACGGAAAACTTTAGGTTGAGCTTTTCGCTAACGATAAACAAAGAAACATGCTAGCTTACTAAATTTGATTAATTTTTTTGGTAACTAAACATATGGAACCTATAGTTTGGAATTGCTTTTAAAATGATTCTGGAGAAGCTTTTGTTTATTGTCAGTTAAACCATATGTTTACTGTCTTTTTTGTTGATGTTGTTATTGTAACATGATTAACCTATGTGGTAAAAAAAAAGTAACAGTAAATAAACATTTACTCAAGAATCAGTATTAGCGTGACGATAATAAGTAACTTAGTAAACTTAATATTGTGCCCTTTCGATATTGTATTAACCACAGAATATTTTATCACTCTGCTTTATTTATAATTTCCAATATAGTTCTGCTTTATTTATAATTTCCAATATAGTTTATAGCGCGTTCTAATCCACTATATTATTTATTGTTATTATTAAATTATTTGAATTGATTGATTGATTGATTTGGTGTTTTTAAGTCCATTTTATCCACAGAAAGGCTAATCGGGACTGGACCTACAGTTTAAAGTGGGATCAGAACCACTGTATTCCTCCATCGGGTATCGAACCCGGGCCCCCTCGATTGCAGGGCAACGACGCTACCACTGCACCATCGGGGAGGCCCTCAAATTAATTTCACTTTACGCAAAAAGCTTATATGAACTCCTAAGATGTTAGAGGCACAACTCATCAATCATCATGATAACATACATACAACAAATATGCAAGCCTTATGTATATACATAAAGTATATACAACATATATAATATATGTACTGCTTTGCGTTCAAAAGTGCGATAACAGTGTTTTCAATTCTTAGTCATCGCATTGTAATAGTAACGTGTGATGTTCTGGTGGATGGGTTAAAATTGACAGGAAAAATAAACTGCCACGAATTCCTCTGAAGATAGTGTCGCTGCACATGATGCTGAGTGTAACCACAAAAGTCCATTAACGGGTGGAATCTGTACCTGATTTATGAAGCTGCTGAGAAGCAGAACTGAATCTAGGTTTGCCGTTTTACTTCACATGCTGCAACAAATCTTTCGCACGGTCTATTTTGAAATAGCTTGTGTGTGTACTAGAGTAGCATTGGACCACTTTCGCTCGCTCAAACTCAATCGAATTTCCCCATTCTATATATTCGCTTGAATATATAGAATATCACATATCATTTCAATGTGACAATAATCGTACAAATATATATGTAAAATCCGTCCTGGCAGTTTCAACCCACAATCATCTATTTATTTTCATATAGCTATCGCTATATATTGGCAAGATAAACTAAACTACTTTTTATGATGGAGACAATGAATGTTCACTTAAGTTTCAATTTCACTGCGTCTTTCACTTCACGAAGCATGTTTGAAGGCTCACTACCACAGACAAATTACGGTTGCATGTGAACTACTGGGCATCGAGCGTATACCGATCGTTTGCCTGTTCGAGCGTTATTCGCTCGAACGAATTAACTGTCGATTCCTTAAGCCATCTAGCGTCATCCGTGCGAACTATTAGACGATCGAGCAAAAAAGTCTCGATGCAGCACTCTAGTGTGTACCGTTTGATCCTGCGCTCAGCTCTGTTGTTTTTCGACAGAGCTCAATCAATACCTATGCATACATGCAGGTTCGGTATACTATAGCCTACGGGAATTCACATAATAATAATAATAATAATAATAATAATGTTTATTATAGTACAGAATAGTATTGTAAGAGCACCATACTTTATATTTCATTACGTTTCACATTCGATTCTTCAACGCAGTTTCTCACTAGGCCTTTAACACTGTAACCAATTTGTTTCTCATGTTCATTTTGAGAATATTCTTCTTTCTTGTAAACAGAAATACATGTAACACAAAGTAAATTACCTACGTGATATCATTACATATTTGCTTCATTTAATTTTGTTGTTATTATTATTATTATTATTTTGCATACGTTAATCACATGTAGTAAAAATCAGTCCAATTTATTTAGTTTTCCCACAACCCAGTCGGGTATGCTGGCATGGCACTTTTGTAATAATACGAATCCTAGAGAAAAAATCTTCAGAACTAGATTCATATTCTTGCTACACTCATTTCTATGATTTCCAATTTGAAATGTAACGTTAATATTTAAATCTCCTAAGCATTTTACTTTATTTGGTTCTAACGTATTTATCAAAGTTTACTAAGTTTTGAGAACGTCCCAATTGTTTCTTATCTCTTTGTTGTCAAAAAGGCGTTCCGTGTTACGCATCGTGGCACTCGACATTATTACGTTGTGCGTACTACGTCTTGTATTTTGCTTTTTGTGTAATTGTTGTCAGTTCATAGTCAATAATGAACCGTCTTGTGGTAAGTAGCTTTCAAAGTGGGTACTGAAATTTGATACATTCGTATTATATTTAAGACATTTCCTTTTTTGCGCGTGAGTTATAACTCTTGCTTTAAAACATGGAAAATTAGAAGTTTTTAAAAGTAGTTCATATGTACGAAATTCTGGATACTGGTACATTTTTTCCCTGTGTATTATTGTTACATCTTGAACTTATGTCTTTGAAGTCATAAAGTTCTATTCGTGGCGACTCCCTTCTGTGATCTTATCATCTGAAGACTATATTTTTTTATGTGACATATTTCATATTCTGCGTCAGTAATTGATATCATGTATTTTTAAGAAATCCACTAACTATTGAAGGAGCGTTGTTACAGGAACATGCCCGAAATAAATATGTATTTTTTTGTGAAGGCACTTTGTTGGTTGACATTGTAATTTGATGAAAGATTACTTGTAAGTACATGACAGTGTAGTTTATTGGTACATGAAGAATGGTTAAGTTTTATAAATTACTTAGGCAGTGTCATATGACATATGTTCTCCTAGAAACCTCTAATTAATTTTGCAAAGAGTAATGTGTCCCAAGACTATATCCACGAAAATAAAAAAAGAACAGAAAAACTTACCTTTGCTGAGGGAGAGGAGGGGGCAAAATACTGGGACACTGTATGTCTCAAGTTGCTTTTCCAGTGAGAGACTCTTGTCAGATTTCTTAAACATTAACTGAAACGAGAATCATTTCTGATACCCACTACAAGATTTTAGTGTATTGCCACGTAATGCATTCGAATATGCGGCTGTCCTATTAGCAGAATATTAATTTGGATTATCTCATCGTGTTATCTACAAATTGGGAAAATGTGAAACTGATACATTTTCAGGTCTTGATTGTTTTCCATTTCTTTCTTGAAGACTTCAGCTGTAACCGAGTGCGTTGCGGCTGATTGAAGAACATGTAAATTAGATGAAATCAGAACCATTGCTTGTTTTGTTTGTGCAATTTAGTTATCTACTTTACTCACAGATGTGAAATTCTCTCCTACTGATTGTGCTGAACTATTTTAGAGATTGAGATTTTTCACAAATATAATCAGCACACAATGCAACACAGTGAGTGTGTTGTCTAAAAATAAATATTCACGGTGATTTTAGTGCTAAACGTGCCTCTACCCTCGTGCTCCAGGACTTCTCCAGGATTCCAAATTATTGATATATTCTTGTCGATCTAGAATCTAATTCTTCTTAGTGATCACATAATACAGTATTTGTTTCGTATAGTTTTTTTCCGACATGTGAGAAGAAGGTAATTATGTATTTAGTGCTTATAAACGTCGTTTTTTTATTTGCAGAGCGGATTATGCGCCACCTCAGAGATGGAGACGTCGAGGGGCAGCATCCGGATACAGCATCTGACGGGGAGTGGCGTGGGGGAGGGACGATCCCGCTTCCCTAAGTTGGACGAATGTGCCCACTTCCACTACGAGTTTGTGGAGCTTGGACCGCTTCAGGCGAGTGGAACCTTTTTTTCCAGTGAAATGAGCGGATTTGGGAATAAATCGTTGTAGATGGATGACTTCTTAATCGGTTAAGAAACAATTGGGGATGTGGGAACACCAGTCAATAAGTTCACTTGAAATTGAAGTGTCAGTATGTCACAAAAAAGTAGTAAAGTATCGTTTCATTTACTCATTGGAGGGATGGGACTCCCTCCAAAAATCTCACCGGATGGCATATCGGATAATTGAAATCGCGAATTGTGAGGCCATAATCAACCGACAAAATTCAAATTATATGCAAATTAGAATTTTTAAAGTTTCATATTAATTAATGTACGTATTGTATTACATGTTGTGTAAAACATATTCCAACTACTTTCCGTTTTTACAGAAAAAAAACATTTTCATATTATTTTATGACCCCACCATAACAGTTCCAGTGTCCTTCCGGTAGACTACAAAATTATACAAGACAATAGTAATGAGTAGTGCCTGGAACTTTATGTCCTATAAAACTGTAAAATATGTATGTAATTATGTCATAATATACCCAGTAAAGCCAAAAATATGCACAACAGTACTTTCGAATTTCTCACAGTAACAAATCCCTTTACAGGAGGCAATCTATTCACTCACACTACTACACACTCATCAAACGACAATTGATGTTGAAACTCCCGTACTCGATTGTCGATAGAGTAGGGCCAGTCATGTACCGAACGTTACTTTTGCTTTTGACTGATTGTTGTGAGAAGCAAAGAAAAGGTAAAGAAATGTGAACAGTTGAAACTTGTTTACATCCTGCCCGGTGATTATCGTGCCTACACAACAATGAAGGAGAACATTTCTCCTCAATAATGTTCCCAAGGCTATCGATTGTCGGCTGGATAAAAAAGGGAGGTTATTATTGTTCTGTACTAATTGGTAACAAAATACGGCATCTGCTTATAATTTGTTTTCCGTAATTTCCTTGTCCTTCCATCGGTAATATAAACTATCCGTTGCGCTAAAGATACGAAGAATAAATTATAAAAACATCGTGCTGCGACGCCAAGGGTCCCGGGTTCGAATCCCGCTCGGGCTTGGTTGTTTGTGAATGCCCATTCATCAATTTCATCATTTCATCACTCATCCCCATCTTCGCAAATAGCAAAGAGGCACAAAACGCGAAGTAAAATAAACTAAATCAACCAATCAATCAATCATAAAATAGCCGATTGTATGCAAGACAATTACGAAATTGTAGAGAAATGTGTTGTAAAAACGCGAAATTGATAAAATATGCCTTATCAAGTTCGTCTATTTCGGCTGATTTTCATCAGATATGTAAAGATCTCACCCCAGTATTCCATCCGATGCCAGATAAAAAATGTTACTTATAACAAAGTCCCGGGCCCTAGTAATGAGAAAGAATTTTAAATAATGCAACAACTCTTGAAGCTCTCCGATTTTTGCTACAGATTCTTTGATTTATTGTTGCACCAAACTTGATTGTTAATAATTTCTGGATAATTATTTCGTTTGTGTTATTTAAAAAGGCACATGCGTCACGTTGAGTAGAAAAGTTCATTTTTACGAATCAGTGTCTCCTGTTGATAGATTTTATTGTGCATCTTACATAAACACAGGTTACCATCCAAAAACTTTTCGAAGCTACTGGCTCTTTGTGGGAGAGGCAAACAACAACAACAACAAAAGAAAACAAAAAAAACAAGCGATTCTTCACTTTCCCCTCAGACATCTATCTTGCTAGTCCGTCTTCGCTTCCTTCCCGCCCCCTTCCACCATCTGACGATGGGGGAGAGTGATGTGCTAATAAATCAGCGAAACTGAGAATGAAATGCGTGGGTGGTAGGGTGGAACGTGCTCAGATTGGAGATCCAAGAAACGCGGGAGTTAGATACGCAAGATTTCTCGCCGACCATCTACATTTCTTCTATCCTTGCATGCGTTGAGCATTTTTTTTCGTAGTAGGCTCGGCACTGTGAGCGTCTCGTGAGCGAGAAAACCTGTTGTGCTCGGTCATTGATTGATTCATTTGATTATCTCTCACTTCGCTTTTCTGCTACTTTTGGCTAATTACGAAGACAAGGATTAATGATTATGAGATGAGATGGGTGAAGGGGCAATCACGAATACATATGGGACGACACAAGACGAGCCCCAAAGATGTTTATACCGGCAGCTTAATGCACACGCCAGAGCCTCACTAGTCTGCAAAATGCTGTCTAGGGTGAACTACGTGGAAGAGAGATTCACATTTCGGTGTCCATGGTCACCCCTTACACCCCCCATTTTCCGTCTTGATTCAATATCCGAAGTCTCGGGTTCGAATCCCGGCCTGGACGTGGGTGTTCTTTGTGAGCGCTCCTTCATCAATTTCATCATGCCATCACTCATCTTCACGGCCTCCCGATGACGTAGTGGTAACGTCATTGCCTTGTAAGCAAGGGGTCCCGGGTTCATACCCGGCTTAGGCACATGCTGGTTCGGATCCCACTGTAAAATGTAGGTCCAGACCCGATCGTCGCGATTAGCCAAAGGTGGCAGAAAAACGACGCTAAATAACGAAAATTAAATTACATTAAAATCCACTTTGAAAATTATACATTGGTTCTTGAAAGGATATCTATTGAAACAAACCAGCAACGTATTTTTTTGCTCGTGTCGCCTCGGTCTGTTGTTCGCGCATGCACTGTAAAGGTTTGCTTATAGATTGACGGGACCCATGTCTCTTGTCACTTCGGTCTGCAAGCTTCCCGAGAAAAAGCTCCAGTCCGAGCGAGAAGTGAAGCTACTTAATTTCGAAAAGCTGCATTTATTTCTGAAAGTTGGTGTCCAAGAGACACGAACTCCCTTACATTAAGTCGAGAAGGAGTGAAAGATTTTTTCGTCCAGAAACCAGCCGTGTCGGGTAGATTACCATAATCGTTCTTTCAAATGAAGTGCCTCGGTTGATTCCCAACCTTTCCGTCATCCGTTCCCCTCCTGCCCGAAAAATGGTCGATGGAAGCTTCGTGAAAGTCTTCGGTGGGCACGCGACGCAGGTAACTTCCGAGGGAACAAGATATTATGCATTTATTATCGTTGCTCTGCCGCTCGCGTGCGGTGTGAGGGTGATATCACACTATTCCTACTTCTGAACTCTTTATCAAAGAGCGTGCAACTGTTGCCGGCTTTATCAAACGCCTGGCTTATCATAGCTTGTGCTTCTTGCATACTAACTATCCTTCTTTCCGCTAACAGTTTCAAGATTTGCCACCCACCCATGGGCGACGCCGGTAATTTATTGTAGAGGGGGTTCAGGTCATTTGATAAAACTTGAATATGGTAGAAATAACACGATATAATAACACCATTGTTATGATCATTATTATTATGGAACACTAACTATTAATAAAATAATACTTTTGTTCCATATTATTATTAGTGTTGTTGTTATTATATATTTAGGGAGAGGGCCTCCCCGATAGCTTTGTGGTAACGTCGTCGCCTTGTAATCAAGGGGTCCCGGGTTCGCTATCAGGTGGACAAATTGAATCAATTATTCAATTCTTGGAAGACTTCCCTACTCGATCTGTCTGATGAATGGTTATCCAGTACAACAGTTTATTTTCTTTGTTGAGGACAAATGCGACTGCAGCGTGGTGCGGATTACATCACCGCCACTACGGTAAAGATCGAGAATATGTGAGGCACTAGTCTATCCCTCGAGACCTCATGGCACAGCACAATGCACAAGGGTCAAATTTAGTTTTAACAATTAAATTTATAAAAGCTGATATGGTATACAATCTAGAGGTGTGAGGAATGACTCTTTCTCAAGACATCCAAATGTCAACCTCTCTACGACGCAGTACACCCTGGACTGCATATTATAAACTAACGAGGCTCTGGATCTGGACTCAGTCAGTATAATCCTCTGTGCGGCCTTGTCCATATACGAGGTGTGGCTAGAAAAAACCTGATTGATATTGCTGTCGACAAACGGAAAGCGCGTCAAGCTCAAGCGGTGCATGAGTGTATAACGTGATATCCTGCCTATCGACTGTGTGATTGCCCAGGGTGCGCGGCGCTCAGTTCCGCTGTATACCCTGTCCCAGCTAACTGTGGAGCAAGGCCGCGCATAGCGTCAGAGAAGCGAGGGAAATCTATTGGCCAGGGAGAACCAGTAGACGCTGATGTGCAGGCTGGTAACTTGTTGCTTTCCCCCACTACACGCAATTCCGTTCCTCTCAAGTGCTAATTGGTGGAGCCATCTCGCGTCACTACTTGCGCAGAGACTTGCTTTCGTTTGCCTGTTCCACAGTTAGCTGGTACGGAGTATAGCTTGTGGAGGAAGTGAACCGTACATCTGTGCTCCGTCGAAAAAGTGTTAGGTGTGAAAGTGGAACAGCGTATCAATGTGAAGTTTCTTATGAAACTCGGAAAATCCGCCACAGAAACTTATATTTTGTTGGATGAAGTGTACGGAGATGAGTGTTTATCACGCACGCAAGTGTTTGAGGGCTTTTAAAGGTTTAAAGAGGGACGAGAAGTGATCGCGGATGACTTCCGCCCTGGACGGCCTTGCACGTCAAAAACGGAATCCAACATTGCAAATGTCGGTGAATTGGGTACCCGAAGGTCAAACTGTCAACCAACATTATTTCATTACGGTGTTGACGACCCTTCGTGAGCGAGTAAGATGAGGACGACCTGATTTGTGGAAAAGCAAGTCATGGATTCTTCATCAGGAAAATGTTTCTGCCCACACGGAATTGTCAGTCGAGGCTTTTTTGGCCAAGCATGGGATCCCAGTGTTAGAACATCCACCCTATTCACTGGATCTCGCTCCGTGCGACTTTTTTTTATTCCCAAAGGTCAAATCAGCACTGAAAGGAACCAGATTTACGACCGTAGGGTCTGTGAAAAGAAATGCGACGGAGGTCATAAACATGGTTTCAGGAAATGATTTCCAGCACTGCTTCCAGCAATGGAAGATTCGAATAGAGCTGTGGGGGATAATGTTCGTATTGTACAAAATAACCAATAAAAGATTTTCTAGCAACATTCCGGTTTCTATCTAGTCACACCTTGTATGTTTGTAATTGTCCATTCACCCATTTCATCACCTTTCTTCGTCATCTTCGCGCTTAGCCAAAACTAGGGATGATCACAAAATCCCGGATTTCAAATTATCCGATATCCATTTCAGATACAGCATATAATCCGAATATTCGGGTAATTAGGATATCGGGATAATCCGATATCCAGATAATTTTTTTCTGGATTTCGTCATCCTTATCCAAAACTGGTAGAAAAGCGAAGTAAAATTAATCAAATAAATCAATCTACAATATACTCTCTCTATTTTATATATGGTTTGATAATGTACAGGGTTCTCACACACCTGGAAAACCTGGAATTCTCAGGGAATTTGAAGAAAAGTAAAAACTCATGGAAATCTCAGGGAAAATCATCTAATTATCATTGAGTCCCAATGAAGCACATCTGAAGGACTAAAATATGCTTGTTCTTGTACTAATAATTCCAACTTCACTAACTTGCTTTATGTGAACTACGTATTTTGAAGAAGTAGGCTTTAGGTATGTTTTCATTTTGCATCACAGATTAATTGATATTATAACAGGGTGTCTACCAGTCAAATTAACGGATTGGTCAAGAAAGGCAAGAAATTATGCTTTAGGTCAAGAACCTTTGCTATTTTTTACAGTATAGTGAACTTACATTGCTATATACCTGTACAGTGATGTGATAAAATTGAATATTTGGAAATCTAAAATTATATATTTTCTTAATTTCCAACTATATCTAAGTATAGATTAAATAAATGTTAGAAATAAAGAAAAAATAGGTAAAAAAAAGGAAAGATAGGTCAAGAAAAAGTCAAGAATTTTGGATTTGTTATTTTGGTAGACACCCTTTATTGTCTGAAAGTATTCTACGTATACACACCCAGTCTTACCATATAAATATTTCAAAGCTCTGAATGAAATAACAGAATATACTTTTAAGATATCATATCCTATGGATATGTGTTAGGTGGATATATTGTATACACAAAGAACAAAATGACCACCTTTGACCTGCACATAGGACCTAAGTCTCTGTGGCCATCATCAGTTGCATTATGCCTATATCGAGGGGGAAATCTTCCACTGCCTTTACAAGACAAGTGGTTCAAAGTGACAATACTGCATTATATCTTCTTTCAAATCATGTCTTGTAGTACAGACCACAATTTCTAGTCCAGAGAGCCGAGGCCTGTACTGCCAGATGATCCATCTGAAGGGGAAATAAAGTTGAGCACATTTGTCCCAAGCCACTGCTGGGTTGTTTGAGCCGTATGAGCTGGTGCACAATCCTGCTGAAAACTCCACTCCCGGCAATGGAATAATATTGCTTAGATCCTTGACCATTGTCTCCTGGACTGTCTCCTGGTACACTCGGGCTGATGTTTTAACCCCTTTCTTGCAGAAAAGGAGCTCAGTGATGCTTTCATAATGCCCCATTTCCCACCACACCATGATTGAAGCAGAATGTGGCCCCTACTAACTTCTTGTGGCATACAACCTGTCATTCTGCAAGTTGAAAGCTGCCTCCATGATAATTCTTCTGTGAGAATTTATGCTTCATGATCCAATAGGCACTTCGCCTTTATTGCTTTCTGAGGCTAGGAAGTAGTCTGTATATTGTCTGTAAGCTTTCAGTCCCAGGTCACTTTGCATCATATGAGACATGGACATTTTGGAACTGGTCAGTTTACAGACCATCGCTGATGCTTCCATACACTGATTGTTCCACTGTCACTGAAATGCTGGATAGTACAATACTTGAACAAAATGTTCTATCACTTCTGTAGATCAATTAGCAATGACTTTGAATACCACATGATGAACCACCTCCCAATGTTTGTGACTGTGTTCGAAATTTATTTTGTGTCCTGTGAAGAAAGTGTGAAAGTCCCCCCCCCCCAAAAAAAACACTCCTTGATTAAGTGCATAAATATATCATTTTTATTCTTTAATTTGTTTTGTTATTGACTGATACTCATAAAGTACTATATATACACAAAATTTACTAATAGGCCTACTGATCTGATGTAAAATTGCAAGTGCTCCTTGAATGTTAGATGAACGGTTCATTCATCTCCTTAATTAATGTACATAATCGGGTGATTGTGGTGAGTTTTGCCTTTGAAAAGGAACTACCTATTTAGACATTTACTTTGCAAAACTATAACATTAATTACATGGTAACACATTTTAATGTTTTATTAATTACATGTTCGTAATCATAAAATAAATAACAAGATGGCAGAATATTGCACTCTATTACAGATTGTTTAAAAATATATCAGATCGGTAAAATTACTGATAAAACAGATGCACCGTAGGCCATTGTAAAATATATTTAAAATAGTAATGTACTGGGTATTGAGTAATCTGGAAAAAATGTGCTGATTCTGGAAAACTCAGGGAAATCTCAGGGAAAATGTAGTTAGAGTTTACGTGGGAACCCTGAATGTAGGATCGAACCCCGCTTAGAGCTCCACGAAGCCGTGACAACATCAGGGAGCCGCTTGAAAAAAAAAGTTATAACAGGTACATTCAGTGATGTTAAACTCAACTATGTTAACTCCTGCTGACTGAACTAGTTTTGTCTTCCCGTAGTGTTAACGTTATCCCCTTGTAATCAAGGGATCTCTGGTTCGATACCCGGTGGTTCGAACAGTGTACAAAGTGGATTTAAGCAAAACTCGTCTTTCCTGTGGAATGTGATATGGAATTTTTTTTATTATTATTATTATTTGTACAAGTGTAAGGCCTGGGTTGGAGCTTTCTTTTCGCTTGTCCCTTCATCAGCTTAGTTAAGTGGCGGAGTGGTTATCGCAATACGCTATGACGCCAGGGCTCTCAGGTTCGGATCTGGCCTGGGCATGTGAGTGTACCTTTCAAGTTCATCATATCATCACTCATTATCACATTCACAACTAGCCAAAAGTGGCAGATAAGCGAAGTAAGATAAATGTAAAATCACTCGCTGAATCTAAACATGGGACCTCTGACGCTGTAAAGTACTATATAAAGGTGTAAATGAATTTAGAAAGGGCTGGTAACCTAAAGTAAACTTGATAAAAGATAAAGACGGTGATTTTCTAGCTGAACCAAGCGATATTCTAAATAGATGGAAGAACTACTTTAGAGACCTTTTAAATGTTCATGTAGGAGATAAATCAGAAGTAAATGAAGTACACACAGCAGAATCTTTAGTTCCAGAACCTAACTTGACTGAAGTTAAAGATGCTATTAAAAGGCTAAAGAATAACAAAGCATCTGCCATTGATTTAATACCAGCTGAGTTAATTAAATATGGTGGAAATTCCTTAATATGTCAAATTCATAAATTAATTTGTTTAATATGGGATAAAGAAGAAATCCCTCAACAGTGGAAAGAATCCATAATTGTTCCTGTGTTTAAAAAAGGTGATAAAATGAACTGCAATAATTACCGTGTAATTTCTCTACTCTCAACAACATATAAAATATTATCTAACATTCTTTTAACAAGACTAACCCCATATGCTAATGAAATTATAGGTGATTATCAATGTGAATTTAAACGTAACAGATCATCTACAGATCAAATTTTCCACATCAGACAGACACTTGAGAAAAAGTGGGAATATAATCAAAATGTCCATCAGCTATTCATTGATTTCAAAAAAGCATATGATTCGGTCAAAAGAGATAAATTATATAATATATTAGTCGAGTTTGGAATACCTAAGAAGCTTGTTAGTATGAAAAAAATATGCACCAGTGAAACAGAAAGTAAAATTCGTGTGGGTATTAATGTGTCTGACACATGATGGGTTAAAACAAGGAGATGCATTATCTCCATTGCTCTTTAATTTTGCCTTAGAATATGCTGTTAGAAAGGTAAAAGAAACTAAAGAAGGACTAAAATTAAATGGTGTGACTCAGTTGTTAGCATATGCAGATGATGTAGACTTATTAGGGGATGATATAAATACAATTAAGAATAATGCTAAAATATTTTTTCAAAACTGCTAAAGAGATAGGTTTGGAAGTTAACAAAGAGAAAACTAAATATATGCTTACAGGCCGAAACCAAGTGTTAGGTAATAATCAAAATCTAATTATTGATAACAACTCGTTTGAACCAGTTTCCAAATTCAAATACTTAGGAGTAATATTAACAAATGAAAATGATATTAGAGAGGAAATAAAAAGTAGACTTAATTCAGGAAATGCATGTTACTTCTCTCTTCATAAACTTTTGTCTTCTCGTTTAATATCTAAGAAACTAAAAGTTAAAATGTACAAAACAGTAATTTTGCCTGTAGTATTATATGGGTGTGAAACTTGGTCCCTTACATTGAAAGAGGAACATAAATTGAGAGTATTTGAAAATATGATCCTTAGGAAAATCTTTGGACCTAAAAGGGATGAGGAGACAGGTGAGTGGAGAAGGTTACATTATTTAGAACTACATAATTTGTATTCATGTCCAGATATTATTAGAATAATTAAATCAAGAAGACTTAGATGGGCAGGCCATGTGGCACGAATGGGAGAGGAAAGAGGAGTTCACAGGATTCTTGTTGGTAAACCTGATGGTAAGAGACCTGTAGGAAGGCCAAGACGAAGATGGAGGGACAACGTTGAGATGGACCTAAAAGAAAAGATAGGGACAGATGGAAGGCCTGTGTTGCTGCAGCCATGAACCTTCGGGTTTAAGAAGGCTAGAGAGTTAGTTAGTCAACCACTCTGCCATCGAGGTGAATCCGAACTGTTGAATGTTGACCTGTATCAAACAAAATGCATAGACATTTTTAGCACTTTTATTTTTTTTCATAATTCCCCTAGGCGAAGCGGGACGGGTCTCCCCGAAGGTGTAGTGTTGTCGCCTTGAAATCAAAGGATCCCCGATGAAGGCACATATTGGTTCTGGTCCTACTTTAAACTCTAGACCAAGTCTCGATTAGCCCATCTGAGCATAAAATGTACTTTAAAAACAAACTCGAAGACTAGGCGAACGCTGTTGGTGGATATAAGTATCGGGATTTGATCATCCCTAGGAAAGCATCTTTGAAAGGATGAAGTCTGTCTGGAAGAACTCCGAGAAAAGAAACCTTGAAACTTTTCCACCACGGACGGTCTCCTTTTGGAAACTTGATAAAAGTATGAGGCTGCGATGATCCACAAATTCGGCGACTCAATTCCCGTTCCTCCGCGGGATGGAACCTTGCCTCCAATGGCCCCGATAAGGGTTGGAAACTCTTTTTTTCCGAGGGAGCTTCATCTGCAGAGAATGGACAACCATTGATTACTACCCGACTCCCAGACCTCGACTCTGGCCGTCTGGAGACGAGGGAGAAAAAAGAATGGAACGATGATCCCACCGGGGAGAGGAAGAGGCAGAGAAGATGAGATGAAGCTACAGGATAGGGAAAGAGGATGAACAGTGATTAAGATCCACGAGCAGCTGGTTTTGTTGTCAACTTTTAACAGAGGAAACGAGGGTGCGGAGGAAAGGGGTGAGAACTATTACAGAAATCACTCATTCCATCTTGATTTTTTCCCCTCTCTTTTTCAATCCACTTCTTTTCTTCTTGCTGGCTTCAACCGAGGGGGGAGGAATGGTCTTCACGAATCTTGTGCCAAGTTTTTTCTTCACGTTGGTTTCAGCCTGGCGGATGAAGTTTTTTTTTCGGCAAGTTCTGAGTACCATTGCGTTTCCTATGTCAGGTCGTCTTAAGTCCTCTGGGTAAGATATTATGATGTATGAGCGAGACATTTCTTGTGGTAACAAATTCTGAAAGCCCGCCATAGTAATATAAGTGCGATTTTATCAGCGAGGGCACGTCTCTCTAAAGTTTGGAGACTTGTATTTTGACGGGAGACAGAGGTGCGGGAGGGGGTAAAACATTATATTGTAACGTGTCGTTTCTTTAGAGAATGTTCATTTTTTGAGAATGATGATTAAAGTTATCGTTCCTTTTGAGTCAACGTTATTCTTGGATAGGCTAATTGGATTGATGTGGAATTCGAAGCACGGTGTACCAAACCAGGTATTGATTGAACCCAGGACCCTTTGATTACAAGGCGATTACACCCCCTAGAATGATAATTATTCTTTTCCAGTATATCATCTATGAAAATACTCAGGTATGAATGTCCAAAGCAGTACCATGAGATTTCTAAGAGTAAATTGATTCCTTTCGAAGCAGTTTGGTAAACATCTACGTGTGTGAATTAAAATGAGAAAGTTATATTTTGTTGGTTGTGTTGGACATTAAAAAATGAGGATATAGTCCTCTTCCAGTATTTCGTAATTTTTAAACACGTTTCTCTTAAATGAAATGCAAGTGGGAAATGATTGCTCTGTTTTGTCTGCTTAATTTCTAAAAAAAAAGTGTAAAGCTGAATATTTTTATTTGTAAGATATTAGTTGCAGTTTAAGAAATTGTTACTGTAAACTGTTTCAGTAACTGGCAATTTTGGAGCATGATATTAATTCACTGCCGAAAAAGCAATGCAACGTGTTATTGGTGTCCGTTCTCTTCGAGCGGACCGACCTCCTTGGTGTAGTGGGTATCACCTCGCTACGATATTAGGACTCTCAGGTTCAAATCCCGGCATGGTTATGGGTGTCTTTGTGAGTGTCCCTTCGCCAATTTCATCACTCATTCTCATCTTCGCGATTATTCGAAAGTGGCAGAAAAGTAAAGTAGAATAAACCAAATCAAGTAATCGATGAAAAGAAAATCCTTCGATTTGGGAAGGGAACGATGTGGGAGTTAGAGTGTATAGATGCGAGACTGACACTCTGTAACATTCCTACCAAATAGGATCGGCTAAGGTTAGATTGTTAATTTTCGGGACGTCCTCATCAAGTATAATCCGCTCAACGCCGGTATCTGATTATTACGGCCATTAGGAACTTTCTTTGACCTTTTTGGACGCCTTGGTTCCACTCAGCTACCAGATCGTTTATCATATGTGAAAGTTGTTTCCTGAAGAGTTGTAAATAGATGTTATTTGTGCCGTGAAAGGGCGCATTGTTTCAAGGTGCAATTTGTTTTTTGTCGGAATTTCCTTTCGGATTATTAAAAGACGCGCACAAAAATTCTCTAAAGATGGTCCTAAAACAAGACGGAGCTTACTGTTTAAAATTCGAGAGGAGAGACGAAGCATGCCGTATACTCCGAAACTGTCGTCTCGTTAGAAACGTTAATATTAGTAAATTAGAAATTTGAATGTAATGTATACGAAAATTTCACCTACTTCAAGTGTTCTTAAGTATACGCGAATTGTATGTCCGATTGTTTTTGAGTAGTGTATACTCTGTCTCATGAATCTGTGGAGCAAAACAAGTCTTCTGCCCACGGAGTGTCTCGAGAGGGTTCGACCAATGAACTCGTGAGGGGGGAAGGGGATTATGGGGGTGGCGTCAAGACCTACAGTCAACATAATCCTCAGTCTATGGTTGTGTGTTGTCTTGTGCTTTGACTTATATTTAGCGTCCCTTTAGAACCTCAGCTTTTAACATGGGTATGGGGATTTTAGACCCCAGAGACATGTTTTGATTCGTAGTTAAGGTAAGGGGCTTGGTCCCGTCTAATGTGACTCACAGTGCCCAAATTTTACCAAATTGTCTAGAAAGATTCTTCCTGACAACGCAGTCCTGAATGCAATCCACACACAGAACGCAAAATGTGTCAATGTACCCAAATATGTTGACTTCAGTGGCATATGAAACGCTAATGATGCACTTCTGCTGAATCAAAATGCATTATCAGGTGCTCTTCCTAAAATACACGTTTACCTGCGTCAATTGACGCATCAAAAGTGCACAATCTTAATTTTATGCATTGTGAGTGCTGTGTGTTTAGGCGTCCCGGGTTCTATTCCCGATATGTACATGGCGCTGAGCTCGCTCAATGATAAAAATGGACAGTACTGTATATAATAGTGTGTGTGTGTGTTTTTTTTTTTTTTAAATATGGAGTTGGTTATAAACGTTTAGTGGCATTTTACGTAAGGAATAAATAATTAATGATGATGTGTTAGGTAATAATCAAAATCTAATTATTGAAAACAACTCGTTTGAACCAGTTTCCAAATTCAAATACTTAGGAGTAATACTAACAAATGAAAATGATGAGGAAATAAAAACCAGGCTTAATTCAGGAAATGCATGTTACTTTTCTCTTCAAAAACTTTTGTCTTGTCGTTTAATATCTAAGAAACTAAAAGTTATAATATACAAAACAGTAATTTTGCCTGTAATATTATATGGATACCAAACTTGGTCCCTTACATTGAAGATAATGTTGAGATGGACCTAAATTAAATTGGTAGGGATGGAAAAGAAAGAGTATATAGATCTTGCTCGGATAGGGACAGATGGAAGGCGTGTGTTGCTGCAGCCATGAACCTTCGGGTTCAAGAAGGCTAAAGAGTGATTGAGTGATGATTATTGAAGTTAACTGGACACCTAAGTTTAATCTCTGTGCGTGTTGGATACGCAACACATGGTCTGATTTACAGTGCTGTCACGCTTAACCCACCTGCATATAAAAACAATTGAGCATGTGCATACTTTTCGAACCAAGCCTTCTGCGAATTCCATGAAATTTCTTAAATCTGCCTCCCCAAAGCTGATTTTAGCTCCATTTTATTTGTCTTTTGTGGCAACACTGCCTGTACCTCCACGTCTTGGTACATACGTACAAGTAGTAGGCAAATCGTCCATTGCTATTTTCATTATTTTTATTTGTTCTAACGGCTGTCCGAGAAGTCTTTGTATGAAAACAAAAATTAACTGTACCGGCTATATGCAACATATACTTGAAAAAATGGTAACAAAATGTTCGGAAACTATTCAAGGTTTATTGGCAATAGGAAAGAAAACAATAAATCTCCACGTGAGCACCCTTGGAAGCACGGAGTACATCTAGTCAAAATTCAACTTCTCGCCATGCGTTAGCCAACATCACAGGAGGGGTTGATGTGATGACTTGGGTTATCCGTTGTTGCAGAGTTGCAAGATCGGATACAGGAGTTCTGTAGACATTGTATTTCACATAACCCCATAGAAAAAATCTAAAGGGGTTACGTCTGGAGATCGTGCAGGCCACGCTGTCGGTCCATCTCGACCAATCCATTTTCCAGGAAATGTCTGATCAAAGGTAGGAACGAACCTCCAGACTCCAATGTGGCGGTGCACCGTCCTATTGAAAGATAACATCTGGGTGGTATTCTAGCAATTGAGGAACAGCAAACAATTGCAACATGTCGAGATACACTTCAGATGTTATGGTGTCCTCACAGAAAAATAATGGTCCGATTATTCTGTCATGCACCAGCGCGCACCAAACATTCACCTTCGGGCTGCCCATGGTCGACTCTCTCACCTCACGAGGGGCTCTTTACTCCAGATACGCACGTTGTGTCTATTCACTAAACCACTGACATGAAAGACCGCCTCGTCTGAAAAAGCAACACGTTCCAGATAGCCATTATCAGCGTCAATGCTTGATAACATTTTCACCGCAAAGTTATACCGACGTTTGCCGTGATTGGGCAACAAAGCCTGCAGGATTTGCATTTTGTATGCACGAAACGTAAACGTTTGTGTAACACATCATGAACAGAACTTCTTGGCATCTGTAATCCACGTGAGGCCGTACGCACGGATTTCTTCGGACTGCGCACAAAAGCCACTCCGACATCTTCCACCCTTTCGTCTGAGGTTGATGGTCGGCCACTTCTCGGTGCGTCAGCAACAGATCCTGTGGTCTTGAATTTGTCATACCACGACTTCATGCTCCTACCATCGGGCGGCACCTTTCCGTACGATGTTTGAACCTGTCTCTGGCACTGTTTTTTTGTGACCTACTCTCGTGAAACCACAGGACACACTCAGCATTTTTTTTTCATGTCTATGTTGCATATAGCGGATACAGTTAATTTTTGTTTTCATACAAAGACTTCTCGGACACCCGGTACATCTAGGGAATGGAGTTTTGTTGTTTCGAAGTAGGTGTTGTTCTCTACTATTGACGTTTTTATTTCAATTCTTTATCATCACGGTGTGGAAATGAGACCGAATGAAAAGGATGGTCGACAATTCGCCTACTGTTTCTTTTGCTGTTGGGTGTACTTTTGTCAGAACTGAGTTAGGGTACGCGTGGGGGTAGGTCGACAGGGAATTCCTGTGGATGTAGGAAATGAGATCTCGCCGAGGTTGTTTTCATTGATGTCGTTGACATAGCGCCGGCCTTCTTTGAGAGCCCCGTCATTACACGTCGTGGTCATTTTCCGTGTAAATATCCTAACGTAAAGAGGCCGCCCCATCGTCCCTGGAGACGATCGATCTAATCTCAGTCTTGCCAGTGTTTCCCTAGAATTTCCCTCCAGAGGGAGGCAAAAATTTCCCTTTTCTTAAGATAAATCCCTCACATTATAGTATTTGATTCAATTAGTTTCTTTTACTTCGCTTTTCTGCCTCTTTTGGCTAATCGCTAATATGAGGATGAAAGGTGATATGATGAAAATTATGAAAGGGTACTCACAAACTTACAGGACAACACATAACAAAGGTCCTCACAGTGTATTGTACTGTCTGTGAGTCCGACATTGTCAGATAAATTCCCACCTACGATCAAGCACCCGGGAGTCAAACCCGCTGTTCCCGTGTCACAGTCAGACACCCACAGACTTGTTTTTTTTTTTACAAAATACATTATTCTATTAGGGTGGATTGAATGCAAGACGTTGATGTGTTATTAAAATACAGGCAGTAACAAGAAATGTTGGTAGTAGTACATTCACGTCGCTTTTCTTTCACCTTCTGGCTAATCGCGACGAGCAGGATGAGTGATATGATGAATTTGATAGAGGGACACTCACGAAGAACATCCATGACCAGCCAGGGATTCGAACCTGGAACCTCTGGCGTCGTAGTCCGTTTCGCAAGACATGTACAAAACAAAATATTCTCTTCAGGCATTAAGAAAATGAAATATTGAAAACCAATCATCATCGGTATGCAATTAGAAATTTTCCTTCAGATTGTCCCTTTACAGAAAATAGCAAAGAAG
Organism: Lepisma saccharinum; assembly: GCF_977018435.1. Classification (NCBI taxonomy): domain Eukaryota; kingdom Metazoa; phylum Arthropoda; class Insecta; order Zygentoma; family Lepismatidae; genus Lepisma; species Lepisma saccharinum. Next base: position 109,081,384 of record NC_139232.1, read on the forward strand.
AAGATACTGGAAAATATCTTTGCCAAAATGATTTTGTGGTGCTCGTCCCTTTATCATGCCTCCACTTCAGCAATTTTCATAAAATTTCCCTCAAATGATTTCAAAATGTCCCTCCACCGAGGGAAATCTCCCTATTCCTGTGGAGCAAGAGAGTACGCGTCCAATTGATCCGTCGGTTCACCCCGAGTTTCTTGGCGTTCGGCATTGCCAGCGAGCGAATTGAATATAAATGCTCCCATGTTTGACTGGCGGAGGTATACAAACACTGGGACGTCGTCGACGACAGGAGACTCAATTTTCTTCGTTTCACTCAGCGGAAGAGCTTGTCAGGGCGAACAGTGGATCGTAAATTATGCCGCAATGGCGGAAAGAGCAAGCCTCGTCTTCATATTGATTACAAGTTCAGGTGTTCTTACACCAGTGTTCCAAATTTGCGGTCTCAATTCGTGGTATGAGAACCAGAGGGACGTAACTTTAATGTATCACTTTTACAGGAGAGAGGAAATAATGTATTCTTAGGAATATGTTTGACTTTTGAAAAGAGTCGGTGCTCCACCGTACTGCTAGCGATTAGAAGTGGAGCTATGTAGATCTGATTCCAAATATTTGACTCTATATAGAGCTCAACTGAAAACCACATTTTTGGAGATACGTTCGTCTGGTTCTCATAGTACGAATTATGGGAGTTGTGAAGGAGGTCAGGGATTGGTTGATCCATGGCAGCTGTAAACTGATATCTTTCATTTGATTTTAGAAAATTTCAAAAATATTAATTGATGAATTTGAATTTCTTCAGAATTTTTGACACCAAAAACGCCCCTGAGGGCCTTTGGTGCACGTGCATTACAAATTATTTATTTATTTAAGATAATTTTCAGTGCAGCAGAAGCCATTTTAAACCGAAAAGGAACAATACTAAAACAGCACACTAAATAGTGTTAACAACAAGACAAACCAGTGCCAAGATTAAAACAGAGCTGTTTCACAATAACATTTAGGCACAATTTTTTGTAGGTTGGTTTGAGCTTTTGTTTTAAGTCTCCTTTATGCACAGATAGACTAATTGGGACTGGTAAGTTGGGGATAAAAGTTCAATAAGAGCTATGGATGTATATTTGATCTGAGATGTTTCAAACTGATTCGGTAGCCTGTGGAATAATTATTGGGTAAAGCACAATGCTTCATGTTACATAAGAATAGAATTCTCAGTCAGGAGAGCGAAATTCAGAGTAACCACAATTATGCTCAACAGTGGGTTTATACATTGAAATGAAATTACGCATTCTTGTAGCCACTTAACAGTGTGTTGCAAAGTGTGCAAATGACAGAAAATTTGCCGTATCGGTGACAAAGCGCGTTGATTGATTGCACCAGCTCCCCACCGAAGGTTGTCTTCAGTTTCATGGAATCATTCATGCGCATCGTGGTCAATAGCCAAAGTATCAGACGAGCGACGCTAAATATCAATTATAAAAAGAAGCACACTACTTACTTTGGTGCTTTTTTAAAGCTGAAATTGAATTTGAAGTGTCTCTTTACCTGTCTGTTTTAGGGTGCTTTCAGACCGAAGCGAGAAGCGACACAATGTCGTTTGGGACGAGTCAGTCAAGAGCAACGTTTCGCACCGTAACGCCATGACAACCCGCCTAAGCCTGCGTTCGATTGGGGACGGCACGGGTCGCCTTCCGCTTGTCGCTTTGATGTGAAATCTCCCTTAGAGGGCTTATTTTATTGCATATAAGCTGCCCTGTCAAAACTTTTCTACTGGTCATATCGTAGTTTACGGAGAAAACAGTGTTACAATTTACTGTGCTTCCCTGTATAAGAGTTTTTTTTTCTTTTTTTGCAGTGTTGAAATTTGGCTTTTCTTACCGTTGCAGGTGTCCCTGTACGAGGAGGACCTGAAGCCCCTGGCGGAGGACGGCGAGAACAAGTCGTGGTGCGTGCAGGTGGCGAGCCAGGGCAGGAGCTGGGTGCTGCGGCGTTCCTACGACAACTTCCGGATGCTGGACGGGCATCTGCACAGATGCATCTACGACAGGAAGTTCTCGCATCTCTCGGAACTGCCGCCCGAGGAGAACATTCCGGGCACCGACCAAGAGGTACGTCATGCTTCATACATGGTGGTCCACGAGCAATTGATACTTTTGAACTGCGACTCTCTCTTCCAACGAAGAGAGGCAACGGATAGTTTGAATATCCGAATATCCGATATCCTGATATTTGAAATCCGAATAAAATTCTATCCGGATTTGGCCATCCCTAGATTATACAGCTTTGCGTTGACTGTCTGCGAAAATTTTTGCGTAACGCACCTAATAATAATACGCATAAAAATATAATGATCGGGGACTTTACTTTTCATCAGCTGGACCTTACGTTTTTGGTTTAAATTTTTTGAGATTAATTTATTTTGATAGGACAACTGTCTTCATATAAATTTTAGTTATCTTACTATACTATTTTATCACTTGACGAATTCTTCATTACTCGATTTTTAAATGTGTCAACTGTTCGTTGGGTACCATGTGCAGCTAAATTTGCATGAATTTAGTGTCGTCGAATGTCTTAATGTTGCAATATGTCAGATGTGCTTGGCCGAGAATGCTTCTTTCTCAGTTTTGACGAAGGGCGGCGTCTATGATGGAGTCGTTAGAGTTAGGCATTATCAAGCAAGAGATGCCAGGTTCGAATCCTGTTCATCCTGTCGCCTGTTTCGTCAACTCCTGCATCGCATCGACTCGAGGTAGAAATGTGACGTCAAATCGGAATTCTGATAATGCCCGAGATGTTATTGTGAAATTTCGCTTTGATGTTTGCATTGTAACAAGACTCCACTTTTTGAACAGAAGATGGAGCTGTCAAAAATTTTGTGATTATGCTGCGAAAACCAGCATTCTCGAGCAGATCGCTGGTCGTCGCGCATAACAGAAAATTGTAGTATTTCCAAGAAATTTCTCTGTGTGTTGTGGTACTAGGACCATGCCAGATCGGATCGAGAGCGGTAGCTAACCTATTAGCTATCAGTGATGCAAACGTTGTTCATGTACATAATAATACGTTCCCATTAGTGAGAGTAGTAATGATACATTCTCATATCATGACTTCGACTATGTCTCTCCAGTAGTTCTTCAACGCCGTGATGTCATTTTGCATTTTGAACGCTTCGTAAGCTTGGAAGTATAGAGCGAGCACAAGCAAAAGAATCTTCGGCCAAAAGCCTTCGCGCATCTTCCCCTCCTCGCCGGTGTACCCGTACGATGAGCAGGGCATGCGGAGGCTCTTTTGCCTGTGATCCAACTATAATAAGAAGTATAATTGGTCTCCCCTTTGAATTTCTACATTTGCGTCTTTCTCAGTATCAGATACCTGGTTGGGAATTTTCAGCTTTCTTCTCAAATTAGTTTTTGTAATTAAAATAAAATTACGTTATGTGCAGTTTCTTTTTCCTGTTGAAACTCAATTTTCTAGTTGTATGTCTGAGAGAGAGAGGGGGAGAGAGGAGAGAGAGAGAGAGAGAGAGAGAGAGAGAGAGAGAGAGAGAGAGAGAGAGAGAGAGAGAGAGAGAGAGAGAGGGAAGAATATTTCTGAGAATTTTCATTACAAGTTTTCCTTATCTTTGTACTTTGAAATTGGCAGTGCTTCTTTTAGTCGAATTGAATTGCCTGTTTCCTCTGTTTAGTTCGTATTTTCTTTTTCTGAGATGCTTATTCATTGGGCTATCCGCCGAGTGTTCGTGTCAGAAAGAAAGAGTCTGGACAAGTATCGGTCAGGTCGAGACCTGACCCTTCGAGGCTTGTCGAGACGAACACCGGGAACGAGAGAAATCTCTGTAAAATCCACACGAGGCAAGATTTAGCGTCCGATGTCCTTCAAGACTTTCAGTAGACTACAACATCTGATATTTTAAATATTTATCCGAACTACAATTACTTTTCCTTCTGTAAAATCAAGCAACCGAGACATTGAACGTACGTAATTTTTGGACAAAAAGCAATAGAGACATGAGCCTTGCACTGGGTATTAACTTTGTTTAAATGGATTTTTCAAAAAATTAAAGAAAATGATTGTCTATATGAACGCTCAATGTAGAGAAAATGTTACTAAGCTGTAAAAAAAAAGTTTTGGGCGAATTAAAAATAAAACATGGTTAAGGTCAACTATGGGGTCGCTTGCAATAATTTTTAATGCGTATTGATGGTCTCTGACTGGGTATTTATCATGATAAAAGAACGATGAACTTTTACGCATTTTTTACATTACAGACGATTTGTGGGGTTAATCATGACATTTAAAAAAAAAAGTGTTAATTTTTTTTCTTTGAAATTACGAGGTGTACTGGTATCATTGATCGTGTCAGAGGGCAGTATGAGGTGTGCCCGACATCTGACTAGGTTATTCAATCAGTGAGCACATGAAAGAAGAGAGTTGAAATTTATCGTTCAAGAGGCTAACTTACTTAACGATCGTACAGAGTGTTTCAAAAGTCTTACAACCCAAAGTTTAAAAATTTATATCACGAAAACCATTAGATATATTTACCCCGGGTTTTCTGCATTATAAAGCCTCACCCATTGAGATGTTTTTCAATGCTTAACATTATCAATTTACTTCATACAGAAAATTATATCAATTAATGAGTGGCGGAAGGCAGCGTTAAAATTGTCCTAGAATGCCACTTTTCGGTGAGAAAAATATATAAGAGATTATGGAAGTCCATAATTGGACTTCTGATGACTGATGCCATGTCAATCTGTCATTTGCGAGCAATATTGGTCCTGTGCAGCATTGGATGGATTTATGACTGGCGATAAAATGGGTTAAGCGAAAAAGTGTCATTTTAGGGGCATATCACCTTAGCTGGCAACACTAGCAGGTCTATTTTTGTCAGCAGATACAAGCAACACGTGCCTAAATATTCGCCATACAAGTTTGGAATACTTGTATCTGACTGAGATGAAACTTTCAGTGCTTTCCTTTCTATTTTCGTACAGTACGCTACTATGTTGTAGCCCGTTACTGGCGTCGGGACAGTGTCACAATCTTTGTGGATCACCCTGTACATAGAGGTGCAAATTGTATGTTGTTCGGTGATACACTCTTTCCGTCAATACAAACGCCTTGTTCTTTTTTCCTCTTCCACGCCTCCGTTCGGTCTGCTTTGACTGTCTTCCTTGCGGGACCTTCGACTCGGCCCCTCCTGCATCTTCCATCTCAATCGATGGAAGGAAAAGGGGGGACTCTTCCCCCTTGGCCATACGAGACGAAGGTTCGGGCACCGGAGTTGCTAAGCAACCCGCTTCTTTTGCGAGGGGGCCGCTACCCCTCGGAGCGCCAAGATACTACTCCACAAGGCATCGTACACTTCGCGACTAATGAATCAAGTCATTCGTTTTTATCTTGGGTCTCTCTTTTCAGGCTCAACAATGCAGCGTAGCGCTCATTGCTTTTTATTTGCAGCCGAAACGGTAATAATGATATAATGTATCGGATGGGGGATTTCCGTGTAGGATCTTTTCTCTCCGTAGGGTGGTGGCAGGGTGAAGAATATTCACCGAAACGTTTGTAGGGTTGGAGAAGGTACCACGGAAGGTCGTGTTTAAAAAGTAATTTGGCTCATAACTATTTACAATGGGCAATGAATTTACATTGAAACTGTGTATGGGCCTATTACGGTCGTGCTAAATCAGATTTGAGGGTAGATAGTACACATGTCACTGAACTTAGACTAAGAGAATTACAATGCAAGTGCAAATTGACATTATCTATTTTCTAGATTACCTACCTACTCTGACACTCAATTTCAAGAGAGCAATTCTTCTCTAGTCTGCAAGTTCCCCCCCCCTTCGATAGTGCGGATCGATCCTACAACAGGCCTGTATCATATCCTGTATAAGTGAGGAAGGGTGTGTGTGTGGGGGGGGGGGTGTATTCTCCCAGATAGCACAATTTTTGCAAAGTGTCCCCCCAACTGCCTCGTTGTCACCATGTTGAACCATCATAAGAACATCCCTCCAGCTAACCCCAAGGCTTGACCAAACATCCTTCGAGCTAATATTTTTCATTCTTTTGAATTTCTTTCGTGTCCAGTATTGTTTCGTATGTACTATTGTTGCATTGCTCAACTGTAATATGTGAGGTTCATTACATGCATGTTCTGTTACTTTCGGCTTGTGTACCTTGATATTCTCTACTTCATAGGATGTCCATGTGCGAAGGTTTTTTCTCATGTGTCTTATGCGCAGTTTTTACTGGCTTGTTTTTTATGGCAAACTTCTTAGTAATGTCGTGCTGCTGCATGTTGTTCTTAGCTAGCTCAGTTCTTCTTCTCTGCTAACTTTGATTGACTGATTTGTTTTATTTTACTTCGCTTTTCTGCCATTTTTCGCTAATCGCGAAAGGACAGTCACAAACACAGATGGACAGGACAAAACAAACCCCATAGAGTTTTATAATAGCCTCGAATCCAGACGCTAGAGCCTCGTAAGTATGCAGAATGCAGTTGGGTATCTTCGGAAAGGGCCACCCCTTACACCACCTCTCAGCCTGCTTTGCTGTTATCAGAAGTTTTGCGTTCAACCCCAGCGTAAATTATGTATGTTTATCTGTGATTATTCTGTCCTTAATTCCATCAATTCACCCGCCCCACCACCAAAACATCTCAAACCGTCTCATGACTGCAATTACTGCTGAACACATTGATTGTTTTAATTTATTTTACTTCGCTTTTCTGCCACTTGGGACGAATCGCGAAGTTGAGGATGAAGGGACAATCAGAAACATTTATGGACGACACAACACGAGGCTCACAGAGGATTATTCTGGCTGTGAGTTCATAGTGTAGAGCCTCGCCAGTGTGCAAAATGCAGTCCAGGTCCTACTGGAAGGGAAGATGACATTTGAGAAATGCCCCCCCCCCCTTTTACACCGCACTGCTGAAAAGAACAACACTTGATGCTTCATTCTTAAATAAAGCAATTGGTATTTTATTAAAACTACAGGTCCAGTTTCGATTTACCTATCTGATCGTAAAGAGTACTTGAAAGATACTTTATCAAACCTTTCTGTCTTTTCTAGGAACTGGGAATATTGTTTTAGTTTTCGTAAATTGACAACCTAACAGTATAGCCCATTGGAGTTATCGTGCCTCCACCTTTGTCCATCTTGGTTTTGGTCCACCTCGAGGTCCGAAGACTTTTATCCATCTCTTCTTTGGCATTCTCTCGTCGCTCACTCTCCCCGCACACAGACCACTTGAGACCTTTCCTGCCTATTTTATTCATGGAGTCTTCCTTTCTTCCCTATTGCCGTCCTTCATTCTCAATTCCACCCCTCCTGATACTTCCAATTGTGAATTCTACCTACATCCGTCCTACTCATGGCCGGTGTTTCACGTGGGGGAGTTTTTTTTTTTACTTCAGGAATGTCGTTACAACAAACTCTTACCATCCTTATTTGCTGTTTTCTAGACACACTCACTTGCCCTTCAGAGTATGAAATGTTATCGCTAAAGGGAATAAACTTTCTATGAAATTTATAATACAAAATGCAAATCAAAAATATATCAATTTCTATAACCGGTGAGAAATATGTAAATAGTTCAGCCTTTATTGGCCTATCCAATAGTCATATTAAGTTTCTATTTCTATTTTGATTATATTTTATCGCAACATCATTATGAAGATGGGTAAATTTAAAACACAAATGTAGTGATATACTGCAGTTGCACAAGGTATTCGTAGTTTTTTTGTCGCAAAGTACTCGCATTTTTCTCACAACATAATCATTTCCCTCAAAACATCCATCATTCCCGCAATGCATCTGTTTTTGTCGTGAAGATCTTGTGTTCTGTTGCCGCAAATTATCCATGTTTTTGCTCCCAAGCATCCTTTCTTTTCGTAGTGTATGATTTTCATCAAAATATTCGTGTTGTTTCGTAAAGTAAGTGGTTTTTTTTTCATTTTTTTGCAAGGTATTCATGTCTTCGAAGTAACCCATTTCTTTTAAATCCAAGTATGTATATTTTCCCGCAAGATATGCGTGTTTGCTCAAAAGCATCCGCATCTTCTCAAAGAATCCGTGTTTTTCTGTTTTTCTCGCTAAGATAATTTTTTCCTAAGGTACTCATTTCTCGAGGTATCCGTGTTTGTCCAAAAATATCATTGCTTGTCAAAGAAGTCATGTTTTTTTTTGTTTTTTTTTTCGGGATACACCCGTGTTTATTCAAAACGTGCTCCCTCTTTTTTCTGTACCCTGTTTTTCGCAGTGCAAATTTGAAGAATGAGGTAGACACTTTCCTTTGCCCCTCTCCTTCAAGTCAGGCGGAGAAATTGGAGCCGTGACTACGAGCTTCCTGAACCCTGTTCCGGACACCTTTAGACATGAACGGAAATTGGAGCCAGGAGACCGCCCCAGAAGTCAGCCCCTTTCGAAATTGCTTTCCCGGGAGAGAGAGAGACTGCGAGCCAAGTTCGGGAGAGAACGGAGAGAGAGAGTGAAAAAAAAGTGGGGCTGCATTTGAACTTGGTTCATTGTAAGCTACGAGCAACCTTGCACGCCAGATCCAGAAATTAATTAAAAGGGTTGAAAAGGCGAATTGTGAGGGAGGGGAAGGATTCCCTGTGTTGGCTGCAGTCAACATCCCAAAAAGTTTCCCAAAGCGACGACTGCAGTTGTAAATTTCAACTCCGGATCCACCTTTGTTCTTTCAGATCTTTTTCAATTAATTTCACATTTCTTACAAGAAGAGTTCTCTGGATAGATTTATGACGTTGAGCAACGCCGAGCGTTCCAAAACGCTCTATACATAGGAATTTATCCTTCATTTTACACTATCCTCAGATATCTTTCAAGAATGATTCTCGGTAAGGACCACCGCACAATCACATGTACTGTTATGGCTCTCAGCCCATAGTATTTGTGTTTCTAAATCGGATGCTGGCCAGCGATTCTAGGCTAGAACCTCCTGCGCAGAAGAATGCGCTTTGACATGCCCGATAAGTTTTTGCGCATGCGCTTCAATGCCATTAAGTGCTGAGTGGGCGGAGTTGGTTGTACAAATTCAGACTCGCTTGCGGCACTTTTGAGTCGTTAGAGGTCGGTTAGTTCATACGAACTCTCCAGCCTAACTATTTTGGGGGAGTCTTTGTCGTGACTCATCTCACCCAACAGGTCGGTAGGTGCCGGGGCTTGCCCCGAGTTGATATCTTCCTGGAGGTGAGGCCTGCTCGAAATATGTTTTATAAGGCCAGCAATGTTCAGAACTACAGGGAACGGATACAACTACACCGATGAGCCATTACATTATGACCACCCCGACCCGGGAACATTTTGCGCGCCTAGAACGCGAAGAGTAACACGTGACACACTGGCAGCATGGTATATATTGAGCATGCCTAACAGCTCGCTGTTAGTAGTGTCTCCGGCGTCAGAATGGAAAGAGCGGCTGATCTCTTCCAGTTTGGTAGGGGTCAAATTGTGATGACACGGCACCTTGGTACCAGCATCTCTGAAACGGCGCGTCTTGCTGATTGCTCTCGTGCCGCTGTTGTGAGCACGTATCGAAAGTGGTGCAACGATGGGCAGGGCAAACAACGACACGTCGTCCAGCTGTGTGTCGACAGCGGCTCATTGATGCCGGAGGCCAGCGGAGGCTTTCACGCATTGTTCGGAGCGACGCGAGAAATCGCCCACAGGTACAACAGTGGAGACCAAGACAATGTTTCACAGCTAACGGTTCATGAAACACTGCTGCACATAGAAGTGCGGACATAATGTGATAGCTCACTACGTAGGTGGTCATAATGTAATGTCTCATCGGTATATATTGAGTATTACCGAGCAGATTGGGTGAATGATTAAGCTCGTAACTTTGTACATTCGGGAGTGGCGACAGGCTACCCTCACTAAGGTTTTACTCAGTCAGTCCGGGCAAATACTGGAATGTTACAAATTAACAAGTTTACAGTAGTCACGTTACACGTGTAGTACATAAATTGTTATTTTTCCCTCGGTGACCACGCTCGTTGGTGGACACATGTTCTCGCGTGGTCGAATCCCGGCCAAGTAATGGTCGTGGAGAGTTTAAACGTCAGAGTGGATCGTTTGGCCGCTGAGTGGGGGTATAGTCCCAGGGGCGGCTCAAGATATAATTTTTGGCGCCCCTAAGTTTCCACCCTGCCCCTTCCGCCCATCTTTCTACCCTTGCCCTTCTATTTTTCACCTTCCTCCAATAAAGACATGACCATGTTATATATTTACTGTTTTCATGACTGAAAACAATACCCTTATTTTAAAAATGCTTTAGGCGTTATTGTTAAGGAAAACGTTTAATGTGGGGTAAATTGCTACATGATTTTGCAATATACTTATTATGGTATTGCCACGCACTCGATGGAGGCGCATAGTGGTTGGGATCCCATTTTAAACTGTAGGTCCAGTCCCGATTAGTCTTTCTGTGTGTAAAGGGGAAAAATAATCTCAAACAAAGAGCCACTCTTATGCAATCAGAAATAAGATTTTGGCACTAATCAAAGGGGACGCTCCGATTTGGCGCATTCCCCGGGCAGTCACTCGCGTCGCCCGACTCTTTAAGTCGCCCTTGTATAGTACACCGAGTGTATACCGCGTTGGTTAGAGCCTGTCCCGTTTCCCGCGCTAGGGCTCGCTCGACAGTTTCGGTGCCAATGAGAAACGAGGAAAAAATCGTTCTCTGGACAGCGAGGAGCGAATGGAAGCCAGAAGAGAGGCGCTTACGTAGACGCTGTTGCCACGTTGCGTATTTTAATTGGCTGCCTGGCTTTAACTTTCCCCAGCACCGAGAAAAGCCAGCGATCAGCTAGCGTGGGAACCGGGACAGGTTGTAACATACGCAGTATAGTACGAGGCATATTCCGAAAGTAAGCTTTGTCATATTTTTTCCACAGGTAAGCGGTATTACAAAATGAAGAAACACATTGCAATCACAAAAGACAATCTTTCCTGAATTCACTATAGGAGGAGCGACAGCAGAAGAGCGATGGCGCATGCGCAGAGTGCCGAAGAATAGAGATAAGCAGCAGACCCACGTGCCTGAACTCATTCGAGTGCAAACCAGTATGGAAGAAAAACGTGTGCTGGAAACGTGGTCACAAATGGAAGTTCGGCACGCTATTGCCACACACTAAGCAAACTGAAGTCTGCCATTTGACGCAAGAGACCAGGGCTCTTAAGTCGAGGGGTTTTGTCCTTGGACGGCAATGCAAGACCCCACACAGCAAGGGTCACTGCAGAACACATTTGTCGTCTGAATGGGAGAGATTGAATCACCCGGCCTACAGCCCCGATCTTGCCCCATCAGACATCTACCTTTTCCTGAGTTGAAGTCAGCACTATCGGGACGTCACTTCGGAAGCAACGAAGAGGTGCAACAGGCTGTGAAGAACTTCCTTAAGTCACTGGGCACTGATTTTTACCAGGAGGATTTCTTGAAATTGATTTCCCGGTACAACAAATGTATCAATGTCGGTGGCGACTATGTGGAGAAATAGCCAAAAGATTGTATTTTGTTATGACATTGTATTCTTCTGTTTGTAATAAAGCTTCCCTGTGAAAAAGAATGACGAACCTTACTTTCGGAACGTCCCTCGTATTTGAAACTCCAAGTGAGTTGTTTCAGCCGCAGTTGACCGATCGTGAAGACTTCGATGGTAGTAAATAATTCTCTACCACAGTGGTCCGTGTGAAGACATCCTTAAGACTGTCAAACTGTCAGCTAAGACTGATCAAGATTCCCAGCCATCAATGTGATATGCTTGGCGAAATATAGGAACAGCGAAGAATTGGAATTCTCAATGAATGGATTTGCTTTATTTAACTTCGCATCTTGTGCCACTTTTGGGGGATGAATGACGATATGATGAAATTGATGAATTGACACTCACAAACATCCACGCCCAAGCCAGGATTCGAACCCGGGACCCCTTGCGTTCTCAATGAAAATAATGAGGTAAAGTAAACCGGAAGAGTTGAATTGCAGGGTAAATCCTCATCCTGATACACTTGAAAGGTTCTACTGGCACGCTTCTCCACTCCGTTCGCTTTCTTGTTTGTTCTGTGGTCTTGAACAGGAGTTGCGCAAGGTGGATCGCTATTCGATGGGCACTTGCCGCTTTGAGCACTCGTTAATTAGCTAATCGCTTGATTTTCCTGTTTGTACTTGTTAGATTCAGTTGCAAGCATATTGGGTGCTTTCGGTTTTATATCACGGTTAATTTAATTTTTATGTCAAGGATAAAGGATATTTTTCTATACCAGCACATCCTTAACTACAACCGCATCTTTTTTTTTGTAAACTGTGTGTGGAGATAATGGGAATTAATGATCTAGTTTGTTGCTTCAAACGATTGAGCCACGAGTAGGGCTCGATTTCTATTCTAGGATGGGATAAAATAATACGGCAGGGCTTAAAACCCCAAGTTCCAGTCAAAAGCAAAATTGTGTAGGAACGCACCATTGTACTAAAATGCATCCAACCCGTTAAGTTATGCAATCTGAAACGCACAACGAACTGACGCATTGCATAATGTTGCAGGGTGTGGTGATGGTAATGACGAGGGTGGACATGATTGTTTGTTGCTTCGTGGTTCATTTTAGTTATTGCCGAACTAATAGAGGAAAGGGATTATGTGTGAACGTTAATATCTCGTCAACAGAGACTTCCTTCCATGAAGGAAAATAACAATTAGGAGCAACTATTAGATTAGGTATGTAGAAAACAAAAACATTATGTGTAAAAATAGTTATAAATCAATATTTATACGTAGTTTTTCACATTAATCAAAATATATGGAAAAAAGGAAAGATAAGAAATATCCTTATGTACGCTATTGGACTGTGGCGCGAAGGCACTATAGTGGGATTTGGATGTGAGACCCTACATATTAGCGGAGGGATGTGATCAGCACCATACTCCAGTTGTTTTTATCTCCCAGAGTTGCCTCATTAAGAGACCGTGAGTCACTTTATGCAGGGACATTGTCCGACAAATTCCCACCAGAGAACACCCGGGAATCGAACACAGGTTATGACAATAAAAAAAAAAATGTCATAACAACATTTGAAAATGGTTAGGCTAAATTCAAAGTTCCACATTTGTGCAATATTTATAATAAGTTGGTCGTAACAGTTATTTTTGACTGGCAATATGAAAAACAAATATCTTCAATCATATGTGTTCTTTCAGACAAGAAAGATATGATACATTCAAATTTATAATTAAATTTATTGAAATTGTGTACATTTGCATTGGCATCAAGGTTTATATACAAAGGTCAACTCTTTAAAATTGTTCAATGTATAATATGATGTCATACTTGGTATTTTGTATCAACATTCAAAAAATGGTAATTGTAATCATTAGATAAGTATATTGTAATATACATAGTAAAATAGCTGTAACAGAGCAAATATGTACATTTACAACACAAACATTCAAGCTGTTAAGCACTTATGGACAAAAATATAAAACAAAAACAATTGAAGATTGCACATACTAAAAGATCTGGCTTGAACTAGTTGCTCTGATACTAGTTGTCTGTGACTTTGTAATGAGCTGAAGATGGAACAAAGATAAGGACAGATATAGCAATATGGGATGGTGATATATTTCTACAATAATTGTTGCTTTTAAAGCATTAAACTTGGCAATGTTATAATAACTTGGATGTTTAAGTTATATAGAAGCCTTTTATGACTTGAATGAACTTTGATCATGATATAATCTTATAAAGATTCGAAAGTTATGGAATGACACTGATATGTATAAAAGATGCCATGTTGAATTTGAAGCAGTGAATAGGTATCTGTTTTCATCTTCCTTAACGAGCAGGCTTGTAAATGTTACAGTTCCTCAAATGAGTGCTTGGAGGAAGGTTGCATAGAGTGACACTTATATGTTCTACGTTTGGATGTGGTTTGGTCAGATGATGAATCTTGAAAACTGAAGTTCAGAATTGTGAATACAAAGACTTGCTTTATCCCGGAAGGAGATAACAAAGATATATTTTCTTCTCATGTATAGCATTGATATGTTATAAATGCTCTTGTAATTTTTGTTGTTTCTAGTTTTTTTTTATCAATTTAATAATTATAAAGGTATTTATTATTGTTTGAACATAAACACTATTCATCAGTATATGTAAATTTAAATTTCCTTTTCAATATAGCACCATAGCTACCTATTGTGCTGATACTGAGTTTGAATTATACTGACTAACAAGGTTAAAAGGTCTGCCAAGCACCTACAGATGGACGGCCGTGGCTTTTAACAACGAACAATTCTCGGAAATCGAGCCACTGTGCATGTGCCTCCTCCGGGGATCCAACGCGGGACCCCTTGATTACAAGGGGACAAGGTTACCACGACGTCAACGGGTACCTATCTGTAGTAGATGACTTGTGGGGCTACAGCTGGATTGCGCACACTTTTCCGGTTTTATCAGAGGTATCTGATAAGCCCTTGACAAGCTGTCACAATGTACAGGATTGCTCACAAAAAATGAGGCGATGTTGTCAGATGAAAAATGTTCTCAACGCCTTCTCACTTCTGCTGTGTTTGTTTGTCTGTGTGTGTGTGTGGACTTACACGTGTTTTTGCAGTGTTTTGCCTAACCTATCTTGACTTGCTATATTTACTGGTCAAATTATATTTTTTTATTTAACAGTTGGGCTGAAAAGTTCATAGGTTGACTCATAGATGGCGTTACTAGGATTAAATCCATGTGATTTTTACTTAGTACTAACCTTCAAAAGATACGTGTATAAATTTCACAGCTGCCGGATAATTAGTTCGTGAGATATAGCATTGTGAGTGAAGCAGCTTTTGTTATTGTGAAAAAATGGATAAAAAATAATTTCGTGTGTTAATAAAGCATTGCTTTTTGGCGAAAAAAAATACTGTTGAAGCCAAGGCTTGGCTTGATAAACATTATTCGGACTCTGCACCAGGAAAATCAACCGTTGAGAAGTGGTTTGCTAAATTTAAACGAGGCGAAATGAGCATCGAAGACGATGCACGCAGTGGACGCCCCAAAGAGGCTGTTACCGACGAAAACATCAAAAAAGTCCACAAAATAATTTTAAATGATCGTAAAGTGAAGTTGATCGAGATAGCTGAGACTTTAAAAATATCAAGGGAACGTGTTGGACATATTGTGCATGAATATTTGAACATGCGAGAGCTGTGTGCAAAATGGGTGCCGCGCGTGCTCACAATCGATCAAAAGCAACAACGTTTTGATGATTCGGAGCAATGTTTAGCGATATTCAACCGTAATAAACACGAATTTTTCCGTCGATATATTACAATGGATGAAACATGGCTCCATAACTACACTCCAGAGCCCAATCGACAGTCAGCCGAGTGGACTGCACGTGATGAACCGAATCCAAAGCGTGGAAAGACGCAACAGTCGGCTGGCAAGGTTATGGCATCAGTATTCTGGGATGCGCATGGTATTATATTCATCGATTACCTCAAAAAGGGCCAGACCATCAACAGCGATTATTACATAGCGTTGTTGGAGCGTTTAAAGGATGAAATCACGAAAAAACGGCCCCATTTGAAGAAGAAAAAAGTGCTGTTTCATCAAGACAATGCACCGTGTCACAAATCAATGAAAACGATGGCAAAATTATATGAATTAGACTACGAATTGCTTCTCCATCCACCATATTCTCCAGATCTGGCCCCCAGTGACTTTTTCCTGTTTGCAGACCTTAAAAGAATGCTCGCTGGAAAGAAATTTAGCACTGATGAAGAGGTAATCGCCGAAACTGAGGCCTATTTTGAGGCTAAAGAGAAATCGTACTATAAAAATGGCATCGAAAAATTGTATGACCGCTATAATCGTTGTATCGCCCTCAAAGGCAACTATATTGAATAATAAAATCGAATTTTGTCAAAAAAATATTTTTTACTATGTTAGCCTACGAACTTTTCAGCCCAACTGTTAATCCTTAAGAGATTTACTATTTTATTTCTAATTTCTCTCTCTTCTTGTCTAAAGAAAAAAACAGTTTTGCGCACAGACTTTAAAGCTATCAAAGTGGCAACGTTCGATCAAAATCTGTGCGCAAAACAGGTCAGTGAGATTTATGCGCAATCCTGGATCTAAAGTGTGCGCAATTCGTTTGCGGCGGAGTAGATGACCATCCTCTTTTTAGGTCTAAATAAGTTACTTACTGGAGCAATTTTTGGATTTACAGCTAATTGCTCTGTGCCTTACATACTCACTTATCAAAGTCGCGGACCAAACGAGGTTGTCGTACAGTCAATATCGGTATCGTCTCGATTTTGCAGACTTCCTCGGTCTTGGTTTCTTATCGAAGGATCAGATCTCGTCCACGGCATCATCCCTATCTGCTTTGGAAGAACCGAGAGAAGCTTTTTGGCTCAACAATCTTCCGGATGATTTTGTTTCAATCAGAAAGTTTTTTTTCTTAACGTGAACTTTTCCAGGAGGAAGACGAACGAGGAACTCTTCTTCTTTACGACTCTTTATCTGATCATAAGGCTCAATTGGCTTTCGGTAATGCCAAGGGATAAAGATGACTTCACCCAGAAAGAAATTTCATCAGCCTCCCCTCCCCCACACACACACAGATTTTGCAGTCGGGATGAGATTATTCTGGCTTACATTTCAAAAGCCTATTATCACATTTTCATTGCTTTTTTCCATCCGTTTTTAACCATTGCACTTCCAGCTTCAAGTAAATGTCCAGAAAGGGAGCAGGAAGACGGTTTTCATGTTCAAATGCATCCTTCATAAGGTATCCACTGACCTGAAAATTCTGTACTCTAAAAAATTCGTAACTGAGTTGCCACCGGAAATGGTGGAAGCAGGATATTCCTTGTGGTATTGGCGTTGTTTAGCGCCATCTTTAGTGTCTTGTTGCACCATTTGGTGTCAAACCACACCAACCACGGAGGCCTCTTACACTGGATTAGGTGTTGTGTTACTCCAGTTAGGGTGCTACACCATCTTTAGTGACAATTTTTTTCTTTTTTTTTTGCGCGCGCGCGTGAAATACCTGGAGTTGGTAAAAGAGTTTTCGAAATGTCAAGGAATTTCATGAGAAAGGTATTATAAGCAGTTGCAAGAGTCACCTTAATTTGGGCCGTGTTCGTAAGTAAAAAGAAATGCTTTAAAATATAGCGTTCCCTCCAACCACAATGATATTTTAACTAAAAAAAAATGTATACCGCACGTAGAGTGGAAGAAAGTTAAATACGTTACAGAATGATCTGGAAAGTTATTTTACTCCCTGCTAAGGGGTCCCGGGTTCGAATCCCTACCAGGGCATAGGTGTTCTTTGTGAGTGTCTTCTCATCAATTTCATCATATCACCCACTCATCCTCATCGTCGCGATTAGCCAAAGTAAGTGCCAGAAAAGCGACGCTAAATAACAAGAATCAAATCAAATCAAATTATTTGGCCCAGTCTAGATTTTACAGATTAGAATGTCAGTGTGTTTTTGGAGAGGAGAGACATTGGACTGCAGCTTAGCCCAATTTTATAACTATTCTTGTAACTGCTACTACTAGTATATCCCAACATCATTGTTACTTCTAAAATCCTACTTTCCTTTACTATTGGCCACCTTTTGTTCTCCATGAAGAACTAAGAGCCCATGGTCGCCTTGAACCGCAATGCGGTGACGCGAAATCAATGCACGCCGGAGTTCCTCAAACTTGGTTGCAGATCTGCAGGCAAAGATTTCCCACAAGTTTACCAACCTCTTCTTGCCATTAATCAACAGTTTGTGAGCGTGTGACTGGTCGCTTGGCGGTTACGATGCGTGACACGCAGTGGACAGGAGTTACGTTGTGGCCACGGGCAACCTCATTATCTGTGTTTTCTCGTAACTTGGATTCACCAGGTGTCTGGTCTCGAAGCGATTATTTTAATTGGAAGCCATCGCCAGTCAACAGTTGGCTCATCTCGTAAGCAAGAACGGGACGTGAGCGGCATCGATTTTCGGTTAGTGGGGAAGGTTGAGCAGATCTGCGCATGGGAAACAAGAGATGTGCAAATTGCGTTTTGAATATCAGGGCAACTGTAAGCACCGAGACAAAATTCAAATATATTTCCAGATTTGGGTTGTCCATTTTTCCTTCATATTCGGAGCAGACAACTACTGAAGCAGACTTAAGATTGCAAAAGGTGTAGCCAAGAAAGGATGATTCTCTGAATGTTCATTACAATGGTTCAACAATAACATGCCATGTGAATCGGACATTATCCATTGTCTAATAGTTTAAACTATACTTATCCTAACACTATGTTTCCATAGAGCATCTCCTTTCTTGTCTTCAGGTGGACACATTTCTTTTTGAGCGGAGTGGTTATCACGCCAGGGGTCCCAGGTTCGAATCCCGACCTGGTCATGGATGTTCTTTGTGAGTGTCCCTTCATCGATTTCATCACATCACCACTCATCCTTATCTTCGCGATTAGCCAAAACTGGCAGAAAAGTGAAGTAAAATAAACCAAATAAATCAATGAAAACTTTCTTTTTGCCGGTGGTGGGGATCGAACCTACGACAGACGTGATTTTTACTACAAATCAGGTGCTCTGACCAACTACTTAGGGGCGCCGTGGAAAAGTAAATGTGTTCACCTGAAGACGACAGAAGATGTACTCTCTCGAAGCGTAGTGTTTCAATAAGTGTAGTTTATAGCACTAGGCAGATGACGTCCAATTAACATTGCATGCAAAAATGGATGTCACATGTGAATTTTCAAGAGATGACTTTAGAATAGCTTGTCAGTACAACTTCTCATACTGAGACCAGTGCTTCGGCGAATGTCGAAATTGTACCTTTAACGAGGATTACGAACACTTCCTCGCACACCCTCGCCCCTCCCTTTCAGAGCATTTTTAACCTTGCGCAAATGTGTAATGGTAAATTGTAGGGATGTAGGCATTTGCACAGATTCATCTCGTCTCGTGAATGATTAAGCTTGTCCTATTCTCGGTCTTATTCCAGTATCTAATCTTCAGTCTCGTTCTTGTCTCGTATATCCCGAGTTCGATCATCGGCGGAGACACTTGCGCCGTCGGCCGGACCTCACTTTAAACCCTGTGGGTGTACTATAGGTCAGTACCGATTAGCCTATATAAGCATAAAGTGGACTTAAAGCAATCATTGTACTCCTTTCGTTGTCGGAAAGGAAGTTTTGATCTCGTCCCGATACTACCCCGATTATAGTACGTCATCAATGCTAAATACAACCCCAGATGACAATAGAAGACATTACTTTTGCATTTCCTTAACATAGAACCTATGGCAAAGATTTCTCAGAATGTCTAATATGACTAGTCCAATGCGGTATATTTCACATTGTAAAGCAGATTCGCGGATCATTTTCGTTAATATCCGTCGATAAACTCTTCACCAGACAGTGTATACTCCTATACTCATTTTTCGGAAGTGTTATCACTCGTGGCACGCAAACACACAATTTGCGTGTTGACGTGAGTGGATGTCTTCATAGTTTGTAGGCACTTATCGCTAGAATAATCTGCAACATAATAATAATGGCTGCTGTCTTTGAAGCTTCCCTGCATTGGATTTTGTGTGGCGGCTTGCTACTGCAGTGAGAGCCAGTGTACACGAGATTGCGCGTGCTTTCATTTTTTGCAGGCTAACGAGGTTTTCCTGTACTTCGTCCTTTCGTGTGTTGGTGTGTACAGCGTCAGTGGGTATTACACATGTCAGGCCCGTAGCCAGAATTTTATTTGTTGGCGGGGGAGTGGGGGGGAGTTCACCCCTTATCAGCAGCCACCATGTAAAGGCGAAAAAGTAGGGTTGAAGCCCTGAAGATGAATTTCTCAATATCTTACAACGTATTATACAAGATGTTTAATCGTACTGAAGAAGTAACATTAATTGCCACCATACACTATTTGCAACGACACATTGGCAAGTTTTCGGAGGAGGCTGCTGTCCCAGCCACAGTTGCACCTCACGTTCAACATCTTCATTATCCGCGAAACATTTATCGCCACCGTGCGCACACTTTTCGGAAATTCAAACGATGATGCATTCTCCTGTAGGTGGAACGATGAGAACACCCTTTTGCAGTTGCTATGTTGTCTATTGTCACTCACCTGTCAGTCCGAGTCATCTCCTTCACCCGTATCTTCTCCACCTACAGTCCTCGAGTACAGTCGCCATTTTTAAGCTGAGGCCAAGCGTGCGTCTGCTATCTACCGACTGCTAACTGAATTATTATGAAGCTGGATTGTGCTGCCACCTAATGATACCTTTAGAAACTACTCACAACTATTTTCAGCTATCCCACATCAGCTTGTGGCCTATTTACTGGCATCCCCTCGTAATAGCGGTTTCACTTCAATACCTAACATTCTACTCTCAATATGACATGGTTTTTAGTAACTCATCATAAGGTAATATGACACTGCATGCAAGAGTTAACAGTGTTTTCGGTTGAAAATGGGTTTTGAAAAACGGGTGCAGAAGAAAATTTGCACCCCCTTTCACCGCCCCTGATTACATAAAATCTCGGGTTTTAGTTATGAGATATTAAAGAGGATATTTTATTACTTTAAGAAGATGTAGCTGTAGGCGCCAGACTCTTCTTCCGTACTCTTGAAGTGTTTCTATGGTGGATGGAGGAGTCTTATTGTTGTTCCGTGGGCTGGTGGTACCTGCCGAAGAAAATCCCACGCGGGGATCATCGATCCGACGGGCTAATGAGCCTTGCTACTTTTCATTAAACGAGAATCAGGGAAACCACCAACACCATCATCAACAGCCCCCGAAAGAATGGGAGGGGGTGCTTGGAGGAGGGGTAGATGGATGGGAGCAAATGCTGGCACGAACTAATTCAATAATGATTTATTTGGTGACGTCAGTTACGCGCACCGAACGTAAGTTGGGATGGATCAAACGCTTAATGCAAGCATTTAATTATAGAGAGAGCATGCGTTTGGAACCGAATTTGCTGGAAATGGATTGGTTGTGGGGTGGTTTAGGATGTAGAGCTTGTTTTTGTCTGCGTTCGTCAAACCGACCCCGAAGTGGTCCTGTTTCTCTGGGATTGACTTTGCCCCGGTAGTTAGGACTATAACTCCCCTTTTTGTTCGAGTTTTATCCAGTGTCAACTCTAAAGTCAGTCACTGTCTCCGAGAATCGGACTAAAAAGGTCTCTCCGATAGCTTAGTGGTAACGTCGTCTAAAGTAATCAAGAAATTCTGGGTTCAGTACTCGGTGGAGGCACATAGTGGTTCGGATTCCACTTTAAACCTTAGGTCTAACTCCCGTTAGCCTTTCTGTGCATAAAGTTTAAACTATAAAAAAACAAACTCCAAACCAAAAGTCTCAATTACAATACGACATCCTTAACTACAATATAAAATACAAAGGCGTAAAAATATATAATTATATAAGCTCTAGAAGACACAAGCCTCTTCTTCAAACTAGATGCATTGGAAATGATATCTCTCAGGTTACAGATATAACACCCGCAGGTACCGACAGAAAAATCAAACCAACAGAAATCTATGTGGGACGACATTGAGCAATTTATTGGAGGGAGAACTATCTTATTTTTAACTCAATATAAGAAATGCATTAAGAAACTTGGGACAGTTTACATTTGATGAGGTGCTTTCAAGGATCATCCATCAAACCATTGTCACCAACTTGCATAAAATAAAATTTTCTAGAGAAGAAAGAAAAGACGTTTCTTAAAGCAGAATCGCTGACTTCACGCTCTTCCTTCCTCCGAAGTAAGCTGTCTGAGAAAAATGGCGCCCGAGCAGGGATCGGCTTGTCCTCGAAATGGGGTGGCAATCTTGAAGGCGTCGATGGAACGACGGAACGTGCGGCTCGTTTTGTAACATTCGGTGGCGGTGCGGAACTCGTGATTTCGTGCGTTGTTCAAACGCGTTGGAGGGCCTTTACAATTGATCTCTGACTGCCTTCCCCCCTCCCTCCCTCACGTTCGGAAAATCTTCCTGCGGAAGAGACGAATGGGCTTCCGGCGTCCCCGTGATTGTTCCTCTGCGAATTTCCAACTTGCCCGGCACGGAAGACGTCGTGTAAGGGTATGGGGGAATTAAGAGGACGTGTCCCGAATGTCGACTTCATTTTTGCTTGGCTGCGGGCATTGCCGGTGGCTTGGCAATCAGCAGCGTTGCCAGTGGTAATTCTTTTTCCTTGTAGGAGATAAAAACAAATCATGGTCGATGTTATTTGGACTCGGACCAGTAAGTCTTTCTCGCGTTTTCGACTGCACCCATCATACGTTTGATGGCGGTTCTAACACCCTGCTCGTTGATGATCAGAGCTGTTACAGCAGCTCCGTCTATAATACATTTTAAAGAAAAAACTGTGCTTACATCCAAGGAGTTCAGTGCTATTTACATTTAACAGCCAGGGGTCCAGGGTTTGAATCCCGAGCTCGGCATGAATGTTTGTTAGTGTTCTTTCATCACATCATCACTCATTCCCATCTTCGCAAATTAGCGAAGAGTGCCACAACAGGGAACTAAAATAAAGCAAATCAATCAATTTACAAAGAACAGCCTGAAATTTATTAGAATATTTCCTTCATATTCGTGTTCACTAGGTCGCAAGTGCGGATACCGTGGCCTACCTCCCTGAGTGAGATTTTCCAATGGTTTTCCTCACAGACTCCAGCCTAGTGCTGAGACAGTATCCTTAAAGTGGTGGTACACCTTTAGCCAACGTTAACAAAGACATTTTCAAGTATTTTTCTACTTTTGAGATATTCCAGATTATAGTAATTTACATCCGTTTAGATTTTTTTTAGAGCATTCAAGCGAATCTTCGTGTGGTTTCCCGTCGCTTTTGCCTAGTTATCTCTCATAGAAAATGAGCCTAGGGTACCACGAAGCTAGAACAGGAAAGTAAACAAAATGAAAGCTAACCGCAGCAAGATTCCCTTCAGTGCTCTAGAAGGAATTCCATATCGATGCAAAATCTCAGAATTTGAGAAATATCGTAACCGCTTTTGAAAGCAGAGAAGTTCTCGAAAAATGCTGGCACACCCAAAAGGTTCTGCGGACGCTTCCCTTCCACTGAATGACCATTTTGTATGAACCAATACAAAATCGCGCAGAAAAAAATAAATTTACACATGCATTTTTAAGGATTGTCCGAAATCGTGTTGTGGCAAGAAAATGTCAACATTTGGAGGCAGGTTATTTTATAACCGGAGAAGCCTATAGGGCCTCCCCCATGGCGCAGTGGTAGCGTCTTTGCCTTGTAATCAAGGGGTCCCGGGTTCGATACCCGGTGGAGGCACAAGTGGTTCGGATCCCACTTTAAACTGTAGGTCCAGTCCCGATTAGCCTTACTGTGCATAAAGTGGACTTAAAACAACAACTCGAGCCTATAGGAAAGACACCGTTGTAGAAGGGAAAGCCTTGTAGTGGGATTGTGAAAGAGCCTTACGTTGAGGGTTGGCCGTGTGGGTAATCGTAGATTAAATCGATTGATTTGAAATTCGGTTTTAGTTTTACCATTGACGATTTTAAGCAAAACTTTCGTGTCTGGTAGTTCGCGACGACGAGAGTGTGGTGGCTTGATATTCAAAACAGACATACTATCTGTTTTATGGAGGTGTCTCAGAGAAGCTATTCTATGGCGAAGAAAAACCTTATGGCAGAATCGATCTTGGAAAGATTAGTTTTAGAAGCCATAGTCCAAATAGTGGAAGTAGTGTGCAAGAATGGGCCATAGAAAAGATTTGAAAATACGCTAATCAATGATTGGTTTTGGATGTCAGTAAACCTGTACAGAAGAGCAAGGAGGCGCACGGGGCATCGGTAGGAGAAACAACCAAACAATTATCATTATAACTATCCGGTCTAGGTAGTAATGATGTCCGTTATATTATGTATTCTGATTAGGGACAGTGCTTCTGGTTCCATCAAGAACTGTGGGTCTAGCAGACACTTTCTATCATCCAATTTCACTGAAAAGTTTCCTTTTAGTTGTGAAAAATGAGACGCGAGTTGGCAAAACTGCCCGACCGCCAGGGTAATTCTTCTCGGGAAACGTTCATTCTCAATCACTGTCAACCGTGACCAAAATCCAGTTTTGTGGATTTATTTCTCTGTTGATCGTGTGTCCGCTCACGTACTATGAAGTTTTGGTCTTCCTTTCGGCGATTGATAAAGAACGTGTAAATTGTTTTTCCTCATTTCTTCTCTTCCTTCCTTATAGGCTCAGGATAATCTTAACGAGAGACGAAACTAAACCGTCGAAGGGTACATTAATTGAAAAGGAAAAGTGTTGGAACTTATTATTATACAGGGCGTTCCACTTGAATGTGGTAAATTTCAGTTAACGGTTCAAGCTATAATGAAGCAACGGATGCTGTCTGAAAGGAAAATCGGTTTTTTGTAGCAGTTCAGTTTGTGGTGAAGGATGGCCGAGTAGTTGCCTCATGAGCTTTTCTGCGAGTCGTGGTTTGACCACGGGAGAAGGCACAGTTGGGTTTATGCGTTACTGAGTTGAACTTGATTTTAAATAACCAAAGAAAGTTAAGGCAAGTGTTTAAATGGGATATCCCACCCGTTTAGCCACTGCCAAGCAAGATGGTGGGCGGGAAGTATTGGAAGAGACGGTGGAACACGTTGGACTAGCGTTCTTTCCTGGTGTCGTCTGTGGAAACGATGTAGTGTGGTGATTGTCTTTTCTGAACGCTTAATTTCCTTGTAAATTCAAAAGTTTACAAAACTTATCACTCCTCTCCTCTTCGTTTCTCATTCTTAGAGTGCGGGCATCCAGCCATGTCCTACCTCTGCCTTTCTGAAATAGATTGAGTGATTGATTTGATTTGTTTTACTTCGCTTTTCTGCCACTTTTGACATCACGAAGAGGAGTACAAGACGATAAGATGGACGAAGGAACAATCACAAACATACATGTATATGGACGACACAACGCGAGACCCATAGAGGATATTATTGGCTATGAGTTCAGACACCAGAGCCTCGTTAGTCCGCAAATGCAGTCCAGGTTTTACTTCGTGGAAGGGAAGGGAGTTTGACACTTGGATGTTTTCACAAGCGTCACCCCTTACTCCTCCTCGAAATAGAGAAATGCATAAAAGATGTGATGTACTAAAATTTCATCAATTGGGAAGATCAGGCTAGATCATTTTGAAGATAACAAAATTTCATTTTTAATGCAACAACTGACACAGCTAAATGTGTAATTTTGTTATCTTTGAAATGATCTAGCCTGATCTTCCCAGTTGTATTTTTGGTGCTTCACACGGAACATCAGCTGATAAAAGTACCCTTTTATGCATTTCTGTGTGTATTTTGACACACCAAAAAGTGCATCTTTTGCAGTTTATACACATTAATGTGTTATTGGAGTCAACATGTGTCAATTGACACCTTTTTGAGATCTGTGTGTATTAGTAAAGTCTGACACCAAGGGAGGTTGAAATAGGAACACAGAAGAGAATCCAGAAGGAAAATTGGGTTTGGAACCAAGGTAACGGAATTCCACAGCTCTCTAGGTACAATTCAGAGTTTGATGACAGAATGATAAGGCTCAGAATCGGATTGAACCTCATGTTGTGCCAGAGCGTCGACCAGCAGTGCCCAGGGCGATCGATCTTCTAACTCCTGGTGGCAGAGCGGGATTGCCTCTCCCAAGGACGGTGGATATTTTCGCGGTCTCACGTTTGGCCATCAGCTGAGCGATGGAGCGTTCACTTAATTTTCCGGTGGCGGGGAGGGGAGCCTCTATCGAAGGACACCGCGACTTTGCAGATAAATCGATTTCGAATTTCGAGTCGAGACCGAAATTTATGAGGCCGGGGACCTGGCGGGCTTTCCCTGCAGGTGGAAATGCAAAGAAGCGAAACTCACCCTGATCCGTAGAGTGGAATTCGAGTGTATGATTCCGCTGGATCGCGGAACCAGATTCTGCAGCAACTTTGCCGAAATCTTATTATTTTGCGTTGCTTTGCAATAACGAATTTTGTTTAGAGAAAGCAGTTCCTTCTCTCGAACAGGCGCCATTTTTTAAAAAGGTATGACGTCAGAATCCCCCACACGTCACGACTGTGTGTACAGAGTCACCAAATTAAACTTTCTGAGTTACCCTATTTGTTTTGTCATTTTTGGTTTGAAACTTATAGGCCATGAAAAAATCATTTTGGCTCACTTTGTATTTTCGTCCCTACACGAAGGGTGGTAAAATTAAAACTTTCATTTTCGGACAAAATATACTATACACGACTGTTCACAGCTCGAATATACATGATGTATCGGCTGATATTTTCAAAACGTTCTCAAGGCCGCAGCATTTGTCGTCACTTGTGGCTGCAAGACGTCATCTTGTCATTTTAAAGATGGTGGATTCACGAGGCACTTGCACCAGTGGAGTGCAGTGGTTTCATACCCGGTGGAAAGTTTAAACCTGCAGAATGTTTTCGGTGAATCGCAATAGCCAATCCCAACAGAAAATGCGCACGTCACGTCGATAGGCAGACTGTAAGGTAAATGTTTTGGCCACTTCCTGTGCATACTTGTTTTTTCTTTCTTCTACAATTATCCCATTTTATACAATAGCCAAGTTTATAACCACACGCAGTATGAGTGTTTATATAAAGAAAACAGTTTTCAATCCGTTTCTTCTTTAGCCTGGCTGTCCAATGGGTGGTAAGAATAGAATGACAGACATATTTCTTATTTCATATCCGGTGGTTTATGAAAAATGAGGAGTTCCCGAGCTTAAAGAAAAGCGATTTGTCATCCGGGGCCTATTTCACGCGATCGTGAGTTAACTCTTGCGATCCTAGATTGAATTGGGGATGCGTGTGCGTTTGAGAAAGGAATGCGTCGTGTGTTCAGAAATGACATGAACCGTCACACGTTGTGCGAATGGAAATTTTCAGATCCAAATATAATCTCGGCTCGTGCCTGGTAATGTGCGTTTCATATAAACAGAACCTCCCATACCATCTGGGGATGCTCGACGTGTGACAGATGCCATCCAGCTATTAAATTTTTGAGCGTTTTTTCCTGGTTTCCTTCCAAATCGTAGAAAATAGGAGAATTTCCAGTTAGGTCTTTTCCAAGCACGCTGGGAACGACACGGGAAAACGTGAAAATATGTTCGAGCGTTTCCTGATAATACCAGGTGGTTATAATTAAAGTGACGGTGTTCAGAGTGGTACAGCACGGGCTGTAATGAGAGTAGCAGTCTGAAACTTCGTAGATATGATAATGAAGCAATGCCCTCGCGAATTATGAAAAAAAAAAAAAAAAAAAAAAAAAAAAAAAAAAAAAAAAAAAAAGTTCCAATTTTCGCCACCAGGGTAAAAATGGCGCTGTAAGCAGTCAAAACGTGGAATTTTCCGTAACTCTGACGTCAAAGTCGGTGACATTGACTAACCATTGTGTGAGCTCCCTGGTTGTGGTTGGTGACGCTTGTTGCCTTTTCCTTTAGTAATGTTCATGTAATTCGAATAGTGAAATTGTAGCGATATTTTATTACAAAGAGTATTGTTTTCTGCGATTTATAGTGTTTTTCCTGTAACTATACCAAGTTTTGACTGCTTACAGCGCCATTTTTTACCCTGGTGGCGAGAATTGGAACTTTTTTTTTTTTTTTTGCATAATTCGCGAGCGCATTGCTTCATTAGCATATCTACGAAGTTTCAGACTGCTACTCTCATTACAGCCCGTGCTATACCACTCTGAACACCGTCACTTTAATTATAACCACCTTGTATAAGAGTATTTTCCCCATTTCCGCGTGAGCTAGAAATATCTAGCGACCAGTCTAATTCCAATAGTGGAATAATGTTGAAAAGTGTGCAGTTTACGAGTAATTTCTAACAGTAAAGTTGTGTGTTACTCAAGTAACTCATATCTAAAACTGATTGATTCACTTCGCTTGTATGCCACTTTTGTCTAATCGCGAAGATGAAAATGGTCAAATGACAATCACAAATGTTCGATACCCGGTTGAGGCATCTTAAATTGTAGGTCCAGTCCCGATTAGCCTTTCTGTGCATAAAGTGGGCTTAACAATAATCTCGATGACAAACGCACACAGGATAAAACAAGCCTCACAGAGGATTGTCGTGGCTGCAAGCTCAGACGCCAGAGCCTCGTTAGTCTGCAAAAATGCAGTTCATGGTGTACTACATTGAAGAGAGGATGGAATTTCGGTCCTTTCGTGAATGTCACCCTTTATACAACCCTGATATAAGACACTAAACTATGAATACATGTGCAATGAACCAAAATAAACTCCAGGTCGCATCAACCGAGGTGACGAATAGTTAGCGAATCGAGTCCCATGGGCGCTGTTATCAGATTTTCTCGACCGTAGTTCTTTTGAGGTAGCTCCTTGCCATCACGATGCTTGTTGAACATCGAAATTTTGCAACTCACATTCCACTTGTATTTCCATTTTTTTTAATCCTTCAGTTTTCTGCCATTTTTGGCTAATAGGGACGATGAGGATGTATGGAGGATGATTAACAAAACAGGACTCGAACCCGGTACCCAGTGCGAAGATCGTGAGTCGACCACTCAACGCTCTCGGTTACCGAGGCGGCAGCGAGTTTGAGTTTCTAAATCCATGTGATGCCTGCATTGTCTAACCGGGAGCAGACCTACAGTTTGAAGCAGGGTCTGAACCACTATGTGTCGACCCTTTGATTACAAGGCGACGACGTTACCACTACGCCATCAAGGACGCCAACCGAGGTGGCAATGTCTATGATGTAATTTTATATCTTGCAGCCATGGAGGGGCAATCAAGCTAATTATTTCCAGGTAGGACTAAGAGAGCATATTTTTCCCCATAGTAGTGATGCGACCTCAAAACATACTATTTCGGACTGAAATTATCATGTTCCTTCAATGCATTAACATAAATTACTGTGGCTGAAATGAAATTACGTGTGAAATATATAATTTTTAGGTGGACATCATATTCCCCCACCCCCATTCGGACGTCCATGCTTGCAGCGTGATGAGTGAAAGCAAAGGTACTGCAGTCCAGTACCCAGGAGAAGAGCGAATTATAAAATTCAATGTTCAATGCAGAACGTGAACCTGAACGCAAATTTTGTGCGAGAGTAATCGGTTTGCCAGCTACCACCGAGGGCGCAGATGGCTTCTGTCATTGGAGTATCGAGGCCACGTGTTGTGTGGCCCAAGGGGTTGCCATCGGCGGAATATGTACGCAGGCAACTGCAGCCAATAACTGTGGGTTGAGGGGAGGATTGTTTGTGTTCGGAGACCTTTTGCTGCTGCTGGAACATTGTTTCCCCAAACCGCATCCCGTTCGGTGAAGCACGAAATGAAGGCTGAATGTGAGCGTTAAATTTATTCTGTTGGTTCAACTGTTGATGAAAACAATGATATTGCGTCAACTAACAAAGAAGGAAATTTCCCAAATGAAATGGCTATTGGTTTCTGCTTTCCCCGTGCGCTAGTTTATTGTATTTATTTACAAATTTATTTATTTTCATTTATTTACAAATGAATGATATTCTTGAATAAAATAGAATAGAATGCTTTATTTTCATTAAGCAACCTCAAGTTCCAATATACAGTGTCATACAAATACAGGATATATTGTTATTACAAAATAAATTTCCACCATAGCGTCATAATATAAATTCTACAATGAGTTAGGTTATATTACTAACTGTCTCTTTCAAATTCTTCTATGCTATAAATACTATTATTTATTACCCATTTCTTTATGGAATTACGATTTTTTTTAAGAGTCAGTGACCTTATCTCCTAAGGTAGTTTGTTATATAATTTCATACCAGTATATGTATTTTGGGATTTGCATATCCCTTGGTTACAATGCAACTGTCTTTACCACCATCCCGTGTGGGAAATTATTAAGTTTCTAATTTATTTTTTTCAACTTTTGGGTTTCTGAGCTGTGTTTATTCGAAAAAGACCGTCTCAAATCAGACACATTCATAAAGAAGAGAAATCAAGAAGGTGTATCCTGGTATGGTTCTGTCACGGGAACGTCGTCGCCTTGTAATCAAGGTGTCACAGGGTCGACACATAGTGGTTCGGATCCCACTTTAAACTGTAGGTCCAGTCCCGATAAGCCTATCTGTGTGTAAAGTTGACTTAAAGCAGAAGAAGTAGTAGGGAGTAAGATGACAGGGTTGGGACATAACAGACAAAAGTGTCAGGTGGAAAGGTAAGTGATGAGTAGAAGGCAAAAAATGGACATAACAGAGAGAGAAAGAGAGAAAAATAGTGGATGATGCTATCAGCCTTCTTCTCACATTTATTTAAAAAGTGACATGAGTAACATGAGACTTCACAAAGCTGAAATCTTCCATCCGGAGCATCAACATTAGTGTGACAGTGTAGACATTGAACTCAAAATCTCCGCGGCGGATGTGAAAGATTAATGAGGCGTGTTATTAGCCCAAATATGAGGAGCAAAGTGAAACATAAAGAAACAAAGATGGCCGCGGAACGATCCCGCAGGATGGAGATCTTCACTCAGGAATAAGTGGCTGAATTTTTGATGAAGTCCGCGAGGGCGGAGAAGTAGTTTTTGCAGCGAAGGAGAGATCTAATTTCACGCAGAACAAGAACCGCCTTTTCTCCCCCCCCCCTCCCCTCGGGCTTCTTCCTCCCTGGTGGACCATTACTTTGGATCCAAGATCCAATGAACAGCTTGGGGGACAAGGATTTCACTCATTTGGATCACCGAGAAAGTCAAGAGTGCTCTTCTGATGTGCACGAAGTCTTCTGGTTCATCCTGCTTCTTTCTCTCCAAACGCGCTCTGTTAGATCTTTGTCGTATTTTCCTTCGTAATTAAACGCAGGTTGTTCATGATTTGTATCTAGCGTTCATATCGAAAGGAATTTCTACAGACTTGCAGGGTAACAGTATGTGTTATTTCTGGTGACGTTTGGCTTCTTCAAACAGGCTGAATTTCGTCACTATTGGCGACAGTATACAATAAGGTATACTTGTGGTATCTTGAACATCCTCAACAAAACAACATAAGAACAGCTGAATTGAAAACTTCTCAATGAGAAAAGATGCTGTCTTTTTAATTTTTTCCTAGATGGTCTCATCTTCTTTCACTTTTGGCTTCCCTTCTCTCACTATTTTCAAACTCGTCTTGTATTTATTCTAACACAGCTGTAGAAATAACAGACACACGAAAACGTACTATTCATTGTTTTCAGTGTTTTTGATTCCAAGATTACACGATTGTACATCTTACACTTCAGTCCGTCTTCTGAGTGGAAAATGAAGAAATCTTAAGTGCTCAACCCTTCAGTTCGTCTGCAAAAGCTCTTGTTTTTTTTTCATTCGAAAATCTTACTCCCCCACCCTCATTGTTTCCATCCTCACTTCGTAATTCCTTCTTCCCCTCTTTCTTTGTTCCTTTGTTGAACTTGTTTATTTTATTATATTCTTTGTTGAATTTCTCTATTTGTTCCTGTCTTGTACAAATGCCTTCATTTCTGTGTAGCTTTCGCAATTCACGTCTTGAGCAGTTTGATCTACGTTCCTCGGATGGGTTTCTTTCACTCCCGAGATTTTGTAAGACAAAGAACCCTGAATTTACTCCTTTTGTGGGAGGTTTCTCGTCCCCACACTGGAGTGAGTGAAGATCTGTTGTTCAAACCTTCACTTGTAGGAAAGTTTCGGCTACGTATCCCATCCTGGGCTAGCCACTGTAGTTTTTCTTTCCATTATTTGTTCATGATTCAGCATATGACTTACCATCCTCCATCTTCTCTGGACAAGAGATTTCCGAAGGCTTTTATTCCTACGTGCACGTCTCAGAGTATCTTTGGTTGTTACTCCCGTATCGTACCTTCAGTTACCTGGGAACTGTAAAGATTGGTTCGCCTCTTTGGGTAACATACTCTCGGTACTGGGATCGATTTCCTGCGGTGTGTAAGCTCGATCCTATTTACACATTAATAACAAATAATGGTAGGCCTCCATAGCCTCAGCTGCGAGAGGTGAAAACACCAAAAGAACTTTAAAGAATTGCACACTCAAATCATTTTATATCGTCAAGATTGGACCCGGCACATATTTGGATATGAAAGTAAGGATTCTTGATCGTCTCAGCAATAAACATGAATCTCTTCAGAACTCCGGAGGTAAACCCCAAATTCACCAATGACTCTCGATCGAATCCCCCTGAACTCTCTTCCCCCCACTCTTTATTCTCCCCTCTTTCCACATAACAATCCCCAGTTATGCAGGTGTCATCCTTCCTACTCGCCCTCCTCAGTAAATTCAACTCTGCAATCTGACATAAGCATTCCATGTATACTATTTCCTGACTGCTTGCTAACCGTCTGCGAGTAATGTTATCTTTTATAATACTAAATTTATCCTTCCTGATTTTCAATGAATATCCTTCCTTTTTCTTTATACACAGCATTCCCTGACATTCGCTACGAGACTCGGCGGCAAGCTGCCCGGCATCAGCGCTTCTCTTTCCCGGAGAACGGGTCCGCGACAGTCGGTAGAGTCGGCTATTAAAATTACAGTTTTCATATTGTGTACTAACCTTGACTACAGAAGGTGTTGAAAATGATGTTTCTCTGCTGCAACACTTTCCTGGCATCTCCCAAGGAAATTGGCATTTACACGTGCGAGTTCGTCTACTGTAATTCTCCCGATTTCTCGTACAATACTCTCTTTTAACTCACGGATGGTGTGCGGATTGTCTTTGTATACTTTATTTTTTAGATTTCCCCATTTTTCTTTCCAACTTTTATTCAGAACTGACTCTGTTACTCTAAACTTTTTTACGAGATTTAATATAATGGTCCTATGTGGAACGGGAACACCAGGAAATTTAATTTCAAAACGTCGTCGCACTTCTCCACAATTCCTCTTTCCGAAGTAACACTTGACAAGAAAAATCCTTTGTTGTAATGTAAACTTTTCTGGTGCCATATTAAGCCACAATCTTCAACACACGGACACGACACAACACAACTTCCGAGGGAAGATTGTACTGGCGTCAGTCTGCAACGTCAACAGAAAGGGAAAGAGACCGAAGGCAGGGAGAGCGAAAAAAACAAGACTGTAGCGTGCGACTGTCGCGGACCCGTTCACGGGGAAAGACAAGCGCTGATGCCGGGCCGCTGGCCGCCGAGTCTCGTAGCGAATGTCAGGGAATGCTCTACATAATTATCATCTCTTTACGCTCCGTGTGTCCGTTTGATCTTCGCCGTTCTCCTGTAGCATTGCATTTCGAATGCTTCCAGTTTTTTACTTCCAGGAGCAGCCACTGTTGATGTTTCGCATCCATATAGTTATGTACTCCAGACAAATGCCTTGGAGCCAAATTCGTGTTTCTGGATGTTAATACTTGTTTCTCCATTAAATGAGGTGGAAAACAAATGAAACACCACAGCCCTTCATAGCCACGGGTCTGATTGCAGCGTTAGGACGACCTGATCTCCCGTATTTGCAGTGAGCCCTGGCATTGACAAGCTTTGTGGCGCACACAGAGAGCGTAGTTGGGCGAGTGTGTCATATCATTGTAGTGCCGGGCCCACAACCCGGCGGCGAACAATGGGCCTGCCACGAACATGCTTTCAATTTGTCAACAACGCGGTTCGCTGTGTTTGGGCCTGTGTTCGTGCCTCGGGTGAGGAGTCTACGCTGATTCACCAATTCACCCCCTCCTCT
Organism: Lepisma saccharinum; assembly: GCF_977018435.1. NCBI lineage: Eukaryota > Metazoa > Arthropoda > Insecta > Zygentoma > Lepismatidae > Lepisma > Lepisma saccharinum. Next base: position 109,115,130 of record NC_139232.1, read on the forward strand.
TTTCGAATGTGTATAATTCTGAAGGGACGAGAGTTCCATTGCGAGAATTGAGCTTCTAGCTTTGGAATGCCATCCAGAATTCGCACTGACCTGGAAAAGACAGCGAAATTCATGTATCATTAACCAGGATTTCTATGCACTAAATAACAAAAACTGCCCAAATAGGCAAGCAGAAGTGCACTCAAAACTTAGAGAAAGGCTCTTTAATAGGTACTAAAAATAAAGATGCATTTAGTAGCCAATAACTTTGTGATGTTGTGAATGGTAAAAATCATGGCATTACAAACCTAATGTCCAAAATTTGCAACCGCAATTTCCTAATATGAGTCGAGGATTGTATTATATTTTGCATGAACAGAAATAAAACCTCATTATAATGCATAAATATACATACCGGGTGGTCAAAATTAAATTTCCCTTTCCCAGAGACCCTGGGCTTGCTTGCCCAGGATTTTCGAAAAGGGGTATGGTTTTTTTGTACTCTGCCCTATTTTACCACATTTTCCGCTCAGAGTTATTTTTTGTACAGATGCTGAGACAAAGCACGCCACTTCCCTCTGGAGCCTGTTCAATGCAACGGATTGCGGTGAAACTTCGTATAATTTCCAATTATTGATAATATTAAATGCCCAACTATTATATTTGTTGCTAGTCGTACGGATAGGGTTATAGGTCGAATTCCCGTGGCGCAGATAATGGGAAAGCTAATGCCAACGGAGGGAGGGGGGATAGAGTTGGTTCAAATTTTCGCCACCAGGTGGAAATGTGGCGCATGTTTTGAAGTTACCATTGTTAGTTTTCCAGAGTTCTTTACTGGTTTCGTTTGATTTTCTCAAAATTTGGGGAGGGACTGCAGCCCATTCAACTCCCCAACTCCCCCCCCCCCCCCCGCCTTGAGTACGCCAGCGAAATGTCCTGGGTTTGCTTCCCGCGCAAAGCATGGCTATATTTGTGTTAAGCATGTGAATTCGAAAGCCGGCCTGACAAGCTGGTGGTATTTTTATCCCGAAATAAGCTGCTCAAGCGTCCATCACATTCTGACACATAAATCGTCGTTCCGTAAAGGCAAACAGGCACGTTCTATATTTAAGCGGGGCGCGCCCTCTTTTCGAAATCAGCGCTGTGGGTCGACGGAGAACGGGGCCACACGCAGATTGGCTTATTTCCGAAGCCGGGCCAGCTGCTCTGCCGAAGACCATCTCCGTCCGTGCGTTCGGGGAATCTTTATTTTCGATTGCAACGATCGTAGGCAACGTGTCGTGCGAGGAGTTTACATTCGAGGGCGTGGCACCTCATCTCCGTCCTTACATTGCAGTGTCATCTGAAGATATACGTCCACACACACGCGCACTTTCGAATGAAACTACATTGCTTTTTGTCTCTGAAATAGCTGAAAGTAAAGCTTCAGCGTTGCCAACCACCCGATAAGAAAAAGTGCTATTTTATCTGTGAAATTATGTTAATAAATTGTGCTAGGATCTAAATAATAATAATAATAATAATGATTATGATGAATTATTACTGTTATATAATTAGTAATAGTAATTTATTATAATTATTTTTTGGGATGAGAGTAATTTTAAGTTATGCATCTACTTTCCGAGATGAAAATCGAACTAGAGGAAGTTTGAAATGATTCGTCCACTACAAACGGAACATTTGTTTTATTTGTGCCCCACAATTTTCCACCTTCTTGCCATGAAATGTTCCTTGCGAGGTAAACTGGGGGGAATAAAGAAAAGATGAAGAGGAGAGGGTGCGATTGGACGGAAATAAGATCTAGATATTATTTTATTTTTAATTTCCCCAAATATTGTCCTTTGAAGTGAATTTCTCCCTCCCAGAGAATCAAGTTTGTTACTGTCTTCTACATTCACAAATAACTAATATTTACTTCATTTCTATTATGTACAAGTTTATAAAATTAACAGGGAACCATTGAGATTAAGAACGCTGTATTAATGTCGATATTTGTTTTAAGTTGTTGATTTCGATTCGTTTTTGATATATGTAAGAAGATTCACTTAAAATGTCTTGTTTCAGAAATCGAAAATGAGTTTATGTCAAGTGTTATAAAGTGAAATAATATTTTGGAAGTTGAATTGTGGGTATTTTAATTCTTGCAATGTAAGTATAACAACATTATGAAAACCAGTTGAGCGCTGAGGACTTGCAATTTAATTGTAAATTTGTGTTAAAGTCTGCTCATCCTTCGCGTACAATATATATTCAGTGTGAAGTATCGTTGCAAGTTTGCGAATTATGCTACATTTTCCCATTATGCAAACGCAGGGTGTTAGGTGCCAATGAAACTGAAAATGTACTAGGTTTAGTATCATTATTCTGTGCTTGGCATCACTGGTAAAGCTTTGTCCTTGCTTTTATGTGGCTTGTCTGGTTTTAAGTACACTGCCTCATCTTGCTCGGGTGGGTGGATAGGAGTGGTTTATCCACATACGGATAACACCCCTCCAAAATTTACCCAACACCCCTAAATTTTTCGCAAAGGTCTAATTTAAGGCAGAGCCGCCCAAACTACGGCCCGCCAGGTTCTTTATGTGGCCCACCTTATTACTGAAAAAAAAAATTAGAGACATTATCTTTATTTTAAGCAAGATGTACGTAAATATTTCTGAAGCCATAATTTGACCCTGAATACAAAAACGTTTGCACACCCCTGCACTAAGGTGGTATTATCTTGATTGTTACTGGGATTTTCGCGGGACATTCCCTACATTGGCAAAAATTACAAGGTACTTCAATATTGACGTAAGTGCATTTTGGTTGATTCAATTAGGTTATTTTACGTCGATTTTCTGGCAGTTTGGGCTAGTGGCGACGATAAGGATGAGTGATGATATGATGAAATTGATGAAGGGAACACTCACAGAGAGCACCCGTAACCAGAGCGGGATTCCGGAACTCTGCCGTCGTAACGCACAGTGTTAACACCACGAAGGTCGACACTACTTTTCGGATCAAAGATGGCAGCACCTTCACAAATTGATTGATATGAAAAGTAACTCTTACTTGTTCAATAATTTACAAGAGTTTCACATGCAGAAATAAGAAAAGGTACTACTTTACTATACCTGAGACACCTGGGAATCATTTCTTTCGCACTTTTTTACATTGCTAACGTACTATTCTGCATTCCGGAACACTTATTTAGGTGAAATAATTGAATTTGTTAGGAAAGTAATGTATATTTCTTACATTTACGAGTACTTACTGTTCTTCTTTATTTCCACACACGTTGATCGTTCCTTGAGCCAGAAAAACCATTGACGTTAGCCCAAAAATTCACGATAGCCCCACAAACCATCACGGGGACGAGGTATGCCTACTAGGGTAGGTTAGGCCTGTTAGGTTTGGTTCCATTAGCACTCATTTCGTTCAGTTTAGCATATACGGACATTACGAGAGCGTATTGTACTCTCATGCAGGAAGCAAATGGCGGCAGCAGCAATAGCGCGTCGGAAATAGATTTTCATACAAAACCACATGCATTCGCATTAAAATGAATCAAAATTACATTCCCGAACATCAACAACGCTACAGAAAATTATTTGCGTAAGTACTTTCTCCTGTAAATTTGAAGAAATCTGTCTCAGGTATAGTAAAGTGTTAACTAAGAAAATTTCTACTTTGAAAGATATTTAATTAAGAATCAAACTTGATATATAAAGTATCGTCTCTAAGGTAGTGTCATTTTAAGGTCATGAGTACAGATTCACATTGATTGCGTATTTATGTCAGCGCTGTTCAAATGCGTTATATTAAAAAAATCCTCTCCCAATGGGTTCGTAGAGTAGTTGGAAATAACACTTTACGTCGATTTCAAGCTAAAGAAACTCAATTTAAAATGCTGTCAACGACTGTCTTTACCATCCAGTGTATTTCTTATGGAAAATGAAAACGCTTCCTCTTTCAGTATTCAAAGCCACATTTTGGCATTTCTGGTCTGACGTTGTGATCTTAAACCTTTTCCCTTTCCGTTCATGTTTTGTAAGCAGCTCTGTTACAGTGTAACTCTTTGTCACTCAGTGTAGAGCAAAGAACAGGAACGATGGGTACTACAAGAACGGTATATGACAGCATGACAGTATACTCGCTGTTTTTTTTTTTACATAATTATAGATGTTTTTTAGAATAGAACTTTAATAAAATATGTAATTTATATTTTAATGTCAAGGGGATTAATAGTGGTGTAAATATATATTATTTGACGTTTTAGAACATATGTTAATTCGCGATTCATACCACCACTATTTTGTTTTTAAACTATTAAAATTGTGTCAGAAAACCATTTTATGTTAATTATTTTATCGTTTTCTTAATAATATTTGGAGATAAGTAAATACTTTGGGATTATCTTTGCACTTTGCTCTATTTTTTCCTTATTTGTAGCCTTGTATCCTTCTGTATGACGACGTCACTCAACAACGATTTACCCTGACATCTTATTTTATGATAGATGTTTCAGTGAGTGAGAAACGTTGTATTTTGTAAAGTACAGTAGAACGTCGTTTTTCCGCACGTCAATTACCCGCAATGTCAGTTATCCGCACACTAAAAAAAAAAAGATACAGGCACAGTACTGTAATTTAGGCACGTACTGTACGTATATTACGAGTGTTTTCTCATGTCTTTTGTTTTCTTGTACATGTATACGTATGTAGTACTGTGTACTGTATGTATAAAATAAACCTGTACTGTACGAGCTTTTCTTTGTTAAATAAACACATGTTTGATTATCCGCAAAAATTGTTATCCGCATAACCTTCTTCTTCTTGTTTCTTACCTTCTTTCACTCGCATATGCAAAGAGGGTTAGGGTCAGCCCATAAGCAGCCTCCTTGCAAAGCAGTGGGCGTAGAAGAAAATGTGAAATGCCTCTTCACGGATGAGTTTCAATGTGAGGAGGCAGAAGTGTGACAATGGCGCATGGTTCTTGACATCCAAAGATGTTTCTCTCAGTGGAACATCCATCCATTTGGAGCTAGCCTGAAACATGCTGCTTTGTGTTTCACTGAATCACTTCAGAGATATTAACAGGGCCATATTTGTGTGTGTTTTTGTCAGTGCTGGCAAGTAACAACGTGGGTTACTTGTAAAGCAGTAAAAAGTAACACTTTCAAGTAACTCTAAATGCAACCCAGTTACGTTTTCAGGCAACAATTAACGAAATTAAGAGTTACTGATAGACTGACTGATTTAGTTTATTTTACTTCGTTTTTCTGCCACTCTAGGATAAACGCGAAGATGGAGATGACTCCTGGCGTCGTTGTGCTAACCACTCGGCCGCGGAAGTCGGCTAAAGGTTACTTTTATAGTTACTTTTCTGCACATTTCAACAGCAACAGCAACAGCAAAATTATGAGTTGCTAAGTGATGCAATTTTAACATTAATTTATACATTTACTGGGATCAATTGTTTTGTTTCACCTAATGCTTTCATGCGTAAAAATTCATTCCGAATTTTCTTACCCGTATATTTGCATGTTAAAAAATTAGGTTTATTATAATTTGGTGAAAATTAGTGTTAATATTTGATGGTCGTCAGGAAAGAAATAACAGTTTATATATACACACGTAACGTAACAGTAAAAGTAACTAACTTCCTTCTTAAAGTTACAATGACTCCTTTTTAAAAATAACTTTATATACTGGTGTGTGTGTGTGTGTGTTATATATATATATATATATATATATATATATATATATATATATATATATATATATATATATATATTACGAAGGGTGTGAATAAATTAGTTTTGACACTGATTTCTACCAACGGTATATGCTTCAAAGTAATGGTTTAAAGGTAAAGCTATCCCTGTGCATTGCGGGCCATGAAGGTACATCAAGAAAATGGGGATACGGCACCATACATTTTCAAGCTCGGCGACAGTGGAGGTGATGTGATCAGCACCATGCTCGGTGGTTGAACCCAGATACACAATGATTAGAGAAAATATACTTTCCGTTGCATAATTCCTGGAGCAGAAAATACGATTCAAAAATGACTGAAGGAGTGAAATAAAGTTGAAAACCTCAAAATCAGAAATGAAGACTCGAAAATAAGTCTGCTAAATTACCAAAACATAGAAACTTATTAAAAAATATTCCTAGATTTCATTGATGAGAAACCGACTACTATACAAAAGAACCTTCGGCTAAAATCCTTCGCGCACCTAACTCTCGATCCGTTCAGCTCGGGCCATAAGGAAGCTTGCTCCACTCTCCCCCTCCCCTCCTCGCGTGAGTACGGTTCACAGGAGTCGCGGGTCTGCGCAGGTTTCTTTGCTGGTAGTTCCACTAGGCTTAGGAAGATCTTGAAGTACCCGAAAATACTTTTCATGAGCCTGACACCCCCTACAATTCTGGGCGAGGCACGTGCTACAAACAATACTCACTCACGAGCAACAGGGGTTACTCCCATCGTAGTGCATGATGTAAATAATGTAGGCGAATGTAAATTTGAATGAGAAGATCCAAAGGGAGAGAAAGAGGGGAGGGTCAGTTTAGTCACGACGCTGGGCTTAATGATCCGTGCAATTAGAACGACCCGACAAAAGTTGCAATTAAGGCCTCCAGCCTCCGAAAAGGAAGCGAACGCGGCGGAAAAAAAGAGCCCCTGAGATGTTTAAACAACCTCATTTATATTGGAAATGACTCCTCGCCAGCGCCTGGGAACTCTCTTCAACACTTTCTTTCCCTACCCACTGCCTTTTTTTGTTTTAGTTTTTTCCCATCTGCAGCTGGCGATGCCCAGGGTCCCACGCTTCTATGACCCCCCGCCTTTCTACACAGATGCGCGCGCTAGATTTTACCCACAGGGGCTATTTCCGCCATCAAGAAAATAAACAACTGAAAGCGAGAAAAAAATCTTCTCTGATGCCAATGCCAGTTTTCACAAACACTGTCATCGGTGCGAAACAATGTAAGTATACTAAAAACAGCATGATCGAATGCAGACTTTTCCTTTTCTTTTCCCAGTATACACTTCGAAATTATGCCAATACTTTATTTTTAATTATTTGATTGATTGGGTGTATTTTGGATAATCACGAAGATGAGGATGAGTGATGATATGATGAAATTGATGTACAGTCACAAACAACATCCATATTGATGTGGCAATGTCGCACGTACCCTGTACATTACAAAACTACTGTGCATATGCCACAACGAACAGCAAAATAATGTTATTAATAGAACTAATTAACTCTCTAGCCTTCTTGAACCCGAAGGTTTAAGGCTGCAGCAAGACAGGCCTTCCATCTCTCCCTATCCTGAGCAAGATCTATATACTTCCATCCCTACCAATTTCCTTTAGGTCCATCTCAACATTATCTCTCCATCTTCGTCTTGGTCTTCCTACTGGTCTGTTACCATCAGGTTTCCCAACAAGATTCCTGTAAACTCTTCTTTCCTCTCCCAGTACGCAGTATGTATAACCTGGACAGTGTTTTATCACGCGTAAGTTTTTAAATATCGATTATAGCAACATGAAAAATGTTTTGTGTATTTTAAAGACTTATTAAAAATCTTATAAAAATCGTTTCGGATAACCCGACTTTTTAGTTAAATCACCGGTGAAGGCACACTGTAGGTTTAGATTAGTCTACATGAGCATAAAGTGTATTTTAAAAACGAGGCCAGGGGCCTAAACGCACGGCCATGAAATTAGGCGGGTGGCAGAAGTTCGCGCTGTTGCCATGTCGGAGCACAACCCCGTACGTTCAAAGGTTTAAGAGACTGAAAGATCTCGTTGTAGAGGTGGTCTTTGTAATCCACGTGATACAAACTCACAGTGTTTGCTGGAAAGGTCAGGGATGACACAAAAGTGCCCCGGAGAGAGGTCGGTCTGACGCTCGAACTAGGCAACGCAGCCAGGTTGACGTTGCCACACAGTGCGTGGGAAGCAGCGACTCTTGTCCCACTCTCGCTTTGCTTTTCCCATATGTGGCACCAGCGCAATTCTGCCCAGCCGCCTACGTGCATGGCCGTGCGTTTAGGTTCGAATCCCGGATAAGAAATTAAGTTATGTACGCTCCATCATCTGTGTCATCAATACGGCATTCATCTTACAAGCTAGAGAAATGGAAAAGACATAATATGATCGAAGCAAGAAGGCTCTGTTCTGGAGTTCCCTTACTTTCTTTGACATATATCTTCATCTTTAATAATCCAATACCTTTTAAAGTATTTCGAGGCTACAGCCTTTGTATCCGAAAACAAAGACGCCTCAAACTGGACGCTATTCTCACCTTCTGTGGTGTACTCGAAGTGAAAGAGAATATTCAGCGAACACAACCAAACAATATGTGCTAACAAACACATTAGCCTCTAGTGCTCGCGAATGCGTGAGGTAACGTGAGTACTAAATGTTTATTCGTTGCATGAATGTGCAAACTGTTGCCCGGAGGGGAATAAACAAAACAAAAAGGAAACAACGGGAGTGGAAAGCAGGTCGTCATGTATATTTTTTGCCTCTTCTGAGCATTTTCAGAGCCTGAGAGTACCAGTTTTCCCTTCATCAGTATGTTTGCCTTGTCGTCGGTGGTGTTGCTTACACGACGTGTACCGCCAACGCTTTTGCTGTGTGTGGCTTCTTGCTTGACCACAGCAGCCACCGGGCATTTGGTTCTCACACGTCACACTCAATCGAGGAGAGGCGATTGAAATCTTATCGAAACTCACCGGTGCACCGTTCAGTGGTAGGCTTTGGCACGTTTATTGTTCTTTACGTCTTCGTTCTGTGGTTGAGGTCAGCAAAAGATGTCAAGGCCTAGAGTGACTATACAATGACAGGGGGCTCCCTTATTTTGACGAAAACAAATTTACTAACACTTCCTCTGGGTTCGGTACCCTGCGGAGGCACATAGTGGCTCGCATCCCACTTTAAACTGTAGGTCCAGTGCCGATTAGCCTTTCTGCGCATAAAGTGGACTTTAAACCAAAACTCAAACCAACACTTCCAGGTCTTGGCATTTTTCGTAACAGCTAATTATTCAATCTTAATCTTTCTTCTTTCCGTCTATGTGCTTTGCGCACTTGTAGTAAGTAGGTAATTCCTACAACACGAATACTTCCATAAGCTCTCATGTAAAATTCCAGCGGACGCGGATGTCCCTACCGTTCTTCAACGGCACGGTTTATTCATGAATACAACTGTAGTATTCTAGGGTTTACAAATATGTGAAAAAGTTCATATTCATTGCAAGTTCAGTAATCATATGTAATATAACCCGATTTTTTTTACGTTTTTAAATATTTTTGTGAAATTCCCCGACATTCCCAGGTTTTCCAGGCCAATGGGAAACTGAATGACCTTCAACAATCATTGCTAAACAAGAAAGGAACATTTAGCATTTTTCAGATTCCATGTAGTACTTTTATGAAGAAAAACAGAAAACTATGAGAAGTCTCGAGGGGTCAGTCAATCTTTAACACCAAACAAACAAACAAACAAAAAAATATCACTTAGGCATCAGTAATTAAACGAGGGTTTCTACACTGTGGAAAGGTGTGATAATTCTCATGCTCAAAGGCTAATAAGCCTAGACTGATTTTATGGAAAGCTGAATCAAGAGAACAATCTTCAAGTGCACAAAGCTCGAATACCAGGCTTCCCAGAGCCAAGATGAAACGTAGCGGCCCCCGTGGCGGAGCGGTTAACGCATCACGCTACGACGCCAGGGGTCCTGGGTTCGAATCCCGACCAAGGACATGGATGTTTGTGAGTGTCCATTCATCAATTCTTTAACACCAAACAAACAAACTGAGCCGCGGTGGCTCAGTCGGTAACGCGTCTGACTACCATGCTCAAGGTCCCGGGTTCGATCCCCGGCCGGTTCAAATCCGGGAACTTTTCTAACGGTGGAAGCGGCCCCGGCGCCTACCCAGCGTCGAATAACATGGGTACCTGGGGGAAACCCTGGGGGGTAAAGGCGGTCAGGGGCGTGATGCTGATCACATCACCCCCACTCACGACCGGATCAAGAAAGTGTGGGGCGTTACCCCCGCACCCCCTATACGCCTTCATGGCGTGGTGCTATGCACAGGGGAACACTTTACCTTTTTTTTTTTTTTTTTTTTACCATTCATCAATTTCATCATATCATCACTCATCCCCATCTTCGCAAAATAGCCGAAAGTGGCACAAAAGCGAAGAAAAATAAAGCAAATCAATCAAAAAGATGAAACGTAATTAAATTACAGTACAACGTCGTTTATCCGCATTAATTGGGAGTGTGTTGATCTTCCAGCTACGTCTAACACATACGTCATAATAGGCTTTGTAACCTTTTTTTTCGATCATCCCTCGTAGTAATTGTATAGAACCTGTCTTATTGATTTGATTTATTTTTCTTCACTTTTATGCCACTTTCGGCTAATCGCGATGATGATATGATTAAATTGATGATGACACTCTCACAAAGAACATCCATGCCCACGCCGGGATTCGAACTCGGAGCCCCTGGCGTCGCATGCGCTGTGTTAATCACTCTGCCACGGAGAACGCCAGGAGGGAACTTGTTTTATCAGAGAAGTCGTTGCTACAACAATAATACGAAGAAAATTGTGACTTTTCTGTTTGAAATGAATTGTTTGCTGTATGCTTATCGACCAAATCAATAATTATTTATGGTTATCTACCAAATCAATTGTTTACTGTATGTTTATACACACGATTCTTCAGAATGTTATTTTTAAGAAAATAAAAAGTAGTTACAGTAACCTTAAGATCCTATCTGTAGTTTCGTAGTTTTAGACGCTCTTTTGGAGAGCAAAGTGATGGAGTTCCGCCCTTATCTTATATAACGAGAATGATCACTAGATGAACACAAGCAGAATTCATGCGAATGCCGGGACTCGAACTTGGAACCTTGCGAATTTACCACTAAACGTTCTCGCCCACCAAGGCAGGCTCATGAGCCAACCAACAAATACTGAAAATTACTCCGGCAGATTATATCGTTATTATTAGTTCAGAATTATAATGTCGAAAAGAAAAGTTCGTTTCTAAGCTGCAGGTCAGATAACTGGGAGAGTCCAATTTCCAAATAGCTCAAAGCCCAAATCTGTTAAATTGGAAAGCACCGATGCGGTTGGAGATCCGTAACGAATCCAACAAATTAAGGAAAAGGAAAGAGTTTCTGCCGGAAGAACTTAAGCATTACACTCTCACTTCCAAGAAATCAAAGCGAATTAAATTAGACCCAACGACTCCAGCGATACAAGGAAAGGCAATGAGGTATGTAGGCCGAGTCAGTTCAGGTGGGTGCTGTGCTACGAGCAAGTTTGTGGTTTCGAAAGAAACTTTCAGGATAAGGCTCGTTTTTATTTGTATTTTAGTAGTAGTTTTTCAACTTTTATAGGTTAATCGCGAGGATGACGATGAATGCGTAATAACGGATTTCCAGTTCTTCAATCTTAAATTTCATTTAAAATTTCTGCTATACGTTCATAGAAAATGTCCAGAGTGACCAAATATTGTATGTCAAGCAAACAGTTATCTTTTACCAATAAAAATAAATGTCATGTGACCAGAATCCAGCATAAATGTCATAGTATGATGTAATGAAAGAATCTAAACGAAGCCTTATCCAGGATTTGAACCTAGGACCTCTGGTTTCGCAGCACACTGTATTGACCACAACATGTTGACTGAAACTGAAATACAATGGCGGAATATATGTACCTAGGTACGATAAGAAGCCTTTCTGGAGGCATGTGATGAAGAGATTTGTTGCTGCTGAGTTTTATCTTAACAACAAAACGTACTAATTCATAAATATTATAGAAAGGCGACGTACAATAACCGAAATAGAATAAATAATGTATGAATCGTATTGTCTAAGTCATATTGAATCAATTTGTTCGGGAATGCAAACCAGGACGGTTTTAAAAACCAAAGTGGTTAAATAAACATGTTTCGATGTTTCTATCTCACTGATCATTTGGAAATTAATATTCTACAAGAAAAAGTTCAATAACAAGCCCATATTTAATGTGCTATTACATTACGTGCATGACATCACATTGCGTTACAGCATGCAATTTTAAATAGTGTGATTCACACACACACACACACACACGCACATACACTCCCCCCACGCACATAAAGGTAAAGTTGCCCAGCGCATTGAAAGCTCACGGGGGGAGGGGTGCGTTGGAGGTACAACTCCACATGTTCACAATCTCGGCCATTTGTGGAGGTGTGATCAGCACCATTCTCCTGCCACCTTCACTCCCATGGTTGTCCCCAGGTGCTCATTGTTAGGGGCTAGGTGAACCCCACATAGAACCACTCCATGCAGGGATATTGTTGGGAAATTTTCCCCCTGAAATCGCCCACACCGGGAATCAAACCCTGGTCTCCTGCGTGGCAGTCAGTATATATATTTTTTATATAATGTGTTTGTGTATGTGGACGCGCGCACTTTTATTTACTGGTTGCGGATACATTTCATATTGATAAAGAAAACTTAGAATGTGGATATTCCCAGGTTGCTCCCTCCCCCCTTCCTTTTACACGGAACACTGTACTTAAGTATAATGTTGCAGTCAGTCCGAGGGCAGCGCTACCTCCAGCACTTGCAAATTACATGGAACTGCGTAGGCGGAGAAAGGGAATGCATTATACACTGTGAGATCATCGATGCTCTTGGTCCTGGTAGGTGAGGTTGGGCAGTCCAGAGATTAAAGTTTGCATCAACACCTTTATTAGAGATGATGCAATATTCTTAAAATCTGAACCGAAGCTATTAATTTTCTTTCTCCAAGTGTACGTGTGGTCAGTGTCTTCTATAGGCACTGTGTGGATTGGAGGGAGCCTCTGTCCTTAAAGAAACAGTGATTTTGTGTAAATGATTCACTGCCCTCTCACCTGAATTCAGGTGGTTAGGGCAAGAATGATTTAGCTCCCGCGTTGAGAAGTAACTTTTAATCCTTTAAGGTCCCGTACTTGTTCGGTAACTAGTCACTGAGCTTTTATTTTCCTTGTGGGAAGCTCAAGATGAGGTAGGCATGCGCTACAACGTGCGCAGTAGCCAGTTTGGCGCTGGAGAGCAGCGAGTGGGAGTGGCAATGCGTGCAACGTCACATTCACGACTCGCATTTAACTTGCGCATAAGATGTTTTGGAAATAAGACAGCTTCAGTATTCACATGGCCTTTAATCACATCGGGTTTATAGGGACGATGTGGCTACAGGTCCGAGTCTTCCCCGAAGTTAAATTTGTTTGAAAGAGACACAAAGTGGAAAAAGAATATATTTCAAGTGTGGTAATCTGATATAACTTGGCCTAAAAGTTACAACTGAAATTGTAGTTAGAGGCTATCACAACGTTGCTAGGTATTAGATGTGGAAGTCCTCTTTTACCAGATGTTTCCATATTTTTTGTGCAACCCTTGTACATGGTGTGTATGATTTATTTACGACGGGTTCATCTTGCTTCAATAAAGCCCCTGCGCATGCGCCAGAAATGAGACTACGAGCCTGAGGCTACCAGAAAAAGAGTAATAAGTCGTTTCGGAGAACGAAAAGGAGAATTCTCATCTGACCCGCTGTGCGTAGCTCGAACGAAACGCTCGCTTTTATGACCCGACGATATTTTCCAAGAGGCCGTTTCCCGACTACATATGTAGCCCGCTTTTTTATAAGTGTCCTCCTCATGCTTGCAGCTGAGGCCTTTACGAATTCCTTACTTCGCTTTCTCTTCTTGAACATAAACTTCAATTTTCCGCGGCGGGATATAATTTTGATGTTCTGGGTCGTTGCCCCATCCTTCCCCCAGTGGTACGCTATTTTCCGTCTCCGATTACGAGCAGGGGACCTTTAAGAATCTTATTTTTACTTGCTTGCTTTTAAATGAAAGTTGAATTTCATGTCCGGCTGTTTTCACTGTAAATTTCGCTCATCGCTCTCACGTCAGAGTGAGAGCATGGGCGTCGCCAGATTTTTTTTGCGGGGGTAGCAGGCTATTGATACAACTTGAATAGTAGAAAGAACAACAGTAATAATAATAATACGTATTATTATGTTTAAGACTTATACAAAAATAACTATTGGGCCTCTCCGATGGCGCAGTGTTAGCGTTGTCGCCATGTAATCAAGGGGTCCCGTGTTCGATTCCCGGTGGAGGCACATAGTGGTTCGGATCCCCCTTTAAACTGTAGGCCCAGTCACGATTAGCCTTACTGTGCATAAAGTGGACTTAAAACATCAATTCAATCAATCAAAAATAACTATTAGCTATAAACTAATAAAAATGAATCAATTTATTATTAGTACTTCTTGGAGAGACTTTTCTACTCAATCTACCAGATCCATCACAACTTTTTAAATGCTTTCTGAATTTTCTTTACTTAAACAGGTTCCTGTATTTTACATTCAATTTTGTCGATTTTTGTTCGAATAATAACTGACTGAACTTTATTTCCATTATCAACAATAAACGTAACAAGCTTCCTGATTTTTGGTAACTTGAAATGAACAATGCCAATTTCCACGGGGGTCGGCGGACCGGTTCGACCCCGCCCCCCCCCCCTACCGACGCCTATGATGTTTTCTATTTTATGTGGCCGCCTTTTTATGCCAGGGCCGTAAGTACGGAAAGTTCTTGGCCCGGAAGAGCTCAATAAACAATAAGTACAATGAAATATTTTGTAGTGAGTAATGAATACGGCTTCTATTGAAGTGTTTTTCAACCTCCGTGATCCCAACAATTTTACTCGTAAATACCTTTCTACTTTTTTTCTTTGAGGAACTTACTTAACTCGTGTGTAACAACATCTAATCGAGTATGAATGGATTCTATACTTGATGTCGAAGAGCAAATCCTTTACAAGTGGGATTATTGGAAGATTTTTTTTTCTTAATTAACCAGATTGATTTTAGTTTAACATCTTCAAAAGAAATCAATTATTAACCAGATTGATTTTAGTTTAACATCTTTAAAATATATAAATTGTATGGATCCAACGAGTTTATTGTTTAACTTTTGTTTTTAGCATGGCTTGTATTCTTAACACCCATGACAACACAAGTGTAACATCCGCGACACAGGATTCTTTGAGTTTTGAATTTAAGAATATTTTCAAAAATATTAAAACATTTAGGATTTATTTTGTTCTTTGTACGTAACACAAAAGGTTCATTAATTCAGGGGCTAGAGTTTTTTTTTCATATTTTATTTTATTTTTTTTATTTCTCAAGTTCTCCATCTGCGAAGATGGTTCATAAATTTGTTAACACTCGTGACGACATATTTCCTTCAATTTCTCGAACAAGGTTTTATTTTAGTTCGTTTGAGTTTGGCTGCAGGAAGTTATTTCTGTTTCTGTTACTATTGGGAAAGAAAAGTAAGTCACACTAACTTTACAGTTCGAAAAAGGAGGGAAAATGTAGTTCCCGTGGCAAAAGGATTGGCACAAAGGTGTGTTGCCGCCCATGTTGTAACAAGAGCCTCAAGATGATGGTGAACAATTTCGCGTTGGCACCAAAACGATGTTCTGTTACTTGTAAGGAAATGCTTGGTGTTACTTGACACCACTCTCTCTACGTAGCATGAATCCAGTGATCCTCGGACGTCCGTCTGACATTGAAGCTTACACGGAGCGAGAGATTCCGTTCGTCACGATCAACTTGACCCACAAAGACGAGCCGCGGGGGTTCTTGGAGAAAGTGGTTTGGAAGCCGTCTGGAGGAGCTTTCGCCAGTAGTCGGTCGGCGAGTGCCGCGACCACATATGCGTTCCTTGGGTGATGGATCCGCCCCTCTCGGTGGTGCGTGCGAGTGCGTGCGTGGGTGCGTCTGGGATGTCGGTGGAAGATGCCTTCGGACGATAGGGAGCCGTCGGCCGATCAGCTGCGGGCCATCCTCATCTCGAGAGATCAGGTGAGAGTGAAGTGATGCATCTTCAGAGTGCGTGCGTGGCCTGGTGTTTCAGGAAGCGAAAGAGTGCGTGTGCAGTAGGAGTGTAAGGGATGGCACTCCCGGGAAGACATTCAAATGACACGTAGTGAACGTGGGCTAACGAGGCTGTGGCGTCAAAAAGTACAACCATTCTAAACCTATGTGACGTGTTCGCGTTTTGCCTCGTTCACGATTGATTCGGCTTATTGTCGACCTGCGTGTCCAAGTAGTTAAAACAGCGCCCTACGATACCCGGCTGTGGCGTACGAAGGGCGCTGAAATTGTACAAGTGGATATTACATAACTGCGTTCTAGGGGAGGGGGACGACGGAATATTCAAAAATATTCCACAATTACCATTTCTAACCGTCTGCAAGTTGTTAAAAAACAAAAAAAAATTGTAATCGGGGATCAGGTACACCTTGGTTTTTCCAGAGTTCTTTTGCTACATTCATTTGAACATTTTGACGTTCTCAAACCCCATCAGAGTCCCCTCTGCTTACGAATTATGTCACGGGTCCCGGGTTCGAATCCTGGCCTGGGCATGGATGTTTGTGAGTGTCCCTTCATCAATTTCATCATATCATCACTAGGGCTGAGTCGATACCACCTTATACCGATGCCGATACTCTCACCGATTCCCACCCAATTAAATCTCCGATAATTAAAGGTTGTTCAAAATGTTGATTACTATTCGTGTGTAAATATTGCACTCTAATTTCATTAATTAATTTACCAATTTAGGAATTACATCAGAATATTAAAATACATTTTAATAATCACAAAATCCAATTCTTTACGCAAAATTGGGGCAAAATAAAAAAAAAGTTTGAATTTTACATAATTGTCAAAATAATTAGACTCCTCGAGAGTGCCACGCGGCATTTTTGTAGACCCCCTTGATGAAAGTTCAAAATACTGGGAAAATTTCAGGAAATAAATTGCAAAGATACTTTCCGATACCAACACACGGTATCGGTATTGGCTCAGCCATTAATCACTCATCCTCATCTTCGCGGTTAGCCAAAACTGGCAGGAAAGCGAAGTAAAATAAACCGAAACAATCATTCAAATTTAAATCATGATCTGTTTCGTTCCTTTTTTTGTAAAGAACAAGCAGACTGTTACATTTTAACAGTACGACAATAGTCAATTTTACGGTCACTTCTGACGATGTACGTAGGACGGTCACAGTGGATACGCTTGGTTGATAGATACATCCTGAAGAAAGATTTTGGGAGGTGTACGGTGCATATATTAGGCTCTATTTTGCAGTGGAAGTGAATAATGGCGACCGTGAATGAATGAGGGATTGGTCGTAGAAGCGTGAAAGCAGCCAATCATCCGTGTCCTCGTCAGCCTTTGAAGGATCAAAGGTTGCTGTTAGCGAGGCCATCGCTACTCCAGAGGAATTTGATATCCCTTGGGCGTTGAAAGGCTACCAGCCTCCAGAGTGTAGTAACACGAGTCTTGTGCAAAATCGTTGGCCTTGGTTTTTCATTGTCCTTTAGTGCCCATCATCATACGTTTCCTTCGTCGCGGTTCACGTAGACGCAGCGCCGCCCTACACTGTTAAAAGTAAACTTTACAATTTACCATTAAAATTTAACAGTCTGATTGTTTACGAAAACGAACCCAAGTGTTTTTCCGGCCAGGACCAAAGCCCCCATCTTCCTCGAAGTATGAAATGTTCTAACGTAAACCTATAAAAAACAGAAATTTACATTAATGGTTTTTCAATTTTGTAAGAATTTCGATTTTGTATAAATGAATGGGTTGTTTATCGAGAAAGGCAGGCTCCACAAGTCTGCAGTCTGCAGTAGTTGGTAATCTTAGTTTTATAACAATTGATGCAAGACTACCAGACGTCCCACCCAGTATAGTCTGGAGTCTGGACACTCTATTCTTTTTAATTCCTGTCCCGACTTTTTCGAACCGCAGTCGTGATGCGAAAATCCCCCCCCCCCCTTTTATTGTCATTCACATTCAGGCATGATCTCCATTATAATAATCATTGCTAATAGTATAATTTAATTTATAAATATATTATTTTCTAAACATAGATTTATCATGGCTGTTCAATGGTACTGGCAGTAGAAGATTAAAGGAAATTTTTAAACACTTGACCATTTGAACACTTAAATATTTGAAAACATTTTTAATTTGCGTAATATGGTCCTATCCCAATACTACTGAGAATTGAACAATAAGCACCAAGCTGTACACCCTGTAGCACTTTGTCTGTAAGCGACTGTGTTGCTGATTGTCGGGGCGGGGCGGGGTGGGAGACATTCGATAAGTTGATTTTTCTCTTACTTTGCGCCGCAATAGCTGCAATACTATCTTATAGCGTTGGTGGTCACATCTAATACTCCAATAGGTTTTCGGGGTCTTCTCTTTGTTCCACATTTTCGGATATATCGGATATACCCCCTCCCCTTTCAGGAAATCCTGGATACGGGCCTGCCGTTTTTCTATTTAAATTTGAATATATTGTTTTGCATTAAGATAGATAATTATTATAAATTGCACCATAAATGTGCTTTTAGAAACTGAATCACAGATTAGATTAGCTATGTGATGACCGTTAATACTTCAAAAAAACGGTCATGATCATTTTTTTTACGGTAGTTTGATGGCGGTCGACATTTTACAGTGTATCAAGATTTTGCGAATTGTGGATGTGTTACATTAGCAGTAATTCCCCCCAGGAAACCCTTGCTCTATTTCAGACTGACCCGGCCTCGGGCTGATTGCTATAATATATTTTGCGGTTTGCTGCACGAAACCTTTAATGGACCTTGGCGAGAGCCGTAAAAAGTTTTTTGTTTCCAAGGTTGCCTCCTCTGCAGGCCATAATTCCCCTTTTCTGTTTATGGCATGGAGAGAAATCTTTTCGCTTCAGCTGAAAGTGCTTGACGAACGATCGTTTGTATGCATAATTTTGTTTTACTTCCACTTTATGCACTCGTAGACTAATCGGGACTGGGCTTGCAGTTTACAATTTGATGGGAACTACCGTTGAATGTGCCTCCACCGGGAATCGAACCCGGGATCCCTTGATTGCGTGAGCAGGATTGTCCATACTCCCATCGGGTAAACCCTTTTATGTGGGTGTCACAAAACAATTCCTTAAGTACCTAACTGTTAGATAGGATACCGGGCGGACAAGGGTGTGATGGTAACATTAAAATGAAAAATTACACGGTCTCATAAATAATAATAATATAAACGTTAACAATTAATACGTTATAATTTACAGGGCTATTCATCATAAAATAAAATATGCAAATTAATTAATATTGTTGTGGTTACACAAATAGGTAAAAATAATGGAGTAAAAATAGTATGCATGATTATAGCGCGTATTCATTAACTAGCTTACGTGTAGCTAAGATCGCTCAAATTTCTATAACAACAACTGTCCTGACAAGGAAATTGATGTCAAAAAATTTTAAGAAATGAATATTTGTTGAATAATAAAAAAGGATGTTAGGTCCAATTCAATGAAGAGTAAAGTTCCTGCTTAATATTTTAAGTAGCAGAGTGCATAAATCTTAGGTACTGTCAGTTCAAAGCTGTATGATCCCAATGTAGTCCTTGTCTTCCTGTAAGTTCGGCGGAAATAAATAAATTACCCTCGGTTATGTAGGAAATTCTAAACACGTTTATTTTGATTGTTTAATTTTAGTACTTGGTAAGTACTAAGTACCCCTGGGCCCCTTCTGTATACGTCAGTGTCCACACTGTTTATAGTTGACAATGATTTCCCTAGATTGTAACAAATCAATTTTCAACGTGCGGAAATAATATTAAGAAGTGCAAAATTACAACTCTTTAAAATTAGTTACGGGAATTTGTTGCAATAAAGCGTGGAAAATAACGCCGTTTTGCCGCACAAAACGTTACATTTTGAGGGGAACACAAACGAAAAGCATGTTCACATCCCTACGCATTAGTTATTATAATGGCCCCTGCTCGCCGCATCTCATTTGGAAGCAAGAGTTGAATAACACGGGCAAGAAGCGGCAGCGGGAGATGAAAAAAGCCAGCTGAGGCTGCTGGTTGTAAACAAGTCTGGCCATCTGTGCTACTTTGATCCGTTCGTTCATCTCCTTTCGCTCGGACCGGCCTCTGCTTCCGCAGGGTTGCCAACTCTAGCAAGATGTCGCTGAATCTGGGAAATTTCTTCAGGTGGTTCTTGGCGACGAATTCAAAGAATATATATTCCCAGATATATTTTATTACCTGCGTCGATACTTAAAGGGATGTTCAGACCCATACACCTTTTTCATGTTTCAATGTAGCTTGAACCGTAGATTTCTTCTACACTAAGAAATTGACTAGCCGCTGCCATACATCTACCGTAAAAATAGCTCTTATAAATTATTAACGGTTATTACTTAGTTAACCTAATTAATGTAATTTTAATGATTAATTTTCTAAAAACATATTTATCGTTATCTTTATGCATGATCAACCGTTTAACGATAGAATATTGTAAATTTTACAATAACTAATAACAATATAGTGTAAAAATGGTCGTGACCGTTTTTAAAGCATTAACGGCTATTACGTAGTTAACTAATTAGTATCATTTTAATAATTCACGCCCTTATACGTATATATTAAATATGTATATACATGCATACATACATATATACATACATACATACATACACACACACCTCATATATTTAAATTATAATGGAAATACCAACCCTTTTTACGTCAATTTTAGGACAGCATAGATTAAATAATCGTTGCTCGAACGAAATCATTCGATAATGTTAATCCATTAAGTTTTGTCAATTTTAAATGATCAATTATGAATTTTCAGTACTAGGTTCTCATATTTAGATTAGTTCAAATATAAGTGTGTCATTTTTAGGGGAAAAAGTAACTCGCGTTGAGATAAGGCATACCCAAAATCTGCAATTATACCCTATTTGAATTTTATCTTCTAATGAAAAACATATGTTATATTATTAACATGAGATTTCCAGTTAGGGGATTTTTCTGTGGAGCTTTAGAGACTTCCGCGTTTAGGGGTTTGAGAACACTGTTCCAGATCCACTTTGCGGAGGGTATTCTCGCTGTTGCAGACCGTGACAGGTGCGTTTTGTCTCGTTTCTCTTTTTTCCTCTCCTTCGACTCTTTAAGTTTCTCTCCATCCAGTGCATAATTCTCCAAACGCCTGCAGCATTTACTTCCCTAAAGAGCGAAGACTCTTGGCGCATCGGCCTTGCGTTTGATTTCCAATTCTTTTCCCTTCTGTCTGAAATGTGATGAAAGTCCCCGCGTACCTCTTCCCTCCTGCCGAGGATATTGGATATTTCGCAGAGTGGGGCGGGAGAGCCTTTCAGCCATCCATCGGAGAGCGCAATGCGATATAGGATATGGATTCGAATATTTTCTGCAGAAAAGCTTCGAGAAAGGGCGCATATTTCTTTTCCTGGAAAGAGAATCAGCCAAGGGCCCTTATTAATCACAATAATGCCTTCGCGCTGTAACCCTTTGAGTCGAGTTGTAATGTCTGTCTCGTTCTCGCCCTCGTCTAATATACAGGGTGCAGCAGAAGTAACGCCCTTTTACAGTTGCTTGTGATCTTTAGTGTATTTTGTGACAATTACGCGTGTTTAAGTACAGTTAGGCAAATTCCAGTTACCACATGAACGGAATTATGTAATATGTACACCGACCGGCAATAACAATACTGGCTTCCCTGCAATGGGTTATGTGTGTTGTATAACTTTGCGGCATATTGCAGGGAAGCCAGTATTTCAGGAGTTAGGTGTCGCATTTTTTATTGCCGTTGGCCGAGACAGTCACATACCCTACCATCCACACTCAAGCAAGCCATACGACGTAATTCTTCGTCAATGTCAAACATTTCGTCCCGAATTGTCTCTTGCAAATCATCATTGGTTCGGAGTTTGGCCTGGTACACAAGATCTTTAAGGTTCCCCAACGAAAAAAGAAATAGGTAGGTGTTAGATCTGGCGATCGAGGTTGCCACTTCGTGGGCCATTTTACATCAAGAAATCTGGAGAAACGAAGATTTCTAACTCAATACGTCAGACACAATTAAAACATTTCAACAATATCACTTTATAATTCACTTGTGGTAAAAGGACGTCAGTTCTGCCCCACCTTGTATGAACATCCGTCTTGGTCTCGAAGGCCAAGTGCCACTTGGGCTAAGAAACCTTTTATTTATCTAGTTTATTTTCTTTCCGGGACACGACCACCCCCTGTCCCCGTTCGGTGCCGTTACTGCCATTTTTCAAACTATCCTAAAGGAAGTAAAGAATATAATACTGATTATTGAATTATGCATTATTGTAAGTAGCTTGTTTACTTCCTTGTTGATTTCAGTATGTGTTTGCGGGCTTATGTTATTCTAATTAATGCAAATTTATTTTCCTTGCAGGTAAGAGTTTTGCCAACATACGGATATGCTTGTGGTAATGTACAATGTTCTTTTAATTTTATTATTTTGATTAAATTAATCTTAATATAATAGCTTAACCTATTTGAAACTTTCATCAAGGACTGTGGCTAATGTACACGATCGATTTTCCATTTCGGAAGCCAGCTCGGTGCCTGAGCGCTTGTCGATGTCGCTACCGAAGTTCCCGGGTTCGAGTCCCAGCCTTGGCATAGGTATTATTAGTGAGTGTCCCGTCCTCAATTTCATCTAATCATCACTCATCGTCGTCTTCGTCATTAGCCAAAAGTGGCAGAAAAAGCGACTCCAAAAAACAAGAATAGAACAAATGTGATTTCCCATTTAAGAAAAACTTGTAGAATTAACGTATGCTAAAAGTGTGTTCAGAATAGTCTTGAGAATATCAGGAAATGCTTAAAAAGTCAGGGAATTTGTTTTGGCTGCACCTGAGTAAAGAAAGGGAGAGGATAGAAGAGTTTACAGGATTCTTGTTGGGAAACCTGATGGTAAGAGACCTGTAGGAAGACCAAGACGAAGATGGATGGATAACGTTGAGGTGGACCTGAAGGAAATCGGTAAGGATGGAAAAGATTTGATTGATCTTGCCCAGGATAGGGACAGATGAAAGGCTTGTGTTGCTGCAGCCACAAACCTTCGGGTTTAAGAATGCTAGACAGCACCTGATCAGCTTTCGCAGTCGCCTTGCAATCAAGAGGGGCCCGGTAGAGGCACATTGTCCCGATCAGCCTCTCGGTGCATAAATTTGACCAAGAACAAACTTGGCGTCGCTTTCCTGCTAATCGCGACGACGAGGATGAACGATGATTGATATTTAGTTGATGAAAGGACACTCTGTCCGGACCCGGCACTCGGCGCACCTGTCCACCGTGGCGGTCACGCTGTTGAGGCCAAGATTTTTCGGGTGTCTCTCCAAACGGGCCAAGGCCGCCGGAGCCTCTCCTACGTGTCGGGTCGTCAACCTGGCTACCGAGGTTTCACCTCCTCCTTCCGTCTTCAGAAGGAAGGGCCGGACGCTCTCGCGCCGTTTGAGGCGTTGGGAAAGCGCTCCGTCGCTTCGCCCACGTCCACAGGGGTCAGCCGGCCTCGTTGTCGGATCACGGACCTTGGCGACTGAGGGAAAGGGAGATGCTTCTCGCTTTCATTTTGAGCAATGCTCTGGCTCACAATCCTCATATAGAGTTCCCACTGACCTAGATTTCCTGGAGAAGTGAGGGAATTTTTGGGAGTGGAAAAAAATCCATGATCCTGACAAAGTAAGGAAAAAAAGAACATTTTTTTCGTACTTACAATTAAGACAACTTTTTACTTAAACCAATCCTCTTTATAAAATGTTTTTATACTTTTGTTGCTGACCTTGATCACTGAGCGCTGCAACGCCAAGGGTCCCTGGTTCGAAATCCGGCCCGGTTCATTGTGAGTATCCCTTCATCACTCATCCTCACCTTCGCGATTAGCCAAAAGTGGCAGAAAGGCGACGCTAAGTATATATCAAATCAAACTTTTTTGTTAATTTGTAACAGTGCTGATTAAATTTGGATTCTGTTGAAAAGCAATTGCAGTTTAACACTTAAAATTTGGATTTTGTCATTTAAAAGCACCACAGAATGGTCTGGGAATGTATCGTTAAATTGCCTGGAAAAGTCAGATTCTTTATTCAGCTACAATCAGTGGGAACTATATCACAGATCATAATGTATTTGATTTGCTTCGAAGGCCGGATTACATGCAAGCTGCTGATTGCATCATGCATTAAACGGAGGCTTTGAGAGACCACTGGCCTCTCGGCAGGTTTACGATATTTCAATAGCATAATTAATTTTCTGGGCGCTTATGCAATAAGTGAAAATATCAGAAAGTGGTTCTCTAGAAACATCCTTTCTCGGTGCTGAAGTAAATTCTGAAAATCATCTGTCGACTGGTTGTCGAGATAATCATGACAAAGTTAGCCCGTAAGCTTACACTGGCTTGACGGGAGAGTGTTTAAATTTTCGCCAGGGTAAAGCTCACCTAAATTTTATGGCAACGATTGTAATGTTGTTTTTTCCCTCCAGGAGGTGGGGTTGGGGAAGGCGGTGTTATCGCAATACACTTGTTTACTGATCCAGGAAGTGGAAGCTGGATCACTCTACACCGCGTGCTGCGTGTGCAGCTGATTTCGTCGCCCGCTGTCGCTGCAGTAACACGCTCCGCCTGAGTTAATAACCACGGGTATCGCCACGTTGTTTCAAGCAGCGCGATTAAATAGCTTTTAACAGTCCTCCTCTGCAGTGGTTGGATTCCTGACAGCTGGTACTTGATGGCCCACATATGGCTCCTGGTTTTTCCCTTTTTTTTTTCTGTTCCATCGGGCGATGGGTGTGGAGAATCCTGGCCACGCTTCCTAGATCTTGGCTGGGAAGTCAAATGGAGTGGTATTGTTCCCGCAGTGTTTCCATCTGCGGTACTAGAAGGCTAATTTGGTGCAGTCGTGTTCTTTGATACCATATCGTTTTTGAAATGGTTTGGTTTTAAGCGGTGTTAGCAGGGTGTTATTTGAAGTAGGGGGTGAGAGGAAATCCCTCATAGTTACTGCATCACCCTCTGTGGTTGGACGTTTTGGACATTGAAGAATGTTATATTTGTTAAAATTAGACTGGAAAAGCTTACTCCGAATAAGGAACCAAGGATTCATCAGTGGAAAATATTCAGGTGGGTAGACAGATCTGCTAAGGCCTTATTCATTAGTTTAATTAATGGCTGGTTTATTCCTGCAGGTGTTACCATTTGTAATTATTTGTTATTTTGAAAGGTCCTGGTGTTGAGTAATGAGAGCACGATTGCAATTAATGTGATATGTAAATAAATAACTTAGTAATGTAATGTAATACATTCATTATGTAATGTTGTTTCTGGGGGACATAATAATAAGTTACCTAGGTATAATATACATAATATAATTATATCGATGTTTCAAAAGAAGCAAACTCCTTGCCGACCATATATCTGGAAAATGGCGGAAAATACAAAGAAAACTACAACCATTCAACATTTTTATGAGAAAGATGAAAAATCAGATGTCTTGCTCTGCTGATCAATGTATCGTTTTAGCCTGTTCATCCTTAACGTCGCGATTAACCCAGTAGGTCCAGAGTTTGATGCCCGATGGAGGTACATAGTTGTTCGGATCCCATCGTAGGCCAAGTCTCGATTAGCCTCTCTGTGCATAAATTGGACTCAAATCAAATCAACCCAATACATAGAAATTCGAAGTGAAATAACCTAAATTGAAAGAAAGAGAAGCCAATATGTGACAAGAACTGACGATACGTCACAGACACTAGCACACACATGTATAGAGTGACCTAACGACTATGTTACCCGCTGGCCTCGTGGCAGAGTGGTTAGCACAGCACGCTACGACGCCAGGAGCTCCGCGTTCGAATCCATTCCTGGGCATGGGTGTTCTTTGTGGAAGTCACGTCATCATTCATCCTCATCTTCGCGATTAGCCAAAAGTGTCAGAAAAGCGAAGTAAAATAAACCATCAATAAATCAATCAAAACTACGAATGTTAGCCCAGGGACACTAATTGTATCAAGTTTGTTTTTGAGTGGTGTTTATGAGTCCACTTCATGCACAGATAGGCTAATTGGGACTAGACACCGCTATGTGCATCCACCGGGGATTGAACCCGGCACCTCTGGATTACAAGGTGACAGCATTACTACGAAGCCAGCGGGAAGGCCCACACATTACTTTTAGTCTCCATATATTCAGTATTCCCAACTGGATGAAGGAAGTCGTGTTTCTCTCAAGTTTATATTTTGCCAGGAAAGCGATTGTGACGTAACAGTTGCCAGGCTTCACTGCTCGCTTACTGTGGTTGGAGTCACTGCCGATGCAGGCTCGTTTCTCTGTGTGTCTGAGAGAGAGAGAGAGAGAGGATGGTGGGAGGGGGCAAGTACGTGTGTGTGTGTGTGTGTGCAGAATTAGATTGGGGCCAGTGTCTATCATGCCCGCTGTGTGTGCGGAAGTGGTGATGTGCTTCACGTTCCGTACGACTTGGCCGAGCGAGCCGCTCCGGATCTGGCCACAGTGAACCATGTGACAGAGGGCGCTATCGTCCGAAAAGACGGAAGGAAGAGCCGGCATGCAGGATATGAGGTTCGTTGATTTGTGAAGTCCACTTTCATTTGTTTCGACCTGTGCGTCCCTGTGAAACAAGATTTGTTTTTGCGACAGCGTTGTACTGTTGTGCGCAGCTCTGAATAGCATTGTGATTAATATAGGCTGACCATATTCGCCAGGAAAAACCGGGACATTTCAGTTGAAACTTTACTTCAGCACTTACCATTCACTGTTTTCAATTCGGCAGCTGCAAAACCACGCCTAGATATCAGCAATGTTAAAGAAAAGGAACGTCTACATTACGCAAAGTAATAATAATAATAATAAATAAAATAGTAAAGGCTCTGCAAGTTAACGATATTTCAACATTAAATGTAATTAATTTTCCGGATGTTGATGCACTAAATGAAAATGTCAAACAGTGGTTCTCTAGAAACATCTTTTCTCAGTGCTCAGGTAAAAAATTTAAATTATCCGTGGACTTGTTCTCTAGATAATCGTGACCAAAGTTATCCTGTAAGCTTACACTGCTTGACGAATCGAATGTTCTAAACAAATTTTAGATTGTGAGAGAAAATTATGATAACACTGCTGCATTCCTGTACGTACAATGTTAGGACCTACTAAGTACAACGGGACTGACCCAAGTATTCCTTTGGAAGTTTTAAGTTAAAGGCTACTTTGTGCACGGATAGGCCAATCGAAACTGGACCTGCAGTTTTAAAATTGGCTCCGAACCACTTTGTGCCTCCACCGTAGATCGAACCAGGGACATCCCGATTTCAAGACGATGACGTCACCACGTCATTGGATAGGCGCAACGATTATGTTCATCAGATGAAGACAATGATTATTTTAGATGTTTCGTTTATGCGTTAAAATCAAGCGTTACAAAGAATCCCTCGGGGGAAAAATCGGGATATCTCGGAACGTAGCGTTTCTGAGATCGTGGGAGACAAATTTCCATGGTCCAGTTCTCTTCGATCGGGGGCCTCGGGTTCGAATCCTGGCCTAGACATGGGTCTTCTTCAATTTCAACATAACACCCTCATCTTCGCGATTAGCCAAAAGTGGCAAAAACGCGAAGTAAAATAAACCTTATCAATAGACGCGTAAATATGCAGGGTCAGTCTCGATCAGCCTCTGGGCATAAATTGGATTTCAAGACAAACTTGCTCTGTTATACATTAGAGACGAGCGTGTTTCACTTTTTCTGGTCCAAGCGCTTGAAATGAGAGAGTTTTAACGCAGCTCCATGGTCCATGTAATTATCGACTCGAGTTTCCTCGATAAGCCATGAAGCAGCACCGTTTCCTCAGTTAGCACATTGTTCCTCGGTCGATTTCCTGCTGGAATTCGGGGTTTTATTGTGTTATGGGGAAAGGAACTTGTAATTCTGACGTAATGCATAACCAATTGCAAGGCATGCATTATTAAAGGAAGGAGGAAGGTTAGCTGGAATGGGAAGAAAAGACACCAGATAGCCACAGGCCTTAGAAGCCAGGGACGAGAGTCGAATTACTTTCGGAACATCTCCAGTCTGTTTAGCGAGCCTAGTGGGTGTGTAGAGCCTGAGCAGTGGGCTTAGCGATAGGTTCTGTGTTGAGATGACGTCAGCGGCTCGCTTCGTTGATTGGCTGCTTCGAGAGTTGTGACTCGTTCCGATGCTTTAAATGCATAACAGCCAAAGATGTTCCGGAAATATTGCGTTTGTCTCTTTCTGCTCTACGATATGTGTGTGTGTGTTTTGTTTGTTTGTGTGTGTGTGTGTGTGAGCGCGCGTTTCTCTTTCTTTCTCTGCCCCAGTGTCCGCCTCTTTCTCTCTCTGTTACGTGTGTTACGACCCCTCATGCAGACTCACAACCTATTACGTCAAACATTTTGGCGGGAACCAAAGTACCACTTGGATTACAATTCGTTTTCTAAAAGCCTGTCACTTCAAGCGATTATTGGCTAAGTCGTCTCTGCCGACTTCCGTGGCAGAGTGGTTATCACAGCGCGCTACGACGCGAGGGATCCCGGGTTCATCCAGGCGTGGCATGGGCGTTCGTTGTGAGTGTCTGCATTATCACTCATCCTCAACGTCGCGATTAGCCAAAAGTGGCACAAAGGCGACGCTAAGTAACAAAAATCAAGTCAAATGAAATTATGTCATATCTGTAATTGCGCATAGTCAATACCTTTATACCACAAAGTTCGAGTAGACTGTTTACACTTAACCTCATCAATAGTAGGTCATGGACTGCACCAGCACCACGGTCACAGGATAGCACCATATTGCAATTAATACACTTTATCCTCACACACTAGGAATACTAGTGTGTGAGGACTAAAGTGTCATTAATTGCAATATGGTGCTATACACTGTGCACCGTGGTGCTGAGTGCCAGATCCATGACCTAGCAGTGATGACGTTGCAAACAGAGAGAGAGGCCTTGCATGTAAGAAGGCACCGGCGAAGCACGTTTATGCAGGATGGCATTTCGGTCTCTCTCAGATTATGTGCGGCCAGCGTGAGATGGTAGGGATTATTGCGGACACCGTTCACACATCCGAGCTTTTCACGCTCCCAGCGGGATTATAATCGATGTTTCCATTCTGTCACGCGAGGACATGTGGCGCGGGAGGATGCATCTGTTCTCCGAGCGTCACCATGGCAACCCACTAACGCGCGTTCTGTCGAGGATGCTGGCCGGAAACGCCGAGTGTTTTCGGCGACTGCGAACGCGAGATTCAACAGACGCGGCATTGTCCAGCCTCCAAAAGGCTGTTTGGCCTTGTAATTTGCTGTAACCCGAGCGGGAACATCGTAGATGTGCGAGGGTAAGTCAAAAACTATGTTTCCCGCGTAACAAGAAACATTTAGTGGCAACGCTCATCACCATGCAATCTAAGTGTCCTGGGTCATAAGTTATAACAAAACTAAAAGCGGTACAGCATGATAAGTACCACAATTTATCAATAAAAGTATATCAAATATGATGTCTTGTCTTGTTTAGGAGGAATGGGCATTGATTTTGTGACAGCTAGAACTTCCGTAAATCTAGAGCAATTAGCTGAAATTTGTATTGCAACCCAATCGGATAATGTTTTGCAAGACCAAAATTCTATTTTTGCTATGTTGCGCACACTATGCCATTGTCTTCAAAACACCGTAGAACAGTGGTACCCAACCTTTGCGACACCGCGGCCCGATATTTTTTTTAAGTCGATGCCCAGATCGCAATAATTTTACTCGTAAATATATTTCTAATTACTCTAAAAATGTATACAGTAATTAACATGTGGCATGTAAATTGAATATAAATAAATAAATTATGGCATAGTCATAAAAAGTAATTGTTCGATTTGGTTTAAGCTTGTTGATAAGTATAAAATTAACCTCCAACCCCCCCCCCCCCCCCCGGTTGAAACACAGTGGTATAGAATACATTTTAAGGAGCGCAAAGATTTGGACTCAAGACTTATTTTATGACTATTATTAGGGAGACAAATGTATGGTAAATAAAAACTGAGGAGAGCGGTAAATAAAATGTTAGATCAGCGGTATATACCAGCGGTGGAAAAACATATTGGTACACACTTTTTCATTATGAGAGGAAACAACATACAAAAGAGCTATACATTGATAAACTACTTCATTTTTATATACTGTACACATACACAAGTACTTAGCTGTCCAACCAGAAAGAAAACATCAACACAAAATCACCTGATTTCTAAATTGCATATCTCAAGTGATTTATTCATTGTATGTATTTAAAGGATATCCTTGCTGTCCAAGAAATAAAATAATGACTACTGCACATACACAAACACACGTTGAAAATCACAAGATGATAAACAAAATTCATTCATGAAATGACTGAACACAAATGACACCATTGTTTCCCTTGATGTGCGGGAACAGACTAATATTATCGCTGCTACAGCTAGCAAGTTCAATGAAACTGGAAGTTGAGTAGACATTCGGGGGAAGAAAGGAATGCACCTTGACAGGGAGCGAAGTTTTTGAGCTGAGATTATGTGGATGGGAAATTCCAATTTGCAACAGCGTCTTCCTGATGTGATAGAAGATAAGACGTTCTTCAGCTGCAAGTGTTAGGAAACTTTAAGCAAACGTTTCGTTACAAATCGACAGTTTGCGCTGACAACATCGATTTCCGGTTTTTGCGTGTTTTCTACTTAATTTGATGATATTTCGCGAAAAAGCGTTCATTTCGTGGAAAAGCACACATTTCGCATTACTTCGCGAATAAAACTCATGCATATTTCATCATTGAGGGTGTAGTTACGTGCAGAATGTTCAAAATTGCATCTTTCTTTCACATTTCGCGATTTCGCGCATCGCGAAAATTCAATGTTCCTAACTATTATGTATTGTTAATGGTTTGAAGGTTAAATTAATATAGCTGCTCCCGCGTAGGTTAGTCCTCTACTCTTTGGTGCTAGCGGCAATTTCCATGTTGACAGAGAATCTTGGGGCTAATTGCAAGAAACAGTGGCGGACCTTGTGGAAGGGGGATTGGTTGACAATTCGGTGTCTTCGGTAAGAGACACCCCCCTCCCCAACCCCCGCCCTTTAAAGCACTCAAACTAGATGCAGGTGATGATCTCGTGTTGCTTTTCAATGAAATGATTTAAAGTGTTAGAACACGGCGAACTTTAAACCTCCAAATCCTTGGAATATACATTTGTTGCGGTTGATTCGTGGAAGAGATATATATTTCCTGTGCTTTCAACCTTTCGAGTTATTTGTATACACAGTCGTACGATGGATGTAATCTCATCGTGGTATGCATAAAATCCTCTACGACATTGTCGTACTCAGGTTGCGGAATGGCCGAGAGGAGAACGTGCATGGCCCTTATCTCCCAAGAGCCATATTGCAGAATGACACGAAATACCAAGCATGCATACCACACATTACTGTCCCAGCAAGGAAAAGGGATCGAAATAAATTAACCACATCTGCACGAAAATCTGCCATCCCAGGGAGAGAAGTCTGTCCTGTCCAAATCGCAGTCTCTTCAGAAAAAGCACGCAAGTGTTTAAATAGATTCTACGCGTACGGATTACTCAGTTGTGTTCACCAAGTTCTGTTAATTACGAGACGAATATGCACCAGGTTGTTGAGGAAAGTTCACCCTATGCTGAGCTAGGCTAATCGGGACTGGGCGTACAGTTTAAAGGGCGCTGTAAAAAAATTGCCTGGAGAAATGACGGTAAGACCTTCACCATTTGACAGCCGTAAAAGTAATTCCCGTGACTGTTTTTAAAGTATTAAGCGTTAATTTCAATGATTCCGTTTTGAGTAATACAGGGTGTCCACAAATTATCTTTACAACTTGAAATCTAAATAACTAAATAATGGAACGAGGTATCTCAGTTTTGTTTCCTTCATTTAAAAGAGAAAGTCTCAAAGTTTTTTTTTTTACCACCTCAATGCATCTCTATGTGTGGCCCCCTTGTTGCCCGTAGGATATAAAAAAATGGCCAATGATTTTATTGTGCATAAGACCACACCACACAAGAACCTTTGGCGGTCGATTTCTCGAACCTCGTGAGGCTTTTCAGCCCCCCCCCCCCAAATTCGACAGTTATGCCTATTCAATCATTTATGAGAAAAGGAAACACACTGTGCCTTCTCCTGTGGAGTTGTCATTTTGTGGAAATGTGACCTCACATCTTCACCACTTACTAAATGTACCTGAAAAGACAGTAAAGAATACTTTGAGAGTTTCTTTTTTACATATAATTTGTGGACACCCTGTATATTTGTGGTGCACGTACCTGTTATTTATGATCATCATCTTCATTGAGTTGCTGTTTTAAGTCCACTTTATGCACAGTAAGGCTAATCGGGACTGGACCTACAGTTTAAAGTGGGATCCGAACCACTTGTGCCTCCACCGGGTATCGAACCAGGGACCCCTTGATTACAAGGCAAAGACGCTACCACTGCGCCATGGGGGAGGCCCTCATCATCTTCATGAATGATAAAATATTCGATTTTTTTTTTTTAAAAAAAAACTGACCTGTCCCGTTAAATTTATATTTAATTTCGACGGTAGAGTATTGTACAATTTACGGAAATTTCGAACAGTGTGGAATTCGAATCACTGTACAATGTTTCCACGCCGAGATCGAACCCAGAACCTCCTGGTTACAAGGGTACAGCGTTACCACAACTACCCTGACATGGAGACCAGCTAACATTGAAGATAGAAGCTTTGGTTGTCCAGTCTTACAAGTGATCCAGGTTCGATTCCTGGGTGGTTCCGGTAATGCCACCTCTATAAGCTGCTCTGGGATTCACCCAGCACCATTGTGCATCTGCGTAGAACCCTGGTAGATAACAGCGACTGGAGTGTAGTGCTGATCACATCACCTCCAAACCTGACTCTCGCGCAGGAGACGCGTGTTCGATTCGCGGGGTTGGTGATCTATGGTCGGAATTTTTCCGGTCTTGTCCCCTCTTAAATCGGCTCTGGGGCTCACCCAGCCTCAAATCAAAGGGTACCTGGAGGAAACCGTGGTTAAAGGCGGCCATAGCTTGGTGCTGATCATATACCCAAAATCCCCTGATGTGCCTTCATGGTTCTGTGCTATATGCACGGGGAGTCTGGTGTTGTGTGTGTGTGTGTCGACAGTGAGAATATTGAGATACCTATCGTACGCATCTAGAGAAGTGCCAAATTTGAGGAGATCAACATTATTGTTAAGTTTATGAAGTGATTATTGTTAGTTTTACACTTCTCAGGTAGTGGGCGGGCAATCGCTTCGTAACCCAACGGTGCCTTCAAAAAAAGTTCATTTCTTCGGTTTTCTTGTCGATTTGCAATCTCGCCTGAAATATGGACCAACAACTTCATTTGAATGCCGCCAGAGTGAGCGACGGACGTCCGTGGCTCGTAGTGACATCTCGAGGCCAAGGCGAGAACTGCGTGAAGCTGCAACAACCTTACCATAACGGCAGTCTCTCCAGCAACATGATTCCTGTTAATTAACTGCCGCTAATGGGCTTAATTGACGGGGGAGAATTTGGGAACTCCATGCAGAGGGCGTCACATTTGCAGCTTCAAGTGTTTGACGAGCTATCAAGCTGTCAGCGTGATGTACCATCTTCCGTTCTGTGTGTATATATGTATGTAATTATTATGCTTAAAAAATTGACTGAATGAATGTTCGTGGTTGACAATTAATTTTCAGCTAGGTTCGTTACAGCTCGTTTCATCACTCTCATCTCGTAATTTGATAATTATCTTTTACATTAAGATTATCATTATCTTGAAGTGATTGCAATGATAAAGACAGTGTATAAGCCCATTATTTTTATTACATCCACATTTTAACTCTCGTTTTTATTTATCGTAATTGTCAATTCTCTGATAATGCGCTGGAATATTGAACAGAACCTCTGATGTGCTGTACATTGAATATTTCTCCTTTCGTGGCAGATTCAAGCAGCTTCTTGCCGGCATCCGTGGCGGAGTGGTTAGCGCGCACTGCGCTGCGACCCTATAGGTCCCGGTTTCTAATATCGACCTGGGCACTCTCCGAGTGTCTCTTCATCAATTTTATCACATCATCACTCATCCTCATCGTCGCGGTTAGCCAAAAGTGGCAGAGACGCGACGCTAAATAAAAAGTTCAAATACCGTCCGGCGCTAGACCATGGGATCTTCGGTCTCCGCAAAAGGAAATTACCATCGTACAATGCCGTACGCAAGAGGGAAGAGCTGATGGGGCTACAGCCCCTCCGGAAATTTTGAGAAAATGAGCAACCTTTAAAACGAAGGTTAAAATTGTAATGACGAATTAAGAACGTAGCTACGTCATATCCACTTTTAGAATTCCAGCCCCCCTCCCCCGAAAAATCATACGTGCTCTAGTGTCTCAGTGAATGGCGTTTCGATTAATTAATGAACACACACACGCAAGAAGAAAAAAAAAACATGCCTATTCCGTGGCTCTATATAAAAAAGCCCCAACATCGAAGGGTCATTGAGAGTTCCGGGTTCGAATCGTGCAATGTCCGTCTCGTAAAGTAGTCTCCTTTTTGTATTATAATAATTACTATTTTATTAATTTTTTTGCACATGTTTTGGTGAAGCACTTTCCTTGTATAAAAAGTGCGCAAGGACAGGAGTAGAAAGTGAGTTTTGCTGGTTTTCAAAGCCGTATATTTGTACGTATACAGAAAAAAGTGGGGTTCAACTTACTGGAGCCCAAGGATGGTCCACTTTTAATAATTATAATTTAATTGTTAATATTTATTATTATTAAGGAATTATTTTAAATTATAACCAATAAAATTTTCTCTAAAAAAATTGAATACAAGTATTAGCTTGATATAGACCTTAGACCTACATTAATTATATTAATCATAACCATGTTTTTATATTTAATTGTACTAATTTTGAGATGTTTATTTGATCACACAATTATTGAAAATGCTTAGTGAATCATTGCGAGGGGTCCGTTAATCCCATGCTGTTTTCCATGCATAGATAATGACCAACCTTGCAGCTTTAATGCAGGAATTGCATAACGCGAACACCGAATGGGGTTTGTTTATTTGTTTTATGGGTATTTCCGCACGCAGTTAAACGTTCGTTCCCTCCACGCGTAAATAAACGCGTAGGTGAGATTATCTTACCCTCCCTGTTCCGCACCCGTTAAAAATAAACCCCCTTACGTTGCGGGGCGAGAGGGTGAGCCTCTGTTTCGTCTTCCCCGCGAGTCGCTGGCTGCCGGCTTTCGCGTTTCCTTCGCAATACATAGTCTAGGGAAGACAGCTCGCTAGACAACCCCCTTCTCTCGCTGTCTGTTTTCCGTCGTCGCCTTGGATCCCGGGTTCGATACCCGGTGTTGGCACATAGTGGTTCGGATCCCACTTTAAACCGTAGATCCAGTCCCGATTACCCTATCTGTGCATAAAGTGGACTTAAAAATTCAATATAAGAATGCATTGTCAGGCCGGAATTCGAACCCGGGACGCCTGACATCGTAGCGCTCTTCGCTTCCAATTCCGCCAAGGAATCGGCGACGGGCCTCCGTGGCCTGCTTCGGAGTGGCTCCAGATTCGAAGCCTGGTAAAGCATGGCATTGTGTCTGTCTTATCATCTACTTCATTTCATTCTCGTCGTCTCATTGTCTACCCCAGAGGTAGAAAAAGCGATGTAAAGGAATAGGGTCATTCAGGGACATTTCGACACCTTAAGAGAAATCTTGGAATAACTGACTCATTTTTGCACATTTAATGACTACATTTTGTATGAATGTAATAAAAGTTACAAATACAATAAAAATAAAAGTATGCAAAATGTCCATTTCTCCCTAAGCTATGGGTGATCTCGACAGTAAAGAAAACATTTTCAAAACAGATGTAAATAATCTAAAGTTATTCACTCAAACACATTGCTAATGCTATAATGAGTGTCTTGTTAAGCCTGAAAAACATGTCTTTTGTCGTTTCGTCTCGTCTCGGAAGGCAAAGACTAAAGATGGCGTGTCTCGTCTTGTCGCTAGTTACAGAAGATGTGTCGCGTCTCGTGGGAAACACGACACAGACCATTTTTGAAGGACGCAAGGGTTTTTCACGAAACGGAAAGGAAACGCAGGTGTAGGAGAACGGGCATGTGTAATCCACTCCATTGGAACTCCGTAATTTATTCGTCGCGAATGCATTGATGCGCAGAAATATTGGGGGGTCTCCACCTTGAAAATGATTTGGCTCACGTGAACGTAAAGAGGGATTCATGCACTGACTTTTCTCTCCCTTGCATGACTCACGTGGATGTAACGGAAGGCCCGAACGTCGACCTTGGAAGCCGAGCCAAGACTTCCAGAGGCATTCCGGAACCGGAGCCAAATCGGAGGAGGCCCCCGAACACGCATCCGCGACCTTTTGGCTGAGATGCGAAAGGGTGTAACAGGCCAAATCTTATAACTAATTTCATAGACTTTCTGTACAGTCTCAGGAACGAAGCCACGAAATGATGGGACGATTTCTGCTATGTAATGTAGACTTGGAACGAAAAACTAAATGGGGGGACGGGATTGAGTCCTGTCTGCTGGAGGCAGGGTTGTTAAAAGGTCCATAAATTCTAATGGGTTCTATTGGGACCGGAATCTATTTTCTCGCACAATTTAAATCCGGTCCCAGTTGCGAATTGTTTCATTGAAAAAAAGGTTCCCGGACCGTATTTAAATTGATCTGGAAAAAATGTTCCTGGACCGAATTGAAATACTTTACAGATAGAAAGGTTCATTACGGTCCAGAACCCATTTACGCTTGCTGATTTTCTCTCCTGGACCGGAATTGAATGTACTTAAAATTCCTTGACCTTTAACAACCCTGGCTGGAAGAGTCGCTGGTAGGAGATTTGGTTTCTTTTACTTCGCTTTTCTGCCACTTTTGTCTAATCGCGAATGAATGATGATGTGATTAAATTGATGGACACTCACAAAGAACACTCATGCCCAGGCTGGGATTCGCAAGCGCGCTGTGCTAACCACTCCGCCACCCGGGGCTTACATGTAGATTTGGTCAAATGAATTCGAAAGGTAGGGAAACTGCAAAATGTCCCCAAAGAATGGATTTATTTGGTTTATTTTACTTCTCTTTTCTGCCACTCTTAGGTAATCGCGAAGATGTAGGTGTGACACGATGTGATGAAATTGATGAACGGACGCTCACAAAAAACACCCCCATGTCCAGGCCGGGATTCTAACCTGGGACCACCGGAGCCGTGTTAACCACTCCGTCACGGAGGTTCGCTAAAACGAAAGAAAACTTAAATTTCAAATAACTTACAACTAAAATTTCACTCAAAACCTTAACATGTGCATTGGAAATAACATTTTGCTTTTATTGTCTGGATTGCACAGAACCCGCATGGCACTCTTTTTTAAAGTTCGCAACGTTCATAGATAATCGTGTGTCAGAAAGAATGGTTTTCGAAATGGAAAGTGATGTCTCTACGTCGACAGAAGTCATGATAACTTACGCCGTCCTTTTTTTCATTGGCCTCTAGTGTGTGTACCTATGTAGTGGGTGAGTCTTTTAAAAGAGGCCCCGTGGAAAATGCGCTCCTTGCATGTAGGCAACCCTGGTACACCGAAGAGAAGAGCGGGTTAGAGAACAGTCCAGGATATGTCATGTCATGTCGTCGAATATGCTTGGCACCGATATCCAGGACTGTTCTCTAACCCGCTCTTCTCTTCGGTGTACCAGGGTTGCCTACATGCAAGGAGCGCATTTTCCACGGGGCCTCTTTTGAAAGACTCACCCAGTATATACTCGTATAAACAAACTTTCACTTTCATATTTTGGTATCGGAGTGTAAGCGGTGACCTTTTAAGAAGGCACCCAAAATGCCAACCTCGCTTCCCCACAGTACACGCCGCTAACTGCTTTTTGAGGCCAACGAGGGTCTGGCGCCTGGACCCAGGGCCAGGATAATCTTCTGTAGGGCTCTGTGCTGTCCTGTGCTTTGTCCATATATACGCCCCTTTACATGCAGCCTCAGTTTTTAATTAGGTAAGGAATTTGTAGTCCTCAGAGACAGATTATTTTAGCAACAGTAAGGGGCTGGACCCCATATAATGTGAGAGTCAAGTAGCCTAAGTGCTGAAGCATCAGCAATTTTAATTTCAAATAGTCAATCGTATGATGGTATAATTGTACAATCCAGTGAATAGTACGGTACCTATGCATTACTTGTATTTTTATTAATGTTGTCGTGTTTAGAATAAGTTTTGAGTGCAGTGCTTTGTTTAAAGTGTGATTTCTCAAGAATGGCAAAACAGGGCCTTCTTGGCAGGGTTTGTTTTCTTTGAACGATTAACGAGGAGGGTGCGTTAGCTAATACACTAGCCGGTAGGTCCTTCTCATCTCTTTGGGTATATATGAGGCCTTCAGAATTCAAATGATGTAAGTCTATAGAAACTGTTCTTGAGATACTTGGGTCTCCGAGTTTTCTGAAATAACAGGAAGCTGGTTCAGTGATTCTGCAAAGTGCTGCCATCTAGAGCCAAACAGTTCAACTAGTGTCCCGTGAAGCAATGTCGCGGGGAATATATCCTCAATGTAACCAGCAAATATTTAATTTTTGTATTCTAAGTATTCGAACTAGCAGATATGAAAGTTTTGCATAAAGTCATCAATGGTAAATTTTAAAACCGAATTTCTAATCAATCAATTTAATCTACGAGTACCCGCACGGCCGTCTCTTTTCTATAGGCTTCCCCGCTTATAGTACAATTACAGTGCCTCCAAGTGAACACAGTTTCCGACAATTCTTAAGAATGCATGTGTACCTTTTTTTTTAATGCGCCATCCTATATTGTTTTTGTTTTGTTGTGTTCCTGCTGTTACTGCTAAAGTATTAAATGGTCTGAATAATAAATTATCTGAAACTTTATAGGTGAATAATTAAATAAATAAATCACCTCACCTTCCGAGTATAAACCATTAAAACTCAAAATATGTTTTCTTCCAAGGACCTGTGGAGGATACCCCTACTCCCATTTGTAGGCTTGTCTCTGTCTGGAGACATGGGCGTATCTTTCTGCTGTGTTTTCGGAGATGAAAGAATTTTACCGCCCGTAAAGTTTGTCTTCACTAAGTGCAAAAAAGCAAGCTCGTTGAAGTTGGTTTTGGAAGAGACGCGCAACATTGAGAAAACGTCAGTAAAGAAAGTAAAAAAGTGGAACCAATACCGCACAGACATCCTCTTCTCCTCGGCTGAAAGTTCCGTGCCGATGGTTCCCGTGTTCGACTCCATTTGGGAGGCAATTTCACGGATGGCAGGCGGAGGCAATCGGGAGTTGTCAGAATCGAATGACAAGTGGGTTCGTCGGACGCTCCACTTGCTAAGTGTGCGCCATCTTTCTTGGGGAAAAAGCAAACTGAGTGAATGGGTAAAAAAAAGGTAAAGTGCTCCCCTGTGCATAGCACCACACCATGAAGGCGTATAGCGGGTGTGGGGGTAACGCCCCACACTTTCTTGATCCGGTCGTGAGTGGGAGTGATGCGATCAGCATCACGCCCCTGACCGCCTTTACCCCCCAGGGTTTCCCCCAGGTACCCATGTTATTCGACGCTGGGTGGGCGCCGGGGCCGCTTCCATCGTTAGAAAAGTTCCCGGATTTGAACCGGCCGGGGATCGAACCCGGGACCTTGAGCATGGTAGTCTCGGCCATGATGAGAAGAACCCCGGCAAAATCGCGAACTAAATTGGACAGTAATTTGTTTTCTCCTCTCGCGTCCTCTGCTTGCTCCGTTGTCAAAAACTTCAATATCGTCAAATATTACGCCTCTACTTTCATTGTGCACATGTTCTCCGCCATGATAATGCAAACAGCTGATTGCGTCGCCCGCGCTCCTTCCGCTAGCTTCTCGTTGAAAATTCGACGACAGTGCCACAGGGGTTTTCTTATGTTGGTTAAGCTTTAGGTAGCTATGATTGGTCAGTACTTGCTGGTGAAATGGGAGTGGAGGTGGGAGAGGGGCTAGTCTATTGCCCCTTTATTATTAAATTATTATTATTAAATCCTTTGGCAGACTTTTCTACTTGTTCACCAGATGAGTGAATATCCAGCACAACTCTTTTCCTTTATTATCTTATTCATTTAATGAAGTTTGTGTACTGAAATGCATATTTATTGTATTTTATTAACATTTATGCAACTTGAAGTCTGAAAACGTTAAGGGTTAGTTTTTCTTATGAAGTTTTTGTTGTGTGACCCCCACATTAAACTCTAATTTTTTGTAATTTTGAAAACTGTGGAACCATTTATTATTTGGGTTTAATGGTAAAATGTGAGAATATAAAGGGTGTTTTTTTAAGAGTGATAGAACTTTCGATAGGGATAGCTGTCATTTGTTTTGTTTTGATGACATGTTGTTTTGTCATTTCATATCAGTGAGCATTGGCAAATGATCATGGAAAGACTGACGCCGCAACAACGTTTACAAATTGTGGAAATATATTTCCAAAATCGATGTTCTGTTTGCCAAACTTATAGAGCACTTCGGAAATATCGGTGCTGTCAGTGAATTGGCCTCCCAAGATCATGTGACCTAACGCCACTGGATTATTTTCTTTGGGATATCTAAAGTCTCTGGTTTATGCTGATAAACCAGCAACAATTGACGCTTTGGAAGCCAACATAACTCGTGTTATTAACGACATACGTCCCCAATTACTTGAAAAAGTGGTTCAAAATTGGACTGATCGAATCCGGTTCATCACAGCTAGTCGTGGTGAACATATGCCGGAAATTATTTTCAAAAAGTAAATGTCAGAAAGTTATCTTTCAAATGAAAACACAATTGGCTTCAAACTTATTTTTTTATGTGTTTTATTTCAATTCAAAGTTCTATCACTCTAAAAAAAACACCCTATATTTTACGCTCAATATTTTCGATGTAACGAAGTTTTTACTTTGCTTATTGTGCTCGAATACAGAACTAACTGAGTTTTATTTCCGTTAGTAAGTGTCCTTACGTTAAATTGTTCGGATATCCATGGTGGCGACATGTCGGCTTGTAATCAAGGGTAACAGAGTTCGATTTCCGGCTGAGGCACATCGCAGCCTCAGATCCAATCCCGATGAGCCTGAGAACTTTTGCAAGTTCACTGCACGAAGAGAAGGACTCCCGCGTTTCTAAAGCTTCAGATCATTAAAACGTCACATACAGACGTAGAAACCCATCCCGGGTGTATTGGATAAAAATGTTTATTTCCTTCTATAAATGTCTATTTGGGGAAAGCAATGTTCTAGCAGAGCGACAGCAGCGCCGTCTAGACCAGCGAATTTTCACCCGCTCCAAATGAAGCGGAGTCCGCTTATTGGAGGATTGATTTATTGTTCCATTAGCATTGGCTCTCGGCTGAAAATTGCGACGGCGAATTGAAATCTGGAGGATTGGATGGATTTTAATTAAGTTTTCGTAATTGACTGGAGATGAAATTGGAACGAAAATGTTTAATTGGAGTTTCCTATTGTTTGCTGTTTTTTTTTTTTTTTTTTTTTTTTTTTTTTTGTGAGAATTCAAGTGGGCCTGCCTAATCAACGTTGCCACTTCGAAGCTCTCATATTTAGGGAACAGCATGGGGCACGGTTTCCATTTTTTTAAAAAAATTGTATTTTACTTATTAATATACCATTGCGTCATTATAACCATGTTCAATATTCTGGGAAAATTTGAACATGAGTACGACGTATCCCAGAGTAGTTTCTCAAACAATAGGACTTCTTTAAAATTATTAAAGAGAATCATCTTCCTTGGAGTCTCCTTCCTTTTCTAAAGTACAAACAATGACAGTAGATAGCAGTTTTCCTTCCACACAATTTTTAAAATTGTGTATAAAAATATCATATCTCTCTGGCCATTAAATACTATAGTGGTGTTAGTCTAGTACATAATTATTTCTCCGTTAGCAAGGTCTAACCTTTTCGCAGACTTATAACTCGTTTCTAGTCATTAATTTACTAAAGACGTGCTGTGTCAAGAAAGTATGCTTGATTATGTATCTCCTCAGGTACGAATTAGTCAATTTATAGTTTCCTCTACATAACCATATCTCAAAATTATTATCGGAAAATATCCCCTACATACGGGTATAATCACAATTTCCAGCGATCCGGAAAACCTGGAAGAACCAAGTAATTTTTGAATACACATTGGAAATCAGGGGAAATTATAATGCCGGGTTTGGATGAATATTTGAAATACATTTTTCTTCTTCCTTTATCTTCTTAGGTGGATATAGTTTATGTAAATTGTTTTTTGTTGTTAATTTATTTTCAAGATTGTCGACCATCATTGATTTGTTTTTATAGCATTAATAATTGAAGACCTAACACATATTCATTAGGTTATTAAAGCTTAGCAAAGTGGTGTGGCATGAAAATCTGGATACGTAAGAGAATTTCTATTTGGCAAAATCAATAGAATCCGTGGTAATAACATTGATTATATTGGGTCCGTAGGGTTTCTGTTGTGTACAGTGCTGTCACCATGGTTTCAAGGAAAGGGGTTATACCAGTGTGTCCTCGGATCCACAGCGGATAATAGTGTATTTATTTAATATTCCAAATGCAACATTTGTCTTGTTTCGTTTAGATATATTTCGTTACGTTTCTGTGTAGAGTTAATACCTACCATTTTTAAATACCATATTCTGGGTTCTCATTGAAGTGGGAATCGAGGACAACTTAGAGAAACTGACCGACACCGACAGAAGAGTAACTCCAACAACATCGGAAAACAAACGGAATATTAAATTTGGTTACCGTGAATACGAATTTTGTGCATACTTGCAAGCCCCAATATGGTACATGTGTTTGTAATTAAAAATAAATGCGTGAACATATGAAATTCCCTGGAACTGGGACCATTGCTTTTCATGGATGTCCGGAAAGAGGGGGTTGGAGCAAAGGGGCCGCTTCTCTGGAAAAACGAATGTCAACCTTAAATTATACATTTCACATATATTAGTAATTTATGTTAAATATTAGAAGGGTATTGGAGGAACATGATGACTTCGAACTGAATAAGTGACTTTTGAAGGAGCAACATATAATGGAAAATATGCCTTGTTCCATCCCTGGGGGAAAAATCCTGCGAACGCCCATTCTGCTTTCATATTTATAATCAAAAGGTACTCACTAGAGTTAAATCAAGCGAAACATTGTAGAGTGGCCTGAAATTTATTCCAAAATGGCTCAAAAAGTCGGATATTGTCCGTATCATCAGTGTCGTGTACTGTATTTGTATCATCTGCAAATGTAACGTAACTCAAGTTATATTTTGTTGCAACTCTGTGTTTGTATATTGTTGCAGCGTCTTATTTCCTCGTATAAAAGACAGAGAGAGAGAGAGCAGTCTCTTTTCTCTCCTCTCGCTCTAATAGCTCCAATTACCCATCTCTCCGTCTCTATATAGTCCTTAATTGAAGCGGGTATGACGTCATTATTGTGGTTTCCTAAGGGAACTCGGGCGAAATGCAGCGCTGCAGAACCCCAGAAGCCAACAATTAGACTCAAATAGAGCAGGGAATCTTAACAATCATACTCAGCATCGATTGATTGATTGACTTTATTTTACCACTCCTTCTTTTCCGCCGCTTTTAACTAATCGCGAAGATGAGCGATGCTATGATGAAAATGATGAACGGACACTCATAAAGAACAACCATGCCCAATCCGGGATCCGAACCCGAGACCCCTGGCGTCGCACCGCGCAGTAACATCTGTCGGCATTTTTATGAACTCGGCATTGGCATCTATCCTGAATGGATTTACAAGGTTATATTTTTTTGTTTCTCGCGATTGACAGGAAAAAGTCATTTTTAATTCAATTTTGTGCACAGATAGGCTAATCGGGACT
Source organism: Lepisma saccharinum (assembly GCF_977018435.1). Classification (NCBI taxonomy): domain Eukaryota; kingdom Metazoa; phylum Arthropoda; class Insecta; order Zygentoma; family Lepismatidae; genus Lepisma; species Lepisma saccharinum. The sequence continues at coordinate 109,159,048 of NC_139232.1, forward strand.
GCGCCTAGAGTTTAAAATGGGATTCGAACCACCATACGCCTCCACCGAGAGAACTTATATTAGAACCAAGTTACTTCAGTATTTTGCCAAATAACGGGAAGAATATATAGTGAGATACGAATTGACACAAGTGTGTAGAATGATGTCCTAGACAAAACACTAAAAGTTCTATGAAATCACTTCGTTCTCTTTAATGCTTTTGGCGGCCATTTTTCCAACATGGCGGACGAAGCTACATGTCACTTCCGCCCACCTATCCATCCCATCCTTAGCGCTTCTTCAACCATCACACAGAGCAAATTAAAACCTCCCTACGGAACCAAAAATAACTCCTAATTAAAATTCAGACTTAATTTGTAAGCTGCGTGTCGCTCTCCATGCTCTTCTTTGGATGTTCATATAATGATTCGCTCAGTTTTCAGTTTCCCCTACCCCCCTTTTTTTTTTTAAAAAAAAAAATACGTTGTGGGAGTTTCGACCAGCTCTGAACCAGCCTTCGTGCAGTAGTGGTCATAACACGGTATGATGGCAGACGCCCCAGGTTCGAGACCTCCTTCATGGCGTAGTGGTAACGTTCTGTTCGTTACCGTAACGAGCCGTTCTTGGAGCTCAAACTAGGCTCCTATTGATTTGGGTTATTTCACGTCACTTTTCTGCCACTTTCGGCTAATCGCGACGATAAAGATGAGTGATGCTATGATGAAGGGACCATCACAAGGAATATCCAGACGGGGATTCGAACCCGTTCTTTTGAAATTAAAATTTAGAAGTATTCTGAGTACACAAATCTTTACGATATTTTACTACTTCGTCTTAATTGCCTTTAAAATTAGTGTTTTTAGTGCCATAGAATTGCCATCGAATTTTCGCTCTTGAATGAAACAGTAGCAGTTGCTTCTCCCGAGTTACCAATTGAATGTGCCCTCGTAAAAACTGTAATAACGACATTATGTCCCTGTTTATATGCATAGTATATTTCCCACCATCGTGTACTATTTCGATTTATGAAGCGTTGTATGAACACCAACAACAAAACGCTAGATTTAGTAATGACTAACATCCAAAACGTGTCGGTCTGTAAAGAAACTGAAACGTTAGTACCGGAGGATGAACATCACCCCCAACTTAGCATAGAATTCTTTGTTTCAAAACACGTTAAAGCAAATAAAGAGAAGACAATTTGCTACCATCAACTGGGAAGAAATATCCAATCAAAGAATGTAAATGACGCGCTTGATATTTTCTACGAAAATCTTGATAAAGTTTTCGAAGCCACCATCCAGTACAAAAACAAATCTATAACATCACGCTATCCTGGTTGGTTCACCAGTGGCATAATTGAAAACATTAAAAGGAAATCCCACCATCATAAGAAATGGAAACGCTGAATTGGTAATATGAACTTTCATCGTGTACAGTTTGAAACTCTCCGCAAAATAACTAAAAATCAAATTGAAGAAGGTTACAGGAATTACATATCAGAAACTGAAAATTATATACAACTCCTGGTCCTTCGTCCAAAATAAAGGAAGGAAAAATACGTCCATGCCCCTCAAATACAATGACACTACACTAGACGATGACGAGGCAATTGCGAACGCCGTTGTTCAACATTTCCTTCCCACCTATAAGAGCACGCCCGCGAATTACGACTGCAATTTAATCGAAGACCACGAAAAGATAGACGTAGGTGAGGCATTTGTACTAAACGCAGTCAGTATTGAAGATGTTGAAAAGGCAATAAAAAAGTTAAAACCAAAGAAATCCTGTGGTCCTGACGGCATTCCTCCCTACGTGTTAAAAGGTTGTGCGAGCTTATTAGCCCTACCCTTAATGGAAATATTCAACCTTTCCCTAGCTACGTCTGTATTTCACACGAAATGGAAAACATCTACAGTGCGTCCCATACCCAAAAATAGTAGCACCGGTAACATTAAAGAGCATAGGCCCATAGCTTTATTGTCTGCGCCCGCAAAAGTTTTCGAAAGTATTATTTATCAAAGATTGTTGTCACACATATCCCCAGTAATATCTACAAACCAACGCGGCTTCGTCCCGGGGAAATCCACTGTTACGAACCTATCCCTTCTAAGTCATTTCGTTGCAACTAGTTTAGAAGAAAGAAAGCAGGTAGATGTTATATAAACAGATGTATCCAAGGCCTTCGATTGAATAAACTCTCGTGTTATGATCTCTCCAAACCATCACTTCATTTCTTTGCTTCCTATCTAAAAGACCGTAACCAGGAAGTATGTTATAAAGGAATTTTAACAAAAGTGTTCGAAGTTTTCTCAGGAGTCCACCAGGGCTCGAATCTAAGACCTCTGTTGTTTTTTATTTTAATCAATGACTTACCAAAGTACCTGTGTGAATCATTCAGACTCTTATACGCGGATGACTTAAAATTCGGTAGGACTATTTGTAATATAGATGACTGCAAATCGTTACAAAATGAAATCAATACAGTAACGAAATGGTGCAGAATAAATTATCTTATGATTGATTTGATTTGATTTGTTGTTTTTAAGTCCACTTTATGCACAGTAAGGCTAATTAGGACTGGACCTACAGTTTAAAGTGGGATCCGAACCACTTGTGCCTCCACCGGGTAAATTATCTTATGAGAAACTCAATATGCTGACCAAGACAGAAAGTGATTTTATTATAAAACATAAACTAAACGTAACGTTTCAACCTTCTAGCAAGGTCTTCTTCAGACCTGTACTTGTTGCGTTTAGTTTATGTTTTATAATAAAATAAATTTCTGTCTTGGTCAGCATATTGAGTTTTTCATATCATGGAAACAAGGCTTAATGGAGGCTTAATGGTGTTAAAATTAACTTAATCTAAATATAGGAAAATGCTGCGCATTGACATACTCGCTCAACAGAAAGCAAATTGAATTCAATTACAAAATGAATAACACAAAAAATAAAAGGGTTAACGAGATGAAAGATCTAGGAGTTACATTTGATTCAAAACTATCATTTGCAACACATATTGAAAGGGTCGTAAATGAGGCACACAGGAACCTAGGGTACGCAATTAGAATGAGTAAAGAGTTTATGAACAGAGAAATAATGAAAATAATATTTAACGCCTTAGTCCGAAGCATGGTAGAATATGCAGCAGAAATATGGACTCCTCAGGACAAAAAAGTACACGCATAAAATAGAAATGATACAGTCTAAATTCGTAAGGTACCCCACTTACAAAGAAACCGGTATATACCCCGATACGAATCATACACTTCCCTCTGTAAACACCAAACCTGCCTTCTCTCAGCAAAAGAAGGAAGATCCAATTGCTCTGTTTCTTATACAAAATCATGAACAATAATATTGAAGTGTATCATCTACTCGAAGAAATACACATACGTGTTCCTATCTCCAAGACACGATCCAAAGGAGCCTCTTTTACCGTAGTAACAGAAGATTGAGCATCATAAATAAATCACCTATCAGGAGAATGTGTGAACTGTACAACAGATGTTCCGAAAGGAAACCAAAATTAGATATATTTCATATGCCTATTGGGACTTTCAAAAAAATGTATTCAAAGGATGGAAGAATAAATGTCAACCATGTAAATATGAACGTATTTTTTTATAGAACTACATTTCTTTCGTATTTTATACTCAATTATGTAGAACACTGTAATTGGACATTAGCCTGTTTTGGTCAATGAATAAATAAATAAAATAAATACATATTACTGTACATTTATAAATGAATAAAAAGAGACTTTAAATGTATGCAAATATTAATTAATAATTTACCGAATGTTTTGTTTTAAATATCAACTCATTCAAATACTCAGAACGAATGAGGACCTCAGTTCCAAAATGAATTTTTATTTTAATTCACTATAGTTCATAAAGACAAGCCTCTAGGCTTGAATTCTACTGTGTTTATATCAATTTCATATTTCATGTAAATTATAATGCATTATGTAAGTATCTCTTTATATTTTGTTTTGTTCGTGGTGGTTCAGTTCTGAAACATTGAGAGTAAATATATTTTTTGTACATTGTAATATTTGAAATTTTGTGTTCATGTGTCTGAGATTTTATGTTACTCTTTCAATCATACTTATGTCATTATTTTAATGTTTTTGTTTTTAGTAACTGTACTTTCTTTGTGTACATTTACAATGTACTTTTGTGTTCAAATAAATAAATAAATAAAGTCGAATAATACAATAGTGTTTCCAGTCCCACTTCTAAATGTAGGTCCAGTCCCGATTAGTCTTTCTGTGCATATAACGGACTTAAAAACGTATTCACTTGTCTCGGTTGTAGGGGTAGCAGGTCACCATAGGCCTACTTCTGGAAAGGGAAACCGATTTCAAACTGGTACCGCAAGGCATGGCAACAGCCAGAAATCAACTTTATTGCTGCGAAAATATGATGTAAAGAGAGACTTTCCTCTCCGTAATAGTCGAATTTCATTTTCGGACAACTATGTCTCATTTGGGGGGGGGGGGGTCGCACGCTTGTGTCATGTCACCAGTGAAAATTCGCCGACAAGAAACAGCGACATTTGTGTTTTTGTGACCGCACGTTTCCACCGATTTCTTGTCAGTCAGAGAGTACAGGTTCTATGCGTTCAAGCTAAGGGACGCCAAATTTGAGGGCGTCACGACCTTGACAGAAAAGCCAAGTAAATAAACCAAATCAGACAATAAAGATCTCGCGGGTATAGTTTGCCTTTTCTCAACGGCGGCCCTGCTGTGAACAGTCCCTATCATTGGGATTTGCCAACCGAATCTGGAATCCAGTATTCTTTCCTGAATCTCAAAAAACCCAATCCACTGTGGCGTCTTGAAAGAATTAGGATCCATCCTTGACTGTTCTAAACTACTTCCTCTGTCTTGGTAAACAGTGAGGGCCTCTCAATGAATGTCGCTGCCTTGTTTCACCCGATAAACTATTTGACCCTTGTTTGCGGATGAGACGGGCCGAAAGCCCCATTTTGGCGATTCTCCAGGGTTCCTCGCGAGGCAAAAAAGAGAGGAGGGAGCACCGGAAGTACCGCAGACACTTGGCAACGCAGCTACAAGAGACCGGGCCGGGAGGCTGAGTTACCGCGACTAAAGATAGTCGTGCGCGAGAAGTGGTTTGCGGATGATCGCTGGCGGGATGGGCCATGCCACGTCGCGTGTACCGCGTGTCCGGCGCCCGTCCGGACTTGACCGCGGAGGTGGGGGAGATGTCCGGTAGTTCGCCCGTCCGCCTGTACTCGTTCCGTTGGTCCAGGGAGGATGGGACCGACGCGGAGGGAAGGGTTGCTGCCGGGGTCAGGTGGACCGACAATCCCCTGTACCGCGCGCCCGCCGAAACTGCAGGGGGTCACGTGTGGAAGATGAGGACGTGTGCTTCTGGACCACATATGCTGCCGGTACGTTTGTTATGAAAATGTACTATTTTTGACTAAGGGACGTTCGGAGAGTAAGATTACTGGTAAGCAAAGATGAGGATGTGTAAAAGCACGACGAAGGAACCAACTTGGAAATTCTATTGTTGTCTTTCGGAAGGCAAAGGTTACATGAACCCTTGAACCAGTCAGGTTGACCCGGTTGCCACGGTAGCGGGGAATTCTCGTGGTGTACTGCATTGCCAAACTTATGCTTCGGAGCAACAGTTCCGGGTGCAAGGCGCGGCTATGCGTTTAGCAAGTGAATGGTTCTACCTACCACTCTCTGCATCTCCCTGACCTGCGTGCAAAGGATCCACGTTGACAGTAGAAGATATCATTTGCGATTGTGCAAAAATCAGGCGTGTGGCAACGCCGCTTTTTGCACTTGAAAACTCCCACATCTGGAGACGAAAAGTCTAAGTTGGTTCTTTCATCGTGCGGGCCTGCCTCCTCCCCCTTTCTTTAATGATTGGCTATCCGAATAGAAGGAGAAGTGTCGACCAGTTCAAGTCTCTTAACATGCTAACAAGTAATTTTGTTGGCGATGCGTATCTCTGAGCTATAAATTATAATTTTCCGAAATCTCTGGATGTAAGTGACGGTTCAATATTGCTACTCACACAAGACAAATCTGAATATCCGGGCCTCCCCCATGGCGCAGTGGTAGCGTCATTCCCTTGTAATCAAGGGGTCCCGGGTTCGATTCCCGGTGGAGGCAGAAATGGTTCGGATCCCACTTTAAACTGTAGGTCCAGTCCCGATTAGCCTTACTGTGCATAAAGTAGACTTAAAACACCAATTCAAACCAAATCTGAATATCCGGAATCTCTGATGTTGCTCCATGAATATCCACTGTACATGTGTTCTACTTATAAACAGAATATGCAGAATTGAATATCTAAAATGCATCCCATTTTGGTTACTGAACAACACACGTCCAGATTTTGGACAAGAATGCATCCTCATTTATCCTACCACAAATTAAAGAAATTGATGGTTAACAAGAAAAGAAAGGAAGATACGAATGAGAGGCGAAGGTGAAAAAGACGCCGATATAGGATGGATGAGATTAGGTTTTGTTGCTTCTGTGTGTATCGAAGACAAGGTAAGTCGGTGACCGAAAGGTTTGTCAAAACTGCAATGACCAGAAAGAAATTCGCCTGTTGGCAAGTTCAACAACGCCACAACTATTTACCGAAAACTGTCCATATCAGGGATTTATCCAGAATTTTCCATCTGGGGGTGTGAGTTCGTATTTAGGAGTGTTGGGGAAAATCTAGAGCCTGGCCAATCAACGGAGCGTCGTAGCGCGCTGTGCTAACCACGCCACGAAGCTCGACCCACTCATTAGAATCGAACTCTTGGTGTTCCGCATTGCTCTACCGATTATACCACCACGGCTAGAAGCAACAATATTCGACCCATTGTTGGAAAATGTCTTATCGTTGCGCACATTCCACCACAGACGCAACACACTGATCTAAATTTGGCAAAGAGATTTTTTTTTTTCGAGTGTCGTAATGCCGTCCCAATGTTCGTGCCGCATTACGGCAACGACTGTTCCCGAAAGAGAATCGGCTTGTTCATCCATCGCGAGGGGCGGCGGTTGTCTGGAAGACGGGAATGGAGACAAATAACCCCCGCAGCCGCAGACAACACTCAATCAGCATAAATTCGTCTCCCTCCGCTTTGTGGAGCAGCCCCAAGGGTTGGGAAGCTCAGACGTGCTCGTCGCGGCATTCAGATAACTAACTCTAAATGCATTTTCATATTGTTTTCTTTTCCGGTGCTCTGCTGCCAAGACTAAATGGAAGTGATTGATAGTTTGTTTAGTGTACAGGGAACGTGCTTGTTCTTGTGAGGGTCGAAGGTTCGAATTTACAAGTATGTACCGTACATAATTTGATTTGTGTTATTTAGCGTCTCTTTTTTGGCCAATCGCGACTATGACAATGAGTGATGATGTGAAATTGAACATTGATCAAGAGACACTCACAAAGAACATCCACGCCCATGCCGGGATTCGAACCCGGGACCTCTGGCGTCGTAGCCCACTGAGCTAATCACTCCACCACTTGGAGAACCACTATGTGCTTTCAGCGGGAATCGAATCCTAGACTCCTTGATTATACCGCGTTTGTTACAACCTGTCCCGGTTCCCGCGCTAGTTGCTCCCTGGCTTTTCTCGGTGCTGGGGAAAGTCAAAGCCAGGCAGCCAATTGAAATACGCAACGTCGCAACAACGTCTACGTAAGCGCCTCTCTTCTGGCTTCCATTCGCTCCTTGCTGCCCAGCAGACGATTTTTTCCTCGTTTCTCATTGGCATCGAAACTGTCGAGCGCTCCCTAGCGCGGGAAAGGGGACAGGTTGTAACAAACGCGGTATACAGTGCGACAGTGTTTACCAACCCAATAATGACGTGAACGAAGCAGTTTTTAGCTTACGGCGCTACCCCCCAGCGGCAGAGCTAAATTTAATGTGAAATGTGTTTCATTGAAGTGACGCTTTATTTTGAGCAAGCTACCCCAACCCTCCAGCGTTTGCGGATTTTCTTTTCATCTGCAGCGAGATCCCCTCAACCGAAAGAGGGAGCGGTTGTCTTGGGGGCGCAGAAAGACGCACGGCAGCGTGAAGATTAACAGCCTATGAAAGCGACACTTTTCGTGCGGAACAACACGTGAAAGCGCCGTATATTTGTTCTCTGCTCGCCTGTTCTGCCATTCTGCGATGACAGAGAAGTCTCTTGCACTGTGTGAAGTAGAGGGGCTACCGGGGCAAGACCAGAATTGGTACGGGCGAGTCTCATGTCTCGAAGTAAGATGTGAAGAGAAATACTTATTGAAACAAATAAAATGAATTAAAAAATTTCTTGATAGAAATCAACACATGAAACTAACCTGACTACAAAGTTGGGTAGTAACATAACGCAAGTATTGCGTTTTTTTTTTACGACTTATGCGTCAGTAACACGTTTTTCTTTTGGTACTTGCGTCAGTAACGCGTTTCTTTTTCGGTACTTCCGTCAGTAACGCGTTTCTTTTTCGGTACTTCCGTCAGTAACGCGTTTCTTTTTCGGTACTTCCGTTAGTAACGCGTTTTTCTTTTGATACTTGCTTCAGTAACGCGTTTCGTTTTCGGTACTTCCGTCAGTAACGCGTTTCTTTTTCGGTACTTCCGTTAGTAACGCGTTTTTCTTTTGATACTTGCTTCAGTAACGCGTTTCGTTTTCGGTACTTTCGTCAATAACCCGTTTTTCTTTTGATACTTGCTTCAGTAACGCGTTTCGTTTTCGGTTCTTCCGTTAGTAACGCGTTTTCCTTTTGGTACTAGCGTCAGGACACGGTTCTTTTTAGGTATTTGGGTCATCAGCGCGTTTCTTTGTAGATACTTTCGTTAGTAACGCGTTACTTTCTGGTACTTGCGTCACTAACGCGTTTTCTTTTTCGGTATTCGCGTTACACAGATAAATTCAGAACTGGAGGATTTATTTGCTATGGACAAAACATGCTTCTCGTCGTATTGCTTTAAGCTGATACATGTGAAATTACAGTGGGAAGGCATTCAGGGAACACTTGTGTGTGTGTGTGTGTGTGTGTGTGTGTGTGTGTGAGAGAGAGAGAGGAATACTTATTTGTAATTATTATTAATTCTATACATATTAATAAGTACATTTCTCTCCGATTCTTTGATGGTCCGTTTCTGTGGTATATAAATGGCCAGAGACTTCACATCTAAACAGCGTACAGTAAAAACGTTTCGCTTGTCCTAAGAACTGCGCTGACCACTTAAAATCCATCGCATTTGCTCCGAGGAGCTTTTCCCACAATTGAGGCCTTTTTGTGTAATCGCCTTGTTGATGAGCTGTCTTGGTGTGACGAATGCTTTCTGTAGGCAGCGCCATATTTCACTCTTTCTGGGCGCACAAGGTCGGGCTTCGTAATCAGGCCTTGCATCTCGCTTAGCTCGTTGCTCGTCTTGTTCTGTCGTATTTTCCCCGCAGAAATTTGAAGTTTTTTTTTCCCAGTTGCGTTGTTCCAAATAAATGCAGGAATCTACTCTGTATGCAATTAGAAATGCCAAATTGTAACAAAGCTTAGATGTTCTAGATATAGCATAGAACGAAGCCTAAGTTCCTTGCCTTAGGTGATTCCACACAAAAATATTTTACCGTAGTATCCACAGAAGACACACGGTTGGAAACAGAGTTGCCAAATTTAGCTTTTCCCCCGCGTTTCAAATTGAAATTTAGCAATTTAAGTGTCGTAAAGTAACTGTTGAAAAGTTACTTCTATTGCAAGAAGTAACTTTGTTATAGTTACATACTTTTAGAAGTAACTAGCTATAGTTAGAATCCCTAAAAAGTATCTGTTACTTGTAATTAGTTACTTCAAAACTGGTATTTGTGGGCCTAACATCTTGATGCGTTCATTTTAGTACCACACACTTATGTCCCTGGACATTTTGGTGCTAAGCATTTGGTATCTTTCTCTTTTACACACTATTTTGTCTAACTCTGAATTCTATACTGAACGTTAAGTTACATTCCACACCAAGATTTCCGACATCAAAATGTGTGGCACCAAAACGCTGATGCCTGAAGAGGTCGCACGGTAAAGTGCATTTGGTGAAGGAGTTTTCTTTCCCCTGAAAAATCATACCGAGAGTCCCTTAAGTCTCGGGCCCACAATCTGGATCTCGATTGCTCGATCGGGTATCCGATTACCAGATCCGATATCCGAACCCACCCATCCCTGGTTGATACCCGCCTGTTACAGGTTTCCAGCGTGTCTGCCTGAACGATTCGGGTTTCGCTTCGCCTCTTCTTGTTCTGATTCGACGGGATTGCTTTTTCGGAGCGTTTCGCCTCCGCTGGATACACAAGGAAGTAGTCCCTTCCGCAAACTTTGATCAGTTAATTACGTCGACGATTGTCAACATCGGCTGCAGCAGTGCACACACAACGGCCCTTGCAAAGTTTATCAAGGGAATTGGTAAGGGAGGAACTTTATTTTTATGGGGAACTGAATGATCGTTTCCGTTCCTAACTATCGATATCGCGAAACTATAAAAATGGTTGAAGTAAAAACAGTGGCGGAGTAACGACTGATTACGATTGAGGGGGTCACCTTAAACAACTCATTGGCATCGGAAAGAGTGATGCCCTCAAGTGGAATAAGGCTATTGTTCACATTCACAATAATGATTTTTTGTTAGTTTTGAACATCCTGGATGAGCCAGAGAATATTAAATATTCTTGCACAGTGTTTGGATCCCATTTTAAACTGTAAGTTCAGTTGATCTAATTGTTTCTTGATTTGGTTGATAATCGAGGCGACGATAATGAATAGTTGTAAGATGAATTTGAAGAAGAGACACTCACAAAGCAAGACATTGCCTTCAACAGTGTAGTGTTAAAAGAGCCAAATTTAGCGAAAGAGATCGGAAACAAGGGAGCAATGCTTCCCCCAAGTCAGTATTATGTTAGATTATGCAAAATAGGCATGTATAGGAACTATGAAAATGCGTTATTACGCTCGAAATAATATGAATGGAATTGAAAACAAGGAAATAAAAACAGGGGCAAATATGCATAATCCGCACCTTGAATGTCACGAATAAGAACTGTGCTTTGGCCAGAACAGGTTGTTTGAGTCGCAGTGCAGGTGTCGTTAAGAAGACAAGGTCCCCGAACTTCCTTGAGACGAAGTGTTGCGAAGGTGGCGGAGGTTCTTCAGCGCTTTTCCTCTGTTGTTTTTGTGGCCGCTGCCAACTAAAGGCTGGCACAGTTTCCTCAAAGCCATCTGCGATGTAAGCAGGCATGCCTATGGAGCGAGTAATCTGGCACATCGTGTCTCACCCACACCCACAGGTGGAGTATTGGCTTTGTAATTTGGAGGATCCTGCACTGAAGTCGCAATCTCTGTGTGAATGATGCTCGCTGCCGTTTTCGTCATGGACCTCAGGAAGCCTTCCAGGAGGACTGTGTGCAAGGCGTGGACCAGGCTAGGGAAGATCTGTGATGTTCTGGCGGGAGGAGGGGGGTTAATTTCGCGGAAATGAGTGCTTTGATTGAGCATGGTCACGCTGCTGGACAGTCAGGTTTTGTCGTTTGCGCTTCATTCCAAACTTTGTCTTCCAGGATGCCATTGGCACGTTCACCAGGCTGCAACTGTCACTGATTGGCATGATGAACATTCAGGAGCGCATCTGAACTGGCCCGCAAGATCCCCAGATTTTAACCCAATTATACATCTGTGAACAACATGTCAAGCCTAACGCCCGCTTTAGGCGTAAGCATCTCCTAACATGAATGCTATGTAAATGCTTCCAAACCTACTTTACACGGAAGTATTTCATGTAACATTTCTGTTAGCTTTGGGGATTACAATGTGTAATATATACAGCACGAAAGGCAAGTTGAGTTGCATGCTGTTTACCATTAAAACGACTAACATATTATTCCATACGTGTACTGCATATGTTATTAAGTATGTATTTAAGCAGTGCCATTTCGTTGCACCTAAAACCTGTTTATTCGTCTCGGTTGAATAGTTATCGACTTTTAAAAATGAGAAGCGATACATTGTTAACATCTCACTCGGCCACCATTTCACCTGCACTCGTGACCTAGAGGTCGCTTCTGATTGGTTATGCTACGGAAATAGGACCGATTCTATCCTTGAGAACTGCCATAAGATTTTTCACTTTACACGGGAGGATTTTGGTCAGGCCATAAATGTTAAGGAAAATGCTTTCGTCTAAAACGGGCCTAACTGGGCAATTCCTTGATGCAGAGTGGTTGAACATTGCTGTCTTCGACACCCAGAGCCTTGTCCAGTTCATGCCACAGTGATATGCATATGTTATCCAGGCTCGTGGAGGTGTTACACGATAGTATGTACAGTCTTAGAAAAAAATACCTGGGCCACGGGACGTAGAATTTCGTAACGTCTTAAAGCCTGTTGTTTATGCAACCCAAATAACAGAATATTCGCTTAAGTTTGCCTGGTGATTCTGAGTTCTCGGGAAGGATTGAGCTTTGATAGCATGAGTCACATGACTCGTGCCCCAGCCACAATAAACAGCTGGGTGCTACGATGCCTCCAGAAGAAAATTTCAGGAACTGGTTTCTTGACAAGAGCTACTCGTAAGGAAATACTATTCTTTCAAGTGATATTAGAGTCATTGTCAAGAAGGTTCGCTGAAATGATGGTTCTCATCACAGACCACATGCCACACGTTAATTGTTTAAGTCCAGTTCATGCACTGGACCTACAGATTAAAATGGGATCCGAACCAAATGCCTCTCTATTTGGTATTGAATTCGGAAGCCTTTCATTACATGGCGAAGACGTTACCACTACGACATCAGAGAGGCAATGGAACCCCTTGAGAAAGAGATAAGCGAAAATTGCTACGTGACAAACCATATTTGCCCGTAAATTTTAAAAATAAGACAATATTTTGTACTGACAGTTTCGAACCGTGGGAGAGGCATATATTTTTTTGTACCATCGTCCATTTCACGAGTTTATAATTCTTCCTCACCGACACGAGTAACGCGAGTGGTAGAAGAAAAGCGAAGTAAAATAACTGAAACAGAAATAAAAGGAAAAAGCGAAATAAATTTTATTCATAATATTCTGCAGTTACTTGAGTTGTATTCACGGGATGCTATCTTTAAAGAAAGCCGTGGTCTCTTCCTTGTCTTTTTCGCTTTCTTTGTGCTCTTGCTTCCCCCGTCACGATTGGTCTAAAACTAATTAATGCGACGTTAATTAAACAATCCAAACAACGAAACAATGCACAATCAACTGCACAAAACAACATTCCAAATGTTTTCGAATCGGAAAACAATTGACATGCTGTAAAATGACTTAAGATGCAGTAATAAAGTGGGAATTCGGTACCGTATAGAATTAAATCGGTAGAGATGTTCGATTTGATTGGATGTTTGTTATTTAGATTTGCTATTCTTTCACTTTTGGCAAATAGCGACGATGAAGATGAGTGATGCTATGATGAAATTGATGAAGGGACACTTACCAAGGACACCCACGCCCAAGTCGAGATTCTAACCAGGGACCCATGGCATCGTAGCGCGCTGTGCTAACCACTCCTCCATGGAGTGGACATTATACCATATTTTGTGTGCTCAATTGGGATCAATCAATGGAATGAATAGGCATATTATATGATTAATATATTCATATCATAATACCACGTCATATTATTCGGCACGAAGTAACATCAGAGACATTCAATCTTGCATTTTTGCCTTTCAACTAATTCTTTGAATTCAGGTTAATCACAACAATGAGATAAATTATGAAGCAAATGATAGTGAATGTGGGATATTATTACGAATTACCTGACAGAAACAACATTAAGCAGGCTCGGTGGTCAAGCTCATTAAGTGATTGACATTCGATATCGTCGCCAAAGTTCCCGGGTTTGAGTACCGTCCTTGTCGGGGGTGTTTCACTATTTCGTCATCAATTTCATGTAATGGTCACTCGTCCTTATCGTCGCGATCATCGAACAGGGAATAAAAATTATAAAAATAAATACGATGGAAGAGTACTTATTTCATCTCTCACGAAATCTCCTACAAAACCGGAATATATAAAATACATGTATATTCATTCACATACATTTTCGATTTATATATTTAACTAATCGAGACCGAGAACGGGAGAGCAATTTTCAATTCGACAAACCGAGAGACGAAGAAACTGTCAAGTCTCGTTTCTTCTTGGCACCTCCGTAATCGAGTTGTTCTGTTTGTCATTGGCTTTGTATTGGTAATTATTGTCATTATTCTTCCCCTGCAGGTAAACCATAACGATGAATTATGATGAAATGAAGCAGATAAAAGGGCAAGAACAAGAAAGTCATGCCTGTTCGGGACTCCAACCCAGAACCTTATGTAACGAGTTTTGAAATTCTGGAGAAGGCGTCCGTGTTTCGCTTGGTTTTCTCTTTCCTCTACTTCTCTTATATTATCATACATGTATAATAAAAATGGATCTGATACGATATGTTGCGATTCATAATTGTGCTGGTTAGATGCTACAGATGTGAACTCCAACCTGCAATATATTATTCCCTTTTGTTTCGTATCTGGTTGAACATGAAATTTTCTTACACTGTGACAATTTCTTTCTTAGTTTTGGTTTGGTGCACAGATATGCTAATCTGGACTCGACCTTCAGTTTAAAGTGGGATACTAACCACTATGTGCATCCACCGTGTATCAAACCCGGGATCCACTGATTACAAGGCGACGACGTTATCACTACGCCATCGAGGAGGCCCCATGGCAAAATGTTATTCACTCGATCTCTACCATAATTTATTTCAGCATTTACATTTTCGTTTTCTTCTTCTTTTTTCCTTTTGTTAACTACTCTTATACAACTCTTTTTTGCGTCTTCGAATTTCTTCTTGTTTCAGGAAAAAATAATACATGCAGGCTGTATAAAAATCCCCCGTTCAAATAGATAAAACGTTCACTCTCGAGAACTAATTTACATGTTTATCACTAAAGTAACCATTAGGAAGGAAACTATTGAAATGTTAACTGATATAACTAACGTAACGTTTCAACCTTCTAGCAAGGTCTTCTTCAGACTCTGTATCAAGTACCAAAGTAACCAGATACAACAAGAAGGGTAATATATATACACAAACATTACTCCCTCCAGACTATTTAGAAAGTTGTTTGGAACTTTCTAGCAGATGACTTTCACTTTCCAACTTTACTTTCACCTAAAAGGCTAAACACTTCCATATAGAATGTGGTTGGACTTTTTAATCTCACGCTCTTTTCCCTTCATTTTTCTTCCTTCTCCTCTCCTCTTTTTCTCTTGTCCTTTCCACTCTTTCCAACATCTTCTTCCATTCTTTGTTTAACTTCAGTCCCCCATTCCAGTTCATTGTGTCTTCTTCGCCTTTCTTCTCTATTTCCTTGTCTTCCTTCCATTTTCTCACTAGCATTCTCTTCTCCCTTCCTATCTGCTTAGCCTCATCCCACTCTATGTCATGTCCTGTTTCTCTCGTGTGTTTAAATATTGCATTTCTCTCTCTCTTAAGTCGTACATCATCCCTATGTTGTTTCAACCTGTCTTTCAGCCTTTTTTTCGTTTCTCCTATGTACACACTCTGACATTCTTTACATTTCACTTCGTAGATAATCCCTTCTTCTTCCTCTTCTCTGTTTTCCTTTTTCTTGTTAGCATTCCTCGCTATTCCTAAGATGCTTCTTCCTCCCTTCCTGTAAGTTTTAATTCCTGCTTTCCTAAGCACTTTGCATATCTTTTCTGTGGTCTTCCCCATACTCCTTATTCCAAACCTTCTCTCCTCTTTTTCTTTCTCTTCCAATTCTCCCCTGTCCGTTTTCTTACTTCTTCTGTTTATGTCCAGTCTATCCTGCTTCTCATAGCCATTCTTTTCCAGCTGTTTCCATAGGCTATTTATTTTGCCTTCTTTTTCACATTCTTTCATGCATATTTTCTTGATTCTGTCCTCCATATTCTTTATAAAATTTATTTTTGTCACCTCACTTACATCACTTCTTTTGTGGCAGAATACCCCTGCTGCACACTTCTTCTGATGCCAAGCGGTTTCAATTTCTTGTCCTCTTTTCCTTTTCATCAATATATCTAGATAGCTTAACTTGTCTTCTTCTTAAGCTATCTAGATATATTGATGAAAAGGAAAAGAGGACAAGAAATTGAAACCGCTTGGCATCAGAAGAAGTGTGCAGCAGGGGTATTCTGCCACAAAAGAAGTGATGTAAGTGAGGTGACAAAAATAAATTTTATAAAGAATATGGAGGACAGAATCAAGAAAATATGCATGAAAGAATGTGAAAAAGAAGGCAAAATAAATAGCCTATGGAAACAGCTGGAAAAGAATGGCTATGAGAAGCAGGATAGACTGGACATAAACAGAAGAAGTAAGAAAACGGACAGGGGAGAATTGGAAGAGAAAGAAAAAGAGGAGAGAAGGTTTGGAATAAGGAGTATGGGGAAGACCACAGAAAAGATATGCAAAGTGCTTAGGAAAGCAGGAATTAAAACTTACAGGAAGGGAGGAAGAAGCATCTTAGGAATAGCGAGGAATGCTAACAAGAAAAAGGAAAACAGAGAAGAGGAAGAAGAAGGGATTATCTACGAAGTGAAATGTAAAGAATGTCAGAGTGTGTACATAGGAGAAACGAAAAAAAGGCTGAAAGACAGGTTGAAACAACATAGGGATGATGTACGACTTAAGAGAGAGAGAAATGCAATATTTAAACACACGAGAGAAACAGGACATGACATAGAGTGGGATGAGGCTAAGCAGATAGGAAGGGAGAAGAGAATGCTAGTGAGAAAATGGAAGGAAGCCAAGGAAATAGAGAAGAAAGGCGAAGAAGACACAATGAACTGGAATGGGGGACTGAAGTTAAACAAAGAATGGAAGAAGATGTTGGAAAGAGTGGAAAGGACAAGAGAAAAAGAGGAGAGGAGAAGGAAGAAAAATGAAGGGAAAAGAGCGTGAGATTAAAAAGTCCAACCACATTCTATATGGAAGTGTTTAGCCTTTTAGGTGAAAGTAAAGTTGGAAAGTGAAAGTCATCTGCTAGAAAGTTCCAAACAACTTTCTAAATAGTCTGGAGGGAGTAATGTTTGTGTATATATATTACCCTTCTTGTTGTATCTGGTTACTTTGGTACTTGATACAGAGTCTGAAGAAGACCTTGCTAGAAGGTTGAAACGTTACGTTAGTTTATGTTTTTTAATAAAATAAATTACTGCCTTGGTCAGCATATTTAGTTTTTCATAATCATGGAAACAAGGCTTAATGGAGTTATGATATAACTGCAGATGAAACAATACTTACAGCCACTAACGAAATATCTATTCTTGTGTAGCCTCACAGACAACAAGTATATGGTGAGTCATTCACTCTTGCTGACTACGGGCGAAGGTCACTGAACTAAAGGGTGGTGGCAAGCAAGCAGGCTTCTGCTCTACCAAAGACGAGGTCACGTGTTCCAGTTATCAATGGCGTACGAAATAAGGAGGAACACAGCTATCTGACGTATGATTTGGTCCCGTCATTGCACGTAGAACACTTTATCGTCGTGGCCTTGAAGTTCCCTCAGGGCACTCCTAGGTAAAGGCTTCTCAGCTAGAAGGATATATTCCCCATTGAGTGGAGGAAAAGTGGGTGCGTATAGAGGTCCTTCAACTTTCGTATTCTTTTTTATTTCAGAACCCGTGCTGTATCGTCGACTTAATCCAATCTATCCGATGTAGGTTTTAGGTTCTCTTTCTGTTCGGTTATTTCACGTTGTCTTCCTGCTTATGTTATTCGCGACGAAGGTTCTGGATTCGATAATCTGTACAATAACGGGATTGTGTTGGTTGGTTGATTGGTGTCTTAAGTCCACTTTATGTCCTGTTAGGCTAATCGTGAATGGACCTATAGTTTAAAGGGGGATCCGAACCACTATGTTCCTCCACCGAGTATCGAACCCGGGATCCCTTAATTACAAGGCGCCCACGATCCCACTGCGCCATCGGGGATTGTGTTCGAAACGAATGAATCAAATTTGAGTGATATGATATGCAACCATTGGAAGACTATTGAAAGAAAAGCTATGGGAACCTGCCAGTTTTTCTACTGCAGACAGGAAACCATAAACATGGAAGAGAAGCTTATATTCTATGAAACCTGACGCTATGTGCTCGAATACTGGCTAAATATAATCCATAGAGGCATAGCAACGTTAAACAACCTCTTATATGATACATATAGGTTTAAAAAGGTCGAAATACAAAGATTGTGTGCGCCTCACTGATGGCGTAGTGGTAAGGCCTTGTAATCAAGGGGTCTGGGGTACGATACCAGGTGATCGCACATAGTGGTTCGGATCCCACTTTAAACTGTATGCACTTCAGATTAGTCTATCTGTGCCGGTGACTCAGTCGGTAACGCGTCTGACTACCATGCTATAGGCCCCGGGTTCGATTCCCGGCCGGTTCAAGCCCGGGAACTTTTCTAACGTTGGAAGCGGCTCCAGCGCCCACCCAGCGTCGAATGACATGGGTACCTGGGGGAAACCCTGGGGGTAAAGGCGGTCAGGGGCGTGATGCTGATCACATCACCCCCACTCACGAACGAATCAAGAAAGTGTGGGGCGTTACCCCCACACCCCCTATACGCCTTCATGGCGTAGCGCCAAGCACAGGTGAGAACTTTACCTTTTTTTTTGTTGCATAAAGTGGACTTACAACAAAATTTAAACTTGCGATAAAGATTATGATAAGGTATTAAAGAATTGGGTCTAACACATGTTTTTATTGTTTACCAATGACATTGTTAACTAATATTCTTAATTTCAGTTTCAAGATGAAATCGGCTACGAAATAAAAGGAGTGGGTTCATATTTCTGTTACGAAATTCCACTTTTGTAGTAGACCTGTGCCACACTAAGTTGTGACAATAAACAAATCTGAGACACTTTCAAAGTATTAAATTGCTATCTACGTATTTGGGAAAAATCTTTCAATATAATACTTTTTCTGGACGCGTCAAATCATAGTATTTAATTCCTGTTTTAGCAGCTTTAAGAAACCTGATTTTTGGGGGGGTTACAAATGCTCTTTCTGCTCCCGTCAAGTTACGCCTATGACAAACAGGAATTCAAAGTAAAAGACTGTCCCGACTAAATCGGGAGACACGTCTGATAGATTTACAATTGGGAAAATCATAATTAAGCGTGTAGTTGAAAACAACCTCTTTTCATATATTGCATGCAGCTCTACTTTTTCTGCAATGTGGATCAAGAACTGGGGACGTGGAGAAGCACAACACTCCACGTAACCAATAGTCACGTGACCCTCTTTGCTTTCCTGTCATGTTGACCTTCGCGTTGAACACATTTCTCGGTGTTAAGACAGGCAAAATCACCCGATCATCGAAGGGTGCAATATGTGTTGCCTACCCTCCTGCATTACTTGCTCCTATTAAAGCCTTATGGGGAAGAACTTTTTTCTATGACTGTACAGGTGACAAATTTTTTGTCCGGTGAGCTTTTGTGTGTGTGTCTAAGGCATTCAGTGCCTGTAGTTAGCTGTCTCAGTTATTTGCTTCACACACGGCTTCAGAAATGGATATTTACGATGCCGACAAAGAACGACACAATCAAACATTTTCACCACCAGGCAGTGGCGGCGATTGAGTTCCAAAACCGGGGGGCGGGCAAAGACAAGTACATTTCCCTTTGTAGATAAGATTTTGCATAGTGCGGGGGCAAAGTTGACCCCCCCCCCCGCCGCCACTGCCAGCAGGTTTATCGCATGGCGAGTACAAAACCTGTCCCGTGGACGCCCACCCATTTCACTAAAAGTGACGATTTACACGGATGTCGTTATCGGTCGCCTGCATCGCGCACCCTGTGTGAAGAGAGACTGCGATAATTCTGTCTGATTGCACCCAGTCGCCTGCCCTTGAATAGCTAGCTCCCTTATCTCTCTTTGGAGTCGTGAATCATCCCCCAAGTTGAACGACCCCGTTATTCATCGACCCCCTCACAGCTCCTGCGCGAACTGTCGAAAAGGGAAGAGAATCGTATATAAATTTTATGTGATAGTGGAGGATGATGATGTTCCTTTCACGCAACCGCTACTTTTCTTTTATATAGTCTCTAATATAGAGATTGTACGAGATACTCACAGCACGAAGAAGCCTCTTCCACGGAGATAATTTTTAAAACTTTGTTTTGCCGGTCTGCGGCATAAATGACCGGCTATAACGTTACAAATAGCTAAGTTCAATGGGGAAGGGGCATACAAGATATATGACATAAACTCCAAGTTTTAGTGACTGTTGCCATGTGAGTTACACTTCGGGTGGTGTCGGGGAGAGAGGTGGTAGTTTCTGTCCTCTTATTTAAGTTGTTACAAGAGTTTTAATGACTAGGCCTCGGAAGTTGAAGACCTACAAATTGCCAAAAAAAGACCTATAGAAAGACCTAAAAATATAAAGAAGAGAACCTATAAATTAAAAAAAAAACGTATAAATGTGATAAAAATTAATTAATAACTTAAGTTTTAATTACATATTTAAAGTACCGTACCTGCTTCAGTCGTCCAAAAATGTTTTTTTCTCTCGTTTCAGGGATGGTTCAAATATATTTATTTATTTCTTTTCTTTATTTCTTTACTATAGAAAGGATGTTTAAGAGGTGATGAACTGATGATGATTCGAATTGAGAATGGACAGTAAAAACGTAGTCGAAAGAAGGTGAAGTTGCAAAAAAAACCGTTAAGACCTAAAAAAAGGCTAAGAAAGGACCAATAAGTCAAAAAACGTCGAAAAAGGCAAAAAAGGACAAATAAAACCCACCTTTTTCTGGCCTACAATGACCCAAAATGAACATATATTATGTTGGGGCTCGTCTTCGGACACTAGGGGAAAAAATGATTTTTCCTCAACGTCCTAGTAATGACACTTCCTTGCTTGGAACTTTAATCAACTTGAAAATGCTTCTTTTTTTTAAGTGAATATTGTTTATTAACGGCCATAAAATCCCTCTACAATGAAGTGAAAATATTTGGGAGGGCAACTGCCCCTCTCCCCCCCCCCCTTGTCCATACTCCTATTTCAACTAGACGTCCTCCGTGACAGGGTGGTTATCATCTCAGCGAGCTACAACACCAGGTGTCTCGGGTTCGAATCAAGGCCTTGGCATGGATGTTCTTTGTGAGTATCCCTTCAACAATTCCATCGTATTATCAGCCATCGGCATCTTTGCGGTTACACAAAAGTGACAGAAATGCGAAGTAAATTGTACCAAATCAATAATTTCACATAGAGATAAAGGTGGAATAAAATTTCCCAATATAAAACTGCGAAATGCAAATGCATATGATTCGGGCTAAAGTAACATTTATGTATTCACCAAAGTAAATATTTGTACTGTGTTGCAATTTTCTTTCTGTGTTTCTAACAGTTTCGAATTTGTGTCGTTCGCAGGAGGCTGTGCGTCGCTTGCTAGCGGACTACCTGACGCGGTTCTCCCACATCGCGGGGAACCTGATCAACTGCGGCCCTGTGTTGAACTGGCTGGAACTCGACAACCGGGGCAACCGCCTCATCGTCACCGACGACAGCGCCATCAACACGCCGGCCGTGGCTGCTGCCTACGCCGTCAAGAGGTACACCGCGCAGGCCAGCGATGAGATCTCCTTCGAGGTACGTGCACGTTCATCATTCAATTTTCCATCAATGAAATTACAAGAATATAAGATTTTGAAGCAGCTGAATCTTGAAAAAGAACTAACGCAGTTCAGAAATTTTGTACAAGTGGAATTTTAAAGAAACCATAGTTTGCATCAAGCATTAAGCAGTATTCCGAAATTTTGTACAAATAAACTTCCAAAAACTATACAGTACAAAAATATCTATAATCAAACGAAATTCCGTCGTCGACTTGTAATCAAGGGTTCCCGGGTTCGATACCCGGTGGAGGCACATATAGCCTGACAAGTTAAGTCCCGATATGCACAGATCGCTGTTGTTTTAAGTCCACTTTATGCACAGTAAGGCTAATCGGGACTGAACCTACAGTTTAAAGTGGGATCCGAACCACTATGTGCCTCCACCGGGAATTGAATCCGGGATCCCTTGATTACAAGGCGACGAGGCAACCACTGCGCCATCGGGGAGTTCAAGTTTTAAAAGAAGGAAAAGTCGTTGGCGAAAGGTGAGCTGAAGTTCTATACTCCGACAGGTAGAAAACAGCCCAGGAAAAAGCGAATACAAATTTCGTTGAAAATCCTCAGACCATTCCCCTCCCTCCAGATTGCAACACTGCGAACCAATGTCGCTCCGAAAAGTGGAGTTGGGAAATGTGGTATGAGCTGCGCAACAGCTATTTGCAGCGTCTTGTTTTTAAACTTGTCAAGTTATAGTGGTTCGGATCGCACTTTAAACTCTAGGTCCAATCCCGATTAACCTTACTGTGCATAAAGTGAACTTAAAACACCAAATCAATCCTTCAATCAAACGAAATTCAGATTTTTTTGTGCATAATTGTTTTTCACGATTTCCTTTAGGAATTTATTGTCGGTTCGTAGACGTATGTTGCCCGCATCCTAAGACAATCTTTTGGACTTGTAGTGTTTCCATCATGCTCCTATAATGATACTTTTATTTCATGGAATATCCATCCACTGATCTCACTTGCTGTAGGTGGACTGATTGCGAACTAAAGTTCAGCACGCCACATGTTGCCAGACTTCAACTTGCATGACAGTCAGAGTGTTGTGTAATATGTGTCTGCCCTCCATTAAACCATTTTCACTCAATCCTACGTATTGATCAATTTCTTGGAATTGTAAAGACACCAGTGATCAAATTTAGAATTACGTGACTTTTGAATCATACTGTAGCAGCAAGATTTTCTACCATCCGATTTCTCTGGAGTTTGGAAATAATCCGTGCCGCGGTACAAGTGCGGAGAAAATAGATCCGGAGTGACAGTGACAAAATCCGCAGACGTGCCGAGAGAAATGCATGTCGCATCCTGGTCCGTGACGTCACGTGAAGTTGTGGTTGCGATCGGTCACGTGATCCTCCGTGCTGCAACGAGGAGATTCGCACCACGCCCCCTCGTGGTCGATCGCCGACACCTTTCGAGGTTAAAGACGGCAACAGCGCGTCTTTGCAGGCTTCCCCACTTCGACGTTGCCGTACGTTGGATTTGTAAATATAGAAGGAAAAGTGATCGGCCTTAGTGGCTGCGTCGTGTGCCGTGAGTCTCACGGGCCAGGACGTGTGTCGCATGCGGTGAAGTGCCTCGAAAAGGCCAGGAACACCTGTGAGGAAAATGTCGGTGTGTGGCGCAGTTTTACGATGGATCTTCGACACTCCTGTTGGGATGGTGACGTGACCTAGAAACAATCACAGGTGAGCCCTTGCACGTGTGGCCCAATATGTTTTCATTGGTTGATTTGGCTTATTTTACTTTTATAACACTTTAGGCTAATCGCAACAATGTGGATGAGTATTTTTTTTTTAATCTACAGATTTCAGTGTTTTACGTTATCATCGTTGATGCCAGTTCCAGCATTAGGAAAGAACAAATAACGGAGATATTTGATATCAAAGAATGCCCCACGTAAGTTAAAACCTGCAATTTCGGAGTACTTTCGCCGCTTTTTGTTACTCCCCCGTCCCATAATTATTGTCCGGTACACCTTTGTTTGTTGTCTTATAATAATTGGCTGATATTCAAACTGTGACATTTTTTTGTATACAGAAGAAGAACATGAAACAAGGGAATGAGTCATACAACTTTACTACTCAAGGATCAGTACAAATTGTGCTTTCCATCTGCCTCTTCGTCTGTCATTTCTGTACTACCATTTTGGCATACCGGACTATAATTATGGGACAGAGGGAGTAATAAAAACTGTTAGTACTTTAGTATTATACGGACTACCTCATTGCATTGCTCAAGTGATTTATTGCTTTGTGTAATTGTGTAATCGACATTCATTATAATAAGTACGTAACCTAATCAAATACAGTGTCATAAGTGTTTCTTTTGCTTTCCCAGAAAACAGGTAGTCCGTATAATACTAAAGTACCAAACTGTTTTTATGTACACTTAAATAGCGAAAGGACACGCCGAAAATAATTATCAGTACGAAACCTAACAATCCTAACCTAACTACGTAAAATTATAGCTGCTGTTATGGATAGTAGTTGTGGGTGCTATATTCACTTGCGCGAAGCCTTCGGGCTGTTCTGCTTCACAGTAAAGTAACACGCTAAGGTAACAGACGTACTTTACTTCACAATAACACATTTCCGAGAGCTAAATCAACTGAAAACGTTCATAAACAACAAAAACCTTCATAAACTATGCAAGATATTTCACTTTCTCTATGGGGGTACAGAGGGTCAAGGGTAGCAACATCCATGCCCAAGCTCGAACCCGTAACCCTTGGCGCCGGGGCACGCTGTGTTAACCACACCGCCACGACGTTCGGTAAATACATTTTGCACTGGTTTATTTTGCTTCTTTCACGGAAATGTCTGCAGATAACGTACTTGTCCCGGTTTATTTATTTGATTTGGCTTATTTTAACTTTTATGCCACTTTCCAATCACAAAGATGAGGGTGAGTGTTGACATGATACAATTGATAAAGGGACACTTGCAAAGAACACCCATGCCCAGGCCGGGATTCCAATCCGGGACCATTGAAGTCTTAGCACGCTGTGCTAATCAATACGTCACGGAAGGTGACATATATTCTGATTATTTCAGTAAATTTAAGGTTTAGGATTTTTCGTATTAACGTTGTGCAGTTAGCTGTTTGTATTTCACTCCATCTGTGGATTAAGAAAATGAGAGTTTTGCGATTAAGCACTTTACTGCGAATGTAAAAGAAGTGAGAAAAGGCTAATTCTGCTATTCCACAGACTTTGGGGGAGGGGGTGCTTCAATCCCCAAGCCATCTCCCATTTCGACACACTCTTGTTTTATATTCTTCAGTTTTCGGTGAACTACAGATTCCATTGTTTCTGATTTGTTGAGGAAGAAAAGGTATTGATTCAGGCGTGGCTGCCTGGTGATCGATTCCCGATGTAAACAGTTTTAGCGTTTATAACCGCTCTTCGAAATGTAGGTCGCGTGATTGGAGGTTCTCATTCCGGAGCTCGCTTGTTCAAATCCCACCACTGGACACCCTGAACTGCGTGTTCTTTCCGCGGTTTTCACTCAAGGCACACCAAACCGACTATTCCACCCTAGTCGCGCTTCACTCTTGTCGCCATGTAATCAGTGGGTCCCGGATTCGATACATTAACGGGGGCAAAGGTCGGTGGTACGGATTTGCAATTTTCCAAATTGTAGGTTCAGTCCGCCTTGACTGGTGGCAGTTCATATGTGCAAATAGACCTGACTATGAAAAACATATCCTCCTTTATGGAAAATCTAGTCACATTATTGCACCACGCATTACCCATATGTGACACACACATGCAGTACTTGATTGATTGAATTATATTATTTTTTTCGTTTTTTTTCAACTGTTGGTTAATCGCGACAGTGAGGATGATATGATGAAAGGACATTCACAATGAACACACATTGCAACATTCCTTACATTTTATTGGTTAAATTAAATTGGTTATCATTGATGTATTTAAATTCTTATAATAAAGAGATACCAGCTCGATTAAAAAGTATAATCTGTAATTAACACATTGCCTCTCACTATACGAGCCAAACTGTTAATGCAAAGTAGAAATCCAAAGACTGCGTGGAGAGAAATGGCCGAAACTCAATATCTCGGATTCTTCCCGGCGTTGTCATGGAGATTTGCATGCATTAAAAGTAGATTTGTGTGGTTCAGACGGCACGAAGTCGTGCAGAAATATCTGCCGAGTGTTCTATCTTCTTTCACTTTCGCTGGTCTCTTTCCCCGTAATTAGTTTTTGCCATATTATTTTTCTTTCTTACTGTCCCTGTCTTTGGTTGCTCTCCCCCCCCCCCTCCCTCCATCCCTGCCTCTGCCATCAGGGTAAGTGTCAGGACCCTTCCCCGGAAAGACTTACGAAAAGCAAATAGCAAAATGTACCAGTTTAACATTCGTTATGTAATCGAAGGCACCTTACACCACGAAGGCAAGGATTAGATTTGGGGCATAAGGCTTTGAATGAGCAGTACTTAAGATGATTTAGATTGATTGATTGGGTTTATTTTACTTCGCATTTCTGGCACTTTGGCTAATCGCGAAGATGATGAGTGATAGATGATATGGTGAAATGAAGGGACACTCACAAACATCTATGCCCAGGACGAAAAAGTGGGAGAAAAGCGACGCCATATAACAAATCAAATTATTAATTAATGAATTAATGATAAACATTTAAATTATTGTTATTATTATTTGTGATACACTTGGTTCGGTCTCCTAAAATATATTTCTAAATACGTGCCTGACTGTTCAATTCCGTTATTTCTTACTTTTTTTTAAATCTGTTTCGTGTTTTTCTCTCTTTCTCGTTCAGTCACTGCTTATCTCTCACTATTTCCCTTTCCCAGTTTATTGGTCTTGTTTTAACTCTGTTTCATTATTCTTCCTACCTTCTCTCTTTCTTAACTTGATTGGTTTATATCTCTCTTTAACTGTCACACTCCACATCATTCCCTTTTTCCTTCTCAATTTTCGTCGCTTGTCTCTTTTATTTCCTCTTTCTACAATTCTATTCCTTTACCTCCCTCCCCCCGAGGTGCGTACTTCTCCCTCTTTCCCTTCCTATCTCTCTCTCTCTCTCTCTCTCCCTCCCGATCGCGTGTTTACAAACCCTCGAGTGCTGCAGAACCAGACGGATATAACGCTTTCTTATTGGCTGTGCGCACTGGAAGTGTTTATGTTCCATGTCCATTGTTCCTTGTGTGTTTGTTTACAGGATAAGGATAAGAATATCAGACTCGTGATTATTTAGTAATAACGTTTGCAATCAAATTGTCGAAATTGTGTTAATAAATATATTTTTGTATGGAGAAACAGTAAGAAAATGTTAGTCTCGTTTTCTGGTGATAAAAATCAATATGAAACCATCGAAAAATAACAATGTTGAATATCTCCGAAAGATCTTAATATATATAGCCTATTATGTGAAGCGATTACTGCATTACAGGAGAAATGAGATATTTTGAAAATTACCGAACTGCCATTTCTGTATAATCAACCATGGAAGTGACAATAGGGGCGTGATTACGACCGGATTTTTTTTTGAATGAAGATAGTTTTTCTGAAAGTTTTATTTTTCTGTCTTTCAAAACATTACTAAAAAAATATGCTCAAATATCAGCCTGCGTTTAAAGGGGCTTCTTATCTTGTTGGGATGGATTTCTGAAATCTACCATGTAAATCTGAACCCTGCCCTCTAGCGATAAACGCATTAACTTTCGGAATGACATCCAATTAGAAGCTACATATCGATGGAAGTTCTGCAGCACTCCCGATCTGCCTTATCTTTCTCGCCCTCTTCAGTTGTAGCAGCAGTAGAAGCGTTACAAGACACTGAACAAGCACACCAGAAAAAAAAAAGTTAGTCCGTTGACCTCAATGTTGAAGATGTGTTTTCAATGGGAGATTTTTTTGTCCGCCTCCTCGCGGTTCCCAAACCGTTGCGAGAAGCTGTTATCATCGAGTATAAAGTGTGCTTCCCCAGTCCACGCTCCCCGTGTCAGACACTCTCGAATCGACGACACAAATAAGGAGAGGCCGAGCTGTTCCCGCTTAAAAATAAGCTAAGCGATAATATGACGTCAATATTTTGTGTCTGAAGCGTCGCAAACATCTTCTAGTGAAGTGCTTATTATGATCAAGAGCTTAGCGTGTTATTAGAGGAATTTCGAGTCGACGTTAAGTGACTCCGTTACATATGTGCAGGGATGGTTTCTACAGGGTGTTTCGCAAGTCCCGTTCATTTTTGTTTATTGTTTTCATTTTCCTCTGAAAAAAAGTTTGGACCAAATATTAAATTTATCTTTAGGAAAACTGTCTTCATTTGGATTTTTATTAATTATTGTAGAGCCGAGGTGGTAGGGTCTGACTGCAACGCGGGAGACCTAGTTTCGATTCCCGGGATGTGTTCTCTATACTCTATCCCGGGTATCGGTGGAGTAAGCGAACGAAATCCATTCTCTGCGCAAGTAGTGACTCGAGAGAGCTCGACCAATCAACGCGTGAGGGAGGATGTAAGTGCATGAAGCGGAACATGCGGCTGCAGCCACCAGCATTTGGCAGTAGCGCGTACTGCTTCGCTTCGCCCAGTCGCTTTCTTCCCTTTTCTACGGAAATGCGCGGCCTTGCTCCACAGGTCCGAATTTTTCGGGCTTTGTGTCTGCATAAAGTGGCTCTGGAGTTCACCCAACCTCAAATAATAGGGTACCTGAAGGCAACCCTGAGGGGTAAAGGCCACATGACCTTTAAATTGTCCGAGATCGAGAATGTGTGGCGCCCTGTCCCCACATCCCCTAAATGCGCCTTCATGGCACGATACATTACATACTAACTTTGTTATAGTTGTTGGAGCCGCTCTGCTCCAATCTGTCTGGCTCCTCAAAAAGACCCGATGAAGGTACGTAGTGGTTCGGATCGCAATTGAAACTGTAGGTCCAGTCCCAATTACTACACATGTGCATAAAAGTGGACTTCAAAATCAACCAATCAATCTTGTTAACAGAAGCGTCGCCAGCGGGGTTTCGAGGGTGGGCTCTGCCCCACCGTGAATTACATGGGTGGCCAGAATGAAAGTTGCACTTAGTCCATTTGAACCAAATTATCTGCCGATCCCACTCTGTGGTAATTTAAAACTGTTATTGGTTTCTCGTCTCTCGAACGGGTTGATTTCATATCTAAAGGGGCGTCACCCCCCTAATTCGCCGATGAATGCAAGTCTCCTTCGATCTATCTGTCTGGGAACTTAAATATCGCCATCGGAGGCGGTCAAAATGCGAAGAAAAGGAAACGACCTTCATGTTATTGAAACTTTAGCATTCGGCGCGCGGCTCTGATTGAATTGTAAATAAAAAGGAGCCGTCCGCCACTTTCCCTTATTAGGCCAACTGTCTCCGAGGCATTTGCAGGCTATAATTATGTCATTCCGGTGCCTGAATTCGCCTCAAGGATAAAGAACAAGCAGCCCCGACGCTGATGCTTGATAAGTGGGTCTGTTCTCGTGATCCATTGTTCCCCGTTTTCCTCGCGTTGCTGTTCGCGAAATGCGCAAAAGAAGTTGCAATTTAGGAGGTATAGCCACTCCGCTGGCGTCCTCGCGAGTGAATTATGCCCCCCCCCTTTCCCCTCCGGTGTTGATCTGGAATGCGTCGCTCTGTCGCTTCGGCCGTCGAAGAACCAACCTGCACGCACACTTTTAGTTCTTTTAAGGAATTGGTTGGTTACAAACTTTCAGTACCCCAGGCAATCCCATACAATTCTGGTCTCCTTTTTTGGAAATACATTTGGGCAATCTACGAATTAAACGCGTTGCTTTGGGGGGTGGGAGGCGATAAACAATCATCATCATCATCATCATCCGATAGTCCAGTCAGTGTGACGTCTGACTGCCGCTTGGGGAACCCGAATTCGATTTCCACGTGGGTCTGAGGTACTGTGCGAATGAAGCTTTCTGCTTCGGGGGGAGAGATACGCCAGTGGCTTATTTGTGATTTCATTTTGCAAGATGGGTATTTTTGGGTGTGCAAATTTGTATTATGTTACCAGTCAGTAAACTAAACTATTGCCTTGTGGTTCTAAGTACCTTAGAACCTAGGCAATTAAATATTATTTATAACATTTACACGCAATTTAAAAACAATATATTACATTCTAAGAAATCTCAAATTCATACAAGAATAGTGCTAAGAAATCCAAAATTCATACAAGAATAGTGCTAAGAAATCCAAAATTCATACAAGAAAAGTGCTAAGAAATCCCAAATTCATACAAGAAAAGTGCTAAGAAAATCCAAAATTCATACAAGAAAAGTGCTAAGAAATTCCAAATTCATACATGAAAAGTGCTAAGAAATCCCAAATTCATACAAGTAAAGTGCTAAGAAATCCCAAATTCATACAATTAAAGTTCTAAGAAATTCCAAATTCATACAAGAAAAGTGCTAAGAAGTTCCAAATTCATACAAGAAAAGTGCTAGGAAGTTCCAAATTCATACAAGAAAAGTGCTAGGAAGTTCCAAATTCATACAAGAAAAGTGCTATCAAACCAGTAACACCGAAAATTAGCCAAATTTCTATTGCCATGGTCAATGTATCTACAAGATTATTGTGAACACTAATACAGATACCAGCCCCATGCCATGAAAACTTAGTGGAAAACAGCCTGCTGTTGTCTCAGCGCATTGAAGTTGGGCAGATGCAAAAAGGTGTCCTTTTTTAATTCACAAGCCTACATGCTTTTCGGCAAGGAAACCTTTTACAACGACCATTAATGGACACAAGTGATATTTCAATTGTGTTTGTTGCATAGTTAAAAAATGGTATATTACTTTTTTTGTGGGTGGTTGGGGGGATGCCATGCACCCCCCGTCTGTCAATTCGCTCACTTCGCTCACTGGTCTGAGGTGCTCCTCTAGCCTCTTATCAATGTGTACCTGGGAGTTACTGTGGAGTGCAAAGGTGTCCACACTGTGGTTGGGATCCAGAATAAGAATGTATGAAGCCCTCCCGCCCGAGATCCCGGCCAGATCATGGGTGTTGTTTGTGAGTGTCCCTTCGTAAGTTTCATCGTATCATCACTCAGCCTCATCGTAGCACAAAGTGGCAGTAAAGTGACGTAAAATAATCTAATTCAACCGAACAGTTCAGTCAACAGAATTGTGCTGGAGAAGAGATTGCCTATGTGTACTTCTCATTTAATATTTTGAACGTCACGTTTAGAAAAACAGAATGAATGAACATGGTGGTGGACATTTTGCCTACTATTATATGTATCTGTGGTTACCTACACTACGTGGAAGAGCTTGTTGTTATTGCTACATGACATTTTACCGCGAAACGAATACCGCGGGCAAAACACGGCCTTGAAAATATGGGCTTCGCAACGTCGTCCTCCATGTTTGTACGCCGAAGCGGGGTCAAGTGATTCTACGCGTGTGGGTCGCTTGCGTGCACGTTTGGGCGTGTGCAGGTGTATTTCTGAAAGTGATACAATGGCGTAAAAATGATTTCATAAGCCCTTTTGAAGTTGGTGTTTTTTAAAAGATGTTCCTTTCAACGCGCGCGTGTAGGTTTTTCTTCCCACAGTTGGCTACTTCAGTTCAGGCACAGAGACGTTTCTTGTCATTGCTATATATCGTTTATCTCATTATTTTACAAGCATTTTCATATTAAATTATCCGCGTGTTATATTCGCCAAAATATTATGTAGCAGAAGGTATACATTTTATTTTTCGAGAAAATGATCAAGAAAGAAAACAGAAGAATACTATTCACAATTAGTGCTTTTAATTACTTTTTTTATACAATCAAAAGTGGTAATTGTCGTAAAAGCATGGGAAACAAAATATTTCTCGACAATTCGCACAGCAAATAAAATACGATTTTTTGCAATAATTAAAATGCAATAAATAGTTATAGTTAATAAAGAAAAAACCAAGAACCTTCGGCGCGTGAAACTGTTACGTTATCATCGGTCTACCGGAACAGTTGGTAGTTGGAGACAGTGGCGCAACCACAGGGGGCGGGCAGTGGGGGCATTGCCCCCCACCATGGGCGGAAATGAGTTCTGGGGGGGGGGGGGCAAACATTGACGGCCAAGTGTACCTGCAGGAGGCAATTACCGCCCACAACTTCAAATTTTATGCAAATAAAAATACTTTTCGTAAAATTTTCTTGCTTCGCTCGCAATGCTGGCTTTTCTTAAGTTCAGAACTGTAGCTAGGGGGCGATGGGAGTCAGCCCTGGGCGCCGAACGACCTAAATTAAAATAAGTTGTAAAATTGATTGATTAGTTTGTGGTTTTAAGCCCACTTTACGCACAGAATGGCTAATCAGGATTGGACCTAACAGTTTAAAGTGGGTTCCGAACCACTGTGCCATGTGCCTCCACTGGGTATCGAACCCGGGACCCATTTATCATAATGCAACGATGTTACCACTACACCATCGACGATGGGCAAAAGTTGTAAAAGAGAGAATGCATTGGCGTCCCGTGAAATCATTTGCGTCTTATTAAATCAATATTAATTTCAGCCTGCAAAAAAAGGTGTATCCAAAAATGAAAGGCATGAACAATTGTTTTGAGGGAAGGGAGCGTGCACATTTGAGATATAATTTATGTAATTTTTGCTGTTGCTTTATTTGAGATGGATGAATTGGTTGTGTAATGTATTTAAATAATATATGTTGTATATAATATATATTAAAGAAACTTTGAATACGTACACAATTTAGTATCCACGTCGCTCGATGTTGCATATATGTGAAACATATATATCATGCATGAAAGTTATACATGTTAATGTAAAATGAATTACATTTGGAATGCATTTATCAAGCATTTTCTGTCTTTCAAAAATAGTTTATGCTTGTTTTCCATTATTAATGTGAAATTGAACGTGTTGAAAAAATAATTCAAATCGTTTGTTCGAACACAAATGCTTTAGCACCAACTTCTACCCCCTTTTCGCATAATTTACAAGGGTAACAACGTCTTTTATACTACTACTACTACTACTACAAATATTGGTCCTGTGTTCGAATCCCGGCTTGCGCATGGATGTTTGTGAGTGTCCATTCATCAATTTCATCATATCATCATCACTCATCCCCATCTTTGCAAATTAGCCAAAAATGGCACAAGAAGCGAAGTAAAATAAAGCAAATCAATAATAGGAATAACATTATTATTAAAAAATATTATTTTATAAAAAATATTATTATTGGTACGTTTATCCTGGTACGTGCCCCCTCCCCTCCCCCAGACAAAAAATCGTGGATTCGCCTCTGGTCGGATAATATATTCGCCTCACGAGGCGCACTTGTAAACTGAAAAGCTTCGAAACTTTGACGCGATCTTTCTCGGAAATGGCTTTCGAGTGCGCGCTAGTACCTTGGCATACCAATACCTATATAAGGTACTTTACCACTACACCAAGTCCTATCCCGATACTTGTCCCTTCTCGCTACCTTAGTCAAACGCCCTTCTTATACCCGCCAACAAAACACAACGAGAGATGCTATTTCCAAAATCTCAGGTAGTGGTGTATTCCACTGGGAAAGCGTTCCTGGCTTTCTTTCAGCAAGCGTTGGCGCCTCAGCAACAGTTTGCATATTGATCCGCCATTATCTCACAAACGTTGCCACCGGGATTTCCCCTTTTGTTTTTTTTACGAGGAACCTAACAAGCTCCAAGGCGAGAATTTATGGATCCTGGACCTCCCAGGCTTCTTAAATGAATCGCGATGGTTGCACGAGAAGAGGCTTTTTATTTTGTCAGGAAATGTTCCATTATCTTCTGCACCTACCCCGTCGCTTTGTTCAGTGGGTTGGTTTCCCCACGAGGATCAACAGATGCGTTCCCACTGCTAAATGTACGACCAGACCACATCAGCCTCATGGCGCCGGTGGACTTTGGCCTATGCCACCGAAGTCGTTCTCGAAAATCTCCTGATATTCCAAGTTTGAAATAACTGCTCAGAATTCTTTCTAGAGAAGTAGCCAACCTCCGTGGCGGAGTGGTTACCACAGCGCGCTGCGACGCCAGGGGTCCCGGGTTCGAACCCGATGGAGACGCATAGTGGTTCTGATCCCGCTTTAAACTGTAGGCCCAGTCCCGATTAGCCTTTCTGTGCATAAAGTGAACTTAAAAACAAACTCGAACAAGGCAAACCCTTCTTCTTTGCAAACGTCTTGAAGGAGATTTTGTGGATGTATCCTCTGTAACCATTTAACTCTTCATTTTTAAGACAATTAAGTATTGTTTCCATGTTACAAAAACACTAAATACGCTGACCAAGGCAGTTACGTAAAAAATAAACACTATGCATGTAACGTTTCAACCCTATATCAGGGCCTTCTTCAGGCTAAGTAACAATTTCAAAATTTTGATTAGTGTTTTTTTTTTTATGTAAATACTTGGTCAGCGAATGTAGTGTCTTAGTCTTCATTGCTATATCGTAACCGTTGGGTTGTCATTATGGACCAAAGACT
Source organism: Lepisma saccharinum (assembly GCF_977018435.1). Lineage (NCBI taxonomy): Eukaryota > Metazoa > Arthropoda > Insecta > Zygentoma > Lepismatidae > Lepisma > Lepisma saccharinum. The sequence continues at coordinate 109,193,220 of NC_139232.1, forward strand.
GCGTTTAACGCTACTGTAATTCCTCCTATCCCGAAATCTTGCAAGGAACCCCTCCCTTTTACTTTTTCCGGATACGTACGTGCCTCTCCTTTTCTGTTTACGGGAAAACAGATTGTATCAAATTTTGTTTTCAATTTCTCCTGTTACGTAATGGCATTGCCAGCAGGGAGAGACAATGGCGTGTAGAACCGGAAATGGAAACTTGGAGAAGTGGCAGCCGCCCCTTTGGACTTTCGAACGTTCTCGTGCGCTTTGATACACTCCAATGCCTCCTGCACAAAAGCCTTTCGTTTTCGGCGGTTCACGCCCTGGGATTTCACCCAGCTCACACCTGGAAGTTTGGAGTCGCATTGTGTGGATACTGAGAGACTCAGAGTTTTGGAATATCATCCCGTTGAAAGCTCCTTCGAAAGGGACGTGGCGATACAAGTCAATCTAGCTCGATCTACTTCAGGCAGATCCGAGTCTGCTCAGAATTTCAGATAAGGAAGCTTTGTTTCCCCACAGTTTCTTACTGGAAATTGAAAAAAAAATGAATTTAACGTAACTTGGTGCACACCAGTGTGGCGAAGTGGTTAGCACCGCGCGCTACAATGCCAGGCATCCCGTCCCGAGCGTGGTTGTTTTGTGTGTGTTATCATCAATTTCATAATATCACTCATCCCCATCGTCGCGATTAGCCGAAAGTGGCCGAAGAGCGACGTAACATAACCATATTGCTTGGTAGCGTGTTCAAACCACTACACTGCAAAAAGTTGAATGGAAAAATGACTAAGGGAGCTTTCAGAGCGAAGCGACACGTATAAATTCTCTCTCACGCACACACCCGCTGGGAAACGAGCCTTCAGAAATAAACACAACCTTTCGCACTGGAGTGACACGACAAGCTGGAATTGTCGCTCGGGCTGAGACGTTTTCTGAATGGCGTGTCTCGTGTCGCTTCAGTGTGAAACCTCGTGTTGTGTGCTACTTCTCGCCGGTGTCAAATTTGCGCTGCAAAAGGACAGACGCTTGTTTGAGTTTTTATTTTTGTTGGTTTACGTCGCTTTCCCCTGACTATGTCCGTGGCGGAGTGTTTAGCACAACGCGCTACGACGCCAGGGGTCCCGGTTCATTGTGAGAGCCCCCTTCATCATATCATCACTCCTCCTCATTTTCGCAATGAGCCAAGAGTAGCAGAGAATCGGAGTGGAGTAAAGTAAAGCAAAGAAATCAATCAAACGTCACTTTTGCCACTTTTGGCTAATCGCGACGATGGTGATGAGTGATGACTTAGATCATATAAATTGATGAAAGGACGCTTACAAATAGACCGAATCACAGAGTGTTCCGTAAACATACGAAATGCTGGCTTTGCTAAAGGTTCAATTGCAGTGTTTGTCCGATTGGGATTCGGAAAATACCATAACTTCTTAATTTATATATATTTTAAAATTACTTTGTGAGAACCTACAGTCAAGAACACCATAACTTCTTAATTTATATATATTTTAAAATTACTTTGTGAGAACCTACAGTCAAGAACACCTGTGCCTCTCACCAAACACCAAATTGAGCATCAGTTACCTTTCAGGTCGGTTCTCGCTATCTTGGGCAATTTGCCCTCTTGAAAGAAATACCGAGCGCCTTTTATGCGACCAGCGGTTCCTTTGCCTACAAATTAGCGACGGATGGTCCCCACTAACCGTCGCCGTTATACCATTACAACAATTAGATTCCGGCGCCTCTCTTGCAGCGTCGGACCAATCAAAGGGGCGGATGGCGATGATGGATTGCGTCTCTTGTGGTCCGTGTTAAGGAGGAACGAGTGTCCGACCGTCACTTGTCTGCATCTTCCGCTCAAAGCGGGAACTTGAATCGCTTGAAGCACTGCAACAAGTATGGTTGCTTCTTGTGTCCCTCAGCTGGTCTCAAAGTGTCTTCAGTATCTCCTGGGAGAAGACACTTCTCAGACGAGTTGAGACCTTTCGAGGCTTTGGTATCCCATTGATTGATTGACGTGGTTTAATTTACTTCGCTTTTCTGCCACTTTTGACTAATCGCGAAGATGAGGATAGTATAATGAAATTGATGAAGGGACGGACTTAAGGAACACTCACATTTAAATAATAAAAAGATGGTTGCATCATGTGTTTCTAACTTTACAGGCAAACTTAAATTTTAACTGTAGAATATGGGAAGTCATATGTTAACTTCTAACAGTGTAGAATTAAAAACAGTAGGCCTAATCAAGGTAAGGTAAAGTGCTCCCCTGTGCTTAGCACCACGCCATGAAGGCGTATAGGGGGTGTGGGGGTAAGGCCCCACACTTTCTTGACCCGGTCGTGGTTGGCGGTGATGTGATCAGCATCATAACCTAATCAAGGTTATGATTCTTATTACAATAATATGTATTACAAACTAATAAAAGTCTATTTTATTATATTTATTTTATTATACCTAGGTACTCGATCCATTAGATGAATGAATATCTAAATAACTGTTTTTCAACATATTATTATAGTACATTTCATACAGTCAGTGTACTGAAATGCATAGTTATCCTATTTTGTTACCAACATTTACACAATTGTTAGGGGGAAGCTTTAGTCATACGTTTGGGCAAAACGTTCTGAAAATTAAAGCTTTATATGAGAGTTCCCAGAACATAAACGTTGTGACTCATAACGTTTTTCTTCTGGGAACTCTCTAGTAAAGCTGTAATTTCAGAATTTCGAAAACTGTCGAACTATTTATTCTTTGAATTAAATGGTAGAACATGGAAATAAACTTGGTTACTCTATTTATTTTACACCATTTGTTTTCGATCTAGCACAGTTATTACTTTGTTTATTGTGTTCTAATACTAAATGAACCTAGTTTCTGTTGTTGACAGTAAAAATAACAAGCTTATTTTTTTTTTTACTGTCAATAGACGATGCCAATTTCCCAACGTCCTTGTCATTGTCGTTTTTCTTTCAATTCGTGAAGATCGCATTTTGTGATACAAAAGTGGATGGACCGTTTGCCTGATTTATTCATGCAACCCACCCTATTGTGGATGCTGTAACCTTGTTCCCTTGTGTGATTGCAGGTAGGGGACATGATCTCTGTGATCGACATGCCGCCGCCGGACGAGAGCATCTGGTGGCGGGGCAAGCGGGGTTTCGAGGTGGGCTTCTTCCCCTGCGAGTGCGTGGCTGTGATCGGGGACAAGGTGCCCAAGAACCTCCAGCTCCCGCCCACCACCACCTCGTCCCCCGGGCAGCTGCAGCCCACGAAGCCCGTCCTCAGGAAGCACGGGAAGCTCATCGCCTTCTTCAGGTAGGTTCCTCCAAAGACAACATTTCCATTCCAGATATGAATCTACAGGGTGAAACAAAACTCAGGTTACATAGGTTAATTGCCACCACGGTCGCCAGGCCTAAACACCCCCTGGATTTTTATTTGTGAGGACACGCAAGAGGCCATCGTGTACGTTAAGAAATCAAGAGTTTGGACCACTTCAAAAAAAGGATTAGCCTATAGCTGCAATTTTCCAAATCACCTCACCACACTAGCAGACGGTGCGCATACTGAGCATGTTCTGTAACTTTAAGCATTACATACAATCATGCGTATGTTTATCTGCACGTATTTGTTTTCCTAAGTTACCTGGCTTTTGTCTCGCCCTGTAGAATCGATCTTCAGTTGGGTAAAGAACAGGTTAAAAATAAATGTATTGGGAGTTGGCAACGCAGCACATGTATTGAGCATATACCAAACAGCGTTGGCAACACTGACATCTGCTCTATGCAGAACTGAAAATACATGGAAACAAAGTTGATGCACTTTTGATGCATCGACTGACACAGTTAATCGTGAAATTGTGGTTTCTTTGAAGTGATATTGATTGATCTGGTCAAATGTATTTTTGGTGCATCACGGAATAGCAACCGATAAAAAAGTATAGCATTTTGATGCACCAGAATGCATCGTTTGCAGTTTATGCACTTTAATATGTTACTGGAGACAAGAAAAATTTGTTTTTTTGTCAATTGTCACATTTTGGGTAATTTTGTGAGTTCTTTATTTCGAGTGGGCTCAAAGATGGATGAAGCATCATCAAATGAGCCAGTGAAGTGGTTATTAACAACTCTGAACAATTACCAGTGCGTGTTTATAAAATAACGTTATCTATGGCATTTCTTAGAAGCGTATACGATGAATCATATTTGCGTACATCGTGGGTAATGTTTCGGTGGATATCTTCTCCAGACAACGTTGAATGTAGGCCTGCAACTGTTAAATTGTGCGGATGATGTGAATATGTGCATTCTTAATGTATCCCTAAAATAAGAGGTCTGGGTGAGTTTAGTTTTGGGGATCATTCTGGCCACAAACGCAGAAATGCCATATATACGTGAAATATGCCTATATTAAAAGCTGAGATAGCAGACCGCACAAAAAACATCTCTATAGAACAACACATTTGTCGTTTCTCTATAAGGTTATTTTCTTTTATGTTTCGGTTATTTTCAATTGCTTTTCTATCTGTAGGGGTGATCACGATAATGACAGTGAATGGCGAAGTGATGAAATGGCTGCTGAGACAAACAGTGATACAGCCATGCCTTACCCAGTGTTCGAATATGGAACCTGTGACTTCGTGGACGGCGTGTTGCTTTGTGAGCATACACTGGGATTCAAACTCGGGGACTAAGGTTTTACCAGATTTTCACCGAGACCAGATTGAAGCACCAACTCGCATAATATTGACTGTGCGTTGTCTGTTTCGAGGTTGTAGACCACAGTTCGGTGATGTTTGGTAGAGGTATTGAGTGCTGTTTGTGATGAGAGCGTTTTACATTTCCAGGAGTTTCATCTTGTCCCGGCCATCCAGGAGGAAGCTGAAGCAGTCGGGGATCCTGCGGGAGAGAGTCTTCGGGTGCGATCTGGGAGAGCATCTGCTCAATTCCGGTCACGAAAGTAAGTGGAACTCAGGGTTTTATGGTACCAACACCTACACACTAAGTTACATCCAAGAATCTCGCAGAAGTAAAATAGCCTTGGTACGGACACATCCAACTAAATGTTGACAAACAACCTGCTCCTTTACCTTGTCCAGCCTGTAATCTTCATCTACCTCCTACATTGGCCATCCATCCCAGTTTCGCCCTACCCTTATTCTTTTTCGACCTTCCTTTGGATTTCTCTAAATCTTCTTTTTCGACCTTCCTTTGGATTTCTCTAAATCTTCTTTTTTGTGACCTTCCTTTGGATTTCTCTAAATCTTCTTTTTTGTGACCTTCCTTTGGATTTCTCTAAATCTTCTTTTTTGTGACCTTCCTTTGGATTTCTCTAAATCTTCTTTTTCGACCTTCCTTTGGATTTCTCTAAATCTTCTTTTTCGACCTTCCTTTGGATTTCTCTAAATCTTCTTTTTCGACCTTCGTTTGGATTTCTCTAAATCAGGGGTGTCCAATTTTTTTGTGCAGGGCGACCAACTACTTGAAGAATAAGTCTGGCCCATATTATATAAAATGTACACTTAAGATAATGCCCCAAATTAAATTATATTACAGGGGGGGAAACTTGGTAAGTGCAAGTTTATTGATTTGCTGTTGTTGATTGCATTAGAGAGCTCCGTTAGTGTAGTTTTGTATGGTGTAACTGTAGAGACGAAAATCCCGGGTAAGACGTGAGAAATGTGAAAGTTTAAAAAAATGGTAAACAGTGTGTGGGGGGAGGAAGTAGTCAGTCTTGAAAGTTTGTATTTCTTCCCTTGTAAAAACAGCAGGGTAATGTGACTTTTTAGGTTTTTCCCTCTAGACTCTTCAAATGTAGAAGCTTTATCATTACTAAAGCGAGCATCTGGCTCTCTACCATTCGCACCACATGTCGTAGTAATGGTAATCGTTGCGTTTTAATGTACTCGTAACTTCGAAAATTTTAACTATTTAATATTTTTTGTAGATTTTCATTCTCTAGTTATAGCAAGAGGAAACTTGAATAAGGAAATTGATAAATAGCAGAAAGTTTTAGTTGTCCGGAAAGTAACGTTACAGTGTGTTTGTTTTCTGAAAACCACATAATAGCCTTTCCCTCAAGAAAAGCAATATGATATTTATGTACCCCATAATTGTCAATGCATGTGTGTGTATTGTTCATGTGTTTCGTTTCCGTTAATAGATTGTGCTGTTCGTTTTGCAGTCCCGATGGTTTTGAAGTGCTGTGCAGAGTTTATAGAAAGCAACGGAATTGTGGATGGAATATACAGGTTATCTGGCATCACGTCGAATATTCAGAAACTTAGGTAAGTACTACTTTCGTGAAATGGAGTATACTGCGTACAATTTTTACCTAATCTCAGGATACTTACTTGTCCTAAGCTCTTAGATCTTGATTCCGGGTTTTTCCAGTAACTACTGTAGTGGTACGTTTCCCCATGGCTTAACATTCGACACTGGCGCCACCACTTCAAGACCAGGGGTACAAATATGGTGGCAAATCAGTAGAATTTACCTCCAAAGGAGTTGGGAAGATTTCTCACGGTCGGCCCCGGGGAGCATGCTTAAAATACCACTCTTTTCGAAAAGTTTAAGGGTAGGAAAGTAAGATCATTCTATGCCTATGTGCCGGCTGCCGTGGGGAAGTGATTAGCACAGCACGCTACGATGGCATGGGTCCCAGGTTCAAACCCGACCTGGGCATGGGTGTTCCTCGTGAGTATCCGTTCATCAAATCATCACTCATTCTCATCGTCGGGGTTAGGCAAATAGTAGAAGAGAAGTGACGCTAAATAACAAAACTCAAAAATCATTATGTATATTGACATACAATGAGCACGCTTTCCGTCCTTTTCACACATTCATTAACATAAGTAGTAATTATTCACTAATTGAGCTATGTAACTAAAACTCAATTTTATATTAATAGGTTAATAAAATATTTATGCGTTGTGGTTTCAATAACAATTGGCATAAATCTGTGATTTGCTCCTCAGATTTCTTAGCATTGTTTAACTTCTTTAATGAAATAGCTTCTTTTTCTTGGTGCAATTCGATATATTTTGATAGGGTTTGAATTACTATTTTGTTTTATTTTGAATTAGAATTGTATATGAGGTGACTGTATCACGCCAAAGTTTTCTATCCCTGGATTCTAAGCGCAAAGATTGCTGTTGGGGGGGCTATTGTTAAGTGAAATGTAAGTTTTTAAGTCCACTTTATGCACATGTAGGCTTATCGCGACTGGACGTACAGTTTAAAGTGGGATCTGAACCACTATGTGCCTTCACCGGAAATCGAAACCGGGACCCCTTGATTAGAAGGCAACAGCGTTACCACTACGCCATTGGGGAGGCCCACGGTAAGAGAAATGAATCGGACACCAACCTTGCAAATGAAGTCTTAATTGATGAAACCAGTGTCCATGCTCTACAGTACACATTTAGCAACTACACTATTTCTTAAAAATGTATGCACTCCACGAGATGGTTTTCTAAATTTTAATTTTATTAGTTATTGATTTTATCGCAGGATGTTGATGAAAAATAGCAAATCACAAACAAATTTGATTATCTACCAAGTCCGAAACTGAAGGTGCAATTTTTGGCAAAACTTGGCGAACAGGGCATGTCACTCCTGGGCAGCATTTACTACCTTTCAAAGATAGTTTCGCACCTTTGGCTCGAACAGATGAGCGAGCATTCAACTCTGCTTGAAAATAGCAGCTGGCAGTCGTATAAACACCCGTGGATGACCCACTTCCTGGGCGGCAGTCTTATCACTCAACAGGTGACAGGTGGAGACCTCTACCAACTCGCTCTGCAGAAGTTGCAATGCTGCCTTTTCTTCGAGGCAGTGCCTCCTTGCCACAATGAATAGATTGAATAATTTCAAAGTTATAAAAGCCTCCATAGGCATAACTTGGCGGGGAAAGGGTGCACTTGCCCCTCCCCTTCTGCCCTTGGATGTCCAAAAAGGAAGATATTGTAATAAGAACTGATGACTCGCAACAATGAAAAACATTATCAAAGCAATTGGTAGTGATACACCTGCAGTATAGCTACACAAATCGACTATTCTCTATGCACTGTAAGAACAAAGTTAATGTAAACATTGCCACAAGGCTTTTAAAAAAATAGTTCTTTCCCTGTGTGTTAGGCTGGTGCTATTTTGCCCATAAGTTTTTAAGCCCACTCTGCACAGAAAGGCTAAAGTGGGACCCAAACCACTGTGTACATCCATCGGGTATGAAACCCAGGATCCCTTGATTACAGGGTGACAATGTTAGCCTCAGCTTATGTGAATGGGGTAATTATTTTAGTTCTCGGATGTGTTTTAATCTGTTTTTGATAAGAAGTCCATCTCCATAATATTTGTTCAAGTTAAAATATTATTTTAATTCATTGGCTGCAAGTAGTTCTGTTTCTGGCATGGGGTTTACGCCTTTGCATTGGAAAGGTGCAAATAGTCTCAGCGTTGATGCATCCATATTAAAAGAATAATAATAAATCAATCAGTCATGACAGATCACTGTCACTAGGTTACCAAATAGAGTTAACAAAATTAGATCCAGTTGAATTTTGTTGATATGGTTGAGGAAAAACCATCAATCATACCTCCAAAAAGATAACTGAAAGGACCACAAGAAAAACACAAAGGCTAACTTTGAGGAAAGAAAGAACCACAAGAAGTTTATTTTTCGGCAACTCCTGTCAATTCAGGCCCAATTTCATTTCACTTTTTTTTTTCAATGAAGCCTTGTTTCCTTTCTATCAATCAATCAGTCAATCAATATCTCCCCTACCATTCTGTGCTAAAATGCTCCACTTGCCGGTGAGACATCTGGTGGTTGTTTACCGAACTTTGGGTAGATTCTTCGTCGTCTTACAGTAAACTTCCCACTTCTCTGGAGAAACTTTGTAACTAAGCGAAGGAGGGGAAAAAACTTTTCCGACGGCAGAAATCTTCCCAATGTACGTAAGTGACTCACTTAGGAAACTTGGCCCGCCATTATACACTCAAAATGGAGGAAGTAAGAAAGAAGCGTTCACGTGCCCCATCCACCCAAGAGCAACTTTGCTTCTCTTGGGAGCTTCTTTTACGGTTGAGAACTTAATATTTCCAAGTTTTGCAAGTACCCAATAAGCGAACGGTGCAGAATCAGTGTCTGCCTCATTCTTATAGGCCTGAAGGAAAACATGACCATAAAAAGACAAACCTTTTTTAACCCAATGTCAATTACAACTTTTGCATGTTTTCCGTTTCTATTTGGAGATAAAATGTCTGGTTTCCTCTTTCTCTCACATGTGCAATGGTGCTTTTTCAAAAGACCTGAATACAATGCTTAAGTTAAATTGAACTATCCGCGTACAGAGGCTAACAGGAAAAACTGAAAGTTGATTCCAACAGTCGACCTGCACCCAAAATAGAAATTCTTTATCATGGAATTGACTTGTTTTTCCTTTACTCTTTCAAGATGAATATGTTCCATGTAAGCAAACATGTTGTTAATTTTTTCACAGCTGATTATCTATAATTACAATTAATTTTTCATTAAATTATAATTAAACTCATATCAAAATAAACATTAAGTTGCAAGGAAATTCAATGTAATTATGTGAAAATATAAACTTGAAGAAGCCAGCTTCCATGGCAGAGTGGTTAGCACACCATGCTATGATGCCAGGGGTCCCGGGTTCAAGTCCCAGCCTGGACATGGGTGTTCCTTGTGTTTCTCTTCAACAATTTCATCATATCATCACTCATCCTCGCAATTAGCCAAAGTGGCAGAAATGTGAAGTAAAAGAAGCCAAATCAATCAATCAATAAATGAAGAAGAATTATCTTCTACGCGAAAAGACGTAACGAATAGAAACTAAAAGTAGCTGTTAATTATATTACTTGTTTGAAAGAATAGCTGAGTTACATTCTACTTCTACTTGTTACTTCCAAAATCTGATACGCAACAATAGTCTATTACTATACTCGCAGCTAATTCCTTAGTGTTCACCTTGATACACATACGAATAATACTGATGGAAAGGGGCAGAGATGTGTGTTTTGATGCAGTACACCATGACACGAACGGCTTGCTCTGCTTCCACTTCATTTATCTGCAGTGTTGGGGCAATGTCTCCAAACTATGTCAAAGCATGTGTACTATTTTAAGTTTTTATTTTACTCTTCCCTTTGAGCTATTATTGTAATTTATTTTGGCACTGCAGCAACGAGAGATGTGCATTATTTTCTTTGGCAAGTCCTTCAACCCCCACCACCAAACCCACAACTTAAAGCGTGAAACTTTTCATTTATTTCTTGTTTGCTTAGCAATTTATTTCAGCAAGTTGATGAGTTTATTTATATAACTACTGTCTAAATATATTTTACAATTGGTAAATGAGAAAGGAACTTTCTTCTTTATGCTTTGTTCACTTCACTTGTGCCAAAATTGGCAACCATTTTGATTGTCAGTGATTTTTTTATTGTCAGTGATTTTTTTTTTAAGCGTGGGTCATCACTGCCTTGCTGGACCTTGTGTCTATCTTAGGAATGACTTTTTCTTTTCAAAAATTTGGTTTGTTTCAAATAATCACACTGATATTCCAAATTCTAAAACAAACTTGTTTTGAATTTCTCATTGAGGCTTCAGGAAACCATTATGACTTGCATTTTCTGTCCTTATCATCATCATCATCATCATCATTATTATTATTATTATTATAGACCACATTTGCCGGCCAAAAATTCATAACAAAGATGTAACATATCCATGTAGTAAAGTGAGAGTAAGATAAAAAATTGAATACCAGAATTGTTTATTATTTTCTTGGAAGTATGTACAGTACTTGAAAATTGATGAAAGGACAATCACAAACATGCATGCGCAGGACAACACAAGCCCCTGGCTGTGAGTCTAGATACCAGAGCTTCATTAGTCTGCAAGAATTCAGCCCGGGTTGAAAGATGTGGAAAGGAGGTTGACATTTGAGTGCTTCCTTAAATGTGTAGGGAGAATTCACACCGAAGCGACAATTGACAGGCGACACATGTCTCTTGGGAAGGAGCCAATCAGCAGCATGACAGGCCACACAAACCTGCATTTGATTGGTGACGTCCTGAAGCGACTACTATCACCTGTTGCTGCAGTGTGAATTCTCCTTTATATTACATAAAAGTGTTGGTGCTGGTTTTAGATCACATTTTAAATAAGTGTTTTATCACCTGTCCTTTCAAAGTTAACGTTCCACTTCCTCTTGTGCAGGAATGCATTTGATGAGGATCGTGTTCCTGCACTGTACGAAGATGAATCGATTCGTCAAGATATCCACTCCGTAGCATCCTTGCTCAAGATGTACTTCCGAGAACTGCCAAATCCTTTGTGTACGTACCAGTTGTATCATCAGTTTGTGGGTGCTGTGCAGACGAATGACTCAGAGCGACTGCTTCGGATGAGAGACGTTGTGCAAAAGCTACCACCACCTCATTACAGGTAACGTACTGAACTTCATAAATATATGTAAGCAGTAGTTAAATCCGTGTTGTGTTGCATGAATTTAGGGCTTAGCCGATACCAGGGGTATCGATATCCATAAGTATCAGTTGGATTTTTTCGCTGATACCAATGCTGCGTCAGCATCATTTCCACGAAGGTCTGCAAGGATACATAAACCACCTTGCAGATATGAACCAGATTAGAAATGTTATGATTGTTGTTATTATTATGTTTCATTTTGCAACCAAGGGGAATATTGTTATATATTAGTGGAAGTTATGAAGCCATGGGCTGAAACAGCCATATATATTATTGTTGTTATAGTTACTTGTTGTTGATTTTATATACATGTGTTATGGAGTTAATATAAAAATGTTCGAACCCAAGTGTTTCATTGAATAAGTTCTTCGAATCAATACACGATAACTATAACTTTCTCTTCCCTTAAAGACATGTATAATGAAATTGGAGATCATGAAATGAAGCAGGGGCACTTATAATAATCCACCGATTTTTTTGGTGTATCTGCAACACATTAACAATGCTTGCAACATTTCAAAAACTTCTTCTTTTTATGCATCCTCTGGGGGTAGAAGAAGTTCACATAGAATGTCACAGGAAATTTTAAGTGACTCAGTAACTAGCCTTTCCTATTTTAAACTGGAATTATACAAGTATCAGTAGGAATCGGTATCAACTCAGCCCTAATTTATAGTGCTTCTCAACTGTAATATAACTTAACTTAAAAAAAAACTGAACTGGAAATAACTTAAGGCACACTGGGGTACATTATTTTTTTTAAAAAAAAAAGAAGTCCACATGACCTAGAACACTTTTTTGAAGCAGATCCCAAATTGTGTGCAATATGTTGATTCATGAAATTCTGAAGTGATTAAACAAACAATGACTTGTACATTGTACAAAACTTCTGTGCAGAAATGTAAGGGGCTGACTTAGTTGTAATATTCATGTTTTGTTTTATTCAGGAGAAAAGAACAATCAATGTTTTTTTTTTTCATTGGTTGTGTAAAATTGTTCTACTTATGTAGTGTATAGATACTTAAAACTAGGTTATTTTGTAAGTTGCAGTTCTGGAAGTGGAATGTGGAGGAGGGGAATGGCAGGCACATAGCCAGTGGAAGGACTAAGGGGGCTGAAGCCTCTCCCAAAATCCCACAAATATCTATTTTAAATACTGTATAGTGGTAATTACTTTTACTTCCTTAGCAGGATTAAACATTAGAACGAAAAAAGTTTACTGTATAATAGAGGAACAAGGTTATATTTTTATATTCTACCATTTAATCCAAAAAATGAATGGATCCACAGCTCTCAAAATGTATAGTTTTCTTTGAGAGAGGTCACACAATATAAACTTTGAGTAAAATTTGGCCCTAACTTTTGAAGCCTTTTTTTTAAATGGAATGTGGAAAAGTTAATAAAATGCAATAACTATGAATTGTAGTACACTAGAGTCGACGAGCCATATGAAAGCGGCTGACCTTGAACAAGCCTCGATGCGCAGTAGCAAAAGGAGGTGGTGGAGACTGCCGTGCAAAACGCACGATGTCGTTCTTTTGTTTTACGAGCGGCAAGAATCGGTTTGGTTTTCGTTGTGACTGTTCATGTTTCTTCAGTGTGATCACAAAAATTTGTCAATATACGTGTGCAAGATGGCTACAGAAACACCTAAGCGTCGTATTCTACACAAACAAGCGCGAGATATGGTGTACAAAGTGAATCTCGCAGTGCAGACAGTGCCTCGTGTTCGTCAGGGAGCAGTGCTGCCAAATGTCAGGAGCATACAGCGGCTGCATGTGGGATAGGTCTGCGTACAGTTCAGACGATTGCGAAGGAAGCCAGGTCGTCGATTGGCGATACAGGGTCGGTTTCTTTTCGCTCGCCTGGCAAACGTCGTAATCGGCGAAAGAATGTTACGCACTTGGATGATTTTGATAAAGGGTTATTGCGTAATATTATATTTGATATGTACGCAAATGGCGAATTTCCTACTGCAGTGAAACTTAGGGCTAAATTGAAGGAAGCTATCGGGTTTGCAGGCAGTACGTGGTCAGTGTTAAAAATTTTGAAAAACATGGGGTTCAGATATAGGAAAGGCAACGACGGGAGGAAATTTTTAATGGAGAGGGGTGATGTTGTAGCTGCGAGAGTGATCTTCCTCAGAACCATGCACGAAATCAGGAAAGCTGGTACTGCAAATATATACTATTTAGATGAAACCTGGGTCAACCAGAATCACACGAAGACGAGCTGCTGGAGAATGAGTGATGGTTCTGGTGGGTTAAAGGTGCCATTAGGAAAAGGTGCTCGTCTTATAGTGTGTCATGCTGGTTCAGCTGCTACAGGCTTTGTGCCCCAAAGTAAATTGGTTTTCCGCTCCAAAACAAACAGTACTGACTATCATTCAGAAATGACGTCTGCCGTGTTTCGAAAGTGGTTTTGCGAGCAGTTCTTGCCGTTTCTCGCTCCCGAATCCGTGATTGTAATGGACAACGTGAGCATACATTCCTTGCAAGTGGATAAAACGCCTTGTTCGAATACAAGGAAGGCGGATATTATGGCATGGCTCTGTAACAAGAACATTCCCCACACAAGCACGCAAACCCGAGCAGAATTGTTAAAGCTGGTGAAACATCATACACCAACTCACAAAAGTTACGAAATCGATATAATAGCAAGAGAATATGGTCCCAGAGTTGTTCGTTTCCCACCTTATCATTGTCAGTACAACCCGATTGAAATGATTTGGGCCCAGGTGAAGGGGTACGTAGCTGACAAGAACAAGACTTTCAAAATTGCCGACGTACAGAAACTGACTCACGAAGCAATAGACAGAATAGGTGTTTCCGAGTGGGCAGATTGTGTGGCTCACGCAGAAAAAATACAAGAAGATGACTTCCAGCGTGAAATAGTCAGAGATGATGTCATCGAGAAGGTCATTATAAATTTGCAAGACACGGATTCCGAAGAACTTGAATCAAGTGATGAGGTTGACAGCAGTACGGAATGAGCGTTATGTAAGTAAATGGCATTTTATTTTTTATTTTCAGTTCATGTTATGCATGCCAGACAGTTGTTTTGTTATTGCGAGTGGCACAAGACTGGCGCATGATATCTGCGGCAAACGAAGTTGCCTTTGCCGCGCCGCGAAAGAATGAATCAAGTTCTTCTCTCGTTTTCTCAGTAACCAAATAACATATCGCTGTAAATATTATACGAACTTAAAATTTGGAGTTTTCTTTGTAACTTTCTCACTGGAATTTATTTCAAATCTAATTTAATAAAAATCGGCTCGCAAGAGAACTTTTTCTCTATATAATAATGGTCAATAAAATATTTAATTTCTTTCACTTACTTTCAAGATTCTACACATTTAATTTACAGCACAATACGATTGTCTAAATCTTTCTGGTAATACTCGTGCAGGATTGGTATCGATTGTTGCAATAATAGCCGTGCAGCGGCAATTTACAATTGTTCGAATGTAAGCCATTGTTTTTTTATTTTGAAAGAATGGCGAGAACCTCGAACGGTGAGTAGGTGGCAACAGCGGAAATGTATCTCCCTCTCTCTCTGCGCGGACTTGTCAAGGTCAGCCGCTTTCATATCGCTCGTCGACTCTAACTGTACAAAATGTAAGATATTGACTCATATGGTGGGTCGAGTAACAAAGTCTCTCTGTTTATATTATAATAACAATACATTTGGATTAAAATTGGTTTATTTTTAATAATTTATAATAGTTATTATCAGGGTTGCCCATCCCCCCAAGGCCTGTGATGCACTCCCCCCAAAAAGGTAGAACATTCGGCCCTCCCCTTTATGTCGAATTATTTACTCAAATTATTTTGGTCAGACAAAATTTACGGAACAATATAATACAGACTTATTTAAGCAATATATGTTTACTTAGGTATTTTAGGCTCACTTTCATGTTTGTTAACATAAAATGTACAAAGCTGCTCAGGTTCACTGTCTGCCATTGTAAGTGTACTGAACTTTATTCTTCAGTTTGTCTACTCGACTAACCTTGTAATAATACGAACAGCATGCCTGCCCTCCCATCCAGAAACAATTCTAAAGGCATAAGAGGTGGTGTTTCATTTCAGCCCTATCCCCAAGATCATCCACAGGTAGGTAGAAAAACTGTACATAATAACCAATACTAAAAATCAATAACAAGTCAATCAAATGAAACGATTCCCCCCATTTTTGTGTGAAGATATATATATATATATAGAATTGTTATAAAATGCGGTCCACTAAAACATTTCCATGATGCAGCTGCATCATGTTATTCCCCCTGTGGGTACCCCTGGTTATTATTGTAAAATGACAATATAACTGTGGTAATAATTATTATTGTCATTATTATTTCTACTAATGAAGTTTTATCAGTGGCTTGCCCCCCTCTACAAATATTTATTTCTGGCGACACCTATGTTGATAAGGGATGAGCCACCCCCCCACCCTGAAAAAAAAATCCTGGCTATGGGCTTGGGGGGATGGCATCCCCCCCCCCCCAGCTAGCCCCAAGGCCCAAGCAAACATCTTTCCCACCTGACAGTTTCTGCTTGGAGCATTGGAATTAATTATTACTGTAGTAGGCAGTGATCAGTGCCCACTTTTTTTCGAAGTAAAGCTGGAGGATGGCTTTTTTTTCATGGCATTCCAAAACAGTAATTCATTTTCTTTTTTATTTAAAAAAAAGACTGTTCATATAAAGCTGGATTTATAGTACCTATAGTATCTATAAAAGAACTCCGGGGTTTTGATGCTAAATATTTTATTAAAAACTGAAACTCAGGAAAAAGTAAATACATTTTTTTGAAGGTAATGTTATCAAGTTTTGTTTACAAATTAGTAAATTCCAATGTGTGCCCCATTTGTAGCACGGCACACATCCAAACGATAATCAACTTCTTGCCACGTCTTGGCCAGCATGTCTGGGGTGATGTTTGCCACAGATGCGAAAATTCTTTGCCTTAGATGGTTGACATCTTGAATGTTCTCCGCACAAACCATGTTCTTCACGTGTCCCATAGGAAAAAGTCTTAAGGGAGTAAGGTCCAGACTTCTTGGAGGCCATGGAATAGGCCCTTTTCTTCCAATCCACACTTCCAGTTTCTTTAAACGCCTTAAGCCATTGACGAATGGTTTTGTCTGAAGGCTAAACACCACCATACTCACGTCGAAAGTTCAGCTGTACAGTAATAACAGATCCAGTTTCTACAAGCCATATCACACAGCGCCTTCTCTTGTGGCGTCGCCATTCCACTGAACTGCACTTACTGTGTTCGGCTGGGCTTGGCCACCTCAAGGTCAACCCTGCACAGCGTTGCCAACCTTTGTTGGAATAAACTCCAAACGGCATGAATAAAACTTGATGAGCTACTGATTTCAAAGTAATTAACTAACCTGAGTTACCTAATACCGTTTGCGTGCTATCATTGTTTAAAACCCCGGGGTTCTTTTATAGACACCCTGTATATAACTAATGAAGTACCACTCACCCATTTGTTGGGTCTGGCTTCAGCCTCCTTTCTGATATCCTACCACATAACAGATACATCCTCAATACATGGTGTATGGCAAAACTGTTGTTCATTAATAACTAATTTTCATGTTTTAAGATATGCTTTTTACACTTTTACAGAACCTTGGAGTACCTGATGCGCCATCTGGCCCGTGTAGCGCAGAGAGGCCACGATACTGGGATGACTCCACGAAACGTGGCCATTGTCTGGGCACCCAACCTGTTGCGTTGCAAAGAATTAGAGGTTGGGGGTGTAGCGGCTCTTCAGGGTGTTGGTGTTCAGGCCGTGGTCACAGAGTTTCTCGTCTGCTACGCTGATCTCATCTTCTGTGACAAGCTTCCCAACCTTCCAAATATTCCCACGGAAACAGGTGGGTGTTTCGCGTTTCGGGACTTTCCGTACTGGTGCACCAAGGCAGAAATGTATCATAACAGAATCTGGCATTCCTGCATCCTGCTCTACCACAAATGTCATGGCAGGATCTGCACGAATGTCAGACTCCATTGTAATACTTTTCTGCCTTATGTGCACTGTACCAATGTTCATAATCTTCTTCTTTCTGTGATGCACATTGTAGACTTTTGTTCTCTGCACTGTGTTTTCTGTGTAATTCTAACGATGTGTATTTCAGATTTTATAGTTCAGATAAGAAACCAAAGCTGTGCTGTGCTATCAAAATAAATTTCTTTAATTGATTTTGGTGTGACATAAATACAATCAGTTCTATTTCCTTCCACTCTTAAATCACCTACAGCCATTGATTTTCCTCTTGAAACGAAGTATCTTTCGTTCATTTCCTACATATATGGCATTCCTTTGTCATGGGTGGGATATGCAGACGACATTTTTGATATTAAAGTAACTATTCTACTAATAGTTAAACAACATTTTTTTACAGTTTCTGTGCAATTAAATATGAAACTTAACACTGTTGTTTAAACATACCCACCCTTAAAAGACTTTCCCAGATTTATAGCTATAAGTGAGCAATTTTGTGTCTTGGGTGGGACAGGTGGAATGCTGCCTCTTTACTTAATAACAAATTTATTTTAATTTCTGTGAATTGTCAAATGATGAAAAATAAATTATTTAAGGCAAAGAGAGAAGGTAATTGACCTTTGAATATTCTAGTGGAGTTGAGGAGGAAAGGTAAGAATTAAACTAACTAACTCTCTAGCCTTCTTAAACCCAAAGGTTTATGGCTGCAGCAACACAGGCCTTTCATCTGTCCCTATGCTGAGCAAGACCAATCCACTCTTTTCCATCCCTACCGATTTCCTTTAGGTCCAATGTAACAGTTAAAGGATAAATTAATTGCATTTTGGTGTCATGGGTGGGACACAATAGAAAACAAAAGTAAATTAAAAAAGTTAAAATGAACGAATAATATGTAAAATACCGTCTACTTTCTAACTTAATTATGTATAATACATGAATTTTTGTGCAAATGACAATTTTAGATTGTTCACTCACAAGATATGATAAAATTAAAGCATTGCATTTAATTTTAAAAATTGAGATTCAGTGTCACTTTGGCAAGAAATGTCCCATAGGAGAAAGTCTTACAGTACCGTACATCTGACAGTACAGGACATCCGACATTACCGGACACTGCTAGTTTTCGGTTCGGACACTACAGAGCAGCAGTTGTCAGCTACCAGTGTGACGTGTGTGTATCAATATTCAACATAGTTTGGTCACGCAAGTCTGCACGGAGTGTCGTGGGAAAGGGGGGAGGTTGAAGCAGTTCGTAGGAAAAGTTTATGTCGAAAGTTATTTTCACAGTGATATTCCTCCAGTTACAGATAAGCAGGACATATTGTTTTGTAGGTAAGTGTGCATATAGGCATCTAGTTCATGATAGCTGATAAAGAATTCACGATATCATCTGCATACAATGTAAAATTGGATGAGGTGCTATCATGTGGCGATTGTGCAGTACCGGACAACAAAGAGTCTTCCAGTACTGAACAAATAGAAGTTCAAAACCGATCATACAGAAAGATGGTGCTGGGCTTGTTAATACCACCTTGTCTTCCATTTGTGGAATGGAACTTCACAGTCGATTTGGATTTCCTCCTCCTCTGAGAACATTACAGAGCCTAATGAAAACCCAGAAGACGAAATGAACAAGACATGCATGACGTTGATAAGATGCAAGGAGGAAACACACCACACACTTCTAAAAGATTGATTGATTGATTTAGTTTATTTTACTTCGCGTTTTGTGCCTCTTAGCTAATTTGCGAAGATGGAGATGAGTGATGAAATGATGAAATTGATGAATGGACATTCACAAACAACCAAGCCCGAGCAGGATTAGAAACCCGGTACCCTTGGCATTACAGCGCGATGTGCTAACCACTCGGCCACAGGGTCCGGCGCACTTCTAAAAGGGGAGCAAAGGAGGATGAAGACTATACGCCACCTATGAAGAAGACAAAACACTGGGACTTCAGTTCTGATCAGAAAGATACAACAGAATGCATCATTTGTAGCAAGATACTAGATTAAGAATGGGTGCAATGTCTCTCGTGTAATGCTTGGGCGCACGTCCAATGTGCACATGAGAAAACCACCTTGTACTTTACTTGTGAACATTGCAAGAACATACTAAACTGTAGGCTAGTGCCTTGGTACTGTATTTAGGTTTTCGGTGGAATTTACTTTGTTTTTGACTAATATATAAGCTAACACATTACCTGTCTGGTACTGGATGACGATTTTTGCTGTTCTTCAAATGTAACTATTTTTTGTTTGAAATTGTATTTGTATTTTCATTTCCATTTTTTCGCTTGCTTGCTTGATTTGTTGTTTTAATTCCATTTTATGCACAGTAAGGCTAATCGGGACTGGACCTACAGTTTAAAGTGGGATCTGAACCACTTGTGCCTCCACCGGGTATCAAACCCGGGACCCCTTGATTACAAGGCGAGGATGCTACCTACCACTGTGCCATCGGGGAGGCCCCCATTTTTTCGCAATGATTCTCTGTTCTTAATAAAGAATATCTTGATGTACCATATTCTTGTTTTCAACTTATATTCCGCCTACTCATTTTCTAATTAGTGCCTATAAACTTAGGGTGTCCGGTACTGTAAGACTTTCCCCTATATCATTTTCATTATCCTTTTAAAAAATATATATTATTTTATTCACCTATCAATTTCAGACACCCAGTGTCACCATTTACTTTCAATGTTAATCAACAAGCTTTTGTGAATGGCGACATAGAATCACAGGAACTGATTTGAATATTATTTTTTTTCAAAAGTTCATAGAAGTCTACTATATATTTGTGTAAGAAATGAATTTCAACTATGCTTGTGCTATGAATTTACCTTCAGTTCCTGTCAAGTCAGTGTGAACTAGTTTTGTGTCTTCCTATTCTCAAAGGTATGGGTAAAATTCTTACAACTCTTACAGAAATTATTCTCAATCTTGATAATTTTCGTCCTACTGCCTTAGGGATGGTATTGAGATGAAACATTGATCTCAGCTCGAGTTGTGAATACTTGTTTTGTTCTCAATTTATAAATATCAGTGTCATTATCATCTCAGTTTTGAAGGGTAAAGTTTTGATCTCATTCAGAGTCTTGAAATGTGTAGTATAAACAGCATGTAACCTCACAAACTTACACAGCATATGTATGTTATTCAGGCAAACAACTATTTTTAGTAATGATTTTTCTGTTTGATGCCTCATTTTAATGCAAACCTTGAAAGATGGCATTTAATCCTAATCCCCAAATTGGATTGAATTTGTAATTACCACATAGAAAATATGAGCTAATTGTAAATAATCATTCTTAAAGATATCTGCCTCGTTTGCCTGAAGAGCTTGGATAGTAAAGTAAATGTGGTTTACAAAATTTTACAAATACCATACCAAGCTCTCAAACAAGACAGAGACTGTACGACACTAAGTCTCGGTCCATCTTGAATTTCCAGACAGGACTAAGACTTGTCTCGTCTCAGTACCATCCCTTTATGTCTTCTTTTCCCAACAGACATTTACTGTCAGTCTACTTCAATTTCTTCCATAGAGCCATATCTTAATCTTATTATTTCTTGGGCTTTGCAAAGCATTAGTGCTGTGTGATTATTTTTTGTATTTAGCAGTTGCTTCATATACTTTTGTTTTAAATAGCCCTGTTAGCATTTTGTTTTTTAAATATTTCATGTTCTTGCTTGTAGTGGGAATCACAAGCCACCTTTGAAAGGTTATAATTTTGCATCATAGCTCAATAATATTGGCTTTATTATTATTTCCCTATTTGATTTGTGTATGGTTATATGATGGTAATTGAATGTGTTTTTACCTCGAAACAAGTTGTCATTAACAATATTTGCACCATTTTGGCTCTGTACCACTGCATGCTTTCATTTGTTTTATATTTGGTTGCTAATCTATTTGTTTTGATATCTTCAGTAAGACTTAGTTTTAATTGTGATTACTATGTCTCTTAACAGCCATTGATATGTCCGAGTTCTTGATTATATTTATCTGTACTTTGTTCTTGTGCTTGAAAATGAATTATCACAAGATAGTAATGGCAACTGACATTTTCTAATTAGAAAACTGTAAAAGTGAGTGAATGATCTAGACCAGTGTTTTCAGGCTGTGAGATGTTGCCTGAGCTGGCAACCACCTGGAAAGTTGGCCTTTCGTTCAGAGCTCACCAGCGATAAGACTAAATTCTTTCTTGCCAGTGCTGGTGAGAATTCAAATCTGCCGAGAGCGGACTGTCTCCTGTGCAACTTCCAAATTTGAATGGGGCCATTCTCAAGTTAGGGATCCAGAAGGCAGCCCAAGTTGGGAACCACCTGGAAAGATTACTTTTTGTTTGGGTTTCGAGTTTGAATGCAATAATAAGAAATGTTTTCAAGACAATTAATGTAAGCGATCAAACAACCTAATCATGGTCCCAATGCTTCCCACCTCCAAATTTGGAGGTTGATGGACTGGCACCATGGTCAATTTAGTTTGCGCAGAAATTTTCATTAACAAATATATTGAAGTGGGAATATTCTGATTAATTGGAATTTTCCAGTGTCCAAAATGAAACATGCCAATGAAAATGAGGACTTACCAAATTAATTTAATGATATTGGTCAGAGGAAACTAAAATATTCCATTAGATCCAGTCGTTGTAAACTGATTTAAATCAGATATTATGTTTGTAAAACAGGCTATGATTATGCCATAATTTATTTATTAATATTAAATTACAAGAGTTCATATTAATTAATGTATAAAGTTTAAAAAAATAGAAAGCTCATTACAAGTAAAATTGTTGGGATTGGGCCATCGACTTTAAAATAAAAAAACAAAGGATGAGAGAGACTGCTCTAGACTACGTAAACATTAAGTATGAACAAAAGCAAATGACATTGCGACCATTTCAAATGAAGAGTGAAGTTCGGTATAGTTGGCCCCTCAACTTCCTGATGATACAACAGTATACACCGAATAAAGGTGATCGATGAACCTCACATATCAGCAATGCAGAGACAAGATTACACGGAAAGCAGCGGATTGCATCACCAACCCTCCCTGCACTCACTTGAAAATTTCACAGCAGTGCCAAATGATTTTTCCTTTCTTGATACCAAGGGTTTCAGGTTCAAATTTTGGCATGGACATGAGGGTTCCTTTGTGAGAGTCCCATCATCACCATTTCATCTTCATCATTGCGATTAGCCAGGGAGAGACTGAAAATAATATAAAACAAGAAACATGCAAATACATATTGCTTGTGTAATGACTCTGCATGCCTCGAACATATTTGCAGAGCAAGGGATCACTTTATATTTGAAATGCACACACACTTACATTCTGATGATGAAAGCTACACAAAATAAACATATAATTGCAGTATATTTCTAGTTTATGTGCATATTTCATGATTTGCATTAGTTGTACACTGTTGCATGAACTTGACTGTGGAATGATTGCCCTCGCAATTTGCAGCTACTCCAAAACGCACTCGACCAAAGTCCTTGGCTATTTCGACACCGACAAAGTTGCTTTCGCTTGAAGAGGCCCGTTCCAGAGCTCTCATGGGTCCTGCCGGAGGAAAATCCGACCAGGAGTACATTGAAGTTGGTAAGAACCTACTTTTTTTTTTTTTGCCACATTTGCTCTCATTATTACTTTTTATGTGCTACTTTTTCAGTTTTTATCACCAAATAATAAAAATGACACATTTCTCAATTAGAAGTACTTGCTAAATTACGAGGCTGAGTAAGTGAATTAGAATATTGGGAGTCTTATCCAGACATGCATTAATATGTTTTTACTTCACAAATTCCAGCATGCCAAATAAAAGTTTAGAATTTGTTTTGAGATGATAGCATTTGAAAGAAGTTATATGTTTTTTTGGAAAGCTATCATTAGATGAATAATTACGGGAGATGGTATGCATTTGTTACATTTTATGAATTGTTTCAGCTAGACAGTTACCTACATTAAGCTAAAATATTGTTATAAATACTGATCATTTACTTGCCTTGAATGCAAAAATTTTCATAATATTTTTATACAAACAAGAGTAAGGAAATTGTGACGGTATTTTAACCAGAAAGTTTCTCATTTTCATGTCTTACCTCTTGTAGATATA
Organism: Lepisma saccharinum; assembly: GCF_977018435.1. NCBI lineage: Eukaryota > Metazoa > Arthropoda > Insecta > Zygentoma > Lepismatidae > Lepisma > Lepisma saccharinum. Next base: position 109,216,861 of record NC_139232.1, read on the forward strand.
GTGGTTCTCCATTAGCCTCATAAAAATTCTATCTAGAACAGTGACGTGCGGTGACGTCGACACTTGGGGTAGCAGTCAGTGGCATACTCAAGGGGGGGGGGGGGTTGGTGTGAGTCACACCCCTCCTCCCTTTAGGGCCAGTATTCCTTCAAAAAAGAAGAATGTCAATAACAGGAAAAGATTGCAAAAATTATGAATGAGTACTAGAAAAAAGTACACGTAACCCCCACCCACATTCGAAAATAAAAAACTATTTGATTTGACTTTAAGCCAGAGATCCTGGGTTCGAATCTCGGATTGGCCATTTGTGTTCTTTGTGTGTGTTCCTTCATCTATTTTGTTGTACCAAGGGTGGCGGAAAAGCGAAATAAAATAAACCAATTTGAGCAATCAATCAATGATTTGATTTCATTTTTGTTACTTAGCGTCGCTTTTTTGTCATATTTGGTTAATTGTGAAGATGATACGATGAAACTGATGAAGGGACGAGCACAGGGAACGCCCATGCCCAGGTCGGGGTTCGAACCCGGAACGCCTGGTGTCGTAGCGCGTTGTGATAACCACTCCCCCGCGCTTGGTTGATTTGGTGACAGGAAACAAAACACAACACACTTTTTTGTAGTTTCTTCAATGATATTCATTTGACTTTTTGAGTTCTGAGATACATTTTTCATTCCAAATTATTTCATTATTCACTGCAACACATAGGACAAGAATGCGTACTCATCACGGGTTCGAATCCTGGCCTGGATTGTTCATATGAGGTCCCTTCACCAATTTTATCATATCATCACTCAATCCTCATTTTCGCGATAACCAAATGTGGCAGAAAAGCGAAGTAAAATAAACCAAACCAACAACAATATGAACACGCGTTCTCTTGCACAAATAAATACATCCGTATTTATGACTGTTAGAGACAACGAGTAGTATATTTAAATAAAACACTACTAAAACGAGAGTCAGAGAGAGCCTGAGCACATATTTGTAATTTAATCATTATATATTCCATATTTGAAAAAGAAAAAAAGAAAGAAAGCATAACATTATTGTCTGCACATAACACGTTCCCATTTTATAAATAATAAAACTACATCCCATATTATACATACACACATATTGTACAACGTGTAAAAGGTTGTGTAAATACAGAGAACATAAGTACTGCAGAAAATTTTACCCTGTGTTCTTTAGAGGATTTATAAAAAAATTATGAGAAACCAATCCCCTATCTGTCCTATAGGAGATAGACTGGGGGACCTGAAAGCTTGGGCTTTCAACCATTGCAGCGGGGGGCGTGGGGGCAAGGGAAGTAGAGGTAGAAATCTTCCTTTTCCTTGGGCCGGCCGTTTATACCTGGAAACTGGCCTGGCTGAAGAAGAGCGAGCTAGGGTATCCAGCCTGCTTTGCCCGCGGAGAACACCGATGGACGAGAAGTGCGTGGAAAAGAAGGTGTTGCATATGAGCTGTGGTGGCTTTAACAAGACAATAAATATTGTGATTTGAATATAATTCGAGATGTGAGATTGATTGATCTATCTCTGCTAGACTAGCTACTCCTCAGTGCACGTCACTGCTCCAATCACAGACCTTGTGTTGGGTACTTCCTAATGTAATTCTTAAACTTAGATGAACAGCAAAGCTGATGTTGTTCTCCAAATAGCACAGTGTTCCTTATAAAATGTTATGAATAATATTTAGGGGCACATATTTTTGGTAAATAAAAAGCAAAATTTCGGTACAAAATCAGAGTCGATTTCGGGTTCAAAAGCGGTAAATAAAATAAAATTTCAGTGTTATAGCGGTAAATAATCACATAAAAAATGGTATATAAAATGACATTTTGGTTTTAAAATTGTGAATATAATCCTAAATTTGATTTAAAAACTGCACTTATTACACAAAATAAACTTATTCCTTCTAATAGCACATTTATGTAGTTACCAGAGTATTAAGTTTATTCCTGTGTAAAGGGGTCAATTTTAGCTTCTCAAAGATTTTCAGCAGAATTAATAAATTTTCCGTGAATTGCATAACTCACAGGATACTTCAGACTTCAGAAAGTGTCGCGTCTGTATATAAACGGTAAATTTCGTGTTTAAGAGTATATTTCGCATTTTGCAGTTCATTTCGCATTATTTCGTGTCAAAACAGGGTAGAAAATGCACCTCACACCTTTCAGAAACATGAAAAATGAACATTACAGCATTTTATTTCATATTTCGTGTTTTCTTAAAAAATGAAATTTGCATGCCTCTAATAATATTACATTACATCATAAGTACATGTTTATGATGACTGCACAAATGTGTATGTTCCAAAATTCTATTTCTCTAACAGTGAACTAAGTATAATTATTTTTATTCCATGGTGCCAAGAACCCTTCATAGTTCAGTTGTGCAATCACATGGAGGTTTGATGGTCCACCAGTTAGAAATTGCCTGTAATGATGATATAAATTGAGTTAAGAGTTGACGTTGCATGATGTTATAAGATAGCATAATGTTTGCCTTTAACATAAAAAATAATTAACAATGACTTTTCTTAAGATACGTATGCCCACTTTCGATTCAAACACTGTGTAGGACTGCATCAAAGTAATGTTTCTTCTGTTAAGTTTTGTGTAAAACCAAAGATGCATGCAATGTATGTATGTTGCAGGAGGGGGTCCAGCTAATCTGCCTGCCAAGTACCACACGGTGATTGATCTTCCGGCAAGGAAGAGGGGCTCAAGTTTGAAGTCGAAACGCTCACCCCTCGGTTGGAAGTCTTTCTTCAGTAAAAGCAGCCGACCAAAGCACCAGAGGAAAGCATCCACACCAACTGACATTGGAATGCATGTGAGTAGATTTTCTGCTTCGCTGATTCACTAAGAACTCTTTACTGTGTAAAAAAATGTTAATGTATGCTGCCGTGTGTCACTAAGTAAGACAACTGACAACACAATATCTTATTTTCATGCTCCAAAAGATGTGATGCAATCTGAATCAAGTTTCTACACCTTCAAACCAACTTTTCTGTCTTGCTTGTAACTTTTCCAGCTCAGAGGAAGAATCAAAGTCAATCCTTTTGTTTTTTTTATCCAGGATTGGGGACTGAAAACACATTTCATTTTTTACCCTATGTGGTTTCTTTTTGAGAAATACATCAGGTATTTTCAACAGTGCTGTAAATAAATTATTTGCTTGATTAAGATGCAACACTTATTTGTTAGTACATTAAATCCTTGTAAAGTTATGGAAAGTAATTTAAAATTACCTGGAAAATTGGTGAATTTGGTTTTGTAGCTTGAGTGGGGAATTTATACAGTATGTTTTGACTATTGTCGTGGTTAATTTTTACCTTCTGTCGTTCATCTGTAAAAGCTTTATTGTTATTTTTTAAATCTATTGAGAGAAATGAGAGAAATGTTACACTAATTCAGTGTATTCATAATTTCATGTTATGAGTGAATGAAAGCATTAATTTAACCTCATCACCCATCGCTGCTTATTTTTTTCATCAGAGTTGTGCTTCAAAGTGGAGGCAAAAGTCATATTCTCATATCCTGCACTAAAGCAAGTGATCTTCAGGTTCCTCGTGAAATCTGCTACTGCTACGTGACTCAAGCTGAAGATCACATAAAACATAAGGGTTTATTGCTCCACAGAGGCAATTATAACTCTTTGGAGGCAATGTATACATACACATATTTCTTTCAATTGATTTTCTGTCTCCTCAAGTTAACTCTGACATTAGAAATGGATGGAAAATGAAGACATTCATGACAGATTGAACACAAAAACATTCATTCTTAACTGTGAGGCTAGTACCCCTCCACACACACACACCTCAAGCATTGGATTAGATTAAACAAAAACACGATGGAACATGCATATCCTGAAGGCAAAAGTCATAAAGTCATGCAGTCTTGCATTGTGGTCTAAGGTTTTCACCCCAGGGCAGTTGCCTGGAAAAAGAAATGGGGTGGTTCACCTTAGCTGGACCAGATTTCACCCTCTATCCTGGAGGGTAGGTCCAGTTGACCAACAGGCAGCGAACCACAGGTTACTTTACACAATTTCCAATTATATAGCATTATTCTAGTTAGCAATAAGAGCACTTGTGTTCAGTTTAGAGGAGATGTGATTAGGGTTGAAGGGATGAGTGCCCTAATGGGGCAGCTACTTATCCCTGGATTGAGTCTTGGTGCTGAAATGGTCAGCTGGCACTGGTCACAATGGTCCGGACAGGTCCTGGCTTGGACTCCACGCTTCTGGCGGCCCTGTAGTGGATCCGTTCCTCACAGTAGCTGGTAGCTGTTGCACTCCCACGAACTCATTGTGTGCCTCATGTCCAACTTGCTAGCTCCTGGTGATTTGTGTGTGTTCTCCCCCGAGACAAGTTGTTTAACCCCGTTTATAGTCCTCTCTGGAGTTGGGCAATGTTTAGGATAGGTTTCCAGGTATGTCCGGTACCACTTGAGTGTATTCAGTCAGATGCCTTTGTAGCAGACCACTACCAAACTACAGTTTACCCACAATTCATAAATCCATCTCATTCATCAGCAGCTGTTTATAGTGCAAGTAGTGGACTGTGATGAATCCATCACTGATCCTATTCATGAAATAATGAACATGCATATACAAGCATCCCATAGGACAAGTTTTTTCATGATGAATTTACAATTGCCTCCAGAATTGAAAGTGTGACATACAAATAAGACTTGTGACTTACATCGTAATTGCCCACAGTACCTACTTGTTTTTTACATGAATGATTAGATTTGAAATTATGTTAAAAGTAAATGCTGTATTTCACTACTCCTTGAATTTAATATGCAACAGTACTTCTTAAATGCAGGTTAAAACTCATAATATTAATTTGAAAAGTTAGAATATTATTATTGCTCATAGCTAGTGTGTTTTGATGGTATTTTACAATTATATATTGTTTTGACTATAAACTGTTGCTCAATTACATATCTTATATGAATATACTCAGCTTTTTCAGTATGCAAATGTTTATAGTCATTTGTTTTTCATTTCCTTCATGATGATACTTTGCTCTGTTCAGGACATATGGCAGGTAAATTTCACATTTCTGCACATGTATGCAGTGTAATTTAAAAGTTCTGCCCCATACGAACAACTCCATTATTAGTGCACATAGCGAAAAATTGGAAGAGGCAAAAGTTCTTAGAAATATGTGCATTCCAATCTAAAATGCTTGAATTTTCAATGTAGCATGCATGATTGAGGCTGTACACTGGTACGAGCATAGGTTAGCCAGAAATGTTAGATTAGTCAAGGAGAGGAATGAGAGAAAAGATTACTGATATGGATTATGAAAACATACAAAAATCAGAAATTGGAAGGTTTTTGTGCATGCTAGGATAAAAGGCATAAGAAACACATTTCTAAGATTAATGATTGTTTGTTGATATATTATGCAACCATATTTTTATGTTTTACTTTCTCCATTTATTTTTAACACTGTTGAATAACCTTTATTCATTTTATTAGCATGAAAACTTGAAGATCTAACATTTACATATTGTTTTTTCTTATATGTAGATATTGCGTGCATTGTAGAATTATTTCTCTTGGAATATTTCTTGAAGTTTTCTGGTGGCGAACGAGGAAGAGGTTTTCTTGGATATGATATCCTGAGAAAACGTGTTCATATTTCTCTTGGAACTTACGGTTCTTTCAAGCACATAAACACAAAACGTTTAAGGAGAACATAGGCTCCCTTCATCAGACATTTGTTCTTGATTAATCAAACTAAGAATAAATGTCTGATGAAGGGAGCATGTATTCTCCCGAAATGTTTTATGTTTATGTACTTGTAAGAACCATGAACTACAAGAGAAATAATTTATATATTAGTATGTTAAAGCATCTTAAGAATAAAACTGACCTTTCAACAATATTTTATCCTTTGCATGTGTTACTATGCTGCATTTTTCTTCAACTTCTAACTTTTTTTAAAGGTAAGAACAGATAAAAACACTATGTTGATTTCATGCCACGGAACAGATAACCACAGTGAATCTGTTATTTATTTGTGTTTATTCTCAATTTATGCAATTACTCTGGTGTGTTTACTTATATACTTCTTTAATTTGCAGGAGAAAGCAGTCACTGAAATGGATCTACTGCAAGGTAAGAAGCGATTAAGGCCAGTGAAAAGTGCAGAGTCCTTGGTGTCCAACGTCCCATCCGGAGGCTCCAGTCGCAACTCGGCAGCCCTGGAACTGGACCGGGAAACAGGAAGCAGCCCGGATGCCTCATCATCTCAGTCTGGTTTGACACCGGGATCAACAGGTCCCACAAAGCCCAGCCACAACCGCTCAGTGTCCCACGATTCTTACTTCGACAACTTAACGGAAATAGGCCACCAGGCACTGGATGAAGAGGCGTCGTTGGATCTGAGTGAAATACAACTTAATTTCGAACTCGAGGAGAGTGAAATGAGGATATTCTCGGAAGACGAGACGCTAGTGTCCACGTCTGTAGGGAGTGGAAGTCTTTCGCGGTCCCCGTTGGCAGATATTGACACAGAAGGTTCTCCGAGGCCTAATAGGTCGCCACGGTCACTTGGGGAAGAGCTGCGACCAGATTCACAAAGATTGAGCTTTCGGGAAAAATTTCGGCGCCGGTTTTCATCTCCGCAGTCTGGTAGGCATGCTTCCCTACGTGATGTGCCGCACGCAAGACCAGAAGACACAGCCAGCAGTGCGGACCCCTCGCCTAAAAAGAAGAAGTCAGGATCCTCGTCGCCTGCTGCGAGAAAACGTTCCAAACTTGAAGAGCAGCTGGCTAATTCTGCGGCAGAGTTACGGTACATAGATTCGCAGTCCCCCGAAGTGCGTTGGTCCACTGGCTCATCTCCGGATGCTGAAGATCATGTGGTTCGTGCAGAGGTTCATGTTGCAGAGTCACCATCTGAAACAAGCGTGTCTTTGGCTGAAGCAACCGTTTCTGAAAATGAGAGTTTCACTCTGTACAGTTCGGGAAGGGGCAGTTCCGATTTGACGACCCCGGATACCCCGGTGCAAGAACCTGCAGATGTTCTCTACACTCCCCTCGTGAATGACACTGAACCTAACACTCCAGAACTTTTAGGGACAGGTACCGACAATATGGTGTATGAGAATGTGGAGTGGGGTGCACCAGGGAAGGTTCGGTATGAAAATGTTCTCACACTTGGAACGGATAATAATCCTCTGCAGATCACCACTCACACCACTACAGTTCGAGTGGGCGACCAGGAGTATGAAGAAATTCAGCAACAGCAGGGAAAAGGTAGCACAAGCACGGAGCAGCCGAGGGTAAAGCATGTGTACCAGAACGTGCCATCGGGTCATTCCAACACATCATCAAAGAAAGATCCTCCTCGATGTGCTAAGAGCAGGCAAGGAACCTCAACAGGAAACGACAGACACTCGCCCCCGTCCCCCGGTGGCAGAAACAATGCTGAGGAAAATGTGTATGAAGACATTGAAGTCGATGTTGTGCAGGACATTGAAATTACGCTGCGGAAACAGGGTGGTGGAGACCTGCCTCACAATTTGGAAGTGGGCGTCGTGCAGGATATTGCTGTCAGTTTGAAACCTTCTTCCAGCACCGACCATGAAGTGTACCAGCAGGTGAAGGCATTCAGGAAATCTGTACAGGAAGTGAACGACATTGTCGGCAGCGATGAAGACAAGCAGGAGGAGGCCGTAAGTGGCACCAGCCAATCTGACACGTCAAGCTCCACCCCGACTACTCAGGTTGACACGCATACGCAAGCACGCACTAGACCCACAACATTAAAAACTCACGCAGAATCATCAGGATCATCCATCAGCACTCCAATCAACGAGGCTGACTCCGACACACTCAAAGAGGATGCCCTGACCCCCACAGAGGCTAAGCAGATACCCATAAGTCCTGCAAGACCTTCCAGTCAATCGTCTTCGTTGTCGGTGTTTGGTCTGTCACCTTCACCTTCCCCTGACATGTCCCTAGAAGGTCGTTCCATACCTACAGAGTTAATTTCTCCAGTCGAGGAGAGTCGTCGGAAATTTGAGTCTGAGATAGGCAGGGACATCCTGAGAGAGAGGAGAATGAAACTGGAGCTGGAAAAAGTGAGGGCTGACTCCAGCCCCACAACAAGCCACAGGGGAACACCCTGCAGGCGGAGCATAGATTCCAGCACTACACCTCCCAAGCAAGCTTTATCAACCTCATCTAGTCCACAGCCTTCAGTCACCAGCCCTAAATTGAGTGACAGATCGTCATCACACAGTCCTCAACCCACCCATTGCACACCCACTAACAGATCAAATGGTCTCACCCCTACAAAATCTCAATCTGCAAGCAGCTCTGCTTCAACTAGCCCAAAACTTGGAGGTCGTGCTTCCATCAGTCCAAAACTTTCCAAGCGAGCAAGTAGTGAGCATTCAGATCGAAAATCCCCAAGTCCAAAGTTGGGGAATCACTTTTTCTCATCAGACCAGCACTCGGATGAGAGTAAAATAATGGACGATGATCCTGATATGAATGGGGTAGAACTTAGGAAGAAACCCGTGGCAAGTCAGAGTCCGATAGGGAATCGCCGCTCTGAACCTCTTCAGCCTAAGAATGCAGACTCCACTGAAGCTGCTAAAAGACACTCGGAACCTGATAGAAGCCCAGTGTGGCACGGAGCAGACATGCGGCGTTTGTCTGAGCGGAAATCAAGTGTTCGAGAACTCCTGTCTCGTTTCGAATCTCGCGATGGTGATAGCCGAAGACCCACTCCTCCTTGCATTAGAGCTCGTGCTGCCAAGGTGCATCATGCAGCTTCGTTAAGTGTGTCATTAGACGAAGATCGTTTTCGTTCGCTGCCTTCGTCTGGTCAGTCTGCAACCCGCAGTGTTAGTTTAGAAAGGGGTAGGGATACGGGAACACCAGGGCTTGTTAGAGTGCGAACGTCCCCAGACATCAATATACCCGACAGTATCAAATCAGAAAAGATGGAAGAAAAAGACAAAGTTGAAGTGACACGTGCTTTGCTTAGTGGTGTGAATCTCGATGATCCCGAATGCCGCGAACGCATTGAACGCTACAAAGAAGAACGACGAACTTTCTTGCGAGAAAAATATCGATCCGAAAGCTTCCGTGGCGAAAAGGATGACATAATTCTTCGTCTCAAGCAGAAGGCCAGTGGAGGTCGGCAGACAGCGAGCCCCGAGCCAATCGATCAAGACACAGACAAAATCGTTATGACTCGATCTGCATCGGTTACGGAACAGTTAAGTGACAAACAGCTCTCTCCCAGTGACGGTAGACGACGGACATCTTCTGAGTCAGCACCAGTAGGTGGGGAATCTTCCGGCCGCTGGCGGCAGGGAAGTGAATCAAAGCCACCAAAACATACTAGTCCCAGGAGAGAAAGACCGAAAGAGGTGGTGCTCATCGAGAAGAACCCTGGTGGTGTGAATGGTACGTCTGTTTGTTCAAGCGGTTCGCCGCGAAGACAATCCGTGGAGCAACATCGCCGGGGATCTCCTTCTTACTGCATAAAAGATATGGCAGCCCTTTTTGAAGCAAGGGAGGCGTCGGGAGGCCGTAACCAGCCCCAGTCTGAGGGTGGAAAATCTGGATTGTCTCAGTATTTGTCCTCAGTGTGACTAAAGGTAAGCATATTATTAGTTTCATTTATTTGAACACATTTCAGTGATGAATAGTGAAAGTGCCTGGAGCATATTAGTGTGACGTCACGCTGCAAGATTGAGTCCAAACAAAGCAGTCAGATGGTTTTAGCCTATTCAAAAGCAATGAATTTTCTATCGGAAGGGGTAGCTTAAGAATTGTGACAGCAGTTATGAAACAAAATTGTGATGCGTATCATACATCAGTGTAAAGATGAGATTTTGACGAATACATCAATATATTACACATACAGAGGAGAATAAAAAGATTAAATGAATTAGGAAATCGAGTAAGGCGAATGCTCCTACCGGCTTCTGATCCAGAACACCAGCCACTGAGCGTTGGCACTGCAATCACGTGAACGTGCTGAACTTCCAGAATTCTTATCGAAAGCATCACTGAAGGTGAGCTCGGTCTGGCTCGGCTGAGCTTCGATTGTGTTTGGAAACCGAATGGCTCGAGTTTCTTTAAAAATACATATTTCCTTACTACAGTTATTCTTTACCTGATGCTCTCTAAGGTATGTGTAATATATTGATGTTTTCTCCGAAATCTCATCTTTACATGGATGTACGAGAAACATCACAATTTTGTTTCATAACTGCTGTCACAATACTTATAGCTACCCTTCCGATGTAAAATTCAATACTTTTGAATAGGCTAAAACCAAGTAACTGCTTGGTTTGGACTCAAATCATGCTCACTTATCTGCTGTGACGTTACCCCTAATATGGTCCACTGTATTATACATCACACACAATAGAAAAGCTCAACAAACTTTAAAAATTATCGAAAACAATTCAATACTTTTTCCTTGTGTGACATGTACAGTATACTATACACATGATCAATTTATTGTTGATCACTATAGCCATTTAGTTGTCGACAACAATTAAAAATGGTTTGAGCTACTCTGTGACTTGCTGTATAATACAGTTATTTGCAACATGCAACAATGGTGTATTTTGTGTCTAGGAAGTTGTTCTTTGTGGCACTGCTACATTCTAACTAAATACTTTCGGACTGAAAAACAGATGTGAATCGTTGCACCTGAACTTATGAAATTACCTGAGAAGACAGATGTTTAAAATTGTCTGTTTCATTTATAGACTTGTGTTTTACGGGCAACTATTACCGTTGTCCTTTATGTAGTTCCCGTATCTCCGTAGACTTCTTCTTGTTTATATATGTATTGCTTGCATTGTGAGTTTTCCTCAGATTACTGTAAACAATGTTCTTTTAGTTAAAATATTATTAAAAGTTACGAAGGAAAATCAATCGCTTCTTTCATCAAGGATAACTTCCTGGCTGTTCATGTTTGAATATGTCTCATTTTGGCAATATTCTAAAGTTCAAGTGACAACTTATAGTCACTATACTGATAATTAATTGTCGTATTTGTCTTGAAACTACCATCTTGACTCCAAAGCCAGAAAACTGATTTGACTCAATCCAGTGACCAATTCTTATCCAAGGCAGTCACTTGGCAGGCCTTGGTCTTCACAGCTCATTTCAGATTTAGCCAAGATTGCAAAATTATAACCGAAACACACAATTCAGTAATTGAAATTCAAGGAAAATGTCAATGTTTTGATTGGAAAGGAAAGTAATTCCCTCATCCTAAATATGGGTAAATCAAAATTGCGTTGCTGCATATGGTGTTTATAAACATTTGAAGCATTGCACTTTTTTCTTAGATGGCATTCATTGTGATCACCCGGTGGAGGCACAAGTGGTTCGGATCCCACTTTAAACTGTTAAGTCCAGCCCCGATTAGCCTTAATGTGCATAAAGTGGACTTTAAACACCAACTCAACTCAACTCATTGTGTCAATTAATTCTTTCTAGTAAAACTCTACAAAAGATATTGTGGTTCGCAATAAAAATTAGATTTCCAAGCACTTTATGTTCACCAATAAAATACTCTTACAATTGGTTGCTAGCTAAAATACCAACTACTTTTACTGAAGTTGTATCTTAAAATATGTTTGTTTCATTTCAGATTGTCGTACAAATTTTGGTTTAGATTTTGCAGAGTGAGGGACATTACAGTTTGCATGCACGGCATGTTAGACATCTGTGATACTACATGTATATATATATTGTTCAAGGTGAGTTCCAAAGTTAGCTTCTGTGCAACAATGAAGCTGAACAATGTACAGTTTGTTAATGATGAAATTATATTGGTGTTATGATTGATAAAATGCAAACCTAAAGAACATGGTGCAGACATACATAAAGTGATTGAAATTATCCACCTGCCCGTAAGGTTGTCAGAAAAGGAATGGAGGTGTATGAAAGGGATTTTTGTGGGCAGGTGGTTGCATTTATCATGTGGTTCTTTTTTTTAATCTCTTATTTTGCATGTGTAATACACATGCATTTTTTTCATTGTGTGTATACGGCAAGCAGAGGATGTGTCATAGAAAAAAGTAATAAAGTGATTTAAGCCACTTGACACATGCAAATAAAATACAAGATCATTTGACTCTTTTCAAACATCAGTCAGATTCGAAGAATAGGGTGAATTCCTGTAAAAGTGCCAAGGGGAAATTTGCACAATCCTGTAAACATTAGCAGTATGTAGTTTTTCGAAATAAAGTAAAAAGGAAGTGCTTGCTAATATACCTAAGCTGGTTTCCTTCCAGCATATTTGCTGTGCAAAATCTGAGTAGTTCTTTAAGGTAATATATAATTTTTTGTAAAAAAAAATCAGGGTGAAATTAAGATTAAAAGAAGGTTGTGTATCCTGCAGGACTAGAAAGTTTGAAGGTTTCTAACTGTTTTCACTCAGCAAAACATTGTATAGTGTTCAAAGTGAACATTTTTTGCTAAAAATGGAAGACAAATATTACATTATGCTGCCAACTTCCATTTTGATTCCAGCACAAGATCTGTGATTTGATATTTCTTATAGGTGCCATGTCGTTTTCAAGAGAAAAAAAGAGTAATATACACGGTGTACGTAGGCACAAAATACAGCATGAACTGCGTGGAATATAATTTTGTAATCGCTGGCATGTGAAAAAACAATCAAAAAGCTTCACCATAAATGAAGCACTCGGCAACAAAAATATAGACAGATATAGCTTCTGGCTCATATATCATATGGATATTTACTCAAAGTGTAGGATCTGTATTTTCATGTCGAATGAGATTAACCTTTGTTAATATGCTAAGTACGTTACAGCTTTTCGTTCCAATTAGTATTGTTTTTTCTCTCCAGTGTATGTGAAAACTTGAAGAACTAATTTCTAAACTCAGTAACATAATACTCGATGCTTCTATGTAATCTTCGTATGAGAAATGACAATAACAGTTAGAGCATTTATGTATAATTGATTATACTAAGTCGGCTTTTGTTCATTGCGAACTTGAAGGTAACTCTGGTTGTTTGTGAAGGCTCAATACCGATACACGGATTTTCTTTACGTAATAATGTTGTGTTGTAGCAGAGAAGGCATGTTGAAGTATACTGAGATAAACTATCGAGTATTCAAGATGGAGGCTACTTTTAAAATTTTACTACATTCCATACCAAAGGTGATAGTGTATTCTCACATAGTTTTGTCAGTCACCTTACTTTTATCTCTTTGATATTTATCCTATTTCTTAATCCATTAATGTAACAATATTAAGTGATTTGAGAAACAATCGTTCCTCTTTATTGATAGTAAAAAAAGATGTAAGTAGTGTGAATACATAAAATGTTACACTTCAGTATATCCTTTATGAAAGGAAGAGCTTATAACACTACATGCAGTGTTTTAGCTGTTGTGCCTTTTGAATACCTTTTAAAGAGTATTGTAACTATGGCATGCAAAAATTAATAATGAATCGGACCCTGTAAATATATATATATATATCTTGTGTTTTCAAAGTAAGTATCGAATACTAAGAGAGTTTTTAGTTCAACATCACAAGTGTATGTCAGTTTTTTTTTAATATCATTGACCTGGTCGTTGGTCATTCGTCATTTTTTAAAGCTAACATGTCTAATACAATACATGTTTTTGTTGTTCAATATTGTAATTTCATTTTATACGACTTCATCTTTCATAATAATTTATGTATGTTGTTATACATCTGTGTATCATTTCAGGAAACATTTTACTTTTTCATTCATTTCCTTTTTTGAATAAGAAAAGTTGTAAATATATAAATATACATTACAAAGTAAACTTCCCATGTGTTTTTATTTGTGTGTTTCGAAGCAGTTATTTCATGGTTAATCCCTTTCTGTTCTAGGATCTAGGGTGGCATGCCTATTGAGTAAAAGTTTATATTTGTAAAATTTTTAAGGGAGCTTTCAAACTGAAGTGATAAGTGACATTGACACTTGCAGTCTGTAGAAAAGCATTCACTGGGCACGTGTTGCCAACAGACCAAGGTGACTTGTGCAGTAGGGCACAAGTGAAAAAAAAGCACTTTTCTTGAATTTTAAAAACAGGTAATAATAATAATAATAATAATCTCTCTCTCTCTCTCTCTCTCTCTCTCTCTCTCTCTCTCTCTCTCTCTCTCTCTCTCTCTCTCTCTAGCAGGAGAGAGAGAGAGCCAACAACCCTTGAGGGTCAGGACCTACATGCCTGAGCAGAGCTGGAAGATCATCCAACCTGTTACGGAGTGATGTGTGGCCAGCACGATGAAACCCAGTCGTTGTTACAGGTTTCTGTGACTGGCAGTGGCATGCCCAGGGTTTTCGAAAGGGAGGGGTTATGCGTACATTTTTTAAGTAGTCAGTCTTCATTTTGCCTTATTTTCCTGCCTTTGACGTTCTTTTTTTTAGAAATACTGAACCAAAAGGTGGGGAGGGGTTATAACCCCCCACCAACTCCCCCTTGGGCATGCCACTGATGACTGGGTTACACTACTCATATGTAGCTCCCCAATTTCTTCATGATGGTGGGTGGCCACCAATCCCATACACTGGCCGAAATCTCGGGAGAAAAGTTGTTGCGCTTCCTCCAGGAGACTTGAACCAGCGCATGTCCCATAGCCCAAGTCCAAAGCCAACTCCTTAGACCACGCAGGCATGGTGCGGGACTTCAAAAACAGGTAATGTTCAAAATCTGCCTGTTCACTCCCTTATAACACACAAAAAAGTTAAGTTCCATTGCTTCTCTCCTTCAGTATTGACTTTTGACAGTGTTTCATAATATGCCCAACAGAATGACTTGTGACAATTTTCTGCAGTTGAACTCCATAATGTGCAGCTTGTCGTTCCACTCCAGTATGACCGGTTGTAATTATTCCTGTAGGTTAATTTCAAAGTGTCAAGTCTGTTTCTCCACTGTCGAAAGCTCCCTTAGTGATGGCATGGTGCTTGCCAAATCTTTGTATGGTGCCTGTATTATGTATGTTGGGCTATCGTAACACAGTTTCTGATGGAAATCCTGGAAAAGTGAAAAGGTCATGGAGAACTTTCTCCTTTAATCTAATCACAATGTCTGTGATTTCAATAAACAACTACATAAGTGACTTTGGAGCCGTTTGGAGGACGAAACTATGCCAGTCTACACAAGAAACCTACACATATGTCATTGTTAAAATATTCTAATAATATTTGTTAACCGTACAATCAGGGAGTCGTAACGTACCCAATTTGCGTTACACGGTACGTCACATTTTGTAGGAGGAAGAGTATGGTTCAACTGCTGGTACCCATGTAACGTAACGAAATGCAATATGTTATAGATTGACGTTACAAGAAACGTAACAAAATGTATTATGGTAGATATTAACGTTATAAAGGAACGGAACGAAATGAGCACATTGGAACATAACGTAATATGCAATATGGTATATACTACCGTTACAAGGAACTTAGTAACGAAATGCAATATGGTATATACTAGCGTTACAAAAACGTAACGAAATGCAACATGGTAGTAAATAACGGTACATAGGAACGTAATGAATGCAATTCTCCGTAACGGAATGAAGTGAAAGGCAATATGGTCAATTAACGTTACATAGGAATGTAACAAAATGTAAACCACTGTAGCGGAACGGAACAAAATGCAGTTGGGTACATACCATCTGCATAAGGAACGTAAATAAATTCAGTATGGTAGATGTTAACGTTACGAGGAAAGAACAATTCACAAATGTTGGCTAGTAACGTTATAGGCGCGTGACGAATATAATCTATTTAACATCAAGGGAGAAAAAGGAATAGCCCAAATCTCTTACCTTTCATTGGAACATCGCAAAAAATAACTCAGTATATCGTATGGGATTAATGTGAAATAGCCATTAAAAATATGGTTGTTTGTAAAAGAAAATAATTTCAATCAGGGTTGTTAAAGGGTCAGAAATTTTAAATCAATTCAATTCCGGTTCAGCAGAGAATATTAGCAAGCATAAATGGATCTGGACCGTAAAGAGCCTTTTTATGTTTAAAGTATTTCAATTCGTTCCAGGAACCTTTTCTCCGGATCAATTGAAATACGGCACAGGGACCTTCTTTCCGGATCAATTTAAAGACTGTCTAAGTTACATATTGAAATGAAACAATACGCAACTTGGACCGAATTTAAACTGTGCGATAAAAAAGTTTCCGGTCTTGTTGCGGAACCCAATAGAAGAACCCATTAGAATTTATGGGTTCGTGGACGTTTAACAACCCTGATTTGATATTAAATTACATTTTTGGCTCGAAATTGAATAAAGCTTCCAACTAGTGTAGAAATGAGTAGCAATAGGCGTGCGCACATGGTGCAAGGGGGGGGGGGGCAAATGCCCCCTCCTAATCATGGACATCTGTCGATAGTTTAGACGCAGGGAAATATGCCATGGGGCATATTAACCCGATAATAGTGTTGCCCCCTCAAGAAACACCACTTGAATTCGAAATTATCGCATTCCTGCATCCCCATTATAATAATTAATGTAAATTACTATGACATCAAATTATGCGTGTGAAATATATACTTTTAGCTGACATTCGCCCCCCTTCCAGATTTCCATGCCCCTATATTATTATACTTTAATCCAGAAATTTAGGGTAGAGGAATCATATCGCCGGTTATTAAACGATATTATGCTCTTGAAGAGAATGAAGTATTTTGAAGCCGATGAAAGTTCACAAAGGAACAACGGCGGAAGAAGGTGCAGTGGCACAACCACAGGGGGCAGGGGAGATTAGCCCTCAAACTTGTACAGAAATCAATTCTAGGAGGTAAGGAAGGCAAACATTGGACTATAGAAAGAAAGCTTGCAGAATCTAAGAGTAGCAAGACAAAAGGATACTCAAGATGGATTTAGTTTTCACGTCTTTCGTGCACTATTTCTTCCAGACGGCCAAGAGCACCTGCAAGGGGGCACAGAGGAGCAATTGCCCCCTCTCGATTTCTATCTTTATACCAATTTAAATAAAGTTATATAAACTTGGACAGTTGCTGCTGATTACGGTGTAAGTTTTGCCCGTGTAAGGTAATAAATAGATTTATTATTATTAATTTTTGAAGCCGCACCGTTCATTTATAAACACACTGTATATGAGTCATTGTGAATTCGAGTCAATTTAAACATTTTGCGTTGTTGCGAGATTATCTATTAGGATAAAATTTGGAGCCTGCTTTGCCCCCCCTGTGAAAAATACAGAACACATTCCTACCTGTAATTCTCACTAATCTTTACAATTATATCATGTGTTACTCTAGCAACATTACAAAGACACTTATTGATTTTGTGATTTATTAGGGTGTATTGGATTACGGATAATGTCGTATCAGGATTGGGGGGGGGGAATTCCCTTCCAGATTCAGACTTCGGGAAATGATTTCTCAATTTTCAGTATCTAGAACAGTTGTGACATTTTACTCTTGTATTAACGGTGACTAATGTGTTTGGATGTTTTTCTTGGGTGTGTTGCTATGAACTTGGAACTGCTTAAATTTTTGTTTCCCAAGTCTACCTTTTGGTGATAGTGATTCATGTGGTAGAGAGATGGAGCGGATATTTGATATTTGTTATTTAGCGTTGTTTTTCTGTCACTTCTAGCTAATCGCAACAATGAGTGATGACGTGAAATTGATGAAGAGACACTCATAAACAGTGCCGCAACTACAGGGGGGCATTGTCCCCCCCCCCCCCCCCGACCTTGGAAGGGGACGTAAACATTGAAGTTCAAAAACAAGACTAGGAGAATCTAAGAATAGCAGGACCATTGGATACTTATGATGGAATTAGTTTTTATGTGTTCCTTGCATTTTATTTCCAGACGACCAAGGGCACTTGCAGGGGCACATAAGGGCAATTGCTCCCCTCGATTTCAAATTTTATATAAATAAAAATACATTTTGTAAAATTTTCTTGCTCGCTTCGCTCGCAATATCTTCTATTCTTATACTACAAGTTCAGAGCCATAGCTATGGGGCGGTGGGAGTCGGCCCTGGGAGCCAAACAATCTATATGAAAAATAAAATGTTAAAGAGAATGCCATGTCAACCCATAAAATTATTTACGCCCTATTAAAACAATTTATTTCTATGAAACTTAATATGAAATATTAATGACGACATGAAACTGTAATAAAAAAAGTCATTGATCAATCAAGGGATTCCTATTTGTTTGTCAGGTGTCAAAACACGTATTTCAACTATAATATAATTCACACATTATTTTGCAAAATGGTTAACGTAGCCAGTAGGTAAACATTGTCTGTAGTAATGCAAGAGTCTCCCCTTTGAAGGAAATAGAGTCCGTGGTGGACTAAGGAACCCATGTTTTTATGTTCTAGCAAGTACAAAAAAATGCATTACAAATTTTTACAAAATTCATCAAAGTGTAGATAATATGTAACCATTATTATTTAATTAATTCGATTTTGCTTGCATAACACAACACAATGGTGTTGTTGGATTCTTGTTAGATTCCTTTGCACGTAAAAATCTTGCATACTGGAAACTAGAGGAAATCATTATGAAGCATGATTTATAAAGGTCTCCCTTAATTAGTCTTGCAGAGAGACCCAAAGTTGTTGGTACATATTAATCGTCTATTAACATTATCGACCTGCAAATATCAAGTAGATACAGTCCCTATTAGTCTGTTTATGTTAAACTTTATATTCTTTGGCAATCTGGAAAGGTCATTATCGAAATATTGCTATTTGATTGCTCGATTATTATTTTTTGTTTGTTTGTTTGTTGCAGTTTTAAGATATCATCCCATTTCTGTTATTTATCTCTTTTGGGGGAGGGGGCAAGTGCCTCTGTGTACCCTGCTATATCCGCCAATGCGAGACAATATATTAAAAATATGCCCTCTCTGGGATTGACTTTGCCCCCCCTACAAACAATTCCTGGCTACGGGCCTGGTTCTCACCCAGGGATCGGGATTAAGACGATCCACCCTTCCTCCAGGAAGAAAACCACCGAATTGCGACACGTGACAGTAAATAAAATTCCAAATACTTTATAATTAAAATGTCCAAAATCTTTAATCACGAATCGCGCGCGTACATACCGATTCGAACAAGTTAAAAGTTATAATTTATTGGGTCATGCACGCTCGCAGGCAGTCATAGGCAATTTATTTAACACGAGAGTCCGCGCACCGCCTTCACAGTTAATAGCAAGACCTCAACTGCTACCTCAAGCGCGAGGCGCAGCATAACAGATTGTTCTAACTTACAATACAAACTCATAACATAAAATAACACAAGAAAGACTGATAATTTATATAACACATCAATGTTAATTAGCGATAGTAAGCTAAAGTTCAGGTTGGCAACAATTAAAAATGCCAACGTGGAAGTTTTTACATCGCCAAGAACACGAAGCGTGGTTCCCCCACTCCTAACATAAACAGCCAATAGGAATACGATATTTTATTGAAAACGAGGGAGAAATACTTTGCTATAATATTACAATATTAAACTATATAGAAATAACTAAACTGATTTTATCAAATAAATCATATTTGCCCTTGTACATAAAAAAATGATTAAATAAAGATTTAGTTTATAACGAAGACAAATTACTTCAATCTTGTACATTGTTGAACAAAAATCGATATTAAGAAGAAATGTATTTACCTTGTGCTTCAGAAACAATGAAAACGTTGCATATATTATTTGGGATAATCATTAGCCTATAAATTCTGAATAAATGTTGCAAAAATACGCGAATAATATTATAAAATATAAAAAAAACGTAATATATACATGAATTATAAAAACAATTAACTATAAATAATTTAATCCAAGTTCTTAACTTGAAAATATACGAATAAGATAAATGCCAATATACAACTGAAATCTGCCTAACATGGCGGTCGTTAGAAAGCATTGTTTCTTCAATGCATAGCGCGGCAATAGACCGCGACAGCCTCTTATTTGCCAGGAAATATCAACACGAGAACAGGGATAGGAATTCCTCTTATTTTAGATTTTCTCAAACTATTTTCAAGTATGTGGTGAAAATGCCTTCTATTTAGTATGAAAATCGTGGTTTTTAGTTTGAATGTTTTTTCCTAGAGACGATGTGAGGCATTGCGGATACGAAGGGCGAACTCAACAAACGTACATTGTGAGGGAAATGGGTTTCAAGTTGTCAGGCACAGTTCTAGCTCCACAAAAACTTGGTAACAGTAGATCGGAATGTTTCATGCGTGATTTTCAAAGTTTTTTATGGAGTTCGCACTGTGTCTGGTAACTTGAAACGCAATTCCCTCACAATGAACTTTTTTGAGTTCGCCCTTCGTATCCGCAACGCCTCATATTTTAAATTACTTTGAAGCATTTTGGACCATTTTTATTTCTATAAGCAACTGCATTAATTATACATATGATAGAATGATCTTAAACATGAAACTCATTGTTTCTTCCAATGATTAACTGTTTTCTTTGCTTTTCATTACGCATGGTCACTCAGCCGCTATCTTTGTTGTGAGCCTAGATTAAGTGTGATTGGAGCTTATCCTCTATGCTTTCTTCATACAGCATGTCTGTGGGCTACATGTTTGACATCTTAACACAACTTCTTTTAAACATTACTCATGAAATGTATTTCACCTATCGTCCTACGGGAATCAGAGGAACGTAACTACAATAATGCTGTTTTCAGTTTTGTTAGAAAAAATCCTCTGAAGAGTATTTGGAGTAAATCGACATTTTTCCACTTCTAATTCTTATCTGTAAGGCGGAGTCACGTTTAAGAGTCATATTCCTAAGAATACATTATTTCCTCTCCTATAAATTTGATAAATTGGAGTTAAGTCCCTCTGGTTCTCACACACGCTATCAGCTCCTATTTTCCAAAATTTGGCACGTTAGGCATTACACCAGATGTGTCATTTGGGTATGATACATTTTTATTATATGCCTGTGGAGATTCGAACAGTATTCTCGGCTTGCGAGCCAGGTTATATCGGCGTTAGCGTTCAACGTTTGGAGCGCATACATTGCTCTAAGCAGGATGCTCTCTACCTTATGATGGGAGCAATGTATGCGCTCGAAACATTGGACGCTAACGCCGATTTAAGCTGGCTCGCAAGCCGAGAACACCTCGCCAGGAAAGCTACACTTTCTTACCCATGAGGATTATTATCCGTGGCCTGCAAGCAAGGTTGTTGTATGTGTGACTTTTCTGTTTCTCAGACTACGTGGGACTACCTACAAATTATGTGAAACAATAACAAACAACTTCCCGACCGATTTCCAAGGCCCGTTCCACCCTAGCTACAAACTTCCACTTCGATCATTGCATGCACGAGTGAGTAGTGGTATTCGCGTGTCTTCCCTTTAATGCAAAACCACAATTTGCTCCACAGCATGCTAAGATATTCGAAAGCAATACTTGTGTGTTAATTTAAAATTTTGCCCTGTTCATTCATCTATACAGTATTTACTACTTCCAAATTTGTGTGCCTGTCGTGAGTTTGCATTCTCGTGGCTGCTGCCATATTGCGTAGATGAACGAAAAACACACTCAATATACCAAATTGCTTGTATGTAGACATCGTACGATAAGAGATGAAACAATTGCAGCCTACAATTTCCCTCAATCAACTACAATTGCCATTTGAGTATGAGAAACCACTTGCATTCTAGCCGGGTTCGATTCCTGGTGGAGGCACAGTGGTTCATTTCCCACTTTAAACTGTAGGTCCACTCCCAATTAGCCTATCTGTGCATACAAGTGAACTTAAAACAAGACAAACTTTCATTCTAACCTCAGTCACTTGTGGGAGCTGCTTAGAAGTAGTAGTGTTGCTGGCATGGTGGACTTCGGTTCTTACTTTTGCTTTTAACAGATAGATACATTTTGAATAATAGTGAAATCAAAGTAATCGATTATTTTACCGAATGACAAAGTTATAATGGAATTGTGTTATCTCCATTACAGAACAACTACCTAATCTTATTCAATTCCAGTGTTCTATCTGGTAGATAGATATATCAACCTTTGCAATGATGTAAACCTTCAGTACAATGGCGACAAAGGTCCAATAACTATAATATCAAACTTTAAAGGTTTCCTGACAAAATGAAAAATGGACAGATCATTTACATTCTCAATGCACATGTTGAAAAAAAGACTAATATTAATTTTTTTAATTTATTTTTTTAGCGTAGGTAAAAGGAAGTCACTTGAAAAAAGTGGGAATATAATCAAAATGTCCATCAGCTATTCATTGATTTAAAAAAAAGCATATGATTCGGTCAAAAGAGATAAATGATATACCATATTAGTCGAGTTTGGAATACCTAAGAAGCTTGTTAATATGATAAAAATATGCACCAGTGAAACAGAAAGTAAAATTCGTGTGGGTATTAATGTGTCTGACAAATTTACAATTCATGATGGGTTAAAACAAGGAGATGCATTATCTCCATTGCTCTTTAATTTTGCCTTAGAATATGCTGTTAGGAAGGTAAAAGAATCTAACGAAGGACTAAAATTAAATGGTGTGACTCAGTTGTTAGCATATGCAGATGATGTAGACTTATTAGGGGATGATATAAATACAATTAAGAATAATGCTAAAATACTTTTCAAAACTGCTAAACACATAGGTTTGGAAGTTAACAAAGAGAAAACTAAATATATGCTTACAGGCCGAAACCAAGGGTTAGGTAATAATCAAAATCTAATTATTGATAACAACTCGTTTGAACCAGTTTCCAAATTCAAATACTTAGGAGTAATATTAACTAATGAAAATTATATTAAAGAGGAAACAAAAAGTAGGCTTAATTCAGGAAATGCATGTTACTTCTCTCTTCATAAACTTTTGCTTCTAGTATAATATCTAAGAAACTAAAAGTTAAAATATACAAAACAGTAATTTTGTATGTAGTGCTCGTATTATATGGGTGTGAAACTTGGTCCCTTACATTGAAAGAAGAACATAAATTGAGAGTATTTGAAAATAAGGTTCTTAGGAAAATTTTTGGACCTAAAAGGGATGAGGAGACAGGTAAGTGGAGAAGGTTACATAATTTGTATTCATGTCCAGATGTTATTAGACTAATTAAAGCAAGAAGACTTAGGTGGGCAGGCCATGTGGCACGAATGGGAGAGGAAAGAGGAGTTTATAGGCTTCTTGTTGGGAAACCTGATGGTAAGAGACCTGTAGGAAGGCCAAGACGAATATGGAGGGACAACGTTGAGATGGACCTAAAGGAAATCGGTAGGGATGGAAAAGAGTATATAGATCTTGCTCAAGATAGGGACAGATGGAAGGCCTGTGTTGCTGCAGCCATGAACCTTAGGGTTTAAAAAAGCTATAGAGTTAGTTAGTTAGTTAGTTTAAAAGGAAGTAGCTAAAAATGAGTAAATAATAAAAAAAAATATTACGTGGCAGAGTGGTTAGCACAGCGCGCTACGACGCCAGGGGTCCCGGTTTCGAATACCGACCTGCGCTTGAGTGTTCTCTGTGAGTGTCGCTTCATCAGTTTCAGCATTCGTCGCTCATGCTCATCTTCGCTTTCTGAACCGCCAGGTGTACAGCACGTGGCGTAGCGTTTCGCGTCCGAATTCCAGGAACAGGCAACTTACGGTTACCTGACCAAGTAGCGTTTCGTCGGAGGGCTACCATCCTAATAGTGTTTAATGAAGCAAACTCTTGCTAACACTCTTAAATGCTCCATCCAAGAAAATATTTTTTTGTTGTTTTAATATTTCTTTCCCTCTGGAAATTGCAAATCTCACCTTCATAGTTGTCAGATAGTAAGAAAGTGTTGCCATCTGCCATGACTAAAATTTCTAGATCCAAGTTCACTTCCTCTCGACGATTTGTTTTGATTTGATTTGTTGTTTTAAGTCCACTTTATGCACATAAGGCTAATCGGGATTGGAGCTACAGTTTAAAGTGGGATCCGAACCACTTGTGCCTCCACCGGGTATCGAACCCGGGACCTCTCTCTCGACAATTTGTCTGAGTGTGCACTCCCTGTGCTGCACTCCGCTGTCTATGCAATGTAGTTTTAAAAGTTGTAAACCGAGGTATCCTGGTCACCAATTCCACCGCTGCCACCGGTTAGTCAAGGTGTGACTCATCATCAGCCAGGCTCGGACGAAACGCAACTCATTAAACCATCGCAGACGAACTGCAGCATTTTTCTAGAAATTTCGCTTTCGGACGAATCGCTACTGAACCGTACAGCAGTCCCAATGCCTGCTCCAAGTTGCACAGCTGCTTTCGGAGCCCTTGGTTTGGAAAGGGAGTGGGGATGAGGAAAGGGTCTTGATTTTTTATACTGAAGCTCGTTCATTTCGTTCTCCTATTTCTCTTGGTTGAATTTTCTGAGATACTGAATCTACCTCATTTTGCTTTTCATTACGTTTTATTGCGTCCCCCACGGTACGCTTACATGTACTTAACATTTTCAATTTCCCTGTACCCTTTGGTTAGGTACGGTAAAAATAAATAGCTGCCGTTCGTCAAATGTTGTATTTTTGTTTTTGTTACCCATTTTTCTCGTACTTCAGTCAGGGAACAAGGCAGCTACTGGTAACAAATGTAGTCAGGAAGTAGCATCAATTGTTCCTTCCCCGCACTGTAGTTGACCAGTAAAAAAAAAACTATGTAAATCCTCGTTTCTATTACCACAAATTTGCCGCGCAGCATGACGCGCGGCATGCGACGCTGCATGTGCCAAGCATTTGTTGAAATGGAAACTGTCTGCAACATGCCGCGGCGCAAGTGCCGGGGACAAAATTGTCCCAAACGATTAAGACGCACAACATGCGCCGCGGACAATGGAAACAGCCTGCAGCAAGTTCCTGGGGCATGCGCACTAGAGTAGAAACAGACGACGCGACTACAATCTGTGGTCGAACAAGATTTAATAACAATGCAAAATCACTTACAGTCATTCTTACAAAGTTTTCGTATCCACTTTGAAGACGTAAGTCTCTCATCAACGAGTTATACGCTCCTTCCGAATTTCTTTTCGCTAGAAAACTTCTAATCCACCATCTAGGTCGTTTTCGCCTCTTTTTTTTACAAGTTTCTGTGTTCCTATTTTTGAACATTATTTTATGTCCTGATGTAACTCTTACGTAATAAGTTTAATATATATCTAATATAACTGTAGTCATGTGGCATGTTCTAAATTGTCTAATAACTTGAGAAACGTTAAATTGTGTGTTTGAAAGAGAAGGAGAATATATCATTAGGAACTTCCTTTGCAGGCTGTTTTCTTCTAACAGGAGATAGCCGACCTCCGTGGCAGAGTGGTTAACACAGTGTGCTACGAGACCAGAAGTCCCAGGTTGGTATCCTGGCCTGAAGCAGGGGTATTCTTTGTGAGCAGGGACGTAGACAGGTTTTCATTTGGGTGGGGGGGGGATGTCAGAATTTTCTCTATCAAACCATTATGTTTACATTTTTAGAATCCTGCAGGACTTTTAAAAGACAACACACTGTGTATTTGTGTGTATTAGGGTGTATCGAAAAAAACTTTTTTTCGAAATGTTAAGGTGGCTAGTGCGGAAAAGTGGCCATTTGTGATCAAAAACACGTCTGATTTTTTTCAGATTTTTTGGAGGTCGTTTAGGTGGCGCGCATCGACCTTGAAGTTTTGATAGTGATTTGGTTGTGCAACACGCACAACAATTTCACAGAAATGTCATTATTTGGCTATTTCATGTGTTTTTTTCTGCATTATGGTCGTTTATTGTTTTGTTTATGGCAAATATGTTACATTCGTGCCTTAGGGGTGGTTTCCTATGCTGTTTGCATATGCTTTTGGTCAAAAATTGTCAATTTGAGGCTAAAAACTCCATTTTTTCTATTGATGGTTTCCAATTGGTTTCGACTGTGTTTTATTCGAAGGTTTTCCGATATAAAAGACTAAATAAAATATTTTGGCTTTCTAATTGCTAACAGTTCCTCAATTACTGTCCAGCGCTTCGCTTATTTTCATAGCTTATTATGCTTTGAAAATAACCCAGAGCTCACCACGAGGAGGTGGCTGGACTGCGAGCTCCACCCACCCAAATGATGTTGGCAAACATAATTTTACTAAGGGGCAGGCCAAGATTTTCTTCTAGTTTTCTCCTTGAATTTTATAGTCACTTTTTGTTCGAAATGTCGGCATATGTTCTCTAGTTTCGAATTTCGCTTTGATGTAGCCATCACGTACGCTGGCGGGACAAGTAGATCAAATTCCACATACTACATAATGAAGGTGTACGCACCGGTGTGGTTTGGGATCAAGAAGGAACCATCGATAACTGACGGAGCCCGACACCTTTGGAATTTGATCCACTTGTCCCGATTTCTCCCACACCACTTGAGAGATCTGATTAATAGGGTCATTCAACAAAACGCATTCTTGGCCCATCCTGAAAATCTCCTGCTGGCTTTAATAACCGACAAAATCCCAGAAATAAGAAGTTTTGGTTGGCAAAGAATTAAGAAAGCAAGAGGATTGAAAGAAAGGCAAAAGAATTCGCACTTTTGTTTTACCAACCATCAATTTTAATGCAGACCAATACTATGACATGGTTGATTGGGCTTCATGCTCCCTCCACGAGCCTACGTTGGCCAATAATGTTACAAATGAAGAAGTAGATGACTACAATATAAACAAAAATATAGCGGAAATTCAAGACTTTCCCTGCCACACACAAGGAGTGGAGCGACTTGTGAAAATTATCACAGAGGCTGCTTCTTCCCTTTTCGGCGCCAGCGCACGTGATGGCTACATCAAAGCGAAATTCGAATCTAGAGAACATATGCCGACATTTCGAACAAAAAGTGACTATAAAATTCAAGGAGAAAACTAGAAGAAAATCTTGGCCTGCCCCTTAGTAAAATTATGTTTGCCAACATCATTTGGGTGGGTGGAGCTCGCAGTCCAGCCACCTCCTCGTGGTGAGCTCTGGGTTATTTTCAAAGCATAATAAGCTATGAAAATAAGCGAAGCGCTGGACAGTAATTGAGGAACTGTTAGCAATTAGAAAGCCAAAATATTTTATTTAGTCTTTTATATCGGAAAACCTTCGAATAAAACACAGTCGAAACCAATTGGAAACCATCAATAGAAAAAATGGAGTTTTTAGCCTCAAATTGACAATTTTTGACCAAAAGCATATGCAAACAGCATAGGAAACCACCCCTAAGGCACGAATGTAACATATTTGCCATAAACAAAACAATAAACGACCATAATGCAGAAAAAAACACATGAAATAGCCAAATAATGACATTTCTGTGAAATTGTTGTGCGTGTTGCATAACCAAATCACTATCAAAACTTCAAGGTCGATGCGCGCCACCTAAACGACCTCCAAAAAATCTGAAAAAAATCAGACGTGTTTTTGATCACAAATGGCCACTTTTCCCCACTAGCCACCTTAACATTTCGAAAAAAAGTTTTTTTCGATACACCCTAGTGTGTATGTATATCTATATATATATACATGTTGCCATTCGCACCGGACACCCCTCAAAAAGTGCTTGGGATCGTCTGTACACGTCATACAACCTATAAAAGGCGTTTCTGGTTGAGAATACACTCATACCAGCTACAGCAGTCAATATGGACAGACGACGCAAACTGAGTTGAGGCGGAAAGAGGGATGATCATTGGAGCCAACAGGTTTGGGCTTTCGACCCGTGAGATTTCCAACGAATTTCAGATACCCCGGTCGACAGTGAGTGATGTTATCGTGAAGTGGAAGCGAGAGGGGGTTATGACATGCCAACCCAGACCCAGTAAACCGAAAATATTAACAGATCGTGACCGTCGATGCTTGAAACATGTGGTGAAGTCAAACCGAAAGGCGTCGTTACAGATGGTGGCACAGGAGTTTCGATCGGCTTCCAGTAGTGCTGCAAGTGATCGTACTGTTCGCCGGGAGATCGTCGCACTTGGTTTTCATGGTCGCGCAGCAGTTCACAAGCTGCATATCACAGCCAGCAATGCGACCCGATGGGATGGTCCTGCTTTTCGTGGTATGGTCTTGGTCCTCTTGTTTTAGTTCAGGGAAACATGAATGCCGATGCATACCAAAAAGTTCTGGACAATTCCGTGCTACCGACATTATGGGAACAATTCGGTATTGGCCCATACCTGTTTCAGCACGCAATGTGCCATGTCATACGGCAGGCATTATCAACACGTGGTTCGAGGACATGGGTGTGCAAAAACTTGATTGGCCAGCCCAAAGTCCAGATATCAACCCCATTGAACACCTTTGGGACGAGGTGGAGCGCCGTTTGAGAGCTCAAAAAACACCACTGTGCTGTTAGCCGCTTGGCAGGAGGAATGGGGCAAGATTCCCGTCGACACGTATCGCAAATTGGTGGAAAGTCTTCCTCGAAGGGTTGCGGACGTCATTGTGGCGAATGGTGGCCCTACACGATAATGATGTGTGCTGCTGCGACCGGATTAACGTCCTGGTATGGGGTGTCCGGTGACGAATGGCAACATAGTGTGTATATATATAATATATACGTATATGGAGGGAAGGGGGTAGAAGGAGTTAAGAGGCGCAACCACAAATTCTTCTCTGGGGCTAAGTATTTAGATCCATTCGCGTTGCCAGAAATATTTATTGGAGGTCAGCCCAATGATAAAACTTTAATAATAATAAGTAGTAGTAGTAGTAATATGCTTATAATTATTATTATAAACTAATAACCCAATTTATTCAAATTTATTATCATTATGACTATTATTATTATCATATGCTAGGTAAGTAATCTATACTTTCAACTCGATCCACCACACGAATGATTATCCAGCACAACTGGGCTTTTTAAAATATTTTTTTTGGAAATTTCCATCATCGGGAAATGGCAAAACTAAAGATTATTTACCTTCCTTGGGAAAATATTAGATATCTCCATGTTAAAAGCCAGTGCCATCATCGGAAGATTGCTGGACTACAGATTATGTACCTTCCTTGAAAAAGAGTGGAGACCTCCATGTTAAAAGCGTGATTTTAATACATTTGTTTTCATGGCCATCATCGGGACATAGCTGAACTACAGATTATTTACCTCCCTTTGGAAAAGATTGAATACCTCCATGTTATAAGCGTAATTTTAAAATATTTGATTTTAGCGCCATCATCGGAAGATTGCTGAACTACAGATTATGTACCTTCCTTGAAAAAGAGTGGAGACCTCCATGTTAAAAGCGTGATTTTAATACATTTGTTTTCATGGCCATCATCGGGACATAGCTGAACTACAGATTATTTACCTCTCTTTGGAAAAGATCGGATACTCTATGTAAAACGCGTAATTTTAGTATATTTGATTTCAGCGCCATCATCGGAAAATAGCTGAACTACATATTATTTAGGCCAGCTTTAGACGAAAGCATTTTCCTTAGCATTTTTCTTAACATTTATGCCATGACCAAAAAGCTACCGTGTAAAGTGAGAAATGTTATGGCATTACAGATGCCATGTCATATTTCATGGCATTTCTCAAGGATAGAACCGGCTCTATTTCCGTAGCATTTTTCGTAGCATAACCAATCAGAAGCGAGCTGATGGTCACGAGTGCAAATGAAATGACGGTAGCGTGAGATGTAAACAACGTATCACTTTACACTTTTAAACGACGATAACTATTCCACCGAGAGGAATATCGCTTCGTATTAAATGCTTTTAGGTAGAGAAGAATGGCGCTAATTAAATATATACTTTACAACGTTTACTGTACACGTATGGAATAATATTTTAGCTTTTTCAATTGTAAACACCGTGCACACGGCATTGACAGTGTAACTCGACGTGCCTTTCATGATGTATGTATTGTACATTGTAATTGAAACAGCTAACCGAAATGTTCCATAAAATGCTTTCGTGTAAAGTACTATTTGTTATAAGATTTTTGGAAGCATTTACATTTACATTTATGCTAGCAAAAATGTTATAGGAAATACTTTCGTCTAAAGCCGGCTTTACCTCTCTTTGGAAGAGATTGGAGACCTCCTTAAAAGTTCAATTTTAATGTATTTGATTCCAGCGCTATCATCGGGAAATAGCTGAACTACAGATTATTACTTACCTCTCTTAGGAAAAGATTGGATACTTCCATTTCCAAAGCGAGATTTTAGTATATTTGATTTCAGCGCCAACATCGGGAAATAGCTGAACTACAAATCATGTACATCTCTTTGGTATGGTATGCATGTAGTTTGTTGGTATGTATCCTTTCCCAGAGGGAGGTAAGTAATCTATGTTTGAGCCAATTCCCAATTATTTGTAGTTCAACAATTTCCCGATGATGGCGCTGGAATCAAATATATTAAAATTACGCTTCTAACGTGGAGGTATCCAATCTTTTCCCATGGGACGTAAATCTGTAGTTCAACCATTTCCCGATGATGGCGCTGAAATCACATGTATTGAAATCGTGGTTTTAACATGGCGGTATCTAATTTTTGCCCAAGGGAGGTAAGTAATGCGTAGTTCAGCAATTTCACGATGATGGCGCTGAAATCAAATAAACTAAAATCTCGCTTTTAAAATGGAGGTATCCAATCTTTTCCTAAGGGAGGTAAATAATAATCTGTAGTTCAGCTATTTCCCGATTATGGCGTTGAAATCAAATATATTAAAATCACTCTTTTAACATGGGGGTATCCAATCTTTTCCCATGGGACGTAAATAATCTATAGTTCAGCCATTTCCCGATGATGACGCTGAAATCAACTATATTAAAATCACTGTTTTAACATGGAGTATCTAATCTTTTCCAAAATGAGGTAAATAATAATTTGTAGTTCAACAATTTCCCGGTATGGCTCAGGAATCAAATATATTAAATAATGTGGAAGTATACAATATTTTCCTATGTGAGGTAAATCTGTAGTCCATGTGAGTGTCCCTTCACCAACTTTGCCATATCGTGACATCCTGATCGTCACGATTAGCCAAAAGTAGTAGAAGGTGACGATAAATAACAAAAATTAAATCACACGAGCGTGTGGTTATCTCGTCGAGTCCCATTGCCACTGTTTTCTGCTTTTGAGATCGGAATCAAATTCTAACAGGGATAACCTTTCTCACAGCATAGATTATTTATGGTAATAAATCCTGTACACACTACTGGTATGGGTGAAATTTAGATGAAGTCTAAATTTTACTACAATTTATCCCACACCCACAAGAGAGAAAGATATATGTTTGCGCCAAATATAATGTGTCTTATCAGATTTAGATATTATGACACATTGTAAATAAATAGTTTGCGCGTAGTTTACCACCATTTAAAAAGAATGGTATCTAGGATTTCAATATACGTATATATCTACTCTTATGGGTCTTTGTTTTGTTGTTTTGCCAACGTTTGGAGTCACACTATTTACCGAATATTATCGCTTCTGCTGGGTTAGTTCGTCATTGGCTCAACAGGTGACAGCAGTGTTCCGAGCGCACTCTGGTTGCAACGCGTGCAGACTGTTGGCGCTCTGCATTTGACTTAACCGGCATTTGGGTTCTTGGCGTAGCATGAAGCAGACTATTGTATATCTTGTAAGTATGCGTTTTGTTTGTAAACTTATTCACAAATACGTTTCTATCAATTTAACGAATCATGTGCGTTTGTCTTATCTGATAACTTCTTTATTTGTCCACTGATATAGAAGTATTGGCGTATCGTAGAATAGACTAGGCAAACGTGACAATTGCGGCTGAGGCCAGAATAGTCAAAGTAGTAAAAAGTTTGAAAGTAGTAAATGTTGCGTCGTCCCGTGAAAGTATTGGAATGCTATCAAATTTACATTGCATTTGGAAAGATGTCGTATTGTTAAAAATGTTCTCGTTCGCAATACGTGTCTCCTGGAAGTTTCTTGAGAGTCTGTTTATACGGTCGTTTTTTTTCTGACGCTACTCCCCCCCTCACCCGGAAATTTCTCCCGCACCATGCTGACAGTGCTTTTTTCCTCTGGGAAGAAAGGTTCGAGTACTCTTCCAAAGACAGTTTGCTATGGTGACACAAACTGTATTGATGCAAAGTTATTCAAGAGCTATTCTACTAAAATTACGTGGTGTATTTGCATAATCGTATGCTAGTACGTATTTATATTTCCCTTTGTTAATAGGAGCAATTAATTTTCATTGTTACTTACGGGAAAATGGTACCGGTAGAGGAAAAGGTCTAAATATGCCCCCCCCCCTTTCATGTTGTCATTTTCGGAGGAAAAAAAATAATACTTATATCAAGCACCTACCTTTAAAATGCATCTATGAAATATATACTTAAATGTAATACCATGCTAAAGTATAGAAGGTCTCCATTTTTCTTAAAAAAAACAATTTCCAAAAAATTGTAAATTGATTATTTCAAAATTGTGGTCTAAATATGGGCTACTAGTGGCAATATCACAAAAAGCAATTAAAATTTAAAGAAACAGTCATTTATCGCTAAAACATTATAAAATCCATATTTATGAATAATCTGTTGTTTTTAAAATCACGCGGAATGGGAAAAATCGAAATTAAGAAAAACATCCAAATGTTTGTTGAAAATGTGATCTCAACATTAGACCTCATGTTATAGCCCATATTTAGACCATTACGCTATTTTTCTTCTTCAATTTATTTTGGCTCTCTGTGGTACATATTTCACAAACAAATCATGCCATTATTAAAGCCCACATTTGTTTTATGTAC
Source organism: Lepisma saccharinum (assembly GCF_977018435.1). Taxonomy (NCBI): domain Eukaryota; kingdom Metazoa; phylum Arthropoda; class Insecta; order Zygentoma; family Lepismatidae; genus Lepisma; species Lepisma saccharinum. The sequence goes on from NC_139232.1 coordinate 109,249,625, forward strand.
CGCTAATATCATAACATATACAAAGCAGATGAGAATTCAGAAAACGCTGAGCTGCAAAAAGTTTTCGGAGGTCGCAATTCTATAACAGCGTCCAAGGTCGAAACTAACCACCAGTTTCTCTTGCGAATTGGCGCCGCAGTCTTTGTCCTTGACAGATAACCAGTTCCCATAGCCTCCTTCAGGCTGCAGCACCCGGGAGCGCTGATAACTCCAAAACCCATATTTAAACCTTCGCCCATATTTAGAATTTTAAATTTAAATTAAATTTAGTAAATTTATTAAAAGTGTATTATATATACCCCATCCTCCAATGTCCTAAAAATTTGCAATAAGAGGGAGAGGTGCAGTATTAAAAATTGGGAACTCTCCCTCATACCCTTTACAAACACCACACTACCCTGTGTATTACTTATTACATTGTGCCTTCCTGATAGCGTAATGGCAACGTTATCTTGTAATCAAGATTTCCCGGGTTCGATACTTGGTGAAGGCACATAGCTGGTGGTACGAATCTCTTTAAATTATAACGTTTTTTCCTTTGCTTTTACTAGTGCAATTTTTATTCTGCCATCGTACAACGTCAATAACACAAAAGGAGATTAGCAGTGAATTTTTATATTTAAGTATCTAAGTATTTATACACCACAAAATACAGTATTAATATTTATTAAAGGCACAGGCACCTGAATTCTGCGGTTTACAAACTATTCCGGAATACACAGATTAGTCAGTTTCCGGTGTGAATTTGTTGAGATATTAGACCAAACTTAGTGGTTACTTCACTGAGTACTTACGTCTTCGATGTAACTGCTTAGGTATTCAATTCACTTGGCGATAAACACGCTAAAAACACTAACGTTCAACACTTAGGGGGAGTTGGGGGGAAAGCACAAATCTTGATGACACCGAGTTCGACGTCTTCAATCTTCTAATCCTCCTGTCGTTGGTTCATAATAAACATGTAGCCTCTCTTCTTTAGTAACCTTTTCTCAGGTTCTGGTAGAGATACTGCACAGGCCGCTAGTTCACTCACAGTTTATTCTTTAGACACTATCTCTCTTTCCGGCTGAGATCATGGCCGTTAGTTCACTTACAGTTTTTCACAGCCCGCGAAACCAATAACCAACGTAACACGGATCCTTGCTTGACTCGGACTGTCTTCTCTGCAACGCACATCAACCGTTCCCCAGAAAAGACGTTAACTTCTCTTGCCGCCCTTTTTTCCCCAACGAGGGCGGGTCAACTTTTATAAGGGGTGCGTCAAGATGGGTTACAAAATTTTGGGTCCAAGTTCATTTTGTTTTATTGCGATTTCATCATGCTACCAATACAATTTTTAAATGGTTCGATTTCAATGTACGTCTGTTAACACATACTGCGGAGTTTTAGCGATTACTTAAGGTTTATGCTTTCGTGCTTAGGTTAGGCAGGTTAGGTTTGGTTCCCTTAGCATTAAAATAAAGTCCCTAAACGCATTCTACTAAGGTTCCGATTTACTTCTACATTCATTCCCACTAGTCTATGATATTTACTGTCGGTTGTCGACGGAGAATATCTTGTCCATGAGAAGTGCGTAAGGTAATTTTCAAGTTGTTTTTTCAACATAAATAACTTTTTTCGAGTCCAAACAGTGCTCATTACCTTAAGGAAGGTTCAAATTTCGTGTGACAATGATTTCCAAAATTCTACGATAATTAGTCTTTGTGCTAGGAGAAATCATAAAGCAATCGGAACCGTTACCGATTTTTTTTTATTTTTTTTTTTATAATTCTCCGACGCACAATAGCCTTTGGCGCGTACACCTTCGTAGATTACCGCGTGTCGTGCTTGTGTTTTGTCGATTGCAGGGTTTCCAACCACGCCATTGTTTTCCGAAAAGATGATGGGTCGTGGATGCGTGGTGAAATACATACCGGGTGTGGAAGATCCACTGGATTTTGTAATTGGGTACTTGAAAAACGGGAATCCCCACAAACCATTGACGGATAGCCCCACGAACCATTTCCGGCAAGGTTAGGTTAGGCAAGCATAGTTAAATTTTTGTTCGTAAAATAATGCGAACAAACTTTAAAAAAAAATCCACGTGACGAGTATTTTTTGGGATACGAAGGTTGGCAACACCGCATCGACAAAACGCCAGCACGACGCGCGATGATCTACGAAGGTGTACGCGCCATACTGTGTCTTACGTAAACGAAACAACGCAAATAAAGAAGTACTCGTAATGTGTAAAATTGAAATTACTTTAATCAAAAAAACGTGAATACACCTTTAAGAATGTTCCGCGAAGCAGATAGGTAAGTACGAATGTTAAAAGTGACGAAACGAAGAAGTTGCATGTGTTTGTGGAATAGTACATTTTTACCCAATCAGACACGTGAGTCAGTGCAACGAGTGTCGAACAGGGCAGCGAACTAGACTGAGCTTATTTTGCATTGTACATGGGCGTATCCAGATATTTTCCAAGGGGGCAAACAAACCATTTTTACAGAAGGAGGGGGTGGGGCGATACTTTTCTATAAAGAGCTGTGCTTTATTTTATATTTCTTGAAAAGGGAATAAACACAATAAATAGAATGAAAATTTTCGCATTCGTATTCCAGATTGGGGGTGTCCTCTTGCACCCCAATGGATACGCCAATGGGGAGATCGACACGACCTGGTGGAAGGTAGAATTTTAGATGGCCGCTTGTGGAGTTGATACTTTCCTAAGTACTCTCTAGGAACATGCTACTTAATGTAACTTCACAAAACACACGGAAGGATAATAGGTAGGTTGAAAAATAGGTCCAAAACAATGTTCTAAATAGTGAAAGCTAAACGGGGAATATCTTCATTCTTCGTAACAAATACGAGAATCCACATACATTTATTTTTAATAATATTTAACTAGGTTAATCGTCATATATATATATATTTGATTTGGTTCATCTTATGACTCTTTTCTGCTACTTTTGGTTAATCGCGAAGACGAGTGCTGATATGCAATTGATGAAGGGACACTCACGGTCAGGCCGGGATTTGAACCCGGCTCCTCGACATAAAAAGCTGCTCTCTCGTGGGGAGAAACGTACAGGCTAGAATCCAACGAAGGATTTTTCAATATTCCAGCACACTTTCGCAGAATCGAAATAAAAGTGCACCTTAATGAGAAACCTACGTCGTGCCCCTCAAATTTCTTGTCACTTTTTAATTTTAAAAAAATGCTTTTACTCAATACTTTTAAAACATTAAAGTGCTGACAAGGCAAAATTTATTGTATAAAAAATAACACTAAAAACGTAACGTTTTTACCCTCTAACAGGATCTTCAGACAAAAATTCACAATAAATTCTTTTTCAATTTATTGTGAATCTTCTCCTGAAGAAGACCCTGTTAGAGGGTGCAAACGTTACGTTTTTACTGTATGTTTTTGATACAATAAATTTTACCTTGGTCAGCATTTGAATGTTTTATTAACATGGAAACAAGGCTTAACAGTATTATCAATACTTTTGTGTGCTCTTTACTTTCGTGGTGCAAAGACCACTCCGCTTCTCCGCCACTTGCTCTCCTCTTCTTGCGCGGTCTTGCTCCAGAGATTCCCGGGATCGCAAGCAAAACAAAGTATCCAATTTCAGATACCAAATGTAAGGTAAACAGGGGTATTAAGGACCACGGGGCATTAAGGACCGTGTGCTAGAATTTCGTAAAAAGCGCAAAGAAATGCAAAGCGGCAGACGCACCAGCCGTGTGCACGGCCTGTGATCCTATTTTGTTTGTGTAAATAGTACTCTGCACACAAATGGCGTGTAAGCTGCGTAGTTAGACCGGGAAACGGAACCAGCCAAAAGGCAGACGCGCGAAAACGCCATAAAGAACTGCTGAGCGGCTGTATGAAGTTAAAGGCTCATCCTGGGACGTCTACTACACTGACAGCTGCAGAAGAATCACAATTAGAGGAGTGCTTCATTCTATTTCCTCAGTGGGGTTTTGGAATCAACAAACAAGACTTGTGTAACGTAGTTCAAGATTATTGCGTTTCGAAAAAGGGCGTACCATTCAAAAGTGGACCGGTCCTTGATACCCCATTGGCTGGTCCTTATTACCCAGCAAAGGGGCAATTGGGACCATAGAACCTACCTTTCAATTCATTGTTGTTCTTGCCTTTGCATTATATTTCTACTCGTTTGTATTGTCATTAATGTAAACTAGAAAAAATACATTCCAGAATACATTCTGTTTGCGTTTTCTTGAACAGCTCCTGATGAATTTCTTCAATGAAATAGCAATTTGGTGGTTCTAAATACCCCGGTTTACCTTACTAGTGTAATTGTGTTAGTGTTGCAAGAAGAATGATCATAATTAAATGAGGCTGCGCCGATACCTATGTCGATTAGGTTAATAGTCAAAAGCGTGTTGTTCATCGGTCCACGACGCCATCTCAACTGAACACCTATATCAGAGTCGATGGCAAAAGTTTGTTGTCCAGAGGGCACCACTCCCGTTTTCTGATTCCTTGCGTAACTTGCTATTTCCAGGGTTGCCAAATCGCCCGTTTCACTGCCGCACCTGTTAGTTATCTGTTGGATTTTATTTGTCTATACCGGCTGATAACTTTTCCGGTATATTGATCGTTCGCGGATCTGCAAAAATGCCACGTGACACTTAAGCGCAGTCTAATTATCCTGAAAACTATGTAAAATTAGAAGTTTCTACGAATTTTGTACCAATATGAAGTGAATAATAGCTATTTTTCGATGTAATTTTTGAATAATCTAAAGCAAAAAACTGTTTTTTGGAATGGAACACTCCCCACTAATAGCAATAAATATCTAGAACTCCTTTTCTAAAATTTTCAAGCATCGGTATCTGTGGGAATTTGTGAGAGGATTGGTATTGGTTCAAAGAGGTATCGGCTCAGCCCTATAATTAAACATTTGTCTCCTAGATTTTTCTGATAATTAATTTTACCATTTTTTTTAAGGCAGGACACCTAAGGATTCAATTCAGCAAATTGCAACTGGGCGTGGAGGTGAGACAACCTTGCATGTTTGACACTAAGGTCCATGTAAGTTTCTCATTATTGATGATTCATTAAAAGTGTTATTTTTTTAAAAAATATATATTTATGTACTAATTTCTGAAGTTCGATATAAGCTAGAACACTCGAATTTGAATTTATTACTCCTTATAAACCATATACGTTAGTATTTGGAGGGTTCAGTACAGTTACTTCTTTCATTACAAGACAAAGAATATAATTAATTACAAACTTTATACGATTTACAATCTGTAAGTATTCACTTACTCTCTAATATTCCTGATTTAATAATAGTTTTTCAATTTGTTTTTGAATCTTCTCATGTTCATTTCTGCTTTTATCTCATTTTGTAGATCCTTGAATATTTTAATTGTCATATGTTCGGGTCCTTCTTGAACTAGCATTAGTCTGGTGAAGTATTGTCTTAGAAGTATTTTATTTCGGGTGTTGTGTATATTCTATTGAGCTTCTTGTCACAATATTTTCCTCTCGTATCATGCCATTTGATATATGTATAATGAAAGCAGAATTAATATTTTGAATTTCCTAAATATTTTGCACGATGCTCTAGTCTTTATACCTGCTAATATCTAATGGCTTGCTTTTGTTTTTCCGAATTGATTCTAAACTTGAAGATGAGTTCCTCCAAAAAATAATCCATAATTCATTAGTGAACGAAACCTTGTATAATATACCTGCATTACTGAATTTGTATTAAGTGTGTTAATATCATCGGAGCATATATTTTGGAATTTAATTTTCTTAAGTATTTAAACGAGGTTAGACCAATTTAAATTTTAATTTATAGTTACGCTAAACATTTTGTTTCGCTAATTAAATTTACTGAAAAATCATTCTTTACTATATCTTTATTTTTATTGTCTTGTTTAATGTGAAAGAGGTGGCAATTTTTCTGTTCATGTAAATGAAATTTGTTACAATTAGAAGTGTAAACTAATGCTAATATATTTCTGTAATGAACCACAACTAAACACACATCACTAGTTTTGAGAGGCAGTTAGTTAGTTCTCGGTTTTAAGATTGTTTCATTCAGAGAAGAAAAATACTTTCCCAGCTGCTTCAGATTTTTTTCTTAATAAGGTTTATATCATACTTTCAAATGTGTGTGACTGTACATCTCCATTAACTATTATATACTTGTATTCTGCTTAATACCAAAAGGTAACTTCACCCCCACAATGTCGAGAAAATTAGCAAAACAAGTTTTGTCTTTCCATGAATTTTGAAATAACATTTTGGAGAACATAATCCTACGATAGTTAAATTTTATTTAACACTGTAGCCAAATGGGAAATATATGACATGAAGTTAACGCTTTTTGAAGCTTAGCAGGGCAATATTGTTTCTTTTGGTTGTGCACCATTCAAATGTTAATTGTAGATATACCTAACAGGTAATTAGTTTTTAATTTTTGCTTTTACAGTTTTGTTCCTGCATCAAATGCCTTGCACCAGAGATTCTGCATCTTCCCCCATAACGCTTCAGGATGACACCCAACTGATTTGCCAGTGATCACTTCATGGATATCTTCACATCATAGCCAGTCAAAATTATGCAATTCACGCAGTTCCAGAGGGGCGGCTTGTGCGCTTGTTTCGGAGGCAGGGCGAGGAGGTCTTCATCCCTGGTCCTCCCCTGGAAAGATGGGCTACAATTTGGAGGGGGGGGAATGTGAACGAATGGTTATACCTAAACAACATTTGGAAGTGTACTTTTTGTGAGCGATGGCAATGACTTGTAGTTCTATTATTGCGAATAAATCTTTTGACTACAGACTCTTTACTTATTTAATATCACCTTTAATTAAATTATAAGTACATATATTGTATTGCTTAGTTATATTTTGTCCAATATTTATTCAAGCTCTGGTTTTTAAGTTTCGGACTTATATTTCGTCACCTAAATGAGCAGAGTTCAAAAACATTTGTGTTAGTTTCGTGCATCGCTGGTCAATTCATATTTTGCAATTGTTAGTATCAGGAGAGGAATGTGATAATTTTTGTTTTGTGTATAGGAAACATTTTAGCCAAGGCATAAAAATAAAGTACAAGGGTATCCCAATAGTTATTTAACCAGATAATTCAATCGTGAGTTTGTTAGCCTTGTAAAGTATTGAATTAGTAATATGAGAACTATGAAATTCATGTATAATAGTTTGTGATTTTACAAGTGTGTGAATGCAGAAATGCTGTTGTACTGTTCGCATTTTTTAACTCGTATATACTTTGCATTTAACTTAACTCGAAGAAAAGAGTGGAAAATTCTCATGTCAAAATAGTGAATAATTCAGTTTATAGCAATGTTTCTGAGCCGCCGCTTGTGTATTTAATTTTCGTTCCTAAACTAACACCTCTCTCATTGGTAATAATTTCGGAAAATGTACTAAAATAAGCCATGTTTACTTGCATTATACACAAAATCTTAAACTCATGATTTTCATTATTAAGAACTCTGAGAACAGTCCAGGTAAAATGGATTTCAGCATATTTAAAATTGAGTAATTTGGCCTAGTTTTAACTTTTCAATTTAGCACAGTTATGTCAATTTATTTAATATTTATATGAAAACATCGGACAGGATTGAACAGTCCCCATGGAAAGTAATTGGTCTATTCTCTTTAGCAGACAATGAAACATCTTCATAATGTCAATTAATGCAAGGTTTTCGCCCCGAATAGAGAGACGTTGATAAAGTTCCCTCGTGTTCTTAACGAAACCAGTATTCAAGAGAATTGTTTCATTTTCAGCTTTTCAGAGGATCTATTTTATGAAGCTTTAACACATTTCCAATTGCTTCCTGGGTAAGTTCAACCTGTACAGCTGCAAAAGTAAATAAAAATAAAATCCGTAACTTCATTGATCCGGAAGACTTCAAAGGTAATTCAGGTTTACCGTGATATAAATGTTCGTAATGTATTAGCATGACTTTCAAACTGCGAAGTATTTACATAAAAGGAGAGGGGAAAAAGCGAGAACCGAGTTTCATTAAGAATAAACGTCCTGAGCTAATATGGAACACTTTAAAAATGCAAAATTGCTCATTATAGCATAATGTCCCATCTACATAAGTCGATCCTAATAAATCTGCCATCTACTGGCTGCAGAATGAAGTTATACAATCGGGTTACATTATTCTTGAATGAATAAATCCTATATTTAAATATGGCAACCCATTACAGTTGGGGCATAACTACTTCGACAATCTTGTTCCTCTCAAAAGGGTAAATCCGTTTCTCAAAATGGCCGCCTGATAGAAACTCTGCTGGTCTTGAGCAGGAAAGTCAATTTTCCAATATAGTGGCTCGCTTCTCGCTCCTCCAATATACTATTCTGCTCAGCTAGATTGCCGCACGCTGGTGAAAGGATGTCACTCGACACAGTCGCCACCTAGCGGCAGAAGCACGAATTAATTTAAGGTCGCACCCAGGTCGTTGAAGGTCAATTGAAGGGCATTGCGGCCAAAACCCCTGAAATTAGGCAATTCGGCCGAAAATCGGGAAGTTAGCGATTTTTAACAAGTTTTTGGATTTGACCTTGAGCGCGATTACCTTCCTCCCCTCGGCAGAATGGACTCTCCCGGACGAGTCCATTTTTGCAGAGGGGAGTTCACGGTACCGATGGGAGGGTGGGTGGACAAGACTGAGAACTCTGTTTTAGTAGTTTGCTTTTAAAACGATACGTGGTCCAATGTGTCATCATCTTACGATATAGACGCCATCTACTGCACAGAACGAACCTAATGAAGCCACTCGTGCCACTTCTGCACCAACGCTAACGCTCCCCTCCCTCAGTTTCACGAACTCTCCCCCTGCGAGAATGGACTCGCCTGGGAGAGTCGATTCTGCCTTAGGGGAGGAAGGCAATCGCGCCCAAGGTCAAATCCAAAAACTTTGTAAAAATCGCTAACTTCCCGATTTTCGGCCGAATTGCCTAATTTCAGGGGTTTTGGCCGCAATGCCCTTCAATTGACCTTCAACGACCTGGTTGCGACCTTAAAAAATTCGTGATTCTGCTGCTAGGTGGCGACTGTCGAATTACATCCTTTCACCAGCGTGCGGCAATGTAGCTGAGCAGAATAGTATATTGGAGGAGCGAGAAGAGAGCCGCCATATTGGAAAATTGACTTTTCTACTAAAGATCAGCAGCGTTTCGATCAGGCGGCCAATTTGAGAAGCTGAATTACACTTTTGAGAGGAACAAACTGTCGAAATAACCTTCCCCAAGTGCAAGGGCTAACTGTGTTTGAAAAATGAATTTATTAACTAATTCTGCAACCAATGGATGGCAGTTTTATTAGGAAATGAACTCGTCAAACTTATATTTTTAAAATATAATCTTTTGAAGAGGAAACTTGATTTTAATCGAGCTTTCTAATTTATATAATAAAATTTCAATTCCTAACGCGCGTGTCATCGAAATTGTGTTCTCTTCAATCTTTTAGTGTAGAATAAATTGAAATTTGCTTGAAAATAACATACGTCATTTTTTTGTTTAATTGTTCAGATGAGATATACATTATCAATAGAGAAACTAGTTGATACACTATCTGAATAGGTTGCGCACACACCAAACTCTATAATATAAATTAGTTTTGACTTCTCAACACCAAGTTTCATGTTTCAAATGCAGCTTCAAGTAGATCAGTTTTCATACCGTTTTAATCTGTACCTAGGTATGTACTTTTGATGTATTAGTTATGTTTTCGGATACAATTTTATTAACATGCATTGCTCGACTTCAACATTTTGAACCCAGTGTTTGGACTATTCCTCATTACTGGCACTTTTCCAAGACCCATTCAGCACTAAATACGTTTATGGAAAAGTCTGTATACACCACAAAAATTATTGTCAAGTTAAAAATAAAACAATTTTTATTTTTTACTAGTTCAAAGATACATTTATATATTTTTTACTAAGGATTATTTTCACAATCTTCAGGAAGATATTGTAATGCAATAGAACTGAAATGAAGACAAGACCGAATTAGTGTCTTACACATGCTGGTACTTATTTTGCACAGTAAAGTAGCTGTAAGATCATATTGACTAGCGCAGATCAGGATTTAAAAGTACTTACAACAAGACTTCCTGTAACAACTTTTATTATAAATAAATACACTCTGGACATGGATTATGTAGTTTCACTTCTACAACAGAGTTGAGTAAGTTACTCAAAAAATGAATACATTATGGGTACTCTATTCCTTCCAAAGTTAATGCATTATCGTTCTTTGCCATACAATATTTAACTGTTTATTCGAGAATCGCATCTGTTCTGTTCTTTGTAGTTCATGTTTTACCAGTGCAAGCTCGCATACATGAATTTGAACGAAGCATGTTTTATCCTGTTTAATCTAAATACTTACTGGCAATAGAAAAGCCTGCTAACAAAACCTCTCACTATGCCTTTGCAATCTTCTTGTTGTTCTTACGTATTCTCTCCACTTTCCATGCACTTTTTGTGGGTTTGGGTGGAACTAAATCACTTACCTCTTCAGCCTATCTGTAAGTGAAAAATGCATCTCCTGTTGTGCTAGCAGACCTCTGTGGTGGAGTGATTAGCACAGCGTAATATGACGCAGGGGTCCCAGATTTAAATTCCGGACTGGACATCGATGTGTCCCTTGAGTGTCCCTTCATCAATTTCATCATATCACTTAACCTCATCATCGCGATTAGCCAAAACTGTCAGAAAAGGGATTTAAAATTAACGCATTCAATCAACCTGTTCTGCTACAAATATACGTTTTCTGCATGAACTTTTGCAACTAAACACCATTTCAAACCATTCACAAAGCATAGATATTACAGGTTGACAAAGCAAGTGGAAGTACTCTAGTGTCAGGGCATGCTTTAATTTTTTTTCTCCACAGTTAAAATGAAAGCTAACTAGCATCACAAAGTTCTCTCTGAATGTACAATGTACTCATAGTGTCTACACAACTTTAGTTTTAGCATTGGAAAGCAAATATTAATACTAATGACTCCAGAGTAAAAATACTAGTTATAGGTTGAAATAGTATTTCAAGAATTAAAATTTTGAATCACGCTTATGTGAGGAATTACTTCTTACATATTTAATGGATTTTCTGTTAGCATTGCAGTCTAAACAAGCGTCTAGAGCACTGATAATGATCAAACCATATTTCACATGTCAATGTTGCTCTTATAAGTTCATATAACCACCATCATTTTGTACTCTATTTCACAGTTGTGCTTGTGTTTTTAATTTTTATGATTATCTTTTCAGACTTCATGCCATGTTCACAGAGAGTATGATAGGACAGTCATTGAGTTGTAACATTCCCACTGAGTGCCAACTCAGAACTGGCGGTGACTCTAAAAGAAAATATAAATTGAGCATACACTACGACTAATTATATACGACTTCCTATATGAAATTATAAAAGTACCTTAACTTATATTGTGACAATCTTGGATCTAATTTTTAAAATTATAAATGGATTACAATATGTCCTCCAAAAAGAATTTATTTTTACGAACAAAACAGACTTACTACATGACCTTACAATAATTAGACAAAAGCAATACAATATTTAATTCAATTTCGTTTTCATAATGAAACAGTCCTACATACCACACACACAACTAATACAACTATTAAAAATATTGAAATAATTATTCTTAAAATGAGATATCACATTTATTTCCTTTATCCAAAATTCAAGTTTTCTTCATATGTATGGATTTATAACTCCAAAATATTATTCTTTTGAAACACACTATTTACAGAAACAAATATTATTTACACCAAACACACTGAAAAATATGGTACACTTGAATGTAAGAATTTTGTATTTGGTACAAGTTTTCCATGTGCATAATTTGTCCCAACAGGTCACTGAAATTGAATACATCATGAAGACATAATTGCCTTAAGATTAAAAAATTATACAAGAAAGATAAGACATCGCTTATTACTACTACAATCCCCTTACCAATACCAAAATGTTTTTATTTTAGAGACCTGTTTAACATTATCATCTTATTATGAAAATAAACTTCTAATCAACTAAAAGAAAATCACAAACTTTGTCATATCTATAATGTTGAGATGATACATAGATGAAATCAGTACAATTGAGCATAACACTCAATGCAGTTCAAGGTTCTAGAATCTCGTTCGGGCTCCAACAATGAAGTTTCATAAATGCACTTCAAAGAAAGACGCTTTAGGATCATTTAAAGGACACACAACCCTTACAAACTACGGCTTCTATTGCTTACAAAACTAACATATTTGTCACTTTTAATTTGAAACATTAAATATAAAAGAGCTGGTATGACCAAGTCCCTCGGCGTTCATGATTACTGGTTAAAAATAGATTCATACAAGTCATTGACCTGTTAAGTACACCTGTTTGCTTCAAATTTTGCTAGCTGGAGGGCTGTTTGGTCGAGCTTTAGGTTTAGCTTCGATGATGCTCCTATGTTTTAACAAGGTAGCAATGATACTGCTGGAGGATACCATCCCCCACAAATCTCTTCCCTCACTTCATGCACTGAAGTAGATGTAAAAACATATTTTAACATTTGTATGGAAAATGAACTGGCCATTAAGTACTTGCATTCGAGTGCTCTTATATCTAGCAATACCTTCAGTTGAATTACTGTCATGTCATGAAACTAAATTTACTCTATATTTAGTGTCACACGACTCATTTCCACTGTGAGCAGCTCTGCAGTCAAGAGGAAACCAGTGTTTGGAATAAAAGTAACTGGGTTACTTTTTAAGCAACAATATTTGCAACTTGGTTGCTTTTGGGGCACATTAACAATATTACTTTACAGTATTCTAGGTGCATACGTAACATTAACAACAAAATATAGAGAAAATAAAATTTAAATTATATCCCAGGGCTACTTTAAAATGAAAAGCAACCATAATTTTACTAATTTCTGTTGAACCAGGAACATGTGTCATGTCCATGATGAATATTGGAGATTTCATAATCTTAAGTACTATGTGGTGTAAAATAAATTACCTTCGGACACATGAAGTGGCTATTTTGGTAATAAAAATTCAATATGTTTTCTCATGATTTTAATAATCATTAAGTGGCTCGTCTTTTGAGGTGATCATTTTATTGAAGACATTGAAATAAAAACTGGACGAGGAAAATTTCCTTCAGTGCGAAAATGTATCGAAAAGTAACTCGATTTCTGTTACCAGCTATTTGATAAGGTATCCGAGTTATAGGAACAGTTACTAATATCAAAAAGTAACTTTGTTACATTTACCATTACTTGAAAAAGTAACTTACTTCTAGCTGCATTACTTCCAAAGACTCGTGGAGGTGTATATATATAATCCACGCTCGACCTTTGCATTCTTGAGAAACGGAAGCTTCACCATTGTTAAGCTGCCGGAGGATCCTTTACTCACATCTTGGATAAGAACCAGGTGACCCTACAGAAGATGCATCATAGTATTTAGAGCAAATTGTACGCACACCAGAAAAAAAACGTAATATTTTAAACAATTTTATAACAAAATCCTCAGGAAAATACACACTTTTGATAGATGCCAATTGTAAACCCATAAGCAAAAGAATGTAGGCTTTTATATTTTGAACACATTAGAAAACAATAACTCGGATTATGCATGGACGTCTTGTGTGTGTAAACAAGAGTTTCTATTGAGATAAAAAATCGTGACAAGACTACTAAAAAAAGCTATTTTCTCTGCTTTCTCTTTTACTTCTGATAAAATCTTCCCTTTGTTGCTCTAAAGGGTTGAGGAAAAAACCGAAGAAATATGAAAAATACATCAAGCAAAGAAAAAAACATTGCTTTGTAACTTTCTGATTCTCAACGCATGTACCTCGTGCAGCCTATTCGTTGCTGTGGAGCAAGGCTAGAAAAAGAAGAATTGAAATTCCAGGATAATATATTCTCTTTTCAAGCTCTGCTCAAAAATTGATTGCAATTGGAAATTCATTAGAAAAAGTATAGGTTTGCTGTACATAAAAAGTCATGTTAGTATTTCCCGAACTATTCATTTTCAAAGTTTTATTTTATTAATTTATTAATGTGTGCGCTTACGAAGGGTCTCTAAGGTCGAAAAGAATCAATTACTTCTCAAGACATTATTATTATTTTTTCACAATGACAAGGGATAAAAATTTATCACAGGATGATATGTTTTGTGATTAGTGCCAACGGTAATATATGGCTTGTGATCAAACTGACTCATGTGCAACACTTAATGCTTTTAGAAACAAAGCTTTTGATTGGAGAAGTCAAAAAATTTAGGGGCTTATATCATCGGTTAGCAACACTAATAGTACAGAATTTGTCAGCAGGCGTAGCAAACAAATGTTCAAGTACAGTGGCAAAAATTATGTGAGGGCAGTTACCCCCTCCCACTTTTTGCCACTTTTGCACCCGTACTATGGACGCAATGTTAATGCTTGTCTACCAAGAGAAAGTAAACTGCCTTGCCCTTCCAGTTTTGGCTCCAAATTGCCGCTACTGCTCAAGTACTGACCATACAACTGGACGAAAATCATAATTTATTCTCACATTTAGCCAAATGAATTCTAGCAGCTCAATTGGGTGTGATCTCTACGTAGATGAGACCACAACGTGACCTCATTGATGAAGCATTCATGTTGGAATCAACCAGGATCCCAAGTAACCAAAAGTGGTTGGCCCAACGTTGGGCCAACCGTACTGAAAATAGTTGGCCCAACGAAAAAAATACCTTTGGCCAACGGTAATTTTGACCGTGGTTCCAACGTTGGGCCAACGTGTGGTTTTTACGTTGGCCCAACGTACTGAAAACTAAAGAATGGATAGGTTTGTTTTCTGATATGTACATAATTTATTGTGAGGAAAAATGTAAACAACAGTTCAAGTTATTTATGAAAAACAAATTCACATCACTTTCTCAGTCACATGGTATCATTGTTTTCAAGGCACCATACCTTCAAGTGGTAGCACAAAAACTTTCTAGAGTTTACTTAGTTTTCCACCTTTCATGGAATTTAGTCTGCACATAACATTGCTTCACCTTCACAATAATACCTGTAAGAATGTTCTTGTTCTACTACAGCAAAAGAGAAACAATAAGCAATTCCCAACACATCTTTCATCCATGGTGGCTGACAAAGGATTGCTGAGTAACTGCAAGTTAAAATTAGCTTCTATTTTCATTAAAAATGTATTATATTTAGGGTACGGGCTGTGACTGAAATATTCGAAAAGAAATACTGTTATATGTCACTTATTTTACACTCTAGAATTTTCAGCATTCTCCTGAATGTTGTCTTAGCATTAAAAAGTTGTTTATAAGACTGATTTTGACTCACGTTTCATGGCTGGGCAAACGTTGACAACCACCGTTGGCTCAACGTAAGACCAACGTCAATTTGCCAACCAACGTAAAGCCAACCTTACCCACGTAAAAACTGACGTTGGCCGAACGGTGGTGGTTGCTTGGGATGGTATCACAGAAGGCTTCATTTGATTCCATGAATCCTCACAACAGACAAGGAATGAACGTTCCTCCATTGGCTACTCCAATCTGAAATTAATTAATGTGTGTGTTACAAAAAGACAAAGTTTAGCATTTTTTCTGCACGATATAACCTTGCAACAACCTTGCATATAGCAAACTAATCACCATGTGTCACTTGCTTTCCAGTGCAAGCAAAAATCTCTGTGAATAATATGACAAGCGCTACTAAAATAACACGAACAGTACGGGAGAGTATGAATTTCTCCCCATGTTGCAAGTAGAAGTGGGTTTTAAAGTTCATTATTAAGTGAGAAACGATATGTAGAAACATGATGAATAATTATTTATAACTTCTCATGTAGCCTACGTATTCCTTAGGAACAAACAGCTTCAAGTTTAGACTTTTCCTAACGCAAACAAAATTTTCAACCTGTCCTCTTCCTGCTGATGCGTTTTTCTACACCACCAGAAATATCATATTACCAAGAATAAAAGTGAAACAATACTCCTATAAGCGTAATACTAAGTTTCTTCCCCTTCTACAACCTCCAGCGGACAGACCACTCTTTCCCCAGCTCGCCATGGGAAGAGGTTGGTGGGTTAGGAGCAATTTCGGGTCCTCGCGTCTGGCTGGAAGTGAAAACTGTTCCTCGTGACCATAAGAGATCTACTTGGAGTCAGATCGACATATCCACTTCTAATCCTTAGCAGTAAGATGAATCACTGATTTTTAAGAGTCAGACATATTCATAATATATTATTTCATCTCTCCTGTAAAATTGATAAATTGGATAAAACTGATTCTCACACGACGAACTGTGTAGTAAAGCAACTGTTATTGATTGAAAGTTTTCACTTGAATTATTGTAAAAATAGTTCACAATGCAATAAGATTAGAGGAACACACTTTGCACGTATAGTGTTTAGAAGAAACTAGTTACTTCCACCAGAGTTACTGTGGGAGTAATTTTAAAAGTAACGGGCAAACGCTGCTTCGCATATAAGAACATACCCCCATCACTCACCTCTTCCATTTGGGGATGAGAAACCTTGTCCCAAGCACAGTTGATGTAGGAGCCTTACAACTTCAGAATTCCTGAGATAGAACTCCGCGGGTGCAGAAACTGCTATTTATCTAGTGAAAACCAGACTACCCTACAAGAGAAAAAAAACAATATTACACAACAAAAAAAATACAATATTACACAAGAAGGAAATACAATATTACGCAACAAAAAATACAATATTACGCAACAAAAAATACAATATTACACAACAAAAAATACAATATTACGCAACAAAAATACAATATTACGCAACAAAAAATACAATATTACACAACAAGAAGTATACATTTAACCCAATCACACATTTTAATATGCAGTGGCGGCGATTGTCGCCCACCTTTTCGCCACTTTTGTCCCCACACTATGCTAAACTTTATCTACAAATGGAAATATACTGTCTTTACGCCCCAGTTTTGGAACCCAATCGCCGCCACATAATATGATAGTCATTCATTGAGATATGGACAATTTTAATAAATATCAATATGAACTGTTAACTGTTCTAAACAAGTCTTAATTTGAATATAATAGAAAGCAATAGTTCATATTTACCATGGAGGTATTTTTTTCCAACTAAACGCAACAAACAGGAGTTTGTTAATGAGCTAAGTGATTACTTTCAACTGGATTTCAACCAGGTTCCTCTGTATCATTAACATATTACTTTTGAAAAAAATTCTCGTGTATCGAGATGAAATGTTGAGGTAAAAACAAGTACAAATTTAAATATAGCCTATACTATAAGCAGGTAAATAATGATACAATGGAAATATATCCTTGTCAACTTTCTTAGAAGGTCACTTGTAACAGGGATCTTCCAAGCAGCGGGAGGGAATAAAGTTTTCGGTGTCTGATTCGAGCTTGTTTCGTACTGCGAGCGCGATTGGCACTGAGACACGGAAGTAAACGATGACAGCCGAACACAATTAAACCGATCGCTGATTCGTTGCTATCACGCGCCAGTTCAAATGGCACCTGCTATAGAACCGATGAAACTTCAAGAGCTAGAAAGAAGATAAAACGAAAATAAAACAAAATGATGGGGGGCAAGTAACGGGAAAATAAAAAAAGGAAATTGAAAAAATATAAACAAGGAAATGAGAAGTTAGGAAACTATAAGATTGAAAATAGAATATAGAAAAAATGCAAACGGTAGAACAGAAATATATTATGCTCGAGTAGAAATGGAGACAAAGATTTTTCTTTGGCCAAGGTCACCCCCTCCCCCACTTTAGTGCAACGTCTAGCACACGTATTTCCTCCTTGTTGCTCGGATGTTTCCAATTACACTGCTGGAGGAGGGAGATAGCATATCTTATCGCTGCGTTGTTGTTTCTGATTCAACTGCTCTCCGCAAGAGCGCGCGTTTGTCGATTCCTCCGAGGAATTGAAGCCAAATCCCCCCCTGCTAGCAAAGCGGATTGCTGTCAACCATCTCTTCTGGACGCTACGAGCCTTGCTTGCCCTCACGACAGCTTAATCTTCTTGTTAAGAAGTTACCGATTTATAGCTGCACTCTCCAGTCTCCAATTTGTCCGGGCAATTGATCAAACTACGACCAAATGGCAAGTAAATCCCTCAAGGAACAAGAACGACAGAGAAGCGAAGATGAAACTCACACAAGAAGCATCGTGCCGTTTCTAAACTGAATATTCTGTGTTTTGGATCTTCAAGCAAGAATTTCCCACAGAAAGCTTCTAATTACATGCTGAAACTAACATAACTGTTAGTTTATGCACATTTCAGACTGTACCAAACGGATTACAGAAAAGTAAATACCTTTTTTGACATTCAGGAACACTATATTTTCTTTAAATAAACTGGTGACTCCGCTTTCCCACCTAAAAATTGAATCTTGCACAAATTGAAAAACTTCAAACTCATTTTGCATTGCACATACTTTATCACCTACCGATCAGTGGCGTAGGGAAAGGAGGAAGGGGGAAGACTAGGCCCTCATAAACGCTGTACATAAATGGTTAGACATACCCATTTTGCCAATTTTCGGCATTTGGAGGAAGTCACATTCTCATGTATTGTACAATCGGGTTGCAAACTCTGTAAGACATCGGGTTGCAAACTCTGTAAGACATCGGGTTGCAAACTCTGTAAGACATCGGGTTGCAAACTCTTTAAGACATCGGGTTGCAAACTCTTTAAGACATCGGGTTACAAACTCTCTATGAAATCGGGTTGCAAGACATCGGGTTGCAAACTCTCTAAGACATCGGGTTGCAAACTCTCTAAGACATCGGGTTGCGAACTCTCTAAGACATCGGGTTGCGAACTCTCTAAGACATCGGGTTGCAAACTCTCTAAGACATCGGGTTGCAAACTCTCTAAGACATCGGGTTGCAAACTCTCTAAGACATCGGGTTGCAAACTCTCTAAGACATCGGGTTGCAAACTCTCTAAGACATCGGGTTGCAAACTCTCTAAGACATCGGGTTGCAAACTCTTTAAGAAATCGGGTTGCAAACTCTTTAAGAAATCGGGTTGCAAACTCTTTAAGAAATCGGGTTGCAAACTCTTTAAGAAATCGGGTTGCAAACTCTTTAAGAAATCGGGTTGCAAACTCTTTAAGAAATCGGGTTGCAAACTCTTTAAGAAATCGGGTTGCAAACTCTTTAAGAAATCGGGTTGCAAACTCTCTAAGAAATCGGGTTGCAAACTCTCTAAGAAATCGGGTTGCAAACTCTCTAAGACATCGGGTTGCAAACTCTCTAAGAAATCAGGTTGCAAACTTCAGAATCATCATCATCTTATTGAAATGAATAATTTTGTTCACAATTTCTCATAGCTTTTTCTTTTCTATTTTAGTCTTTAGGCTCCAAGTTTCTCAAGTAGTCTAGCTAACCTAGAGTATAAGCTCTTGCTATCAACGTTATAACATACAAGTTTGAAGTTTCATGGATATGTTATTCTTAAGAGTGGCGGATAGTTGAAACACGCATTTGTTTTTATTTGACATACTCTTATGCAATAATTTTAACCTTACAATTAGCTCTAGATAGGTAGTATTTGTTATTTTTGTTAATTTTTAATCTATTAGTACATAAGCTCTGGTCTCATTTACGATGTTATTACTCAAGCACATCCCTATTGGTCAGAGATTAAGAATATCGATATATTTCTCTGCTTATAATAGGTACGTAAACATACTACAATATTGATGAAGAGGTTTTTCTCGCGATATGAACCAGGTGATTTCCGGATAGGCTTCCGAGAGCCAAGGTCACTCATCTTCAGGGATTGAAGATTTTATACTGTAATGTTAACTATAATTTTATATTAATTTAATAGCCAGACTGTGTTAGCGGCAGTAGAAAAACAGAGGTCTTAGATTCGAATACTGCATTCTTCGCCTCTCCATCTATTTTATCAATTCACTATTCATCTTCATCGTCAGGATTACGCTACAAGGGAGAAAAGGTATGCAAAAAAATACATTGTTTTAATTATGGCATAATTATAGCTTTTATAAAAACAATTTATACTTCACGTTTTATATTTCTTGAACCAAAAGTGTATTGATTTGATTTGATTTATTTTATTTCGCGTTTTGTGCCTCTTGGCTAATTTGCGAGGATGGGGATGAGTGAAGAAATGATGAAATTGATGAATGGACATTCACAAACAACCATGCCCGAGCGGGATTCGAACCCGGGACCCTTGGCAAAAGTGTATTGAAATGAAAGGGGACAAAAATCCTCTGTAGATCTGTATTGCAACCTGATTTCTCTTAACAATGTACAAGTGCATTGTAGTTAAGTACACTTCTCGTACAAGTCACGTGTTATGTGAATTGAGGGAAAAGGGAACGCTGAAACCGCCCACTTTCCATCTTTTCCAAGCTCTTTTTTTTGCGTCAAAAATTTAATACTTGCATGAAGGCTGGAGTGATTCGTAGAATCGTAGTCGGCAATCAAGGCATATTATGTTGTCAAAACACGGCACTCGTCTGCTGTCAGCCCAATCGCATGACAAATCCACCTTCTAATTGGCCGACGCGAGCCTAACCCGCAATATGGTTTTCCAATTATCGTCCGTGCCGTGACGAACGGCGCTGCGTAAATCCGTAGTTGCAGGGGGCAAGGGTAGGGGAAAGAGAAGCTGAGGGATTGGACAGCGGAGTTGTCCGGAGGGGGAAGAGGAATCAGTGGAGGGTTAGTTCTCCTCCTCCTCTGCAAACTGTCAACATGAGACGCAATAAATGAATACCAAAAAAGATTGTCAAAATGCCTTTGGTTGTGAACAGTTTGACACAGACGGTTGAAGATTGATTTGTTTAGAAAAGATATTTAACCAGAATAAGCCGTCATTTATTAACGTGGCCTATATTAACTGCAAACACTTAAAATGATAACATTAGTGTTCTTCAGACAGCGAAGCAACTCGGTTTGGCCAACTAATTCTAGAATCACAGCAATTTAAGTGTAAGGGAGCTTTCAGATCAAAGCGCCTAACGATAAGGGCCCCAACTAGTGTATAGAAAAGCATTTACTGCGCATGCGCTACCAGCAGACCGAGGTGACACTATGCATGATATTGAGAGAGCGACGCAGTCCGAGCGACACTCACCACTTGGAAACCAACCTGGAAAATGCATATACAGGGAGGGCCAAAAATATGTTACCACTTACATGGCAATTTGAAGGGAGGATGAGTTATATGTTTATGTGCCTTGCAAGTGATTATTGGAGACATGTTAAATGGAAACTCTAGTTGAGATAGGCTCCACTTACCTATCACATACCTACATACATACACATATGCAAATTAGTGAAAATAACTATCTAAAATTATACTAACCGTAACCTCGACATATACATTTCAGTGGTAACATCTTTTCAACCCATCCCTGTATTTTGCCAATAGTAAAAATCCTTGATACATTGCAAAATAAAGCAAAAATGAGCCTAATTTGCCAAAATATGCAACATAATTATACTTTAATTTACTTACCCATAAGAGAAAACAATAGTTATAAAAACGCAACTTCAATAAAAACATGTATCAAGTCTACTCATGACACACATGTATGAGTTTTTTTGAACTGGTTGTCAGGCAAGACGGTTATTTTGGTTCGAATGATTGATTTGGTTTACTTCACTTTTCTGCCTGGCTAATCGCGAAGATGAGGATGAGTAATATGATGAAATTGATGAAGGGACACTCACAAAGATCATCAGCGTCCAGCCCGGGATTCGAACCCGGGACTTCTGGCGTCGTAGCGTTACAAACCACTTCGCGATAGTAAGTTTTTTTGGCACCCTAAAATAATATGCTATACTAAGTATGTTAGGCAGTTAGGTTTAATGGGTCCAAGATTTGGTTTTCGCGTCAGTCATTTATCTTAAAACAGTGACAATAAGTGAAGTAAATTGCTATAAAAATATGAAATTTTTCTATAAAATCATCAATGGAAAATTGAGGTCAGAATTTCTACTTACATAATTCAATTTCAGAGTTCCCTCTCGATCCACCCGAAACACTGAATTGTTCCACAACTCTACCGCCAGTCTTTCCCTTATACAGCGCTCTCTGATCCACAGGCTGCCACAGTTCTATAATAAACTACCCACAAACATCGACATTTTTGCCCCTGAAAGTATTTTCCGATTTTCTCTAAGAACGAATATGTAAATATTCTGTTTGTTTTCTTGTTTATGTCTTATCATGTTTATATGTATCCTTTTTTGTTTTTACCTAAAACCATCTTGACTTGTTCTTGTTGTTTTATTCGTTGCCTTTCAAGTGCTGTATCAGAAACTTCGAATAAATAAATAAATAACTAAATAAAAAAAGAAATTTTTACCATTCCGTATATACCATTTTACCGTTTACCATTATACATATTCTAAAGCTCGAATAGACGTTTACACGTTCAAAGAACTTTTCATACGCCTTTTAAAATGTGATGGGCACTTGAGAAAGTTGGAGCTTTTCAAAAATTCGAGCACATACCGGACACCCGAATGAGTGTTAATCATATCCCATCATCGTGGCTATCTTTTCAAATTTCATGCTCCCAAATTTAACCCAACATGCCCCAATCTCTTGAAAGAGACCTTGCAAATTATGAGCGTGAGTGCGCCATCAATGAAGTGTGCCGACCCATTGTTGCATCGTACAGAGTGTACTATTAGGAAAACACTGCGCAAGATGGCCCCTTCAATTCTTGGTGTCTGCCTTTCGGAGCTACTAATGCACCAAATAAGCACCCTCGACTTTTCCATTGTGGCGCGAAACGCCCGTCACCATGACTACAGGCCTCCTTAAATGAGCAATGATAGTGAAACAATGGGCGATTATTACATGATAAAATATCTCCAAATTGATGCAAGGGGGGGAGGTAATGCAATAATAAGACTAAATTTTAGCGTCAATCTACGGCTCTCTTTGGACTGATTGTGTAAACGTGCGCAAGACAAAAGCAGCGAAAGAGAGTGAGGGTGCCTTGTGCCGACATCTTTCGGCGAATTAGCAATAATTGAAGGGGTAGGATAAAGCAATTGGTAGTTACCTCCTGGGGTGATGTAGTGATTGTGGCAGCTTCCCCGCACAGCGTTATTCACATAGTCTGCAGATGAAAGTGCAAGGGGAATGCACTAAGAACAAAGTGAAGGGACGTATATTGGCAGACGGTGAGAAGTTGTCATGGAAACAAGAGCGTAAGGATAATGCAACGGTTCATCTGTGAGAAACTGCTATCTCTTATGAGGTTCATTCACCAATTATTATTGAAAGAGTTGCTGTAATTCATTCATTCCTTTATTTGTAACCTAACAGCTTTAATGCCGTTTTGTCCATAACAATACACATATAAAATGTACACATATGTTTCACATTAAAATTATCAGTCTTTCCCCCTATTTTACAGATATTAGATTTTTTTAAAAAAAAAGAACACTTTGCCTTTTACAATTGTATGTTACACTTCCTTAAAAATGATAAACTATAACCAATCCGCACATCTGGATTAACAACCAAACTTAACACATTTGTTGGAAAGTGAACCTTTAGATTATTTAAAGTTTGGTAACAGTTTCATGCATCGGAGACACATTTAAATCGGATATTTTATCTTTCTCGTGGTTTGTACTTACCAATTATGTATTGCGGAACATAGTGGAAGGTGCCAATATGCTTTTTGCACGAAAACAAACACTTTTTCTGCTAAAATAAACCATTTTCCTTAATGCTACGGAAAGCACGTCACGGTGCGATATCGCTTGCTTTGCGAATTGTAACGCTTCTTTTATTTTCGAATATCAATGTTTCCAACTCTATTGTGCATGAAAGTTGTAAAAAACCGGGGATCAAAAACCATGCACGGGTAGCCCCACAAACCATTGACGTTAGCCCCAAAAACCATCCACGGGTAGCCCCACAACCATTGACGTTAGCCCGAAAAACCATCCACGGGTAGCCCCACAAACCATTGACGTTAGCCCCAAAAACCATCCACGGGTAGCCCCAAAAACCATTGACGTTAGCCCCAAAAACCATCCACGGGTAGCCCCAAAAACCATTGACGTTAGCCCCAAAAACCATCCACGGGTAGCCCCACGAACCATTCACACGAGGTTAGGTTAGGCCTGTTAGGTTAGGTTCCATTAGCACCCATTTCACCCCTAAATTGATCGAAAAACCATTTTCCTTTCTCGACAAAAAACCGCGCGTTTCTCGAAGAAAAAAAAACTCGCGTTTCTCGAAGAAAAGAAAACTCGCGTTTCTCGAAAAAAATCGCGCGTTTGGAAACCCTGATTCCACTAGCGAGATCGCGTGACTTCCGACGCTAGAGGCATCTGCAGGTACATCTTGGAAACAACGGCATGATGTTGTCGATTTTCACAAAATGCGCAATATTATTACATGAAAAGTGATTATTTATTGTTCTGCTGCATTGTAGGATGAAGTTTTAGGAAGAATATATATCGACGGAGGTTGTAAACCTTGGAGAAACTCATTTCCGTAAGTAGTTTCTTGTGTAAAATTGAAGAAATGTGTCTCCGATGCATGAAACTGTTACCTAAAGTTTTATACAAGATTGTTACGTTCCTCGGAATATTCTCAAAGGATCAACTTACGTTTATTCCTCCACGGCGATCGTGAGACTTATCAGCCTACTTTGAAGCCCTCAGGTAGTGGGAAATCAGATAAGGATATGTTAATGTTAATATATTACACTAGAACTCACAATTAAACTTCTTATTAGAAACAAAAGTGTATTTAGATCATAATACTTCTTCACTACACAAATTAAACCATTCACATTTCCAAAATCACATCCATTATTCCAGCAACATCCATAATATCCCTCACCTCACAACCCACAATCAAATGTTTTAAGGTTAGTTCATAACCATAAAAGACTACCCAATTGAACAAAACAAATTACGTCATAATAGACAATTAACATTTTAAACATATTAAACACCTAAAATGATACAATAAGTGGGTGCGTATCAAGATATTTCTCTCTCCATTATATTTTGAGCATTCCAGTATTATATGTTGTGCATCTGCACTTTCCCAGCCACATTCACATTTCTTACTGTTCGTTATTCCAATTTTGGATAAATGTTGCGTAGTACACAAATTGCCTATTCTCAGTCTATTAATTAATACAATTACATTTCTTGTAGCACTTACATGATTAAACCATGGTTTGTGTGTTCTGAATTCAGCAAATGGACTGTATAGATTCTCCAACTGTTGTAAGTTCATTTCGACAGCAATCAAACCATTCATTCAGAATTTTCTTCTTTACTCTAGGGAGATGATTCGTATTGTATAAGATAAGTTCGTAATATTTGGAAGACACGCTGCTTTCTTTGCACATTCAACTACATGAGAATTGCCTGTAATATTACTATGAGCTTTAACCCAAGAAAACTCAATGGTTTTTCCAGATTTTTGTATTGTTTGAACTAATTGTATACAATTTATAATATAAGGGGATAATTTGTAAAGACTCTTGTAAGAAGATTTAAGCGCCTGTAATACACTTTACGAGTCAGTAAGTATTAAGAACTTTCGTAAATTTAATTTTTGGACATATATTAAAGCTTGGTAAATTGCGTTAAGATTCTGCTGTAAATATTGAACAGCCGAAATAATAGGTGAGTTGCTGTAAAGTAAGCGTAACACTCTTGTATTGTTTGCGGTTACTATAGTTATAAAATGTTACTGGAATTATTGGGGTGTAAGGGGTGATCTTCCACGTAGTACACCCTGGACTGTATTTTGCAGACAAACGAGGCTCTGGCGACTGGTCCTATGGCCAGTATAATTCTGTGTGTTGTCCTGTTTTTTTGTCCTTACGTGTGCTGAGTGCCCCTTTACAGCCTCAGCTTTTAACAGAAGTCAGAATATTTTAAGATTTTTAGTTATGCAACGTTAGAGTTGTTATTTGTAACGGTAAGGGGCTGGACCCCGTATAATGTGACGGGTGCAAAATAGCCTAAGTGCTGACGCACCCAAAATTTTAAAATCAAATTCAAATTACTCGAATTATCTTGAACAGTGGTTCTCAAACTGTTTTCTCATTTTACCCTTTAGTCGTAACTATACGTCTAATGTAGCTTTTCTCCGAATAGTGGGTTTTGAGGATTTTTTTTTGGCTGCCTGACTGGTGGGGCGTTTTTCATGTTGGAAGCGTGTATCTGCAATATACCAAAACGGGATTATGGTTGTATGTGGAAAGATGGTCTACGTTTTTTTATTTCATTGGATGTTCATACGTTAACCCTAGCAGGACCAAGGTCTGATCTGTTACATGCTGGACTAAGGGTCGCATTTTGTGCCACTTTACTATTCCGCTACATTTGTTAGTTATTTTGCACTACTAGTATGTTTTGTTTAATATAAGTCATAGTTTGTATAATTTTAATGTTTGTTAAATTTATTTTTTTACTTTGAAATGTAAGTAAGTCATATTTTGTATATTTTTAATGTATGTTAAATATTTTTTATTTGGAAATGTACATCTGCATATTTATTATTAACAATAATAGAATAATACATTATAACACATTTCAATTCTACATTGTCAGTAAATTACAGTTCCTCAGTATTACTCACTATTATAAGAAATAACACAGTTGTCACAGATCTGAACTTTCATGCAGTGTCTTCCACAGACACATTTACCACAGTCATTGCATGAAATTGTAGATCGTGAGAGTTTGTTTCTTCTTTCTCCATTGGAAGTGCAAATGTAACACCTATTTCCTTTTCTCGAAGCAGTTGCATAAGTAGATATATCTATGGGATTGTCAACCGTTGACCTAATTTTCCTTTGAAGCACGTTTTCCATTGCCGTACATGTATTTGCATTCAATCCCTCAATGTTCTTTGCTCTATCTGCTACATGTGGCTCAATCAACTTCAGTTTAAAAATTAAAATGGGAGATAAAATTTTCTCTTGACTTTTAGCAAATATGAAAATACACATCTGAATTGACAATAAACAGGATTTTTAATTCAATTGCACAAAGCAGTTTCGATTACCAACACAAAAACTTCAAAAGTGATACTTTATGCCACACCTTGGTCCTGCTAGGGTTAACAATCTTCATGAGTAGTTACAAAAATGAAAATGTGAAACACATGTATGCTAAGAAGTACGTATATAACAAACTCTAATTTTCATTTATTATTTCCAGAGTTATTGTTCGCAGAGTTATTGTTCGCGTATTATACATTAACTTCACACAATCTAACAATGCGCATGCACGTTTGGCGCCAATAGGTATTATCAGTAGTATAGGTAGGAGGTACCACCGGTATTGTTGCATTATGTTTAAAAACTTTAACAACATGCCCAGTCGTACTAGAGCGCGCGTCAAATTTCCTGCATATGGCGATAGCCAATAGCAGCGCACTGCAGCGGTGCCATGTCGAAATCTCACACGGAAAAGAGACAGCGTGGTTGAGCGAAACGCCTTGTCACGGAGAGCACGGCAACGCTGCACGTCTGTGATTCGCTGGTGCTGTTTAGCCGTTCAAGGCCATATGCAGGAGATTTGACGGGCACTTTAGTGACGTTTTTTACACTTTAACAAATGTTTGTGAGTTTTTGAGTTGAAGAATGAAAAGGGGGAGAGATTTCTAACGAGTTTATTTATTTCAAAACATATGAAATAAAGATAAGAGAGAGTGTCAGATACAAAATCAGCCTTATCTTCCTGTTGAGTGTTAAAGCTATGAAGTCTGAAACAATGTAGTGTGTTCTAAGCACAGTGGCGTGCCCAAGGAGGGGGTTGGTAGGAGTATAACCCCCCCCCTTTTTGGTCCAGTATTTGTAAAAAAAATATTCAAAGGCAGGAAAATATGGCAAAATGAGGACCGACTACTTAAATATACACATAACCCCTCTTTTTCGAAAATCCTGGGCACGCCACTGTTTACACGCCTGCAGCACAAATGTTGTCGTATGGGTATTCTCGACATTCCTCTTCCGAGCTGATCGCGTACCCCCTTCAAGTCGTTCATGTACCCCTGGGGGTACGCGTACCACAGTTTGAGAACCACTGATCTAGAAAGTTGAACCTTTTCGTTTAAAATTTGGTGAAACGGCCTCTTCCAGAAAATAAATTTTGTTTTGTAGTTCCAAAAGGCTCGTCACTAGGCCTCATTTTATTGCTACTTTTATCAATGAGCCTATGCTCTGATTTAAACCAAGTGCTTGTAAAGATCTTCAAACACAAATAATTAAGTGGAAATTAATCAGAATAAGTTTTAAGATGTACTTGTAAACTTTATTATGCAAATTACCATATTACGGAGGTTGTTCGCTTTATATCCGACAATTTTCGATTCGGTGCTGCCACCTGGCGTATCATGCTGGAACTATGGGTCTGCTGGCGGGAGCAGTGTTGTGTCTGACCTTTTAGGTGCGTGAGTGTAGGTAATGAATGTTATCAAATGGCGCCGAAAATCAACCGGTATTGGGAGGGTTACGTAATGGCCCTTTTCCATGCTAAGTTTTCAGACGTACGCATTGTGAAACAGTGTCGGGAGAACGAAAGCTATTGTGGCCCGTTACACACAACAGGCTCTCCTTGCGAAACATTCACCCACGAAAACCACCAGGAGAAGGGTTGCAAGCCGTGTACGTACACTACCTTTTACCGCGTCACATTGCCGAACGTAAGACGAACTGCAGGAAACTGTATGAAAAGTACCTGGCGGGTTCCAAATGGAAGAAAGTTGTCACAATGGATGAATCATATGTCCATCTCACTGTTGGTGGTCACATTCGGGCGATCACATACCGTGACATTGACGGCAAGGGGCGCAGCAACTTTGTTCGTCAGTTCAGGGAAAGTTTCCCTCCTGGCTTTATGGTTGACGGGATTCGGATATTAGGGTAAGTTGATGATACGCAAAGTGGACAAAAACGTGAAGGTGAATGCCCGATACTTCCAAGACTGACACCTATCTATCGGAGACATATCCCACAATTGTATGAAATGGACGGGAACCAGGTGATGATCCATATGGAGAAGGCTTAGAGTCATACTGCCAGAACATCACTACGTTTTTATCAGGAAATGGCAGAGGAATTAGGAATTCGTGTCATTCATGTGAAAAGCCCAGATGCCAGTCCAATGGATTTTTGCGCATTTGGACTGTTGAAACGACGTCTTCAACATCGCCGTCCGCGCATCCTGGATGGTCTATGGAAAGCTTGCATGGAGGAGTGGGGCATAATTCCCAAGCCCGTCCTGCACCGGAGCTTGCTGCAATGGAAACTGCGATGCCGGGCGATAGTGCACAATGCTAGGGGTCCAATAGAACATGATCGGTGGTGGCGGCGCGGTATCTCTTAAGGTGAATACCCGTCAAAAATGGTCGGATATAAAGCGAACAACCTCTGTAGTCGAAAAGCGCAATTGTTCAATTTTTGATGACTTCTCTATTTTCTTACGGACATATTTGCAAACAGAAATTTGAAAAGAATCTACGAAAATGTTAGGTTATATATTATTTTCTGGAATGTATTATGAAGGGTACTATTTTGTATAAGACTCCTGATGGTCTAAGTTTAGAATGCCGTACTGAAATTTAAGAGCCAATTATCTTCATAAATTCGAATTTGAAGTGAAACCCTTCTTAGATGGCTGTGTATTAAATTCAAAGGAATTGCTATGAATATCATGAATGGTTAACGCAGTTAGGTCTACATGCTGCAAGAAAAAAGTTAAGTCTAATATGGTTATGTACATAAGGTACTGGAGTGGCAAATATATAGTCAATATTTTCCAAGTAACTGGCTTATAAAATACCAAATTGAACAAGAGAAACCAATCACCTTTAACATCTTTATTGTAGCAGATCTTGTTGAAGAGTATAACACTATAGTAAGTTGAAAGGAAAAATGACTGTTCCTTCCCACTTCCGTTAAAAATACCATGCTCGCTTTTAAAGACTTAAGGGCTGTTACATTGTCACCATAAATTACTGTAATATATCAAAATACGGTATGCGCCAAAATATACAGTACTGAAACTCGCGCACCTCGAACGCGCATGTGCGTTTGTCGATGGGGCATAGCTCCAGCCGCTCGTGTTCTCAGTAGTGAAAAGGAAGTTATAACTCGCTAATAATGTGTATGTAGGGTTTCTTTCAGCATAAATAAACTCACAGATGACAGCAATGTAATGTTCGTCTTTTAATTTCAGTACTGTACATTTTGGGGTAAACTGTACATTTATGGTACATACAACTGCAATCATTATCTATCTTTACGCAAGAGAAAATGCAGCATTTTAAGGTATTTTGTTATATGTACCATAAGAAGGTAAAGTTCTCCGTGCACACTGCAACGTGTCGTTAAGGCACATATAGGGGAATAGGGCTCCAAACATTCTCGATCTCGGCAATTTTTGGAAGTGAAGTGATCACCACCACGCTCCTGATATGTACCATATATGCATACCTTAAAGGTTCTCTGCTCCATGGGTCCATGTATCTATTCAAGCGACTTCTTTTCGAAAAACCACACGGGATCTGAATTCTGAAAAAAATTAGTTGTCTTTATAATATCTTCAAGTAGCATGAAGTGAAGGTTTGCTTTTTGGGAGCGTGCAATATATTTCTGGACTCAATTTTAAGTAGGAGAATTTCCTTAGTAGGATTGGTTTGATTGAGTTACTTTATTTTACTTCCCTTTTCTGCCAGTTTTGTTTAATCGCGAAGATGAGGATGAGTGATGATGTTATGAAATTAATAAAAGGATACTCACAAAACAATAGCCAGGTCAGGATTCGAACCTGCGACCTCTGTCATTGTAGCGCGATGTGCTAACCACTCCGCCACGGGGGGCGGCTCCTCAGTGGCAGATAAAGGCACAATACAAATGTGCAAAACACTGTGCATGATAGCCCCTTTCGCTCCTGGTGACTGCCTTTTGGAGCTACTAATGCACCAAACAAGCGCCATCGACTTCAGTCGAACATTGTCGCTTTCCACCGTTGGTTCGAGTGGAGTATTGAGTATGGGGCTCAGGTCCCTAGTTGTTGTTAATTAAGAACTTTATCGCCTCCTGTCGATCTATTCATTTCACAAGATTTTCGGATTCAGCGGAGAAACATCAAAGGCAGGCACGTGACCATCGCTGCGTGGGTCAGGTGGGTTTCGTGTTTACGCGAGTTCTGGAACTTGGTAATTGCAGGTATTGCGCGATACACGTCCGGAGAAAGGGTTGCGGACGGATTCGACGTCAAGTCGAAGCTTGCGCGAATGGAACGTCCGAAAATCGGCCAATTCAATTGGCTCTTTTTTTTTCACCCCCTCCTCGCTCCCTTCCCGTCCAGTGCTCCGGAGGGGTGATTCTGGCGAAGTCGACCAGGCTGATTTCATTTCACTGCTGATTGCTCGCTTGTTATGTCAGGCAAGGGGAGAGAGGCGCGTGGAAAAACAGGGTTAAGATCTGATATTTTTTCCTCCTCCATTTCACTGATCACAATATTGTTACCAATTGTCCGTGGGAGCGGTTTGATCCTTGGGAATAAAAGAACAGCGGTGGGAATTCAGTTCAAGCATGTGGATGAAAAACATGCAATGTTGCCATCCCGGAATGAAAGTTACAAATCTCAGTTTTAATGCACAGCACTGCATGTAAAATTTCCATGGTTGCCAACTCGTATATAATTTTTGTAACTATCGAAAAAAGCGTTCCAAACTGAACTCGCTGAAGCAACGTTTACGACACGTGAACCTGTGTTCCACTCCGATTACTTACGTTAACCGTCACGATGACGGTGAATGGTGATTGGATGAAACTGATGAAGGGATATTTCCACAAAGGAACATCCATGCGCAGGCCGGGACTACACCGAAACCCTCGGTACTAACATCCCGAGTCGGCCACGGAATACATTCCGTGCAGATTATGGTATATTTTGGAGTTTAAGAAACGAAGCTCACATAGTAACAAGAGCATCTCTTGTGCTGAAATTTGACACTAAAACTGGAAATAGTATAGAGTTTAAGATGGGTGAAGGTATTTTTGACACTGATAACTGCTGTAAATTTGGAGCGACTAGACCAGTCCAGTAAATTTCATCTTTATAGGTCTTGCAGTTCTTGAGATAAGAATAGTTGATACGAACGGGCTTATTGATCGTAGACTTCTTAAGAAAAAATCTGGTAGTGTCCGAAAGGTGCACGTCTGTACTTGAAGTGTGTATACTTTGAGAATGGCCTCGTAATTCAGTCCTGAAGCCTTGGACTGGAAGCGAAAATCTTTCGAATTGCACTTCGATTGCAGCGCCAAATACGATCAGTGGATAAAACTAACAATACATTGCTTTTCCCGCGATATAAACACTTGATTTTCACCATAGAAATCACATAGCATTTTAAAAAGTACTTATACTTATATTTCCAGGAATTAGAAGAACTACAACCAACATCTGGCTGATTTTCAACTTTGATAATTTCAAACAAATGAACAACGAGTGCACGAGTCAAGTATTCAAGCCTGCCACCTCGCGTGCTCCATGCTGTGGTCTTGATTGTTCATTTAATTGGTGCTTTCGATCAGCACTATTATGTTTCCAGCTTTAGAACGAAGTAGGTGTGGCCAATAAGTTACCGAAATTTGTATTAATGCGCTCGGTGCCCACTTTCTATTCGCCAGCACTTGCCCCTCCCTCCCAGCGCACGTGTTAGCTTCAGTGTCAGTATTTTCCACAACGTGTCAAAACTAGAGTGACTTTTTAAAATGCAAATATTAGCTTTTAAAATGAACACTGTTGTAAATACGAGAGATGAAGCTGTTGTAGCGGAGTGGATATCTTGGCCTGGGCATGGATGTTCTTTGTGAGTGTTCCTTCATCAATTTCACCATATCATCACTCATCCTCGCGATTAGTGAAGTGTGGCAGAAATGCGAAGTAAAATAAACCAAATGAATTATGGAATAATTTAACCAGCGTAGATAAACTCGTATCCAGGAATAAAAAAACATCCACTTTCCTGCTGATGGCAGCAAGTCCAAAATAGGCTAAAATGTGCCATCCGCGTTTTTGTTCGGCTGTTTTTTTTAATTCGGAGTAACCAGAGAATTTCCTTGCTGGCCGCATAAATGCTTGTTTTTAAGTCACCTGCTCAGAAGTTAACGATTCAACACAACACCGCAATTTTGTTCTCGCCACTTGTTAAATGTTTCAAACGTAGATGCTTTGCAACACTTGCTGCTGAAGCCACATCAGCATTCAACGATACTTACAGCTAATATAAACACTACGCAAAATCTCGAGAACCATCACACGGCAACGGAGCGGAGGACAGGTATTGGAGGGTTCAAGGAAAAGAAAGCTACAAATAGCCGTGTGCTTGAGGGTAAAACAGTGTTTCGGAAGATTCTTGACCACGAGAAGTAGTGTCTCCAACTATTTTCTTTTGTCCCTTATGAATTAGATACAAGAAGTGTGAAGTTGTTATTACGTACACGCGTGTTGGAACATTTATAAAACTTTGTAGTTGCCAAGCTGGCTGTATAGCGATTAGACACAATAAGCTTTGGAATATTACCGAATTGTAACGATGTTTCTAAAAAGGTCGGATAGCAACACTGAATGGCACAGTTTGCCATCTGGAACGCCAAAAACTTGTGTCCCCACCCTCTACAAATTCCTTCTTGGAAGCAGTTGCCAGTGTATGCATCTGGCATTTTTATTTGACAAGCTGGGTGAATTCAGGTTCCTGAAATCTGAGCGTGTTTTATGTGGGAACTAATGTAAAGGAAGCCTAGGTGGATCATTTAATAAATGCTAAAGTAACATTCCGTAGGATTTTAAGCATCACTGGTTGTATTTGCACAAAGCACTTAGGCTTTCTCAAAGGTTTTCCTACAATCGTTTGTAGTGTGTTGATTTGACCTTTCTAGATAAAACGCATGAAGTTGAAAGTAGCGTGTGCGTGTTTGTAGTGTATACATCAACGCATGTGTGTAGAGATTCCCACGTCAGTCACTGTCAGTCGAAATCATGTTTTCTGATTGTGTCTAGTCCGGTGTTTCAGGACTATACTCTACTTAAAATTGCGAATTTGCAACACTGCACAACACAGAGTGACGGACTAGTAGCGGGAATTTCGTTAATTTGAATGAGTGAATGTTACCGTAGGTGCTATACTAAAGAATGGTTATGAATTCATAAGCAAGAATAAGACTAGTCAATGCTTTGAACAGCATACAATGCAGTATAGCTCTAGTTTTGAGACGACATTGAAGGGACTATCTTTCAGGGTGCAGAAGGGACTACTGCCAGAATCCACCAATAGGGCTACACTGGCTTTCTATAAACACGTGCTTTTGTTTACATCCACTTCGTAGTGGAAAAAAATGGACTTTAGGTGACGTCACATCCGACAAGACCGTACTTCAAGACTGGTTTTTGGACCTTTCGGACAGAGCCTCCCTCTCTGTGTCCGTCCTTTGGAGAAAATGAAAATTTCCTTTCTTCAGTTTCCTGTAGGCTATGCAACCCGATGAACGTTAATGCGCAACTGGTTGCCTGAATGGACGGCGTCAAGGATAAGGGAGGAAAGTGACTTTGGTTGTTCAGTTCTTGTCTTGAAGTCTACTTTATGCATATCCAGGACTGGACCTTAAGTTTAAAGTGAGATCCGAACCGAACCGGTATTGAACCCGGGACTCCTCCATGACAAGGCAACGGCGTTACTACTACGCCATCGGGGAAGCCCGATATTCTAAGAATAAGAGAAAGAAGTTACATTTGCTGTGCATTCTCAGAACAAAACGGTCGTGCCTTTTGTACTAGATGACACGACACTCTTCCTATCTTTATAGTGCAAATTCTTAAGTTGATATTAACAATTTTAGTAAGAAGATACCTTATCCTCTAATGGTACAATATGTTCACACATCACTAAGTTGGCAACGCTGCCAACGAGGCCCAAACGTTTATTTGACATGGCACAACACTTTCAAGTCCCTTTACCCACAATCCCTCCCCTCCCGATCGCTGCTCCATCTTCCGGCCTTCCCGCCAACTTCCGAGCACGTACTCCGACTCGCGGCTTTGATGAAGAGAGAGCAATTTGTGCAGTTACAGCCGCTCCAATCAGGCCGCGATTTGACAGCCAAATTCGTCATTAGCCTTCGATATGAAACCGGGCCGCTGCCGGGGATTTCCCGGTTAACCCGCCTCGCAAAACCCACCCGCCGCATTCAATATGGCGGTTTTGTCGTCGCAAATTGAGTTAAGGGAGGGCTCCCGGCGTCGCAAAAAGGGGGGCGGGGCGGGCGCGTGGGCCGGCGACAGATGGGTGGAGAGGCATAAAGGTCCGATAGAACCCCGTCACTGATCTTATTAGAGCTTATCAGCGCGCGTAAAATCGAGTTACCGAGGCATTTAGCGTTTCATAAACAGAGTATTCACTTGAGAGGAGTCTTCATTACGTGCGTTAATAAACGCCAAAACCGGTAATCGCAGTGGGGAGGCTCGTAATGAAAAGCACACGAGGCCCTCCTCTTGCTTTCTCCCAGTGCGGCAGGGTTGCCAGTGCATGGCAAAAAATCATACCGAGCCTTCAGGTACGAAAGCCAAGAAAATCGCTTTTGCACCAGCCACAATTCGCTGCGAGATTTTAAATTGTCACAGCTGACGCTAATGGAAATGTCTCCTACGCGTTCAAATTTATGCTTTTCAAAGGTGTCATATGGATTGAAATATTTTTTTTTTGGGTGAGTCAACACTTGGGTTATTTACACCCATCACATTAAACGCGACACAGCCCCTTACCGTAAATAAAATCAACACTTGTCTCTCACCAGGACTACAATCTCCTTACCCATGTTAATAGCTGCGTCTGTAAAGAGCCTCAGAACAAAAAAACCCTACAGAGGATTTGATTGGCCGTGGGTCCAGACGCCAGAGCCTAGTTGGCCTGCAAGACTACAGCCACCAAGGTGGCAGATTTCGCTCAACTGTAATACCAGACAAGTTATCCAATGCATCTACCTGCTACGGAACTTTGAGCTCGATTAGATTTGTTATTTGCTGTCGCTTTTCTTCCACCTTTGGATATTCGCGACGATGAGGATTAGTGATATGATTAAATTTATGAAGGGACACCCACAAAGAATACCCATTCCCAAGACTGGATTCGAATCCGGAACCCCCGGGATCGTAATGCGCTGTGATAATCACTCAGCCACGGATATGGGCAGCTTTGGTGGACACCAGGCCATGAATATTGACATACTCCTAGATGTCGTTGCCGATGGAAATGGCAGAGTAGCCTGTCAGGGTTGCATAAGCGCTCGGCGAGGAACAGAACGGCCATCCTGATATCTTACAGCGTCACAAAACAGTGCGAGAATGGCTGGAGTGCCAAGATCATAAGTGTGTTCCTGAAGACACGACACGTTATCAGACACTGCAGTTGGCGCGAGTGTGCTTTTCAACGTCACGAGGCAATCGCCCTGGAGCCTAGAAGACGAGAAGTGACCTGACGTTTCACGAATCCGAGGAGTGTCCCGATCGGCCAGCGCACAAACTAGGAACGATCCCCAATAATCGACGATGCTCGTCACGTGCCGACGGAAAGAGAAGACCTGGACGTTCCATCTAGACCTGTCCTGTCCAAAACTTGTAACCGGCTGCCCTTAGGGCCGCTATAGACGGAAGCATAACCCTTAGCATTTTTGCTAACATAAATGCTTCCAAAAACCTTATAGTTGTTTCTTTTTACAGGAGACAATACTTTACACAGAAGCATTTGCTACAACATTCCTATTAACATTTGCGATTGCGATGCGAAGTGTGAAGAAAATGTTTGATAATATATACAGCACGAAAGGCATACGAGATGAGCCAGCGCCCGGTGTTTCCAATTGAAACAACTATTGTATTCTTCCATACATGCAAACGAGATTCCTCTCGATTGAATATTTATCGGCTCTTAAAAATGTGAAGTGATAAATTGTTTACATCTTACTCGGCGGCCATTACACCTGCACTCGTGACCTAGAGCTCGCTTCTGATTGGTTATGCTACGGAAATAGGATCGATAACACCCTTGAGAAATGTCATGAGATATGCTATGGCATCTCAAATGCCATGAGATTTTGCACTTTACGCGATAGGATTTCGGTCATGGCGCAATTGTTAAGGAAAACGATTTTGACTAAAGGGGGCCTTAGAGTGGGTAAATGGTGGCTACGAGAATTTTTATGCACCTGCACTGTCCGCCACTGACCAAATTTATTAAATATTGAATATCGTCTTGCCCAGGGACACACACCACACAATCGAGATATGCATTTTTTTCGACAGGTAAGCCAGATTTCTCTGTATGTATCGCTATGATTTAACAATTTACCATAAGCACAATTTCAATCTTGTAGCTCAAACTTAACCAATTCATCTACAAGATTTTTATATTTTCAGCAAGTTCTTCATCTCAGAGTTTGGCTTTACAAGGTGAAAACTCCAAAAGTTCCGAAACCTGACAAATTTTACTAGAGTGACAAGTTGAAAGGTACTGGCAACACCACCGCAAGAGTTGCCACGGGAGACAGTAAGTTGCGCGAGCCGCCAGTAGAGGCGCTGCGGGCGGTCTATTCCCACTGAAAGCCCGGTTCCGAGAGAACGAGAGATATTGGATGCAAGAGGGGGAGGGGAGAAGCGACCGAGGAGAGGAGAGGTGGAAGCAGGAGATTATTAAAACCTTAATGACAAGAGAACTCGAGGTGGAAGCTCACCTGACAATACAGCTAACTTCCATCTTCGCCAGCGTGTCAGAGGGTACGGAGAAAAATACAAAGGGCGGGATTTGAGGGTGGAAGGGGGTGGGGGAAGGGATGAATGATCCTGTAACTATATTAAAGCTCGAATAATGATCCCGTTGAGGAACCCAGTAGCTGCAAAGCGAGGGAACCAATAAACGTCGTCTGTTGTATGGTGCCGCGCAGGTCCGCTTTGTGACCAATTTTGCACGTATATTTAGACAGCCCCCCCACCTTCTCCGATTTGCACCAAAATTGTGCCAAACGTTAGTGCATCGTTTGTGCACGAATGTGCACGCAAAAATTTCGTTTGTGCACAAACGGAAAACACCAAAATTAGCAAGTCAATTTGGGGGGGCTGTCTAAATGTCAGCCCCCACACCGTCTCTGATTTTCACTAAAATGGTGCCAAACGTTAGTGCATCGTTTGTGCACGAATGTGCACGCAAAAATTTCGTTTGTGCACAAGGGGAAATCCGAGATATTAACACCTTAACTTTTGGGGTCAGCCCCCCCACCTTCTCCGATTTGCACCAAAATGGTGCCAAACGTTAGTGCATCGTTTGTGCACGAATGTGCACGCAAAAAATTCGTTTGTGCACAAGGGGAAATCCGAGATATTAACACCTTAACTTTTGGGGTCAGCCCCCCCACCTTCTCCGATTTGCACCAAAATGGTGCCAAACGTTAGTGCATCGTTTGTGCACGAATGTGCACACAAAAATTTCGTTTGTGCACAAGGGGAAATCCGAGATATTAACACCTTAACGTTTGTGGTCAGCCTCCCACCTTCTCCGATTTTCACCAAAATGGTGCCAAAAGTTAGTGCATCGTTTGTGACTTTGCGTACATCTATTCTATCTCATGTGTGCGATATGGAATACATGTGCAATGGGATTCATATGTATTACCGTGAAAATTGTCCATCACCATTTTGGTGCAATTTATTCGAGGCAATAAGAGCTTCAAGAAGTTTAAAAAAAAGTCCAAACAAACTGTTGACAACTTCTGCACGAGCACACACAATAATTCATTGCTTAAAATCACATAAGATATAAGATAAAAATTAATGAAGATGGTTATGGACAATTTGCACGGTTATATTCTTGGTACACTGTACCACGATATCTTTTCTCTTACGCCGGGCCCTTTTCTACCTGTTCAAGGGGCTCCGGTGCCCACCCAGCGTCGTGTAAAGTGGAGGGAACTCTGTAGGGTAAAGGCAGCTAGGGGCGTGGTGCTGATGACATCACCCCCACGTTCGACCGTGATCCACACCCCCTATACGTCTTCACGGCGTCGTGAAAAACACAGGAGGGGCACTTTACTTTTATTTCACTTTTTTGCCACGTGCTTTGTCCAGAATTTCATCTTTATTGCAATATACTGTACTGGCTAAATTAATAATTATTGACAATAAGCACAGGCACTGTAAAAAGTGAGAAATAATCATGTGACACGTGCATCCCCCTCCACTTCCCTCGTACACTAGAAAAGACTAAACACGCACAAGTGATAATATGGGTACACCCGTGATAAATGGCTGACTCCATAAGTGTCTGCTTAATCGCAGAGAAAGACAGACGACGTCATGCAAAACTAAAAGTTGACGCCACAGGCATTCGTAAAATTACAACATGAAACACACTCCACCTTTTCTAATAGCGGTGGTGCAGGGAGGAGGGGTGGAGGATCTGCGCGTGTAACAGTTCAAGTGATCACGTTGTTTAATTTTTAACTTTGCCCATAATAATCGTCACCAATTCTTAATTTATCCAGTACGCTACTGCGACGATGCACGGTATTTCGAACGAAGCATGTGGCAACATGGCATTTTCTGCTTCCATTAAAACTCGTACAAATATACAACCTCCACGGTGAACCAAAGTTGAAAATTCAATCACTTTAGAAGAGTGGTGGAGACTGGATTCCAAAACCGGGATACAAGATGACAAAACTGGGGGGCAAAGACAGTATATTTCCCTTTTTAGATGAGGTTTAACATAGTGCGGGGGCAAAGGTGGCAAAATGTGGCGGAAGTCAATTGCACCCCTCAACCCCCTAATCGCCGCCACTGCTTTAGACTGAAAACAATATATTTCCGAACGACACGTTTTCCGTCCTTACATTTATCGCTTTCTGCACCGGACTTTTGAATCACCGTGTGTATCAAGAACTGATACCGTGATGTGGAGTTATTAGGCATACAGGTGTCTTACGAAACAGCTACTTCAGGAGCAAAAGGAACAAGATTTTCCTTTCATCTACTTTGCAAATTATTAAAATAATGCGCAAAAGAAAATCAAGTGGCTCTAAGACAAAGTGATCGACACTATCTTATATAAATTATCTTTTTACTCGGTCTGAGCTCACCTTACATCGACAACCGTTCCATTCGTCCCCTGTAGCTGCAAAACAGATCGCATAGAACAAATAAACAATATAGGTTAACTTACAAATCACAGTTATAAAGAATATTAAAAAGAAGAAAAAAAAGGTAAAGTGCCGCCTTGTGCTTAGCACCACGCCATGAAGGCGTAGCTATAGGGGGTGTGGGGGTAACACCTCACTTTCTTGACCGGTCGTGACTAGGGATGATGTGATCAGCATCACGCCCCTGACCGCTATACCCCCAGGGTTTCCCCCTGGTACCTAAGTCATTCGATGCTGGGTGGTCGCCGGGGCCGCTTCCAACGTTAGAAACGTTTCGAGATTTGAACCGACCGGGGATCGAACCCGGGACCTTTAGCTTGGTAGAATAAAGAATATTAACCAGGAGGAATTCAAATAAGTCATTCATCCCTCGCCCCCACAAACACAAAGGTGAAGGGGCTGACCCCAAAAGTTAAGGTGTTAATATCTCGGGTTTCCCCTTGTGCACAAACGAAATTTTTGCGTGCACAAACGATGCACTAACTTTTGGTACCATTTTAGTGAAAATCGGAGAAGGTGGGGGGGCTCACCCCAAAAGTTAAGGTGTTAATATCTCGGATTTCCCCTTGTGCACAAACGAAATTTTTGCGTGCACATTCGTGCACAAACGATGCACTAACGTTTGGCACCATTTTAGTGAAAATCGGAGAAGGTGGGGAGGCTGACCCCAAAAGTTAAAGTGTTAATATCTCGGATTTCCCTTTGTGCACAAACGAAATTTTTGCGTGCACATTCGTGCACAAACGATGCACTAACGTTTGGCACCATTTTGGTGAAAATCGGAGAAGGTGGGGGGGCTGTCTAAATATATGTCAATTTTGCACATCGTCTTTTGTCAACGGTGTCTCTTGCAAACTTGAATGACCAAACGGTGAGGAAATCTTCTAGAAAAGCATTCCAAAACTGGTGTATATTTAAGTGATGAGTTAGTTACTTTTCCGAGTAATGAAAGCGTTAATTTGTTAATATTTTGGAAACTCGAAACTGTAACTCACTTTTGCTAAAAATATACTAACTAACTAACTCTCTAGCCTTCTTAAACCCGAAGGTTCATGGCTGCAGCAACACAGGCCTTCCATCTTTCCCTATCTTGAGCAAGATCTATATACTCTTTTCCATCCCTACCGATTTCCCTTAGGTCTCCTCATCCCTTTTAGGTCCAAAGATTTTCCTAAGAACCTTATTTTCAAATACTCTCAATCTATGTTCCTCTTTCAATGTAAGGGACCAATTTTTTGCATCCATATAATACTACAGGCAAAATTACTGTTTTGTATATTTTAACTTTTAGTTTCTTAGATATTAAACGAGAAGACAAAAGTTTATGAAGAGAGAAGTAACATGCATTTCCTGAATTAAGCCTACTTATTATTTCCTCTTTAATATAATTTTCATTTGTTAATATTACTCCTAAGTATTTAAATCTGGAAACTGGTTCAAAAGAGTTGTTATTAATAATTAGATTTTGATTATTACCCAACACTTGGTTTCGGCCTGTAAGCATATATTTAGTTTTCTCTTTGTTAACTTCCAAACCTATCTCTTTAGCAGTTTTGAAAAATATATATATATATTTTTTATAGAAACAAATAACCCTAACTTACCCGAGTAAGGACGAAAGAGGGTACTAGAACCGCCACTTTTTAGATTTTTCAACTGTAAACATTTTTATAAAGAATTGAAAAAATACACTGTTTCTGTATTACTTTTGTTCACAAAATCAAAAAGGTAGGAGTCAAATACACATAGTGGGCCTACCAGTCAAGCCCCTTGTGATGTGTGTTCCGGCAAGATGCTGTCAGTGAAGGGGTACAATTGGTTGGTAATGATAGCAATTTTTGTAACTATAATTATATTACTATATAACTGTATCTATGTAAACAAAAAGAGCATAGATGCAAAATGAATGATTTTTTTTATAGATTTAGTGAATGATAAAACATATGTGCGACACTCACTGGGCAATTCTATATAATTATTACTGCATGTATGTAAACAACAAATGAAGCAGTAATTCAATATCAATTTTTTTTTTAATTTTAGTGCGAGAAAAGTGTGGGCCTCTTGAGCCCCCCCCCTCGTCTGAAAGCAACAGGGACAAATATGACGAAACAAACGTTCTGGACAGCCCAAAATCACAACAAGAATGGAAGATAAACATATTATCGTCATGAGCAAGGGAAATCGAAGACTTCCAGCAACTGCAATTGTAGAAGATATAAACAGAATTAGAAAAACTCCGATTTCGGTTGATACGGTTAAGAGGCGAATGCGTAGCGTAGGTTTAAATGGTCGAATATCCTTTCGAAAACCTTTCTTGTGGTCTCAAAATAAAGTGAAACGTCTGAAGTGGGCCGACACATCAAACATGGACATTAAGACAGTGGAACAAAGTGTTATGGACTGATGAATCGAAGTTTGAATTGTTTGGAACAGAAAGACGATTATACATTCGAAGAAGGGTCGGAGAACGAATGCTTGACAGTTGTTTGAGTCACACTACTAAACATGGAGGAGGTAATGTCATGGTCTGGGGTGGTTTTGGAGGAGGAGAAGTTGGAGATTTGGTGCAAATAAAGTCAACTATGGACAAAAACATGTACCATAATATCTCAGTACGTCATGCAGTGCCATCTGGAACGAAGACTATTGGAAAGGGATTTATATTTCAAAAGGACAATGACCCAAAACACACGTCCAAACTATGTACGAACTATTTAAAAACAAAGG
Organism: Lepisma saccharinum; assembly: GCF_977018435.1. Classification (NCBI taxonomy): domain Eukaryota; kingdom Metazoa; phylum Arthropoda; class Insecta; order Zygentoma; family Lepismatidae; genus Lepisma; species Lepisma saccharinum. Next base: position 109,292,656 of record NC_139232.1, read on the forward strand.
AGAGGCAAAAAATTCTCAAAGTGATGTTATGGCCTCCACAATCACCCGATGTCAACCCGATTGAAAAACTGTGGGACGAGTTGGATAGAAATGTTCGTATGATGGCTCCAACGAATCTTCAAAGTTTGTGGTCGTGTTTAGAAGATGCCTGGAAAAAATATTGGACACGAAACACTGCAAAATTTAGTGTCTCGAATGCCGAAGTTATGTCAAGCTGTGATACGTGCTAAAGGGGTCCTATCGATAAGAGAAAAATATAAGTTTATTTACGTTGTTTATGTTAACTAATGAACCTCTACGTTTCTACTTTGTTCAAATGTGATATAATATAACATTTCAAATAAAGTTTATCTTATTTTTCGATATATTTGGTTCATTTTTGACAGTTATTACCTTTGGGCAAATACTTTTGCACGCTAGTGTATATACAGGGTGCATAGGCTATTTGAGGACACCACATTTTCAATGTATAAAAACCTTATACCTTATTAATGTGTCGTTTTTGTTGCAGATATGCAAGGACAGAACCTATATTAACTCAAGAAATGAAAAGAAGCGCTGTGATTGTGGCCTTACATGAAAAACAGAAGGATTTAGAAATTGCTAGGTTCCTGAATGTTGTCAGATAATTTGTCCATAAAGTTCGGAAAGAGTTGGAAGACTCCGGTTGGAATGTTTCAAGAGTTTTGAAGCGAAAAAGGCATTCTCGACTTTCTGACATTATCAGGACACCAGAATTTGTCCGAAATGTTCAGGAAATTATCAATGATACCCCCGGAAAGTCAAGGAAGGCCATTGCAAAGGAACTCAAGGTGTCAGAGGGCACAAATCGAACATTGGTTCATGAAGACATTCGATACAAGTCGTATGCGATGAGGAAAGGTCAATTCATGTCTGCAAAAACAAAAGAGAATCGTCTGATCCGTGCACAACGGTTACTCACCAAAGTCAAAAACCCTGAGGAACATGGCATGCTGTGGTTTTTCTCTGATGAGAAAAACTTTGATCAAGACCAAAAGGTCAATCGCCGAAATGACAGATGGTTATGTAAGGATTCTTCTGAAGTTCCCAGAGTTATGCATACCAAGTTTCCAGCAACTGTGATGGTTTTAGGAGTTGTGAGTAACGAAGGACATGTCATGCCATTCCACTTCTTTCCATAGGGTCTTTGAGTTAATGCTACAGCCTATATTGAGGTTCTGCAGAGTGTTGTTAAGGCCTGGATAGACAGTGTAAGCAATTGCAGGCCTTACGTATTTCAACAGGACATACTGCTCCTTCTCATAAGGCTCACATTACCGAAGAATGGATGTCAGACAATCTCCATGACCATGTCAGCTTGTGGCCCCCTAACTCTCCAGATCTTAATCTCTTGGACTATTATGTGTGGAGCGTTGTTGAAAGAGAGACTAATAAACATCCACACAACACCAAAGAATCATTGAAGGTAGTCATTGTCAAGGTGATGTCGGAGATAAACAAAGACCACTTGATTCAGGCCTGTCAACGCTTTCGGTCCCGTCTCGAGAAAGTTATTGAGGCTGAAGGCGATTTTATAGAATAAACTTATTCAGAAGCCTTTGCTTCTCATGTGAACCAATTTTCATGAAAATATATTTGGTTTTGGACGAGATATGGTTATTTTTCAAAATTTACGTAAATGTCCTCAATTAGCCTATGCACCCTGTTTATATATATATTGTTTTACATTCATACATAAACACAAACACACTTATATTTGTCTTGCATTCTCGTTTTACTTTTATTGTCCATATATTGGTGTCGATCTGTTAATGTATTTTGAAATATGTGTGTTTTCAATATTATCCTTAGTAAAGAATGTTTGAAGTAGAAACAAATTGTTTGTCTGTTGCTGCTATAACAAAAACTCCCCCTCCCTGGAAATTTTTGATGGGGAGGATTTTTGAGCCAAGATTGTTGGTGGGGGAGTACATCCGCGTCCCTCTACCACCCCCCCCCCCCCCCAGGATTTCGCACCCTGCCCGGCAATGATCACTACTGGGACTTAGATAAACATTTTAATAGTTGGCGATGTAAACACACTAGAATTGCATTCCCAAGCATTCTAGGCTTTTCCTCAACCTCCGGTGCAATGGGGAAAAATCATATAACTTAGAATAGTCAGCCCATATCGCCTTGTTGCTATGAAAAAAGTGGCCCGAAACGACAAACATTGAAAATATGAGCAAGAAAGAACGAGCTTCATTTCCAATATTAAAAAAAGAGAACTGTTGGAATGGAAAAAAAAAGGGGGTGCGTGAAATGAAAAGCATTTCGAATCCTGTTTCACAGTTCTCGCATATAGAGTCTAGATATTAAACCTACAATATCTCCGTCACTTTGCAATTCTCTTAGCATGGGTTCCCTTGTAAAAAGGTAAGGTAAGTGGGCGCAAGCTAGTCACACATAACTCTCTTCTCTCCCCCCCCCCCTCTCTGAGCCATTCGACATTTTTTCCCTCTCGCCTTGTGCTTTGTGGACTTCGCTTACTGCCAGCAGGTGGCACTGATATTGCCTTGCGTGGAATTCGAGGAGAACGCCATTTTCGCCTTTGTCGAGCGACAGTTCTTCGAACGAAAAAGCGTTTGGAATTTCCTGTGCAACTAGGGGAAAAAAAGGGAATCGCTCGAAATTCCAATTAGATCTTTTTCTTCTTCCCAGAATGACGTCGAAGATCTTTTAATATAGTTCATGGAAGATATAAAGCATACAAGGATTACATGGTACCAGTACACTGTCGCAGGTGACATTCTCAATTCCGGGGAACAGGAAATTTCGACCATCAGATGACCCGTCGAAGTTTACACTCAAAAACAGTTTTCAAACCCTTTTCACCGACAACCTCGCAAGATGTGTGTCCCAGTCACAAACACTGCTTCAGACAAACCACCTCCTGTATACATCTACGGGGTTGAAAGTAAGTCTGATTTTGATTCGCGCAGAACGTCTTCAAACCAAAGTATCAGTGTATCATATCTCGACATCTATCAAAATTAATTTGCCAGCGCATTGATAGCAATGAACCAACATCATTCCTGAGCCAGAACTAGTAACCACAATATTGGGATATAAAAGGAGGGTATTAACTGTGCTAAATAGTTTCTCCAAGCTTCAAACTAATCCCACAATCAATTCCAGCCTTCTAAAGCACTTCCAAATATTTATATAAAACTTGAGAAAAATCGTTAAACATTCGGAACAGTTACCGCTGTTAATGCACATCTGTCTGACGATCCCCATACTCCCTAAGTAACTGCGGTGGTCTTTTACATTCAGTGGTTGTTACGTTAAGGCAGTGAATGCAATATATAGTTCCTTAAAAGAGAAATAGGCAAATCTAAACATTATTGTTTACGGAGCACAATCAAAAACGTACGTTTTCGTAACCTACTCTCTGCCCACTATAAGAAGTAAGTCAAAGTAAATACAAGTGGATAATCAGTGGCGGTGATTGGGTTCCAAAACTGGGGAGGGCAAGAACAGTTTACTTGACCTTAATACATAAGGTTTAGCATAGTACGGGAGCAAAAGTGGCAAAAAAATGGGGGGCAACTGCCCCCTAAATATTCCAATGACAGATATGCAGGAATCTTGCGCGTAGGAATATGGTGCATGTGATAAAGCCATACCACTCTACGTATCTGCAACATAGAAATTATGAGATCTTATATTATGAGCTGTACAGCTTCGACTAATATTACTCGTAGGCACAGCAATACCAGACTAATATATAGGAAAGAAATTTCTTTGAAGTCAAGTTGTTTTGTTTACATTAACGGGGTTGATGAATGACCGTACATCCTCGAAAATTTCAATCTGTTTCTATTTAATCGAGAGATTTCAGTGTTTAACGTAAAGATGCGACAACCACAAATAACAAGAATTTTTTAGCCCCGAAGTGTGACCAGTACTCGTTGAATTCGTTTCGTAGAACAGTTACACTGCTTTTTTTAAAACTAAATTTCATTCTATGCGTGCACAAAAGCAAACAATACACTACATTTCAACAATAATAAATAGGGCCCGGATTTATAAGCACAATCAAACAGTAAAATAAGCAAGTTAGTAAACACAAAAAATGAAAAAATAAGCATAAATACAGGAAAATCTGAAAAAAACATTTGTTTATTAGATCTCTTATCTTCTTCAAAGCTGTTACAGTATGTAAGGAAGGTCATCCTGAGATTTTCTTGTGTGAAGCTCCTGCGTCTGTCAGTGAAGAATGATTTGTACAGTGAAAATGTTCTTTCCACGTAGCATGACATCACAGGCGCATGTGAAAAACACCACAGTTCTTCTTCGGTGAATTCCTCTTCAATGTCTGTTTCTTCACCAGAAATATTTTTATAAATTTGACAGTGTTTTGTAACCGGGATTTTTCAGTAATACCTGACTGAGCTTGTCGAACACAATTTTAGCAACAGCGTGAGTTTCTGAAGACAACGTTACTGAAATTTCATCAATGAGAGAAAGCGAATGTTGCAATGGATTATTTCGAGCTTTCAACTGCGTTATAATATCAGGTAATTTGGAAAAATGATTTTGGATGTACTGTATCTTTTCTTGGATGCCGTTTCTCCCGTGCGGCTATTTAGAAGCATTGATCTCGTCATCCCAATGCCGCCGTGTGATTGAAATACGATTGAAATATGACAGATTTGGGTAAATATGCTATTTTAAACCAAAATCATAAAATAAGCAAGCATAACCGTTTCCTGCAGAAATAAGCATTTATAAGCACTTTCAATAGCTCATCAAGGTATGTAATACGAAGTATAACCTTTCTCCTTACCATTAGAAGTCTGGAAAAGAATATGCATTTCGCTTAATAAACGTAGACTAATACTTCCAACGTAACAAAAAAAATGTAAATTACATTTCACGAAAATTGATCCTAATCCATGTAAATAAAATGAATCAATATGAAATTATTGCTTTTAATTGTATTAAGGTTTAAGGTTTGTGAATGTATATAATTTGCATATTTCACCAACAAAAATTATTAGCATCTGTAGCCTGTATGTTTGACAGACACATGATGTCAAACTTTGCTACAGCTTAAAAGTGCTACACACGTAAAAAAGGTTTTCGTCGATGCTCTTCATGCATTTAGACTATGTCGTCATACTAAAGCTTTTTTAAAATTTGTTAGCAGATGCCACTAAGTACTTCATAATTCTATGAAATCGACTCGTTATGATGATTCTAACCCAATCGAATGTCTAAAACCGGTAAAAATCTAGTATTCCCCGGACACCTATAACTTCTTCGTTTTGTCAATTTTTGACATTTGTACTTACCTATCTGCTTCGCGGAACATTCTTTAAGGTGTATTCCCTTTTTTTTTTTTTTTTTTTTTTGCCCAACCCTGTGGCCGAGTGGTTAACACATCGAGCTGCGACACCAAGGGTCCTGGGTTCGAATCCCGCTCGGGCTTGGTTGTTTGTGAATGTCCATTCATCAATTTCATCATTTCATCACTCATCCCCATCTTCGCAAATTAGCCAAGAGGCACAAAACGCGAAGTAAAATAAACTAAATCAATCAATCACGTTTTTTTTATCAAATTAATTGCAATTTTTCACATTACGAGTACTTCTTTCTCGTAGTCTTTTCGCTTGCCTGAGACACAATATGGCGCGTACACCTTCCTACATAATCGCGCGTCGTGCTTGTGTTTTGTCGATTTTCAATCGTTATGCAGTGTTTTACGAAGAAAATTGTAATGTTTCGTGGCGCCATCCGTGAATAATTTTTGGGGCTATCCGTCCCGGAATCGGTGGGAAATTTAAACTAAAAAAATATTTTGGTTTCAAATTTTTTATTCCAAATTTCCCACCGATTCTGGGCTCCGCCCCTGGGGTAATTGACCTACCGCCCCCTACCGCTACCCCGCATCCGCTCCGGCTACCTATATAGAGTCCCTGTTAAAGGCATGTTAGAAATTTGCCGGAGTCACCTGCCCCCAAATGAGCCCCAAACTTTTAAATTTGAAAACACCCGGTACGAATTTCACCACGCATCCACGACAGGTCATGTTTCTAACTTTCGTTGCAAACACAGACAGTTCGAAACACTGGATACCCAATGAAAATGAACAAAACACAATCACGACGCATGATGATGTACGAAGGTGTACGTGCCAAACGCTATTGTCCGTCGGAGAATTAATTTTCAACAAAGAACATGAATTTCCGCTATGAAACATTCCCACATCACACAAAACACCTTCCACATGTTAAACAATGCTACAGGAACTTATTACCGTAAGTAGTTTCTTCTGTAAAAATGAAGAAATCTGTCCGGGGAATATCAGACTAGTATCAAAAAATCTTCCCTTTCCATTGCGAAAACGAAACAAGTAACATAAACTAATCGAATATGCAGAAAGCAATATTTCTAAAGTTCTTACGTACCTTAGGAAATTGCACAATAGTCGTGCCGCTTGTTCACACTCCTAGCTCGTGTTCAGCTTAACAGAGCGAGACGTACACCTGATTGAGTGCAAATCGTCGATTCCATTTCAACTTCGCATTGCTTTGGCGAGAAGGTTCCATTACAGGCAGCTTGCTTGAAATGGCGACGACAATCAACAAATCCAACCAGACAAGGGTAAGCGAGAAACACTTTTAACAACCAGTTCCTTCCTTGTACCATTTCTCTTGAACTTGCAAGACAAACGCTGATGTCTGTCTGCATTAGCAAACTGCACAACATTTCTAACACCGACCGTGCATTGCCCCACACTGACTACATTCACGTTCTGCTGTAAAAGACTGACTAGAGGGCGCACCTTGCTGAACTTCAGAATAGTCAGTGGTGCCATCTATGGAGTGGTTTTGTCATTTTTGTATCGTGTTCATATGCAGGAAAATAATTGAGTAATTACAGTCATATTTATCTTACCAATATAGTATTCTGGTTTGTTGGTTTCACAGTGTATTATGTTACCATCTCATGAATAATGGATAAATATTCTGGTTAAAATTTGGTCATTCTGTGGTCTTGCTGAAGGTGTAGTGATAACATTGTCGCGCTTGAAAACAAGGGCTCTCGGTTAGATTCCCAATTGAACAGTGTTGCCACATGAAAGGAAACAGGAACCATACAACTAAGTGCCTCCACCGGGTATCAATCCGAAACTCCTTGGTTACATGGCGACAACGTTACCACTACGCCATCGTGAAGGTGTCTAAAATTATTTGATTTGATTTTGTTATTTGGCGTCGCTTTTCTGCTACTTTTGGCTAATTGCAACCACGCGAATGAATGATTATATGATGAAATTAATCAAGGGACACTCACAAATAACACCCAGGTCGTGATTCAAACCCAGAATTCCTAGCATCGTGGCGCGCTGTGATAACCACTCCGCCGTCTAAAATTATTGCAATAATATCACTAATGTTAACTGTTACCATAACAATTTTTGTATTTAATATATTTTCTCAAAGTTGCTATCTGTTATCATTAATCTTATTACTTACTTATTGTTACATTCTCCTTGTTTTCATACATTAAGTCAGCTGGACCCTGTGGCCGAGTGGTTAGCACATCGCGCTGAGACGCCAAGGGGCCCGGGTACGAATCCCGCTCGGGCTTGGTTGTTTGTGAATGTCCATTCATCAACTTCATCATTTCATCACTCATCCCCATCTTCGCAAATTAGCCAAGAGGCACAAAACGCGAAGTAAAATAAACTAAATCAATCAATACAATTAAGTCAATCTTATTTTTTGTAAAATGGGTGTTTTGAGGAGTCCGAAGTAATGATGACAATAATAACATTTGATGAAATTTAGTTAATATTTCAATTTTGCTGAGATGAGGGTGAAAATCTCTACGATAAGGCAGATTGTTTACCAAGGAAATGATATTTTTTTCCCACTGGTTGTGGCAACACTGCAGTGAAGCACATTGCATCGCTGTTGGGAATCCACTTTAGCGTGTAGTGCAGTCACGATTAACTCATCTGAGCATAAAGTGACCAAGTTATAAATCTTAGTATACGCAATCTAAAGGAATGCTCTGTCCCCATGCATCCCTTCTGTTCTTGTTTTTTTAGAACTGAATCCAATTAATTTTGGTCACACGAAAACTCACGTGCTATTTCCCCGTACAAGAAGTATGGAAATATTCATACAAAGCAAGTTATCAAAAAATATTTGCAAAAAGTGTTGAATGTTTGAAAGTTGTTTTATTTTACATTTCGACACAGTACAACATTATGAATTTGCTTCGTAGAAGAATAATCTATCTTCTAAGTACATTTGTACATCAACACAAGTACATGACTCGATTCTTTCGACTAGAATTCTTTGGTCGTTCAGTCGCCCATTCAAAACTTGCAACTACTTACAAAAACAATAAACAAATCAATCAAATAATGCTCGAATTTCGAAAAATAAGCAGCCGTCTCCTTAGAAGAATTTTCCAACAAAAGTTGTAGTAAACAATATCCGTCCATCACGCTTTGAAACGCCAGGCGATTCCGGATTCGAACCTCGGTATATCGTTGACATAATAAGAAATTTAGTTTGATGTTCTAACCCGTACACTAAGCACACACAAACTTCGAAGCGAGTGATACTCCCCACCGTTACAGCCGGGAGTGAAAAGAGTGTACAGTCGGATGCACATGTATTCCTAGGTTCCACAGCAGGGGACGAGCCAAGTAGCACTAATTTGCACAGACCTTTTCGCCACTTGGGCCGTACCAGGCTAAGGATGCTAGGGATGAATACAAAATTTTCTGATTCGACACCTTTTCTTTTTTTGCACAGTTTGTACAGCTGATTGCGTTCATTACGTGATTGTCCATCTTTGGTTATTTGAGGTTATTGTCTCCTTGTCTACACTCCTAACCTTCCAACACTGTCTCTTTCTTCTCCTACGATATCTATTTCATCTTCTGTCTCGCTGCAGGGACAACTGTTCGCAACGCCCGCCGTCTCTGATTTGCTGCTGCTGACATCTGGTGGATGCCTGGAGAAATCCACCGGTACATCTGAAAGAAAGGGATCACCTTAAGAAATACAGGGTGTCCATAAAGTTTCCAGTCATTTTAAAAAGATATATACGAATTGAAAGCCTCAGAGTTCTAGTGTGTGACCCGTGCGGTACAAGAAACTAACTTACCTGAGAAAGAGGGGCTTTGGAAACCCAAACATTCTGTTATTGAATCACTGCTTCCTGTGTTGTTTAAATAATTACAGTTATATATTAATTACAAAAATCAGTAACATTCATAAAAAAAAACTAGAACCAATTATTAACTGTAGTTTGCATAAGTGTCACACAATTGTTTCGTTAATATTCAGTAATAATAAAAAAAACACATTACTTTCGCATCTTTACATTTATATGACACTATGAATTGGTTCTTGTTTTTATTAATGATGTTTTTGTAGTTACTATAATTACTATATAACTACAAAAATATCATCATTGAATCGATTATTCACATGTGTCATGTCGGGACACACATCCCAAGGGGAGCCTGACAGGCCAACCGCGTATATTTTGCCTCCTACGTATGTTACGTTTATGAAATTATGAACAAAAGTAATACAGAAACATTGGGAACACTCTAGGGAATAATGAAATTTATTTGGAATAAATTAGGAAAATATTAACAGTTGAAAAATCGAAAAACAAAAGGTGTTGGGTCTGGTAGCCCTCCCATGAGTAAACTAGTGTTAAAGAACACTATATTCAACTGGGGGCTGGGATGGAAAGAACCCCCATGGAAGTATGGGTCGTATGATTTTTCTGTGCCCCTAAAATGGAAATAACACTGCCCCCATGCAAATTTTCTTGATCTTGTCTTTTCCCGCCAAAATTAGAGAAGGAAAACAGTTCGAAGATGCCTGAGAGGAATTCATCAATAACGTCAGATCAGTGTGTAAATGAAATATGATGTTCCGAGAATGATACTAATAATAAAGTGAATCGTTCTCTTGTGAGAGAATATCCTGAACTGTTGATAGAAAGAGTCACCTTGCAGTTTCAATCTAATTCCGATTTTAGGGCTGAACCAAAATGAGAGTCGCAGCCACGGGCGGCTTAAGGGCCAGGGCGTCGTATTCAGAGGGCGTCCCCCTTAAATATTATTTCTGATTACGTAAGCGTATGCACACTTTATGCACATAAATGATAAACGGGACTGGATCATTAGTTTAAAGTCGGATCCCAATCCTATGTGCCTCCTCGTGGTGGTTATTTGGTTTAAAAAGAGCTGTATTATTGACAAGAATGAATTGAGGTTACTGCTGCATAACAATAAGTATATTGAAAAATCAGGTAGCAATTTGAAATAATACATTACTGTTCTTTTGACGTCATAATTTAGGTATTAATTAAACACATGCTTGCAATAAATGTGATCTTTAACACTAACACTTAAATTATGAAAAACTAAGTATGCTGACCAAGGCAGTAATTTATTTTATTAAAAACATAATCTAAACGTAACGTTTCAACCTTCTAGCAAGGTCTTCATCAGACTCTGTATCAAGTACAAAAGTACAAACCTTTCTAGAAGGTTGAAACGTTACGTTTAGTTTATGTTTTTAATAAAATAAATCACTGCCTTGGTCAGCATACTTAGTTTTTCATAATCATGGAAACAAGGCTTAATGGTGTTATAACACTTAAAGTATTTTTAAAATAAGGGCATTATTTTACGTTACTAAAACCGTAAATATATAATACGGACATGTTTGTGTTTGGAGAAGGTGGAAATTTGGAGGACCAGGTTAGAAATATGGGGAGGGGGCAGGGTGGAAAGTGTGCGGGGGTGCCAGAAATTCACCTAGCCGGTCGAAAATTTTAATCTTAAGTCGCCCCAGGTTGCAGCACCTCAAATTTAACCGAAATCTTACCAAAATCCACATCACGAGTTGAAAAGGTTCTCCAACTCTTGAAACGAAAGCGCGCACGATTCTGCGCATCAGAGTGACGTCACGAAACAATGACGAGCTGACAACGCGGGAACAGAACCTTAGAAACGGGGGGAAGAGCCAGGGGAGGAGGTTCAAAGAGGCTGTAAGAAGGGAAATGCCTCCGATTCGTAATTCAATTTGAAATTCATACGTCTTCTTCATTCAGCCATAATACCAGGCACTCGCGGAGAACTAATGGCTGCAGAAAAGTCTCGTCTGTGAGATCGTCAACTTGTAATTGGACCCAGAATGATAAAAGCATGGATCTGTAATGTGCATAATGCTCCGAATATTGTCTCCGGGTAATTGAATAAAGCAAATATTTTTACGTAATTTGTGTGAACTGGAAACTAATAACGGGGCCAATCGGTAGAAATGCAATTACCAGTTCAAAGGGAATGGATGTGTTATATTTCCCTTTATGCCTTCGTTTCGGAGCAGAAAAGGGCCTTTTAGCGAGCGATTCGAAGTAGAAAGCAGGAAAAGAAAAGGTTATTTTGCCTTCTAAGGAGAGGGAAGAGCTTTGTCCTTCTTCCGTCGGCGTCGCTGTCGTCGTCAAGAGAATGAACGCGTGGAAAGTTAGAGATCATTACGGAACAGACAATGTACGTTATTCAGTCCTTATTTTTTGAGAAAGTGGCAGTGGTGCCATCTTCTAGAAAATTTTCACAGCGAAAGATCGGGACTGTACGGTGGATGCCGCCATATCAACCATCCAAAACTCTGTCTTGTGTGACTCGTGCGCTGTGCAGCATTCGATCTACCGACACCACTTAACCATGGCTGGACGCGACATTTGCCCCGTAGAGCGTCGTCAATTCACGACGAATCTCTGAATTGAGACATTTCGCCCACATAAATCGTTCAGTTTCTCTTACCTCGAGCTTGGTGTAAGTTTCCAGAAGACGAGTCATTGCGAACCGTTGCTAAGACACCAACGTAAGTGACTCACTAGCGAGACAAGGATATTAACCCGCAACTACAGTTGTGACGTCCCACGGACCGGAGTGTTCCTTTTGCTTGTTACCCCGCCAGTGGTGTTGACCTTGAGGCTACCTTTCTTTCAGTACCTTCCTCAACTTCAGTGTGCTGTGAAAGCGTGAAGGGAAAGGTTGCATCATCTGCTTCTGTGGTGTTCTATTTATATACTGCGGTCCCGCGGACGTCACGACTGTGTTTGAGAGTTAAAATCACCGACGATTTATTATGATCAATAGACAAGAGAATGGCAGATTTTTTATTTGTGGCATATACTGAAAGAGTGCTACCTTCATTTGGTGCAAAGGTACATAAACCTTAATCTTAAAACTCAGCTAGCTTATCTACAGGGTAGGGTTCTTTGTAGACAACGAAACCAGACAGGATGCCTTCCAATGGAGACGTTTAAACGAATATATTATTTAAACACAGGATACATGGAGTAAGAATATTTACATGATAAGCTACTTTCTTCTATGCTTTTTATTATTTTATTTTCTCTATCTGTATATTCTTCTATCTGGACTTCCTTCTCAATGGACAGATCTGGATCTGGACTTCCTTCTTAATGGACGGTCTGGATCGGGACTTCCTTCTCAATGGACAGTCTGGATCGGGACTTCCTTCTTAATGGATGGTCTGGATCGGGACTTCCTTCTCAATATGTAGGATCTGGACTTCCTCTTAATGGACGTTCTGGATCTGGACTTCCTTCTCGTCTTTTTTGTTAACTTCCTTATGGATTTCAATTTAGGTTTTGACTATTTAACGAGTTCCTTTAAGCTTTGGGAATAATACTAATATCCTCCCTTGGGGCTGCAATTGGAACGCGCCACCACTAACTAGGTACAACAGAGTGTATACTTGGTGCAGCCGATTGACATGCGCATCCAAGTAGGTGCTACAGTTAAACTGCGCAACCAAAGAGTGCTGTGGGGCGTCGATCAGAACGCGCTCGCCACTGATGTAAACAAAATTTCCCCTATAGGAATGGTAAATCAATCATACAGATGCAATATCTGTTCAAAGACCCAAACTTGTATCAGTGCTTTGACTTCCTCAATTTTCATATTAACTTACATGTGATAACTGACTTGATTTATAAAATATATATATTAATTTACTTCTTTCATACTTATTCTTTGTCTTCTTATAATATATTCTATTGTTTTTCATCTTTCCAATTTGCTTTGTTCTTATTTATGAAATTATTCACATATATTATGCCAATTCTTAACCTTGCACGCCTGGTGCTGCCATCTCTATTCGTCTTTGGCAAACTATTCACATTACTTGGTCCTATTGGGTACGTAACAAGAGGGACCCGTGGTTTTGAAGAATGAATGTTAAACAATAACTAAGGACTAAATTCACGTTGATCAGCTGTGTGTAAATACTCAGTTAACAGATATTTTGGATTGGTGTATTTGTTTTGCTTAAACTCACAATATAAACAAAATATTTTTTTGAGGGAAGTTAAAAAATAATTGTGTTCAGTGAATAACAAAGCACAAGACATGATTAAATTCACATCATTTAAAATATGTCTCGATATATTTATATTCCTTTTTTCATAGAGGTCCTGTGGACCGCACAACTGTGTTAGTGCTCAAAATGTTCACGACTGTGGTGCGCATGCACCAAATGAATTGCGCAATTCCACTACAACGCGGTACCAGGTGTAACCTTTTTAAATATCCCTCGTATATTTAATTCTACATATAATTATGTATTATTTATTTTGTATTTTATATTTGAAATCCGTGAAAGCAAACCTAAATATTCTACATACAGAGAGAGAGAGAGAGAGTGAGAACAATGTTCCTCAAGAAATGAACATGGGAGGGAAGCCATATTGTTTGCAGAGGTCGCTGGTAAGGGGGCAGGAGAGGGCTACATCCCTTGGAAACTGATTTGCAAATTTCGTACATACAATTTAATTTCAGTTACAATGTACTTCATTAATTGTAAAATAAATTATTAAATTTATAAATGTGACAACATTGCACGTGCCACTTAAACAATACTAGCGGCACGCATGTCGAGAGTTGACCACCCCTTATGTAGCAAAAATAAACTTTTGGCACGCAGCTACTAAAAACCCGGCCTCCGTGGCGTAGTGGTTAGCACAGCACGCTACTACGCCAGGTGTTCTGGGTTTGAACTCCGACCTGGGCATGGGTGTTGTGTTCTTTGTTAGTGTATTTTCATCAATTTCATTACATCATCATTCATCCTCATTTTCGCAATTAGCCAAAAGTAGCATAAAAGTTAACTATAGGGTGGAAGTCAAACGGGAAGATTTAAAAAATTCACAAAAAATAGATACATCAAGTATTAGTTAATTTTTGAACATGAACGTACTGTACATGAGTTGAAATTACTAGTGTACCTGAAAAATGTTTTTTTTCTAACATGGTGTCAGTAAGATGGCGTCCTAGGTGTTGCACAGATTGTAGGAGTCTCAGAGTAAATCTGCCCATGACGCTTCGTAGCATCTCCAACGGAATGTTGTGGATCTCTTGCCGAATTCGCTCCTTCAAATCATCCCTGGTTCTTGGGAGGGTTGTCCTTGAATACTTTGGATTTGAGGAGCCTTTAAATCAGGTGAACGGGCAGGCCACGGAATATCGCCGAATGTGCTGATGAGACGACCATGAAATGCGAGTCTAAGCACATCCATAGACACTCTGGCGGTATGGCTAGTTGCACCATCTTGCTGGAAGAGCGCTTCTTCATCTGGGTCATAGTCATCGAGGACAGCAGGAAAAAGGTTACCAATATGTCAGCATAACGTCATAGGATGATTTACTCCGACTCCGACAATGTGTGCAAAACCAAGAACGCCATCACCATATTAAAAAAAATGAACATTTTTCAGGTACACTAGCAATTTCAACTCATGTACAGTACATTCATGTTCAAAAATTAACCAATATTTGCTTTCTCTATTTTTTGTGATTTTTTTAAATCTTCCCGTTTGACTGGCTCACCCTATAAAACAAACCAAATCAATCAACCTCAAAAATCATAATGGAAGAGGAAGTTTTTCGATTTTTCAGAGGGATTCCAAATGAAGAAACAAGAATAAATAAGAAATTTAAATTATTTGAAGAAATCGGCAAATTTAGTTCAGCAATTTCACTCACACGTTTGAACGAATTAAAGCCGGAATTAATGTCATGGTAGTACGTATCAGTAGTATTTAAACTATGGGGGGAAAATAATATACTTGGCCACAAAAAGTCGACTTAACTCTTGCATTATCATGTTTCCATCTTGTTGTTCAATATTAAATCGACAGATGTCATAAACATTATATGGTTCTAACGAAATCCTCATCACGAATATTAATTTAACACGGAAAATAATTAGTTTCGAACAAATCATTTATACAAATACTAAAATGTACATAAATCTTAATGTGGACGTAATACCCTTCACGGTTTTACATTAATCACTATAAAAAAAAGTCAACGGCTTCTTATAAGATGTATAAAGGTAAAGGTGCGCAAACATGACATTCCTTTTCTCTTTTATGTGAGCCCGACCCTATGGCCGAGTGGTTAGCACAGTGCGCTGCAACGCCAGGGGTTCCGGGTTCGAGTCCCGGGTAAGGCATGGGTATTTGTGTTTGTCCAAAACGTGAAAAACTTAGAATACTGTAAATATTGAAATGTGTGAATGAGGGGGGATACCACCGCGTAGAGGTATTCTTTTTTGTGCTAAAAAAAAAAAAGTGGTTAGCACATCGCGCTGCGACGCCAAGGGTCCCGGGTTCGAATCCCGGTGGGGCTTGGTTGTTTGTGAATGTTCATTCATCAATTTCATCATTTTATCACTCATCCCCATCTTCGCAAGTTAGCCAAGAGGCACAAAACGCGAAGTAAAATAAACTAAATGAATGAATGAATGAATCAATCAATCTTTTATTTGAATTATTTTACTTCTCCTTTTGTGCTACTTTTGCCTAATTTGCGAAGATGGGGATGATGTGATGAAATTGATGAATGGACACTCATAAACATCAATGCCTAGACCAGGATTCGAACCCGGGACCCCTGGCGTCGTAGCGCAATGTGCTAACCACTCCGCTACGAGAGCCGGCAAACATGCCATGAAGGCATATATGTGGTGATGTGGAAGTCGAGCTCCACATATTCTTGATCTCGGTCATAATTGGAATTATGTGATTCAGTATCACGTCCGGCTGCTTTTTCCCCCTGGTACGCATTTATACGAGGCTGGGTGGTTCTCAGAGCCGCCCAGAAACAGGGAAATGCCTGGAAAAATTCCTGGTCCAGGTCACCGAGTCTGCGTCTTCCGCGTGGTTGCTAGATGCTCTACTATTCTACCAACTGAGCTACTGCGGCTCATTAAGATGTATAAAACATAAGTTAAAGGTAACCATATGGTAGGGTAGGAGGGGAAGTTCGCCACCAAAAATGCTTTTCATTTTTCCCCTTCTAAACGAATTGGGGGAGGACAAAATTTATACGATACAAAAAGTAGTCATTGTGGATTATGAGGAATATAACACAAATACTGTGTTACTTATACTTATGACGTAATATAAAAATACTAAAATGAGAAAAAGTGGCGAAATTCCCGCCACATGCAGGGAAATTCGCCATATAACTTATTTATCATTTTATCGTCAGTTTAAGTGTACGAAATACCAAGTTGTTGCCAATAACTCGGACAACAAAGTGTAAAAGACCTACAAATGACAATACCGTATCAATCCCTAAGATTGTATGTTTATTTTATTAAGTCCTCTGTAAGCTTATCTCCTGTTTGTCGACCAGAGCGTTGTTCTCCTCCTCACCTACTGCCTTGCTGACCACCTTCTCTCTCTCCGCTCAATCTCCAAAGTCAGTCACCTCCCAGCTTGTCTCACCCCTATATCCCCTGGCCATCGAGCTCTTCCTCAATGCCGAATCGCCGAATCGTGTGTTTAATATAATTGCTACCATGCAAACCGCTGACACCATAACCAGAAGTATTACCTGTTTCCTGAATGCTCAGGAGGTTTGCATGGCACAACACAATGCATTGTAAACATGCCTAAGACGCTTGAGACAGCTGAGAAAAACAAGTGAATGCCCTGGTCAACATGAAGCGTTCAGAGAGACTTAATAAAATAAACATACAATCTTAAGGATTGATACGATACAAAACTGCTTATAAAGATACAATACAAACATGTTTAAGAAACATAGGCCTAAATGTTCATATGCATTGTGAACAAGTTGTGTGTGAAAGATCGCCTGTAAGAAGGGAAATTCGACACATTTTCTGTTACTCTGGCGAATTTACCGGCAAATGCATAGTCGAAAGAAAACAACTTATGTTTACTTGTACAGTGTCTCTCAAAAGTTTTAGGACAACGACATTTTAAACTAGGCAACCCAATTTACACAAGGCGTTGGTGGGTTGCGTGTAGAGTTAGGCTCAATTTCAGGGTTGCCACATGCACAATAGATATTTATAAAATACGCGAAAGAAATAAAAACAAAGACGTGAGAG
Organism: Lepisma saccharinum; assembly: GCF_977018435.1. NCBI lineage: Eukaryota > Metazoa > Arthropoda > Insecta > Zygentoma > Lepismatidae > Lepisma > Lepisma saccharinum. The sequence continues at coordinate 109,310,127 of NC_139232.1, forward strand.
AAAACGAAAGGTGACAAAAGAGAGGAAAAAGAGAGACCGAAAGGAGAAGAGGAAAAGTAGAAGAGAGAAGAAAGAGAGGATAGACGAGGAGAGGAGATGTAGTGAGGAAAATGGTAAAAGATTCTAGGAGAGATGAGGAAAATGGAGCAAAGATGAGAGAAGAGGAGAGTGGAGAGTAAAGTAAAGGAGAGAAAAAGAGAAGAACGAAAATAAGAGGAGAGTGGAGAGTAAAGTAAAGGAGAGAAAAAGAGAAGAACGAAAATAAGAGGAGAAGAATGCAGTGGAGTCGGAAATCTAAGACAGGAGAGGAGATACGAGGTGGAGATGAGTGGGATGGAGATAAGATGCGAGAAAAGTAGGGAAGGCGATATGAGATAAAAGCAGAGCGAGCAGAAGGAGGGGAGAGGAGGAGAAGAGAAGAACAGAAGGGACTTAAGAGAAGAGGTACTTGCAGAAAATATCGTCTCAGCGTCAAGAATTGATGCATTGGTCAAATTATCGACATGAAACATTCAATAACATTTTGAAATGTATTAGATCGGTTCGAAATGAATTTTGGCTTAGTTCAGAGCAAGGTAAAATCTTCCATGTAAGATCTTTGATTTTACCTGCGATTATACCACTAAAAACATGAATGTAATTTGAATATTTATAAGAATTATCCAATTTTTGTCCACTTCTCGGTTCGTTGAAATGGAGACTTTGCAATTTAATATTTCCCCTCCCCCCATCGTTAATTCCAAACTGAATCATTCCGTTTCACACGGCGTGGACAATGAACACAATGGGATAGGTCTAAAACTTACGAAAATTTTCTGCCACCGGAAGGGTTTGAACCTACGACCATCAGATTGACAGTCCTGGAAGGTAAACACTACCCTACAAGCTTTCGCTCCTGAATGTAAGTAGAAGGAGCTGACCAATGTGAAATGTAGATGCAACTCTCCTCCTACATGTAATGTGCAAACAATACTTGTTTGTAACAAAGAAAACGAAGGTAGTACGACTCGGCGAAAACATTTAATGGAGAATTGCACATGATGAAAACTTTTCAATCGATATTTGCGGAAGTATCCTTGCATTGAACTCGTGTGGGAAAGGGGTAAAATTAGTATGTCCTGAATTGCCACAAATATAAATAGTTATTTCTATAATATTTGTCAATGTCTTTGAAGCAGTACACAATTATCGTTAGAGTATCATAATTCACGATGTTATACATGAAAATATCCCTTTTAATGTGTGTCAATTCATTTATTTGTTTATTTTTATAAATTCCATATGCAGAACAATGTAGCCACTATACATTGCTATTACAAATAATGTTACCATGCTCTTGTTTATAATAAAAGGAGAATAAAAAGAAAGAACACCTAGTATGGAGGATCGAACCGGGGACCGCTGGCAGCCCAATCGAGAACTCTAACCACTACACCAAGCCCTCACCTTCGATTGGAACAACAATTTTTAAGTATTCTGTCCCTCCAATATTGTAAATGTCGTTGGGTATACATGTAGTTGACCTTTTACTTTAATTTTGAATTGCTTTCTTGTAGTATAGCAGATATCTTAAAGAAATAATTTTCGAAGTTATGAAGAAAAACTAGAATATTGGTAGTTGCGAAAATGCGAGTTATTTCTTCTTATTACTGGAAAATATCTAGAGGCTTGAACATTGCAGGACTATATTCTTTTCCTAAGATACTTCAACAGACGAAATGTTTGTTTACTGACGCAAGTGTCGTGTTCAGAACAGTCTTATGAAATGTAGTTGCTGTTGCGTAAGGTAACACGAAATAATTACACCGTTTGCGAACTACCAAACGTTAGACGTAAACAGGCGGAAAATTTTATTCATAAAATCACTTCACATTTGACAGTATTACTCAAGACAGACTCGTGGGACACTGTGTTAAGGTGCTGGAATAAATACTTCTTATTTTTCTTCCTCGATGAAGAACAATTTTTAAACTAGAGTAACAGTCGTTCTGCTCTTTTTTATTTCTTTTAAATTCTTCCACATTCCTTTCATTCGGTTAAAAATAAATAATAATATTGCTTGCATTTCTGTCACTGACTTAGACCAGGCCCATACGTAGGATTTCTTTGAGCGAGGGCCCAGACCCAAATATATATATATATATATATATATATATATATATATATATATATATATATATATATATATATAAGAGAGAGGGGCTGTTGCGCAAAGGATTATTATTATTATATAAGAGAGAGAGAGACAGACAGATATTACAAAATAGTTCAAATAGTGCGAGCGCCATTGAAAAGTCATGATAGTTCTATGTTTAGAAAATAATATATTTTTAAATTAAATGTTGCGTACTAGGAATTATTATTACAATAAAGAACATGTCTAATTGTGTGTTAAGAATAAAGAGACATTCTCTCATCACGATTGCAGTTCGAAAAAGTCGGGACAGGGATTGAAAGTAACGCACTGTCTGACTAAATCGCTGAATCGGACGTCTGGTAGCCTTGCATCAATGATTATAAAACTAAAACTACCCAATATTGCAGCCTGAAGACTTTTGCGCAAGGAACAGATTCATTTATGTAAGAACAAAATTGAAATTTTTACACATTTCTAATATCGACGATGTTATTTTCGTAGTTATTGATAGGTTCACATTTAAATATTTTTTCAGGGTTCGAGGATGGCATGGCCCCTATGCCCCCCCTGGGTACTGGCCTGACGTAGACAGTGGGAGAGAAATTTTGGAGAATCTTTCTATTAACTTTATTAATTACATCCACCTTATGCTCAGATAGGTTTATTGACAATCGTGAACTTTTCGTTTAATATTTGGTTTTAAACGACGGGAGAATATTGGTCAAATTTCCTTTCGTGCTCTGTTCAGAGAATATATACTTCTACAATAGCAATCGCGTTCGGAAACGGTGAAATAAAAATGACTTGGTTTTCAAAGGTAGACAAGCTTGGTAACGTCGCTTGTTCGCGTTCAAAGTGACTCACTCACGCTATTCAAGGCCGCTTCTTATCGCAAAACGCACCCAGCACGTTACAAGTGACCAGAGTCGAATTTGAAAGAGAATCTGAAGAATGATAGATTTCATCAGAGGCGGCTAACTCAACATGCAATAGTTTAAGTCATAATTTCTGACAAACAAGAAATCTTATTGAATAAGTATTGGGATAGTAATACGTGTATCCGCTCCTTTTTATCAAAGTAAGCTCGAAGACAATCTGTATTCCATTTGTTTATATTGAAAATATAAATGAAACAGACGTAAATAAGAATTGGGAGCACATACGTAATGCAATAGAATCAGCAGCGAAAGAAAGTATAGGATACCATAAACCGAGAAAAGGTAAGCCATGGTTTGATAATGAATGTCATAATCTAATAGAAATAAGAAATCAGGCTAGACTTAGGTGGTTAAATAACTCGGATGATACAAATCTAAGCAATTATAATACAATAAAGCGAGAAGTTAACCGCACGTTTAGAAGTAAAAAAAGAGATTACTTGAAAAGCAAAATTAACGAAATTGAAACAAACAGCAAAAATAAAAATATCAGAGATTTATATAAAGGTGTAAATGAATTTAGAAAGGGGTGGCAACCTAAAGTAAACTTGATAAAAGATAAAGATGGTGATTTTCTAGCTGACCCAAGCGATATTCTAAATAGATGGAAGAACTACTTTAATGACCTTTTAAATGTCCATGTAGGAGATAAATCAGAAGTAAGTGAAGTACACACAGCAGAACCTTTAGTTCCAGAACCTAACTTGACTGAAGTTAAAGATGCTATTAAAAGGCTTAAGAATAACAAAGCACCTGGCATTGATTTAATACCAGCTGAGTTAATTAAATATGGTGGAAATTCATTAATATGTCAAATTCGTAAATTAATTTGTTTAATATGGAATAAAGAAGAAATCCCTCAACAGTGGAAAGAATCCATAATTGTTCCTGTGTTTAAAAAAGGTGATAAAATGAACTGCAATAATTACCGTGGAATTTCTCTACTCTCAACAACATACAAAATATTGTCTAACATTCTTTTAACAAGACTAACCCCATATGCCAATGAAATTATAGGTGATTATCAATGTGGATTTAAACGTAACAGATCAACTACAGATCAAATTTTTCACATTAGACAGACACTTGAAAAAAAGTGGGAATATAATCAAAATGTCCATCAGCTATTCATTGATTTCAAAAAAGCATATGATTCGGTCAAAAGAGATAAATTATATAATATATTAGTAGAGTTTGGAATACCTAAGAAGCTTGTTAGTATGATAAAAATATGCACCAGTGAAACAGAAAGTAAAATTCGTGTGGGTAATAATATGTCTGACAAATTTATAATTCATGAGGGGTTAAAGCAAGGAGATGCATTATCTCCATTGCTCTTTAATTTTGCCTTAGAATATGCTGTAAGGAAGGTAAAAGAAACTAAAGAAGGACTAAAATTAAATGGTGTGACTCAGTTGTTAGCATATGCAGATGATGTAGACTTACTGGGGGATGATATAAATACGATTAAGAATAATGCTAAAATATTTTTCAAAACTGCTAAAGAGATAGGTTTGGAAGTTAACAAAGAGAAAACTAAATATATGCTTACAGGCCGAAACCAAGAGTTAGGTAATAATCAAAATCTAATTATTGATAACAACTCGTTTGAACCAGTTTCCAAATTCAAATACTTAGGAGTAATATTAACAAATGAAAATTATATTAAAGAGGAAATAAAAAGTAGGCTTAATTCAGGAAATGCATGTTACTTCTCTCTTCATAAACTTTTGTCTTCTCGTTTAATATCTAAGAAACTAAAAGTTAAAATATACAAAACAGTAATTTTGCCTTTAGTAATATATGGGTGTGAAACGTGGTCCCTTACATTAAAAGAGGAACATAAATTGAGAGTATTTGAAAATAAGATCCTTAGGAAAATATTTGGACCTAAAAGGGATGAGGAGACAGGTGAGTGGAGAAGGTTACATAATTTAGAACTACATAATTTGTATTCATGTCCAGATATTATTAGAATAATTAAATCAAGAAGACTTAGGTGGGCAGGCCATGTGGCACGAATGGGAGAGGAAAGAGGAGTTTACAGGATTCTTGTTGGGAAACCAGATGGTAAGAGACCTGTAGGAAGGCCAAGACGAAGATGGAGGGACAAGGTTGAGATGGACCTAAAGGAAATCGGTAGGGATGGAAAAGAGTACATAGATCTTGCTCAAGATAGGGACAGATGGAAGGCCTGTGTTGCTGCAGCCATGAACCTTCGGGTTTAAGAAGGCTAGAGAGTTAGTTAGTTTTTATTTGTTTATATTGGCAAATTGGTCAAGCGGAGGTTGTTATAAGGAACTATTTCGTAGATGTTCATGTAACCGTTATTAAATTACAAATAAAGTATATTCACAAGCTTAGATATACTAACAACGAAGAAATAAATTCAGCGTTAAATTTCAAATGCATGTGTATAGAGTAATTCTAGAAGTACAGAGCTATATCAGAGTATTGAACTTCTTTTTGCAAGATAACGTTTACAATATTCACGCGACAGAATAATTAAGAACTCCAAGGGAAACAAGCCTCTAGATATTTTCCATTAATAATGTCTAATCACAATAATAAGTTAGAAGAAATAACTCGCATTTTCGCAACTACCAATATTCTAGTTTTTCTTCATAACTTCGAAAATTATTTCTTTAAGATATCTGCTATACTACAAGAAAGCAATTCAAAATTAAAGTAAAAGGTCAACTACATGTATACCCAACGACATTTACAATATTGGAGGGACAGAATACTTAAAAATTGTTGTTCCAATCGAAGGTGAGGGCTTGGTGTAGTGGTTAGAGTTCTCGATTGGGCTGCCAGCGGTCCCCGGTTCGATCCTCCATACTAGGTGTTCTTTCTTTTTATTCTCCTTTTATTATAAACAAGAGCATGGTAACATTATTTGTAATAGCAATGTATAGTGGCTACATTGTTCTGCATATGGAATTTATAAAAATAAACAAATAAATGAATTGACACACATTAAAAGGGATATTTTCATGTATAACATCGTGAATTATGATACTCTAACGATAATTGTGTACTGCTTCAAAGACATTGACAAATATTATAGAAATAACTATTTATATTTGTGGCAATTCAGGACATACTAATTTTACCCCTTTCCCACACGAGTTCAATGCAAGGATACTTCCGCAAATATCGATTGAAAAGTTTTCATCATGTGCAATTCTCCATTAAATGTTTTCGCCGAGTCGTACTACCTTCGTTTTCTTTGTTACAAACAAGTATTGTTTGCACATTACATGTAGGAGGAGAGTTGCATCTACATTTCACATTGGTCAGCTCCTTCTACTTACTTCTAGGAGCGAAAGCTTGTAGGGTAGTGTTTACCGTCCAGGACTGTCAATCTGATGGTCGTAGGTTCAAACCCTTCCGGTGGCAGAAAATTTTCGTAAGTTTTAGACCTATCCCATTGTGTTCATTGTCCACGCCGTGTGAAACGGAATGATTCAGTTTGGAATTAACGATGGGGGGAGGGGAAATATTAAATTGCAAAGTCTCCATTTCAACGAACCGAGAAGTGGACAAAAATTGGATAATTCTTATAAATATTCAAATTACATTCATGTTCTTAGTGGTATAATCGCAGGTAAAATCAAAGATCTTACATGGAAGATTTTACCTTGCTCTGAACTAAGCCAAAATTCATTTCGAACCGATCTAATACATTTCAAAATGTTATTGAATGTTTCATGTCGATAATTTGACCAATGCATCAATTCTTGACGCTGAGACGATATTTTCTGCAAGTACCTCTTCTCTTAAGTCCCTTCTGTTCTTCTCTTCTCCTCCTCTCCCCTCCTTCTGCTCGCTCTGCTTTTATCTCATATCGCCTTCCCTACTTTTCTCGCATCTTATCTCCATCCCACTCATCTCCACCTCGTATCTCCTCTCCTGTCTTAGATTTCCGACTCCACTGCATTCTTCTCCTCTTATTTTCGTTCTTCTCTTTTTCTCTCCTTTACTTTACTCTCCACTCTCCTCTTATTTTCGTTCTTCTCTTTTTCTCTCCTTTACTTTACTCTCCACTCTCCTCTTCTCTCATCTTTGCTCCATTTTCCTCATCTCTCCTAGAATCTTTTACCATTTTCCTCACTACATCTCCTCTCCTCGTCTATCCTCTCTTTCTTCTCTCTTCTACTTTTCCTCTTCTCCTTTCGGTCTCTCTTTTTCCTCTCTTTTGTCACCTTTCGTTTTCTCTCACGTCTTTGTTTTTATTTCTTTCGCGTATTTTATAAATATCTATTGTGCATGTGGCAACCCTGAAATTGAGCCTAACTCTACACGCAACCCACCAACGCCTTGTGTAAATTGGGTTGCCTAGTTTAAAATGTCGTTTTCCTAAAACTTTTGAGAGACACTGTACATGCACGCTTGCCAAAGCAAATCTTTTCACGACATTCTTCAGGTTTGAGGTTACGATATCAATAATTAAAAGGAAGATAAATAATTCTTATCTGCCACGAAATTATAATATCCAATGTAGTATTGAAATTCGGCACTTTTCTTTGTCTTCTGTGTAGACGCAACTGCGCATTCCAAACTGTACTGCTTGCTTGCTAGTTCGCTCACCACACTGTAGTTTTCAGTGGAAACAAGGCACATGTTACTTAATTTTTTACAGGCATCAGTGAGTGTTTCCAACCTAAAGTTTCTATCTACGATTACAAAAACCACAAATACGGCGAAATTCCCAGCATGGCGAACATCCCTTCTTTTACCCTATATCATCATTTTCACTTCTGAATTCGCTAGAAGTATTAGAAGACCAATTACATCTGGGCACTGCGATGATCCGTTCTGCCATCCTGTCGCATGTTGCTTGTCATGTGGTCTTAAGGTGATCTCCTACCCGGGCGAAAAGTTTGAGCATTTTCCATGTAAGCTTATGGGGTGGATTTGGTCACGATTATCTCAAGAACCAGTCGACAGAAAAATTTCAAATTCTAACTGAACACTAAGGAAGGATGTATCTAGAGAACCACTGATTGGAATTTTCATTTGTTGCATCAACGTCCCGAAAATTAATTAATTCTTTTTAATCGTATTTTTTTTCCACTTTTCTTGACAGGGCAACACTGCTGCGGCCGGCGGGCTCACTCCAGGTGCTCGCGGTCGCCTAATGACCTTGTAGAAAGAGGGTTCTAACATGTCAGGCGGTTTCGTCCCAGTCCCAACACACAACAGGTTTAGGAGATGAACAGAAAGCAACATGTCGTTTGAACTTCTAACTGGGTAGCTTTTAAATTATGGACTGGAAGTGGTGGAATGAAATTAGGACGTGATGCGACAGTATGAGTCAACTTACCGCGAGGGTGAAATATGTTTCTAAAGAAGTGACGTTCCGGTAACGGGACTGGTTGTGGCATTATTATTATTATTATCATTATTGGCCCAATTCTGTTCTCTGCTTTTATCAATGATGTTACATTATGTTTTAAATCTAGCACATGTTTACTATATGCAGATGATATAAAAATTTTTAAGAGTATTTTAACAAATAATGATGTCGCTCAACTTCAGGCTGATCTCGATAGAATGACATATTGGTGCAAGATTAATGAAATGGAAATTAACTTGAAAAAGTGTAAAGTTTTAAGATGTACTAAGAAAGTTCATTATATAGTCTCCAACTATTTTATTTATGAAAATAAAATCCAAGTGTGCGACAGTCATAAAGACTTAGGAATAGTAATAGACTCCTCTCTCATTTTTGATGAGCATATTTCAGAAATTTGCAAAAGAGCAAAGAGAATGCTTGGTTATATATTTTTCTCATGGAAAGTTTTTAAAAAGGAAGATACCTTAATATTCCTGTATAAAACGATAGTTCGTCCTATTCTTGCATATGCAAATGAATTATGGTTTTTGACTGCAACCAGTCACCTTCAAAAAGTTGAATCAGTTCAAAAACTTTTTATCAGGTTATTATGCACAAAGTTTAAAAAAAATTACTATGACCAACATTACTCTGAATGGTTATCACAGTTGAATATGTTTTCCTTAGAAGAAAGAAGAAAAATGAAAAGGTTAAATTTTGTAGAGAAGATATTAAATTTCGTAGTTGACAGTGAATACTTTTTGAATAATATAGCTTATAAAATTCCTAGATATTCCCATAGGTATATCTCAATTCTCACATGCCTAAACAAAGCAAGAGGTTTAGTAGCTGATCTTGTTGAAACCTACAATTTGAATTTATGTTGATGTATAAAATTGTAGGATCCACTGTTTTATTTTATAATTATGTATTCAATTTTTTAATTTTGTATAACATAGTGGTTGTTTAATCGAACCTTCACTTCAATAAATATGATCATTATTATTATTAGAACAATACACAGTTAATTGCACAATATTATATAACAATAAACAATTATTAGTATCAGAGATATAATAGATCTCATTGAAAACTGTAACTTGAAGTGTAAATATGCTAACTTGTTATGTTATGTTATTCTACAGCTTATGTATTTTATTCGTGTAACTTTGTACTTTTGTATTTGACTTAGTGCTGTATTAGGTTTCATACTGTGCTCAACACTTAAAATAAACGATTATTATTATTATTATTGTAAAATACACTATTCCCGATTCTTCCATTATGAATGTAGATAACGGACCATACTTTTACATGTATAAATAACATGTTGAGTTTTTCTTTAAATTCGTTTTATGCACAGGAAGGCTAGCCAGGACCGGACCTACAGTTTAAAGTGGAGTCCGAACTACAATGTGTCTCCACTGGATATCGACCTCGGAACTCCTTGATTACAAGGCGACGACGTTACCACTACGCCATCGGGAAGGTTCGAGTATAAATACATGAGGCACCGAGCCACGACAGAGAACTGTAGAACCATCATAATACAAGCAACTACAACAAAACCAATAAAAATGAAGCAGTAATTTCATTAAAGATGCTGTGACACAAGCCACCTACCGCTTTCCCCCCTGTCGTGGTCCCTATAGTCGTCCGTCGTCCTGGCTGGGCTGAGGTTCGATCCTTGCTGCTGCTTCTCCTCGCTCAACTTACGTAGTTGCTTCTTGTGCTTCATCCGTCTGTTCTGGAACCACGTTTTCACCTACGGAAAGAGAAGGAAACAGACAAATATATCTTCTTTACTGAGTGAAGGTCTAAGGCACCTCGCATATGGGTTAAACCTCCCACAACATGTCTCCAACAGGTCAAAGTAAGGTAGGTTTTATGGAGATATCTGGAAAAACCATCAGCCAACGAGGAAGTGGGAAAACCCCAAGAACTACATCCACACTCATTGGAAGATATTAACGGATATCTATGCATACACTATATCGAACCTAGGGTCTCCCCGATGGCGTAGTGGTAACGTAAGCAAGGGATCCCGGCGGCTTTGAAACCTGGTGGAGGCGCATAATGCTTCGGATCCCACTGTAAACTGTAGGCCCAGTCCCAATTAACCTATCTGTACATAAAGTGGACTTAAATCTCAAACAAACTCAAATTCAAACTATTTAGAACCAACCACAAGTTTTAAAAGAATCGCGGGGAATTTTAAGTGGATTCATAACAGGACTTCAAATTTGTAAACAATCGGAGAGTTTTTTTTTTAAAAAAATTGGTCACTTTTCTGCCTCTTTTGGTTAATTGCGTCGACAATGATATGTAATGGTTTCATGAAATTGATGAAGGGACGTCAGTATCCAGATCGAGATTCGGCATTGATTTAGTTGTCTCCCAGTGCATGCGCCGTCCTCGGAATTGAAGTGCGGAAAAATGACAGAATTATTGTACGTGATGCTTCTCATGGAGGACAGGGGAGTTGGCGACATGTGGAAAGGGTGGGTTCTAGTCTTAGGCAATCTTCCTGCTCACGATGAAGCCTATAAGAAATATTTATAGTACAGCAAGAGTCGCACATGAACGCACGGAAGTTTATTGAGAGATAGTAAAGAGAATTAATGACAGATGGAAATATGTAGAGAGAAAGTGATATAAAGAAATGGAGGCATAAAAACAGACAAGGGGACGGAGAAAGACCCACGAAGGTTATATATGATGTTAAGGATAGATAGATGAAACGGAAAGAGAGATAGGAAGATATATAGAGTAAGAAATAGAGAAAGTCAGTAAGTAAGAAAGAGAGATAACGGAGGAAGATTTGGTTTGGTTTATTTTACTTCGCTTTTCTGCCACTTTTGGTTAATCGCGAAGGTGGGGATACGTTATGATATGATGAATTTGATGAATGGACACTCACAAACACCCATGCTCACAGACCGGGTTATACAATATGTATCCTTAGTATTAAAGTATATTCAAATTTAAATTGTAAAAAACGGTTGCGCTATATTTTAGTAAATTAACAGACAATCTGAACAATATTCTCTGTGGAATCTCAGGGCTTCCCCGATGCCGTAGTGGTAACTCGTCACCTTGTAATCAAGGGGTCCCGGGTTCGGATCCCAGTTTAAACTGTAGGTCCAGTCTTGATTACCCTTTCTGTCCATAAAATGGGTTGAAAACAAACTCAACAAACTAAGGAATCTCCACATGGAAAGGCAGACGAGGAAGTCGTTGGGTACAATAGCCCCAAAATAGAACAATGATTATCATGACGTGGTGCGCGATGATGATGGATATCCAACGGAACTTACCTGCGTCTCTGATAAATTAAGTGCGTTGGCCAATTCCACCCTCTCTGGCGTGGACAGGTATCGCTGCGCCTCGAACCTCTTCTCCAGCCCAGTGAGCTGCTGGTCGGAGAAAACCGTCCGCGCTTTCCTCCGTCTGCAGTGCTTCGCGTTGCCGTCACCGGTGAACAGGGTTCCGAAGGGTAAACCTGTAGAGGAGAAAGGAGAGCCTTTCAAACACTCACTGGAAACTTTCAAAACGTCTTTTACACTTTTCAGCTGCAAAAACGTGGAATTAACTCCACCTCCCTCCCCAATCTTAACAAATTTGATTAATTGATTGATTGATTTAGTTTATTTTTCTTCGCGTTTTGTGCCTCTGGCTAATTTGTGAAGATGAGGATGAGTGATGAAATGATGAAATTGATGAATGGACATTCACAAACAACCAAGCCCGACCGGGATTCGAACCCGGGACCCTTGGCGTCGCAGCGCTTAACAAATTTGAGAATGAGTTAAAGAATCTACTGTTAGATGAGCATGAAGCCGCGCTAGCTCAGTCGTTAAGGCGTCTGACTACCAAGAGAGAGACCCGGGTTTGATCCCCGGCGGGGGAGAACCGGGATTGTTTCCACCTATTCAAGCGGCTCCCACGCCCACCCAGCGTCGTATAAAGTGGGTACCTGGAGGAAACTTTGGGGGTTAAAGGCTGCCAGAGGCGTGGTGCTGATCACATCATCCCCACCTTCGGTCGTGATCAAGAAAACGTGGGGCCCTAACCCTACACCCCCTACACGCCTTCATGGCGTGGTACATAGCACAGGGTAGCACTTTTTTTTTTAGATGAGCATAATCGTTGTTCAAGATCCCACAAATAGCACGTATTACCTATTCATTGTTCTATATTATCTTACAAACCTGGCATAATTATGTACACCCAATGGCGAAAGAAACAGTAGGCGAATTGTCTACCGCCATTTTAATTTGGTCTGCATTACACAATGTTTTGACAATGAATTGTAATAAATAAGTCAATAAGCAGAGAACAATGCCTGCTTCGAACTAACATAGTTTCATTCCTTAAAGCAACACAGGATGTAGAATAAAAAAGGTAATGAAAATAGTGGTGGACAATTTGCTTACCATTATCTTTGCCGTTGACTGTACATCAATCTCAATTTCCTTGCGTCGATCTCCTCCTCAGAAATGTTTAGTATGAATATATGTGTGTATCTGTGTGTGTAAATCTGTTTTTTTCTTATTTGTGTGTCTTCTTCATCTTGTATTAATGTTTTTACTATTGTTTCTTTCAGGTTTAAAATGGCTTCTGCTGTACTGGAATTTCAATAAATAAATAAATATTATTTTCAATTTGTCTTTTCTTTGCAATCATTTTTCGTTTTTTCATACTTGGATTTTGTACACGAGTTAAATGTATAAACTGGATTAGGTGGGAGAACAGCCACAGACTGAACCTCGCCTTTAACAAATCTCGAATGAATTGAACTCAGGGGCGACACATAAGGGGGGGGGGGGGAAGATGACAGTCTAAGACTTTAAATTTCTCTTTCTATCCAACAACACTGCTAGCCTAAACTTTACAATATTCTACCATTAAAATTTAAATGTGTACCTGTAAATTTTTACTAAAACGGGACGCTACCGTTTATTATTTAAATTAGAAAATTTGATAATGCATAAACATAGATAACACTGGTAAACACACTTTATATTGCAAATGAAATTTGAGTCATTTTAGGGTAACTTTGCTGTTGTGATTTCGAATATGAAATCAGTTTTTCTACATTGGCTCTAGTAATTTAGAAATGGCTGTACCTTTCTAAACACAAAAAGGCATGAAATCTCATCACTAATAATGCTTATGATGAGAAAAACGTCGTTTCGGAGATTTCCTTGTGGGTATCGGAACAATCACGTTGAAGACCCCAGCAATAGTCTACCACACAAGCGCCAATTAGGTGCCAAAAATGGGGTGGGCTAGGACAATTTACTTCCTCCTAGTAGACAAGGCTTAGCATTAAGAGGCCATAATTCACTCCCACTACTAGCATGACCATCTGTGTTGCATGCCAAGTCCTGCGCTTCCTCAACATCTGACAATGAGAGATCAGGAAATGTGGCAAATACTGGTAGGAATATCTTCGCAATGAGGTGTAGGCCGTCGCACTAATTCCAAATCAGAATATTCCCATTTATGTTTCTTGTGAGGATTGAAGCCCTCCATATGCACAATACAGATATAAGAGACGTGATGGTGGGTCTTTGTCTTCCACACCAAAGTTCAGATTTTCCTTTCCCCATTTTTTCGATGTCATACACATTAAATACAGGTTTTGCAAACTTTATGGGGAACCCAAGACTCATCTTGGTCTCCAACCTGCATTCCAAAATATGCAAGATATGCTTCCTTTACAAAGTGAGTGATGTTTTTTCTTTGTTTATGCAGAGAATATTCACCACAAATGCAGCAGGATGCATCAGGATCACTTTCGCAGCCTGTTCGTGAAGAACACATGTTTCATTCGCCGCAACAGAATTGCGCACACTTTAGATCCAGAATTGCGCACAGATTTTGATCGAACGTTGCCACTTTGATAGCTTTAAAGTCAGTGCGCAAAACTGTTTCTTTCTTTAGACAAGAAGAGAGAGAGAGAAATTAGAAATAAAATAGTAAATCTCTTAAGGATTAAATAACAAATATAATTTGACCAATAAATGTAGCAAGTCAAGATACAATTTTCATACCAATTTACTCAAACTCAAAAGTTAGGTTAGGTTAGGTTAGGTTAATGACTGCACAACAAACACTTCTGTCAATCGAAGCTCGTGACCTTCGGTATAAATACGGAGATACACCGACCATTACATTCTAGTCCACCAATCAGGTTCATCCTCTATGCCTATCTAATGCTACCCTTCCAGCAAAAACACGTGTAAGTCCACACACACACACACAAACAAACACAACAGAAGTGAGAACGGCTTGAGAACATTTTACATCTGACAACATCGCCTCATTTCTTGTGCGCAATCCTGTACATTGTGACAGCTTGTCAACGGCTTATCAGTCGTACCACTGATAAAACCGGAAAAGTGTGCGCAATCCAGCTGTAGCCGTCTCATTCCCCGCAACAATAGAAATAAAAAGAAAACGAAACAAACAAAGAAACATTAAGATTTAATAAATATATTCTATGCAATGGATGGACTAGGGAAACTTTTTATAGTCTAATATAAAAAGCAAGTCGTATTGCATGTAATCATCTACGTCTCTTATTGAGATAAACTTAAAATCGAAGGATACCAAGTATCTCAAGAACTAGAGCCAACTTTGCAAAACTAATGTTCATTTTAGATTCAGCACAACCAAAATATCCTAAATTTGTTCAAAAATCCTTGGCAACTAAAAAAAAATATTTATTTTCTAGACATGTGTAATGATTGTAGTTGCCTACTTTTAATTGATTGAGCGGTTGATTTGGTTTATTTTGCTTCGCTTTTCTGTCACTTTTAGCAATTCGCGAAGATGAAGAAGAGTGATTTTATGTTGAAATGGATGAAAGGACACTCACAAAGAACACCTAAGCTCAGGCTGTGATTCCAACCCGGGACCTCTGGCGTCGTAGCGCGTTGTGCTAATCAGAATGGAGGATGATACACACATTTTTAAAAACTGAATAATAACAATTACATTAATTAGGATACCGATACAATTACCGTTAATACTCTAAAAACTGTTATGGATCGTCATCTCTCCACTAACCTTTTTTTTAAGGTGTACCGTAAAACATTTCGAAACATGGTTTCTAAGGTAGTAACGGCCTTTACATAGTTCACGGCAATTATACTGTAATCTCAGTGAGTCAGTGTTTAATACGGTTCACGCAACTAGAATATTCAAGCTAAAACTTGAAAATTTATTTTCTTACATGTTGCAATGCCGTAGGGCCTTTATGTAACACGTATAAATTTATGTGTGTGTCCGTGTGTTACATATTCCAAGCGGTTAGTAATGCCATGTCTACTTCTCATTATACCCACAGCACAGAGATAGAGGTGAAGACTTGTCGTCACAAAAAAGATGGCTGCATCCCATATTTGTAAATTGAAGGGCTCGGGTGAAAAACATGGTAAGTGACATTTTGGTTACCATGGTTACCATGTTTTACACCTGAGCCCTTCAATTAACAAGCAGGCTGTTAATTTTGAACGATAAGATATCGTCAATTGTACGGTAACTTTTAACAGCGTGACCCACTAATGAGAGAGTTGCCTCACCTACAGACCATCAGCCGAGCGTCAGACTGTCAATTAAAATTTCTGAGTTGAGTAAGAACGAAAATAAAATAGCAACGTATGTAATAACAAGTAACTATTTTAACTTGGGACCCGAGACTTTGTTTACAGTACGAAAAATACATGTATGGTTTCCCTTAATTGATATCAGAGTTTGAACTTTACAAGTTGCAACTCGGGCCTCAGCTCAAAAAAGCCGTCACACACAAAAATTAGTGGCTCAGAAGTAAGGTGTACATATGTGACAGCGTGGACTGAAAAGTTAAATATTAAAATATAATCAAGTATGAATAACTATTATGCACTATATAATGATTGGCCCCTGATTCCATGCTCGTAGTTCACTTGCCCATGGCGATAATATTCATGTAATAAACATGAATATGTATGTTGTTTCAATCGTTGAAATGAATGTATAAATATATTTTTCCATTCTAGAATGTTTGCAGCTTCGTGTAGCTTCGAAATTATCTCTTGTGCAAAGTTTATAGACAAGTCATTTCTCTAAAATATGAGGAAAAATTATTGTTTTAGAGTCAACCTGACAGTGTGAAAATTAAGTCACTCTTACTTTCTATGTAAAAAAAAATGCAAGTTTGAAATGTGAAACCGTTTTATTTTCCCTTAAAAACAACTTTATAATCGAATTTTGTAACTTTAACTATTGCTCTCTGCTAAGTTGCCAAGTTGTAGTGCAATTACGTGAAAAGGAAGTCTATGGTCAATCATCATGAGATGGAGAAGAGGACAAAATTCTTCAAATATAAAAGCGACCTGTGGCTTACCGGCAGCCGGAAGGAAGAACGGATGCGCTTCTGGTTTGTGAAGGTACGGGTGTGGGTGCAAGTACGCTGCTGCAACCGCGGCCGCCGCTGCTGATGTGCCTGGCAACATTGGATATCCCTCCGCCGCCGACAGCGCCGCCGCGCGGCTGAGAGCTGTACTAACGGGCATTGGAAGCTCCCGCGGTAGTTGGGACTGGAAAGAAAACATAGAATATTTAAATAAAGGTATATTATAGTGCTCTCAAAAACTGTTTCGACTGCAATTTCAGTTTCAATAATCAAACCGATTTTTCGACATATGGATGGATACTTTCTCTTTGCCTCTGTTTTTAACACAATTTTTCAGTTCCGCTTTTTCAAAATTGGTTTTTGGCTTCAGCTTTCAAAACAGCTTTTTCGATTTGTTCTTAATGCCGTTCTTTAGATTCAGTTTTCAAAATAGTTTTCCACTTTCTGAAGTCAATTTCCGGCTTTCTAAATTGACTTTCGTCATTGGTTTACAAATACATTTTTTCCATTTTCAAAACTGGTTTTCGGGTTCTATTTTCAAGATCCGATTTTTGGTCTTCTATTTAGAAAGGAAAAAGAAAACACTTTTTAATGTCAACCGACATCCTGAAGTCTCAAATAATTACGGTAATTGTAGTTGGGTCAAACGAGTGGAACATAGTGGGGATTGGTTGGTTGATTTAGTGTTTTAAGTCCACTTTATGCACAGTAAGGCTAATCGAGACTGGACCTACAGTTTAAAGTGGAATCCGAACCACTATGTGCCTCCACCGGGTATCGAACCCGGGACCCCTTGATTGCAAGGCGACGACGCTACCACTGCGCCATCGGGGAGGCAACATAGTGGGGAAAATGAGTGGGTAATGAGAGAGAGATATACTGGAGGAGAGAACAAGATAATACGGACAGAGATTATTTCATGTTGGGCTTATGCCCCCCTCGCCCCTCCAATTGAGATGCAACTGTTTAATGGATGAATTCATGACGCTTTCAAGTCATTAGGTTAATCGCGACAACGATGAAGCTGATCTAATAGAAAATAACAAAGAAAAAGCATAATGGAGCCTATCTAGGACTCGAACCCAGGACCTGATTAGCAGTTGAAGGAATGTGGTCTATCTTACCGAGTTTTGGTTTAGTCTGAAAGGGTAAAAGAAGAAGAAAGCCGCCGCAACAAGAGATGCGGTGATATTCTGTGGTCCCTCATCTCTTTAGGTTAAAAAACAAGGGGAGGGGGTTGTTTTCCTGACATTTTAGACCAGGGAGGGAGGGGGTGGAGGGTGCCGTTACTTTATTTCGAAATGTCAGCTTACGCGGTTAAAAAGAAAAGATCTCGGGGAATCGGTAAATGATATTTGGGAGTTGTGCAATGCGCACTCGCTTGGCTTTTCATTGTCCTTCATTTCCCCACTGTTGCAACAATTGAATCGCCACAGGGTGGGGGCTGGGGGGCTTTAACTCATCTAAAGAACCTGCATGAGAATTTTCAGAATCCTCCATAGAAAAACAAGAATCACCGATGACGTAAGTATTGGGGGTTCAACCCCTCCCCCCGAAAGACCTACAAAGAACTAAAATTAAATAATAAAAATGTACTTTTTTTTAACATTTGTAGTGTATTCGATGGTTAATTATTTCCTTTAAAATTATTTGAAAGCAAGGAATAATTATTGTAAGGCTTTGAAGGACAGTACCAAATAAGATTTATGCATATTACTACTTGTGATAATATATGTAAAATGTTAACTTTGCTCTTCATCAACTGGATCTTACGTTGTTTTTTATTATTCAATAATATTCATTTAACATTAATTTCCTTGCCAGGACATTTGATTCTATACAAATTTTGGCGATCTTAATTACACGTAAGCTAGGCTATGAATACGTGCTGTTATATCTCTCGTATTATGCTGTATTATTTGTAATAATACAAATACAAAATGAATTTACATATTTTAATTAATATTTAATTGAGTTATATTAATGCAAACTTTTAATTATTATTACTATATTTATTATTATTTCTGAGACACTTGGTTCGAAACCCACCCCTCCCCCAGAAATATATTTCTAGATACGTGTCTGAGAATCACATACACAGACAGAGGGGTACAGAGGGAGAGAAAAAATGTGATATAAATAAATAGAAAACACCAGGAAGAGGGAAAAATAGAGAGAGAACGTTGATAGGGAACTTCCATACTGAAGAGACACACGACAGGCGACAAGTGGAAACCAAACTTCAGAAATAAGTGGAACCTTTCGAACCGTAGCAACACGGCAAGCTGCATAAGTGGCCTGTCGGTTTTCTCAATGGTGATCATCATGTATTTCTTCGGTCTGTTATTTGCACAGGTTTCCTAAAGACTGAATGCATCCTTGTCGCTTATCGCTTGTCACATCGGGGTGAAACACTTGTCGCGTGTCGCTTTGGTCTGAAAGCTCCCATAGAGAAACTCAGGAGGGGAGAAAGAAAAAAAGAAAAAGCAAGAGAGAGAGGGAAGAATGAAAGATGGAAAGAGTAGAGAGATACAGGAAGAGAAAATTAGACAGAGAGAAACGGAGGAAGAAAAGAGCAAGAAAGAGGTCGAGATACACAGGAGACGAGAACGAAAGAGAGAGAAATGATTATATATACGAGGCGTATTCGTAAAGTAAGTACCGTTTGCAAATATCGCCGCTGTAGCACTGCAGTCGCGACCGTGTGAGTTGTCGCTGACGTCCTTCATCCGTTAGTAAGTTACAGGCACGCGTGGGAGCGGGGAGTTTTCTGAAGGTTTGAAATGTTCAAGAAAATCAATTGGCCCGCCGACTGTGAAGTCCGTTCTTTGATTCGTTTTCTCAATGCAAGAATGGTTGAATTCTTGCCTAGAGGACAGGCCATCGACAAAGATGCCTACTGTGACACATTAATCCGGCTGCGTCGTGCAATTCAAAACAAAAGACGCGGAATGCTTAGCGAAGACATTGTGTTGCTTCACGACAATGCTTGTCCGCATACGGCCCAACAAACTCAAGATTTGATCACGTCATTCGGCTGGGAACAATTTGATCATCCGGCCACAGCCCTGACTTGGTACCAAGTGACCACCATCCTTTCTTTATCTGAAGAAGAAGTGTCTTGCTGTTCAGCGTTTCGACGAGGATGACGACGTCGAAGCAGCAGTGCATGGATTGCTTTCGTCACAGGCGGGAACATTCTATGATGATGGGATACAAAAACTAGTGCCACGCTACGACAAATGCTTGAACAATAGTGGAAACTACGTAGAAAAGTAGTTTAAGGTTTGTAGAATGCAATACAAATAAAAAGGTACGAAACTATTTTACTTTATTTTTTACACCCTTTCGGTTTTTATTTTCCGAATACGCCTCGTGTATATATATATATATATATATAATGTTAGAAAGAGGTAAAGAAACATAGGAAGAGAGGGTTGGAAAGTGACAAACGAAGATAGATAGAAGGAAGAGATTGAGAAACAGATGAAGACAAAGAATAACAAAGAGAAAGAGAGAAGGATAGGAATAGATAAATACAGAAGGGAGAAAGAAAGAAAGATAGAGAGAGAGAGAGAGAGAGAGAGAGAGAGAGAGAGAGAGAGAAGGATAGACAGAGTTTGAGAAATCAAGGGCCATTTTTGCAACTTGGCGCCCCTAGGCAGAATTTTTTCCCCCATTCCTTTATTTCGAAATGAATATACTGTACCACCAACTAACTACATTAATTATAATAATAATAATAATAATAATAAATAATAGAAGTAATACATTCGTACTGATCTCGCCAAGTTCTAGTCAGGCATGAGTGTTTTCTAAGGTAGAATTTTTTTATACCAACTAATACATTTCTTGAAATGAATAAATTCATCGTTAAAAAAAATCTTTTGGAGTTAATTGCACTGATGTATTAAAACAAAAACTCGAACAAACAATCCGATCATTATTCATCCCATCGTCGCTAAAAGCTAAAAGTGGCAGAAATGCGACGTTTAATAAAGTAAATAAATAAATCAATCTACCATATTCGTACTATTAACATATCGTCACAAATAACTGCATGTAGAATAATTCACTACGGCTTGCAACATAACTTCACAAATCTCTGGCAAACTATTATTGGCCACCCAGTGACTCAACTCAATTTTTAAGATTGGACACCTGTAGTCACGAGAGTGTCTTCAGCCAACTATGCTTTGCTCACACAGATTACTACCGCCTCTACAAGTTTACAGACTATATACTCACATATACTGTGCATGTCTTGAGCAGTGGCGGCGATTAAGGGGAAGAGGAGGGCAGTTGTCTCCCCTCCATTTTGCCACATTTGCCCACGCACTCTGCTAACTTTGTCTACTAAGCAGTGATGTGCGTCTACGCGTATACAAGGATAGTCTACATTCTACACGTAGACAATTTTATACACGTAGACGACGTAATCTATGTAAACAACATGGCGAAAGGTGATAACTTAGCAAAGGGCGCCGTATAATAAAAAGAAAATTATACTGCGTATCAGTTGCTGATGTGTGAGCAGAACTTTTCATACTCTTTCTTCCAAATTTGAACAATTCTAGTGTGTTATGAAGGAAAGACCACTCTTGCCTCACGACTGCCATCTGTTGTTGTTTTTTGCATACTATTTATCTTCTTCCATAGTTGATGATAGAAGAGAAGATAAATTTTGTTGTAAACAGAATTCTTTTCAGTTCGTTAGGAACCAATATAGTTGAAAATGTCACTTTGATTTCATGAAACCCTTGAAAATTAATTTTGATGCACTTTTGATTGTCTACGTAGTCTATGTAAACTACAACCCAATGTAATCTACGCGTAGATTACGTGTAGACAACGCATGTAGACGTAAACTTATAGTCTACGGCAGGCACATCACTGCTACTAAGGGATAGTAAACTTTCCTTGCCCCCCCCCCCCCCCCCCCTAGTTTTGGAACCCAATCGCCGCAGCTGCTTGGCTGCATAACTGTAATGGCAGAAATTACTTAGAACGTACGGCACGAGATTAAATCACTGATACTGACGGAAAATACTTAACGTGAGCGAGAACAAATCATTGTTACTTCACTGGTAAGGCTAAAAGTGACTTAAGAGATGTCACTGGTATTGACATAAGTGACATAGAACATAACGGTTAAATCACCGATATTCAGAGAAATAACTTAACGAGCATGAATAAATCACAGTTAAATCACTGATATTGACAGCAAATACTAGCATGCACGAGAATAATACATCACTGTTAATGATAAAGATGACTCAGGAGTTCGATATTAAATCGTTGTTCATTTACATTACATTATATATAATACGTGTTCTATACACGTATTCTCAATATATTATGAGATGCTTCCTTCCGCACAACTTTTACTTTTCAACAACCAGTGTTTTATGGTAGGGTATTTTGAATTTCGCATTTATCCACCCTGAATTTTTTACAAATACAAGTCTGTATTACTCGTATACAGTTCAAGTGGTTCAAAGTATTTTCTTTAGTCTGTCGAAGTTGATGTTCTTTGGTTTACAATATCTTTGGTAGCAATACACGACACTACCCTAACACTTCACAGATGTTATTTACAGTATGAGAGTTAAATTATCTAGTAGATTACATAACGACCTTGTTAATCATTATTATTAAATCATTCCAAGACGGCGATATAATATAATACAGTATTTTTCAAAGAGACACCAACAAATATTGATTGATAAATGCAAAAGAATGAAATGTAAAGAAAATACGTATAATAATAATAATAATAATAATGCCTTTATTCATTGGCCAGGTTCAGCTTGTAGCCTACTGTTCTCTCTTCGAAACCTTGTCAGCATGTAGATAGGACACAAACGTCAACAATAACAGGAGTTTGTAAAATGCTCGAAATGAAATGAAGTGTTCGGTTCCGTTTTTTTTAATGCGTTTAATTGTACAATAACTTTGATCTTACTTTCCATCAAGAGTGACACTACATGGAATTTCACCGCTGATGTAAGAAATTGATTAGAAACACATGAGACTGATTCACTGATATAGTCAGAAGAATACCACGTGCGTGGATAAATCACTCTTAAATCACCGATATTGACAGAAATCACATAAGGTGCACAAGAATAAACCAATGTTAAATCACTGTGAATGAATGATATACGAGGTGACTTAGAGCGTTGAGATTAAATAGCTATTTGACAACTTGATATTGACAAAAGTGACTTAGAATGAACGAGATTAAATAACTGACATTAACAGAAACTACTAAAAGTGGCCGAGAATAAATCGCTGGCGTCCGGAAGGTGCGGGGCAAGAGAAGGAGCACGCCCCCTTTAGAAAATGAATGTCAACCTGTAATATTATACTACTACAAGTACGCGAGAATAAACACTGTTGAATCATTGATAATGATAGAAGTGACTTAGAGGCTTGAGTTTAAATCACTGTTAGATCACTGATTTTCACAAAAGTGGCATAGATTGATCAAGGTTAAATTTCTGGCGAGACAAAATCACCGATAAATCGCACAAATGACTTATAAGTAGACCTCGGATTTTTATGTAATATCAAAGTACAAAATATGTACATAAATATGTAACAATCATTGATAAAATATGTATTATCAAAATGATATGTAGCTAAATATGCAGTATCAAAGAATATGTAATATAAATAATAATCGAGTATCCAAGCAATTTGAAGAATTCTGCTAGATATTTATTTTATTTGAACATATTCAACATAATTTTAAGGACATAAGTTGTTCAAATTAACATTTGTATCAAATTTGTAAACTCAAGAAAGCACAAAAAACGTTACATATTTAAGAAACCATTTTTGTCAACCATTAATTACTTTTCACATGGCAAATTAGTGTAAAATATGTAAATATGTAAGAGAGCTCTTCGTAACTTCCGAAACAAATTGTTAGGAAAAAAGCTTCTACAGAAAGAACAATCGAATACAAATACAAAGCTACTTTTGTGCTGTTTGTAAAATTGAAAATATTGTGTAACTCGCTACGTACAGGAAAGTAGCTTTCTTGTCCACCGATGCCAAGTTTCTAGGTGCTTTGCTTAAACCTAAAAGCGAATGGAAAATATGTAACCAGAAAGGGGGGGGGGGAAGGGAGAGAAACTCCAGCATCTTTCGATAAATAATAGTTCCAAAAATATTTTATTTGGTCTTCAGCCTGTCTTTCGGCTTGCCAGTCAATTTTAGGTGACCGTAAGCACTATGCATCTCATTGATTAATATATGACATCACATGAGATACAAATTTTCTTCATCGTGTTCCAGAGATCAAAAATACCATATAGGAAGAAGGATCAAAATATGAAACAAATACCGAAATATGTTGTTTTAAGTAAAGTAAATTAGCAAAAATGTAACATATGTAATATCCTGGCAAATATGTAAACGTATGTAACATAAAAGTTTTGCGAAATCATGTCAGTTATGTAATTCGTTGACATTTTCATGTTCAAGGTATATGTAGAAAGGAGTAGGATATGTAATTACATACCAAACCGAGCTCTACTTATCAGGTACTAATTTAGATCACGGAAGGTCAGTAACAATTCAAAAGTCTTGAATTTTGTTTCCGTGACGTCAGAGATGACGTCAAGGAAAGCAGAGACTTTAAACTAAGAACTAGACAAAGGGTGATGTAACAATGAGACCGTACCTGTTGCATTGGCATCTTTGGTCTGAACAAAATATCCTCGATGAGGAAGGAGGTGTGGCTCCTGACATTCCCGACATCGAGTCCGTCCGTTCTCATCTTTTCACGATGGTGAAGAATGTCCATGATGAACGGGAAGCCCGGATAAGAAATCGTGACCAGTTGTTGTTCTCGTCAGGGGGCAGCACTAAACGTAAACATTCACCAGAGAATAACTTGACGAACTCAACTTTGTTGCCGAAATCAGAAGCACACTCGGCTGTCGTGCATCGTCGTCCGTCCGTCGGTCCGCACAGGTCAGCGAGGCGTCTCGGAGCACCGTGACCTCGGGGTGTCGGCCGGGTTCAAGGTCGCAGGAGTTTTCGGAGTTGACGATCCTCGATTTTGTCATCAGCCGAAGTCGTCGAGAGTCTGGGAACTTGCAAACCGACGAGAAAACCTCATTGGATACCGTATCGATCATTTTAGTGATACGCGGACGCGCATCGGCCAATTGAACGCGCCGCCCCGGCGTCCCATTGGTCCAGGGCCGTCGCTTGGCACGCCCCCTCTTGCATCTCCTCTCCGTGATTGTGGTCCGCATCTGTGACAGGTTGCCTGGCAACGAGTTGTAATTGAGGTGAGATGAGCGACTATCTTTCCCCACTCTTTCCTCCCGACTCTTCGCGTCTCCGTGATGTCAAAGGTGCACAAGACACGTATGGGGAGACAGCGAGTGTGTCGCATGATGAAATCGGCTTCCTCCCCCACCCCCTCCCTCTGCGGCTAGACTTAATAAATTGTGACACAGAGAGCTGGCTAGAAAACGGCGACTCAAGCGTTTAGAAACTCAGAAGACGTTTCACCCACAACGTCACCGCTTTTCTTCGTGATTACGAAATACCTGACTCGTATTCAGTTTCGGTTCGAGGAACTGATAGAGCACAAATTTAGGGATCATCACTGGATATTTATTTATTTATTTATTTAATAGAAGATTCGAAATACAGCGTTAGCCATTTTACATTGGAACGATTTTATAGAACATAAGGACAAAAAAAACAACATAATACAACAAAAATAATAACATAGAAAAATTACATGTGATTAAGAGACTTACATACTTTTAGTTACCTTCTAAAACGGTCAAAATTTTCAAAAATGTCTATTTCGCTTCCTAGATTATTATATTCTCTGGGCAGTCTATGGAACAGAGAGCGCTGGATGAGGCACAATCTCGGCTTCTGAGAAGCAAAAAGTTCAGTGCTTCATGTTGAGCGGTAAGGCACACGAAAGTGAATTTCCTGAAGAAGGCGGTCACTTCTGATGTTGCCATTCACTACTTTGTGTAGAAA
This sequence comes from Lepisma saccharinum, assembly GCF_977018435.1. Classification (NCBI taxonomy): domain Eukaryota; kingdom Metazoa; phylum Arthropoda; class Insecta; order Zygentoma; family Lepismatidae; genus Lepisma; species Lepisma saccharinum. The sequence goes on from NC_139232.1 coordinate 109,335,971, forward strand.
TATATGGTCAGCCAGTCTATGTCTCTCTTGAGGAGTTCGGATATTTAACATTTGCAGGAGGATGGACTTTTCCAAGTGTTTTGTGGACGGAATTCGGTGTCGCACAATGGCCAAGAAGAAATTTAGGACGGAATTTAGTGTATCTGAATTTGAGGGGCATGCCATAGACCAGATCGGAGAACAGTATTCAATTTTAGGTGACACAAAAGATTTATAAAAGGTGCCGAGGGCAGGCAAGTAGTATATTTCCGTGAAACGATAGAGAAGACCCAGCATATGCATTGAACCCCTTGTGACTGTAGAGATGTGCTCAGAAAAGGAAAGTTTCTCGTCAAATATGACGCCCAGGTCCTTTTGTGCGGCAACTCTTTGAACACAATTATTTTTTATGAAACATTTAGTATTAAATGTGTTTTTCTTTAAGGAGAAGGTCATCATGGTACATTTTTGAGGGTTGAGTTTTAAGTTCCATAATTCACACCACTTTACTAGAGAATCTAAATTCTTTTAGGTGCCATTTGTCGACTTATACGCAACATAAGGCGCCATTTAGCGACTAACACATAACACTTGTACTCAAAATATTAAAAAAAAATGTATCTCTAAGGTGCAAATATCAATGCAGCATACGAAATCATAATTGTCAACAATGCTGTACATTTCTGCTCTGTATAGCTCAACATTGTTGACAATTTCAGTGTGAAATGGCCATCTGTGCTGTATCTGGAATTTCCACAATAAATAAATAAACATGATATAGGATTAGTGCCACTCCTCAGGGAGTCAACGCTTTGAAAAATTTAGCTCGTCGAGTTCATTTTTACTTTTAAGTCCACTTAGTGCTAAGTGAGGCTGAATCGACAGCTTAAATGTATTGCGCTACGGGTTGACGTTGACCGTGCGGGTACTCGTTGGTTGATTAGAGATCTGGCTCCCCGAAACATCAATCTAACTATGTCCCTGAGTATAGTGTAAAATATACTATATATACGTAAATGTAATAGTAGTGGATTTTACACTATATTCCACATAATAATTAATTCTCAATTAAAGACACACAACTCACTAACTATTCTGATCTCTACGTCTGTCTGCACTCAGAGAACTAAATGCATTATATCGATTGATGCACCAGAATGCATTGATTGATGCACTAAAGTGTGTTGTATGGTTTCTTCAAAGAATCCGATTCACATTTGATGCATTTGGTTGCATTTTTGTATGTCGTGAAAGTAACACCAAAGTGCATCATCTGTTTCAAGTGAGGATTTATTTCAGTCGAGATGCACTTCAATTCATCAGTTGATGCGTTTTGATGCACCTTGATGCGTTTTGATGCACCAGAATACATCTTTTTTGATGATGCAGGAAGGCGCATCAAGGAACATCAACCGATGCATTGAAGTTCATCTCGACTGAAATAAATCCTCACTTGAATCAAATAATGCACTTCGGTGCTTCTTTCACGACATACAAAAATGCACCCAAATGCATCAAATACGAATCGGATCCTTTGAAGAAGCCATAAAATACACTTTAGTGCATCAATTGATGCATTCTGGTGCATCAATCGACATGATGCATTTAGTTTTCTGTGTGATGTCCTTGAAAACAGTTGCACTGCAGTGGTCGCGTGGATCACATGTTAATGCAGTTTGGCAACACTGTTGACCTTTGCTCGCAGTGCACCTTCCTGGAACAGTCCAGGAAATCTGTTCGTTCAGCCATTATTTGAAAAAGATCCATTTTTGACTTCTCAAATTTCTGTGGGGCAAATGGTGATCCTCGCGACAATTGACGCGAGCGTTTTCGGACACATACTACCTTACTACCTTACTACCATACTAGTCTTACCATAAATACTGTCCCAAAGTTGTAAGTAAATAGACACAAAATGGTGAGAGATATTGTAATATCAGAATAACATGAGGTGCATGGATGCATTATGAACCAAAATCACAAATAATTATTCGAAATGGCCACCTTTAGCACTGACACACTTCTGAAGTCTTCGTGGCCAATCATCAATGGAATTACGCAACACATCAAGTGGAAATTCCGCAGCTGCCTTCTGAAGAGACCGTTTTAAACTGTCAATATTAGGATGTCTCTTCTTGCAAGCCATCTCCTGAAGCTTGGACCACAATTTGTAGTCCAAAGGGTTTAAGTCTGGACTGACAGAGGGCCAATCTGACGAGGAAATGAAGTCAGGAACATTTGCCTCCAACCACTGCTGGGTGGTGCGTGCTTTGTGTGCTGGGGCTGAGTCCTGCTGGAAGCTCCAGTTCTCTCCATGGAAGATGGTGCCGGTAAGATTCTTACATAGTCTCTCAAGCACTGTCTGCTGGTACACTTTGGCTGATGTTTTTACCTCTTTTTCAGAGAAATGGAGCATGCCCTAATAGCAAATGTTCCAGACTTCATTTCCACTTCAGATTGGCTTTCTGCAAGTCCAGACCTATACCCTTTGGACTACAAATTGTGGTCCAAGCTTCAGGAGAAGGCTTGGAAGAAGAGACATCTCAATATTGAAAGTTTAAAGCGGTCGGTCTCTTCTGAAGGCAGTTGCTCATTTTCCAGTCGATGTGTTGCGTAATTCAATTGATGATTGGCCACGAAGACTTCAGAAGTGTGTCAGTGCTAAAGGTGCCCATTTCGAATAATTATTTGTGATTTTGGTTCATAATGCATCCATGCACCTCATGTTATTCTGATATTACAATATCTCTCACCATTTTGTGTCTATTTACTTACAACTTTGGGACAGTATTTATGGTAAGACTAGGTATATTAACACACTCGTAAGTATGTGTTTCTAAAATCTGTTATAAATGTATGAAGTGGGTGTATCCAGAACACCAAAATACCTGTCTGTGAATCTTGTGTGAAAACAGAATAATAAAAGTAAAATTCTCAGATATGTATTATTGTTTATTGCATTAAATTCAAATTTAAATCACTAGATTTAGAACTTCCTCCCTGTTGTAACGTGTTGAGTGGGACAACTTATATTTTTTTTGTTAAGTGAACCAGGATACTTTAAAAAGGACATTCTCGGTATAAAACCAGATACATTTGCACAAATAATGGATAAAAACTATAATACTTGATGGATTACAACAGTGTTCCGCACGACCAATTTTCTCGCACAATCATCGAAGTGCTAGTTGAACCAAAGTGATCGAACTTCACAAGAGAAATATAGCTTAAAGCTCCATCCACAATTGATTCATCCTGTTTCGCATCCATCATCCTTAATGACATCTTTGAGCATCTTCTCTGGATTTCTCGTCCCGGCAAAGAGGAAGAAATGCGTTTATGATTCCTCATTCACTCATCCCCTCCTTGGATGACAATTTTCCGAAGTTTCCTGCCATTCCTTCGGTTGATCGAAGCGCCCCCTACTCCGATGTAGTCCCCTCTTCTATGAGGAGGAAGAATTTTTAACGCAATTTTTCTCCCCCCCTTGACAAGCGACAGCTTCTCTTCTCTTGGCTTGACTGTCTTTTTTTTCTCTGCCTTTTTTGACGAAAAAGCGAAATAATGAGCGAAAGAACCTAATTAAAATTGCTTCACTAATTAAAACGAGCGGAAGAGGGTAAAGCTCACTTTTCAAGGAAAGCGCCTCCAGAACTGGTAGACGGAGAAATTAATGAATATACGCTTGAAAAGTGTGTAATAACCGGAATTCTTTTCTCAATTTTTTACCTCCTTGTTTGAAGTAACGTTACAAAAATCCCCCCCTCCCCCAATTCAATTTTCAGGAATTTTTCTTAAACTAGAAATTTGTCACAATTTATTCAAGAAGGTATCTTTTAAATACTCCCAATTAGTTTGTATTGATACAAAATTTATTTGATATATTCTTACAAAGTATACCCTGTGGGTGAGGCCTACGCTAGTTATATAGACCTAACCAATTTTTAGAAGTAAAATTTAAGAGCAATAAAAAAATCTAAGGTCCTTATTTTTCTGAGACTCACGTGCTACATTCACAATAATCAACATGATGATTAACAGTGGTGGTGATTGGGTGCCAAAACTGGGGGTTGAAGGACAGTTTACTTTCGCTTAGTAGATAAGATTTAACACAGTGCGGGGGTAAAAGTGGCAATTGCCCCCATCCACACACCCCTAATGATTTATCACGCCACTGTTGTTTAATAAACAATAGAGGTTTGCACACAGAATGCAAAATGTGTCAATTGACACAAATATATTGACCCTAAAGTGCATAAAATGCACTTCTGGCACATGAAAATATACACAGAAAGCGAATAACGTATTATGAGAGGGGTGCAGGGGACCGAACCCCCGAAACGCTTAAGGAGCCCAAAGTTAACTTTTCTTCATCTGGACCTAAAAACCTTTCTGGTATTAAAAAAATAACCAATTTTAAAATGTTTTTACAATTTCTTTGGTGGGACAGTTGATTTTATACAGATCTTAGTGAATTTAACTAGACATAATCTGAATATGGCTTTCGCCTTTTCATGTAATAATAACAACATTATTGTTAATAGACATACAAATATTATTAATCTATTAATTATAAATATTATTATTATTATTTCATGTGAAACACTTGTTCTACTGTAGATACTTGTTTCATAAAATAGTATTTTTATCGTCTGCTGTTCCATGTTATACGCTAAAATGCATCAGTGGAGAAGAGACATAATCATTTCAAAGAAACCAAAATTAACCACTCAAGAGCGTCAGTTGATGCATCAAAAATGTATTAATTTTGATTTAATGTATTTAGTGTTCTATGCGTAATATTGCGTACCACAAAACAGAAGTTATGGACATTTCGTAATCGTTATGTTTCTTTCTATTTCCGTAGTATCACTGCTGTAGCGATATATACAGGGTGTCTCAATAAGTCCCTTAACACCCCCGGTACAAGGCCACTGCAGCGCACAACGTGGAAATGGTGACGACCAATCGTTGCCAGGCCAACCACATTGACGCCACCCGCGCGGTTGGGGGCCATCTTGATGTCCGCCATCTTGAAACCAACGCCAAAATTTTAAATGGGTGAGCGTGCTGGCCATTCCACAGCCCGTCGGCGACCAATCCAGTGGTGAGGGAATTGAGGGCTGTCGAATGGCCAGCACGCTCACCTGACCTTATGACACCATTGGACTTTTACCTCTGGGGACATCTGAAAGCCATGGTGTATGCTACTAATATCAAGGATGTGGCCCATTTGCGCACACGCATAATGAGTGCCTGTGCTGCAATCTCTCCTGAGGTTCTGCAGAATGTGGTAAAGTCATGGACAGTGGCGAAGCGTGGTGTCGCTGGAAGGAAGGCACAGGCGTGCGAGTTCGTTTTGTTATGGGTGCAACTTTTTTAAAATATAAAAAATATAACCTTTAAAGTTATTTTTGAAAATGTAACAACATATTCTTGTATCTACGAGGGCCACTATTTATATTTTGAGCCTTGGCAACACTGATTGAAGTTAGGCGCGATTTGACGTTTGCACGGAATCGTCTGGCATTATTGACCATAACGTACTTCAAATGTTTTGTCAATAGCTTGATTTGTGTTGTTTATGTTGCCTTGGAGATTGCGCGACAACAATAAAATGGAATTAACTCGTGAACATTTTCGTGCGATGATTTTTTACGATTTTCGACGTGGATTATCAAGACAAGAGTGCATCGATCAACTTACCTCCACATTTGGCGATGAAGCCCCATCCTTTGCCACTGTGAAACGCTGGTATAACGAATTTAATCGTGGCCGCCATTCGCTCACCGACGAGATTCGCGAAGGTCCTCCAAAATCAGTTGTTGTTCAAGAAAACATTGATGCTGTGCAAAACCTAATACTGCAAGATCGTCATGTGACATACTGTGAGATTGAGGCAACCATAGGCATTAGTTCCACCAGCATATATAAAATATTACATGATCATTTAGCTGTGAGAAAGGTATGTTCTCGTTGGATCCCACACAATTTGACAAAAACTCAAAAAGACGCTCGCGTCAATTGGTGCAAACAAATGCTCAATAAATACAATCGTGGTGCTTCAAAAGACGTATATAAGATTGTAACAGGTGACGAATCATGGATATATGCATATGAGCCGGAACGTAAACAGCAGTCGACTGTATGGGTGTTTCAAGATGAACCCAATCCAACAAAAGTTGTTCGCGCTCGAAGCACATCGAAACAAATGGTCGCCTGTTTTTTTCGGGAAAACTGGTCATGTGGCAACTGTGCCTTTAGAGGAACGTAGAACGGTCAACTCTGAATGGTACACAACCATTTGTTTGCCAGAGGTCTTCGGTCAAATACGGAAAACAAACAAACGCCGTCGGATCATTCTTCATCAAGACAATGCCAGCTGTCACACATCTCGTCTAACAACCGACTTTATGAACAGTCAAAAAATCGAATTGATGGGTCATCCGCCGTACAGTCCTGATTTGGCACCCAATGACTTCTTCTTGTTCCCGAATGTCAAGAATAAATTGCGTGGACAACGATTTCCGTCGTCGGAAGACGCCGTTGATGCGTTCAAAAACCATATTATGGAGGTGTCTTAAGAAGATTGGAAAAACTGCTTTGACAAATGGTTCGAACGAATGCAAAAGTGTATTGACCATAAAGGAGAATACTTCGAAAAACAATAAAGCAGTTTTCAATGCCAAATTCCTGTTTTTTTTATTGTTAGGCTCAAAATATAAATAGTGACCCTCGTATCAACGTACCTGAATAGTAACTCTTGATGTGTGCCAACTCGTAAATCGTATTTCTTCATTTTGTAGATTGATGCTTTAGATGTAATTCGAGTGGCAGTCCTCATTGTTCCGATTACCCTTCTTTCTTCCTATGCCCGGTAATAATTTTTTATGCTTGTTTTCGTAGCATTTCAGAGTAATACAAGTCATTATTCCCCCTGCTCACTTCACGCTCACAACAATGAAAGCCGGCCCACGTGGCGGAGTGGTTAGCACATCGCGCTACGACGCCAGGGATCCTGCGTTCGAATTTCGGCCTGGGTATGGATGTTTCTGAGTGTCCATTCGTCAATTTCATCATATCAACACTCTTCCCCATCTTCGCAAATTAGCCAAAAGTGGCACAAAAAAGCGAAGCAAAAAAAGAACAAATCAATCAAAGAACAATAAAAATATAAATGAACAAAAATAAAAAAGACAAGATTAAAATATAACAATAAAATAACAACGCAACGGTAGTAAATCGAGAAACTAAAGAAAACGCAGAACACTGTGATAAAAACATTTTTTCCGCCCTCGGAACAAGTTGTCTTTGCCTTTCTACCTTCACCTTCCCTTCCCCCTCGTTGGACACCCCGTGCTAGACAAGAAACATATGTGAAGCCCAGTTTGTACCGTGTGTCCAGCGTTGCCAACCTCCCAATCAGGAAAAGTGTGCTGATTAAACACTTAAATTTTGCTAAATGCAACTAAATTGTGCTCGGATGACTTAGGTATTAAGTTCATTTTATGCATCTATTTTGGGGGCAGTTATGATGTGAATATGCATTGTTGATTAGTTAAACAATATTGGTAATTTCTCCCATTAAATTAATTACAATGGTTTAACCAATATAATTGGTTCAATATAAAGCTTGAAAAAAGTTTGAGAAAATTTGACGACTACAAAAGGCGGCGGCTTGTTTTATGTGTGACCATAACTTTCTAGCAATTGCCTTCAATAAAATGTTCTTCGTGAGCTAAGTAAGGAAAGATAAAGAAAAGATGCAAAGAAGACGGTAGACCAGACGTGGCTGGATCATGCTACCTTTTGTTTGAAACAAATAAGATCTGCGATTTTTTAAAAAAATATTTTTTTCAAAATATGTTTCTCTGAATTCAATGTATCTGTTTCCCAGGGGTCCATGTTTATGGATGGTGCTATATTTTACCTTATCCCAAACACAGGGTGCTAAGTGCCAACAAAGTTCAAATTGTACTACGTTTAGCACAATTATGCTAGGGTTGGCATCACTGCGTGAGGCCGGACTCACTGTGTCCATTTCGGGCGAACGCGCCCCTGATTTTATGCTTTCCCGCATGAAATACATAGAATGTTATGGGACCAGCTGAGGCCCTCGGAGAAGTGGCTCGACATGCGACGATAGAGCCTCTGGCAGGGATAGAAATTTCTGGAAATTATCGTAAGGCCTAGAATTTAGTTTTCTTGTATTAAGGCGTCGTTTAATTAAATTATAAGTAATAAAATAATCCGTAATAGCCAAATATATTAGGGTAGGCCCGGCCTCCGGGCCTCTTATGAGGCTTCGCCACTGGTCATGGAAGAGAGTTTACACGTGTGTGTTGCGCGACAGGGACGCCATATTGAGCATGTGTTATAACTTTTGTAGTACCGTTATCTCTGCAACAATTAAAGTTAGCTGCAAACAAATCTCACAGTTGGTTTCCTGGGGAATTTCTAGCCCACACTGATGTGTCGCACAACCCCCCTCCCCATTTAAAATTTTCACGTTGGTTTCAAGATGGCGGACATCAAGATGGCCGCCGACCGCGCGGGTGGCGTCAATGTGGTTCCCCCTTGACCTGGCAACGATTGGTCGTCACCATTTCCACGTTGCGCGCTGCAGTGGCCTTGAACCGGGGGTGTAAAAGGACCTTCTGAGCCACCCTGAATATTAATATTTAATTAGCAATTGTTTATCTATCAACGTGGCAAGATTCAATAATATAAAATCGCTATTGCTATCGTATTTCCCTTGTGCTTACCTGGCTGTAGTTTCTCTTACACAAGATTCTACAATGAATTAATTTTTTTAATTTTATTTCAACATAACAGAAATAAATTATAGCAAAGCATTGGCATGCAAATTGTAACCGCTGTGTTATCTTATCTCCAACACGGGTTGCTTGAATAATTGGAATCTTCGTACGATATAAAATTACAATATAAATTCATTTAGATTAAATAAGACAAACTTTTACAGACGAAACATATACTTTTGTTAAAATAATGCCGACTGGAAGTCCTTATTGATATCTGCGTCATATTCCCGGATTCGAATCCGACGTGGGTGTCCTTTCTGAATGTCGCTTCATAATTTTCACCATATCATCACTCATCCTCAGCGTTGCAATTAGTCAAAAGAGGCAGAAAAGCGCCGTGAGATGACCTAATTCTATCAATCGGAATTTCCGCTTTCAGGTTATTGTTCCTATTATTAAAATTAGTTTGTAAATATGTTAACAGATGGCAGAGCAGACAATTAAATTTAATTCCACATTATTACACATTTCACAATTCCTTAAAAATCTGATATGTATTGAACATGTGTTAACGATTTCGTTTTTCGTAGAGGCACTTATTAAAAGTTGTGATAGTAACTGCTTTCTTTATAAGCTGAATCTTATTCGCATAACTATGCACTCAATAACGTCCACACAGAGTTGAAAATAGGATATCTCGCAGACTACGCAGTGAATAAAATTGTATACGTATCGTGGACTTCTGTTCCAAATGCGCGAATACTTCGAAAAAGCCAACACAATTTGCCAATCAACAGAACTTTACTTATTAGAATGAAAATATTATTAACCAATAGAACCTTTCAAGAAATTCTTATTTGACTAGCGAATATAGTACTTGGCGAGTTTATCACTTTAGGACATTGCATTGGTAAATTTTTGGTATGTTTAATCGAATTGTGATACAGGTATTACTTGCGTTGAAATTCATTCTGCTTCGGTGTCATTTTACCTCGAATACACTACACCACGGCAGAAATCAAACAGGCAAACAAAGGGGGGAGGGGGGACAGAGCTCGAGACAAACTGCTTAATGAATGAGTCCACTTTATGCACAGGAAGGCTAATCGGGATTGCATCTACAGTTTAAAGTGGGATCCGAACCACTTTGTGACTCCACCAGCTGTCGAACCCGGGAACCCTTGAATACAAGGCGTTGATGTTACCATTACATTATCGGGGAGGCTGCCACAAACTGCTGAATACTAGGGGAAAAATCTGCTAAAGCGAATTTGAGGAATTACGCTGTGATATCATGTCAATGAAAGCTGTAGCATATCTATCAAAGATTGACGACCATGATGATTTCCATTCTACATCTTACACTTGTTGGCAAATTGTTGGAGGCCATTTATTTGTTACCCTTTTTTGTCCCTGTTAAATTCAACATTAACAAGATAGACTGGCATCTTGAAAATTATAACTTGGATAGTTTCGAAGGATCGCATCCCATTTCGCCTAATGGCTTATCAGCACCCGTCAATCAGATCTGACAGCTGTCCGCCATTTTAGGCGAAATGGGATATGCCGTTTCGCCTAAACCGTTTGGAAGAGAAATATTGCAAGTGAGGGAAATTTTGACGCTCTCTGATGTAGCGAATGCGCGGTGATGCAACGTAAACAGAAAACAATTCGGAACATGTACCGAACAGTCAAATGATCCAAATAAAAAGTCACGTGTGCCAGTCTCATGAGCCAAAAGTCAGCAACATAACAGCCAATAGCCTTAGTCGTCTGCTAAGCCCTAACCAATGTAAGGTTAGGTTATTATTAGACCCCGGAAGTTTGGCAAAATGCATTTTTTTTCCTCCTGCATTTATTGATAAAAGTTTTCTTGATATACATTTTGCATGTTGTTGCTAACGTTTTAGAAGCTTTTTCAATTTGCCTATTTTGTACTCTACTGCCTACTATTAATTTTTAAGTTGTTTTTATTTTTTTGCCGTTGTCAATGAAATTTTACAATGTTTTCAAAATACATATACTTGTTTCAAAAAAGTTATATATTAGCACCTTGTGATGTTGCCAGACCTGGAAAAATGGGTTAATCTCTTATGCACACATGAAAGTCCTCGAGGAATTGGTGGAGCTGCTGATGGAAGTACCAGGAGGAAGCAGGTTAAGAGGTTAGCTGTTGCAGAAAAGTGCAAACTTAAACTCGTAAAAATTTTAAACAATTTGTGATATTCTTAATGGTCGAAATGCTTTTTTTGACGATATGAATCCTGTTATAATAGCTAGTTTCATGTATGATCCGAACACTTCTGTCAAAGTAGAGAGATCATTTTCTGTTGTGAAAAAGTATTCTTTCTGATGGACGGCTATTTATGAATGTCGAAAACTTAAAAAAAAAAAAAAAAACTCTAGTAGTTATGTGCAATCAAGACAACAAAGGAGAGTTAAAATGTTATTTCCATGTAGATTTTAACCGTTTGAATGAAATTATTGATGTAAGCTACTTGGAATTTGCTACTTTTTCGGTTTATTGTGCTTTTTTTTTTTCCTACTTTCGGCATTATAAATTCCATTTTGACTGCCTATTTTAACCAAAATAAAAGCTTGAAGTTCCGGGCTCTGGTTAGGTATTTTTAACCTAACCTAACCTTACGCTCTAATTAAAAATGCATTAACAAAACAGAGCACGCATATCCCTGTTGAGAGACTATTAAGAAATGCGAACGGAATAACCGCGAAGGAATAAACGCGAAAGGCACAACCGCGAAATGGATTAACCCCGGAAATTTCACTTTCCCACTTGAAACCTTTCCCAGCTGTTCTGGCGACTCTTGGCTCTTATGTATCTGCAGCTTGGGAGCGAGTCATAACTCCAGCAACATCCAATCAACAAGCGATCCGCTGACGTCATCTCGACCGAGCACCAATCGTTAACACTCTTACCCACGCTGCGCACTGTTGATAGGCTCGCTAACTAAACTCACTTGAAGAGAAGGAAATATTAGTGTCAACTGTATGGCTACTCTGTATTTTAAATTCTCGGAGCGCAAAAGCAAACAAAATGATTATGTTGGAAGAATAAAGTTACGCAACAGTCACTTGGCGACTTGCTTAACAATCGCTTTCGTAACGACAGCGTTCATTGTTGTACTCAAATTTTATACAAAGGAGGTTTCCTCTTTAGCAACAAAGGGAATCGCAGCACTTGCTGTTTCGTCCAATTACTGCTATTTCGCCAAAGGACGTTGGATTCGCGTTAATGAAAAAATCCCATGTGAAAGGGACATCCTGCTGCCTAGCAACGCGGACGCAACGTAATTAAATCCGAGGGACAACAAAAGAAGGAGGGGTTTATTTTGTTCTTGGGAGAGGCTTACCTGCGACAAACTGCGTTGAGATGCTCAGTGTTTGCTGCCTGCGGCCAAATCAGCATGCCAGGTTACATGGTAATCGCTTCGGAAGGAAGCCATCTTGAAATCAATTTGGAGTTTGAGGAATCATTTCTGTCTTTCTGTTCGTGGCCGATGCCCTCTCTCATCAGTGACATGGTCCCAGCTCTGTGAGGGTTAGATGAGGGTGTGAATAAAGGGAGGTGCCCCCGCAGTAGTGTTGCTGGAAAAAAAGACAAACATGATTGGCTGATTTTCATGTTATGGGCACATCAGTACATAGGCAACATGGAGAAAAGCCCCTTGATTTTATTTTTAAAAATTGAGGACAGGCCCTTAAGACCTTAACAAGAAAATATGACTGCTAAAAACTTTCTTGCTCAATTTTGTAAATGTAATTCATTCATTACCTAACAAGAAATAAAACCAAACTCTCTCTGAGGACTAAAAATCTCTTTACCTCTTAAAAGCTGAGGCTGGAAAGGGGCAGTCAGCACACATAAAGACAAACACAGGACAACACGACTTCTAACTAACTAACTCTCTAGCCTTCTAAAACCCGAAGGTTCATGGCTGCAGCAACACAGGCCTTCCATCTGTCCCTATCTTGAGCAAGATCTATATACTCTTTTCCATCCCTACCGATTTCCTTTAGGTCCATCTCAACGTTGTCCCTCCATCTTCGTCTTGGCCTTCCTACAGGTCTCTTACCATCTGGTTTCCCAACAAGAATCCTGTAAACTCCTCTTTCCTCTCCCATTCGTGCCACATGGCCTGCCCACCTAAGTCTTCTTGATTTAATTATTCTAATAATATCTGGACATGAATACAAATTATGTAGTTCTAAATTATGTAACCTTCTCCACTCACCTGTCTCCTCATCCCTTTTAGGTCCAAATATTTTCCTAAGAATCTTATTTTCAAATACTCTCAATTTATGTTCCTCTTTTAATGTAAGGGACCAAGTTTCACACCCGTATAATACTACAGGCAAAATTACTGTTTTGTATATTTTAACTTTTAGTTTCTTAGATATTAAACGAGAAGACAAAAGTTTATGAAGAGAGAAGTAACATGCATTTCCTGAATTAAGCCTACTTTTTATTTCCTCTTTAATATAATTTTCATTTGTTAATATTACTCCTAAGTATTTGAATTTGGAAACTGGTTCAAACGAGTTGTTATCAATAATTAGATTTTGATTATTACCTAACACTTGGTTTCGGCCTGTAAGCATATATTTAGTTTTGTCTTTGTTAACTTCCAAACCTATCTCTTTAGCAGTTTTGAAAAATATTTTAGCATTATTCTTAATCGTATTTATATCATCCCCCAGTAAGTCTACATCATCTGCATATGCTAACAACTGAGTCACACCATTTAATTTTAGTCCTTCTTTAGTTTCTTTTACCTTCCGAACAGCATATTCTAAGGCAAAATTAAAGAGCAATGGAGATAATGCATCTCCTTGTTTTAACCCATCATGAATTATAAATTTGTCAGACATATTATTACCCACACGAATTTTACTTTCTGTTTCACTGGTGCATATTTTTATCATACTAACAAGCTTCTTAGGTATTCCAAACTCTACTAATATATTATATAATTTATCTCTTTGACCGAATCATATGCTTTTTTGAAATCAATGAATAGCTGATGGACATTTTGATTATATTCCCACTTTTTTTCAAGTGTCTGTCTGATGTGAAAAATTTGATCTGTAGTTGATCTGTTACGTTTAAATCCACATTGATAATCACCTATAATTTCATTAGCATATGGGGTTAGTCTTGTTAAAAGAATGTTAGACAATATTTTGTATGTTGTTGAGAGTAGAGAAATTCCACGGTAATTATTGCAGTTCATTTTATCACCTTTTTTAAACACAGGAACAATTATGGATTCTTTCCACTGTTGAGGGATTTCTTCTTTATTCCATATTAAACAAATTAATTTACGAATTTGACATATTAATGAATTTCCACCATATTTAATTAACTCAGCTGGTATTAAATCAATGCCAGGTGCTTTGTTATTCTTAAGCCTTTTAATAGCATCTTTAACTTCAGTCAAGTTAGGTTCTGGAACTAAAGGTTCTGCTGTGTGGACTTCATTTACTTCTGATTTATCTCCTACATGGACATTTAAAAGGTCATTAAAGTAGTTCTTCCATCTATTTAGAATATCGCTTGGGTCAGCTAGAAATTCACCGTCTTTATCTTTTATCAAGTTTACTTTAGGTTGCCACCCCTTTCTAAATTCATTTACACCTTTATATAAATCTCTGATATTTTTATTTTTGCTATTTGTTTCAATTTCGTTAATTTTGCTTTTTAAGTAATCTCTTTTTTTACTTCTAAACGTGCGGTTAACTTCTCGCTTTATTGTATTATAATTGTTTAGATTTGTATCATCCGAGTTATTTAACCACCTAAGTCTAGCCTGATTTCTTATTTCTATTAGATTATGACATTCATTATCGAACCATGGCTTACTTTTTCTTGGTTTATGGTATCCTATAGTTTCTTTAGCTGCTGATTCTATTGCATTACGTATGTGCTCCCAATTCTTATTTACGTCTGTTTCATTTATATTTTCATCATCATTTAAATCCTGCAAAACCTCAAATCTATTTGACAGTTTAATTTGGTAATCTTTCTTAATTCTTTCATCAGCAAACTTTCCTGTATCAAATTTTAGAACTTTTAGATTTTGTTGCTTATGATTTATCACTGAGAGTCTTTCTCTTAATTTAGCAATTACTAAATAATGGTCACTGGCACAGTCAGCACCTCTATGTGTACGAACGTCAATTATACTAGTATGCCTTCTCTTATCAATGAGAATATGGTCTATCTGATTATGAGTTTTACCATCTGGAGAAGACCAGGTATATTTATGGATATCTTTATGTTTAAAAGTGGTACTTTTCACAATTAAATTCTTTGAGGTTGCAAAAGTAATCAATCTTATACCATTATCATTACTTAATTCATGAAGACTTTCTTTACCAATCGTGGGTTTAAATGTCTCTTCTTTGCCAATCTGTGCATTACAGTCACCTAACAGAATTTTCATATCATACTGAGAAAATTTATCAAAGACCTGTTCTAACTCTGTATAAAAATCATCTTTAGTATTATCATCTTTATCTTCCGTTGGTGCATGTATGTTTATTAAAATAATTTTACACCACCTACCCTGTAAAACTGCATATGATATCCTATCATTAATAAATTCTATTGTTTTAAGAGCCGAGATAATTCTATTATTTATGAAAAAGCCTGTTCCAAAATTATGATTTTCAGTACCACCATAGAAAAAAGTATAATTTTTAGTTTTACAATTCCCTTCTCCTGGCCACCTAACTTCCTGGACAGCTACTACATCTAATTTATACTTCACTATCTCATTAACTGTACACTGAAATGCCCCAGGCCGGTAAAGGCTCAGAACATTCCAGGTGCCTAATTTAATATCCTTATTCCTAACGTAGATCTTATCCTTAGTCCAGGGACCTCCCAAAGTAGTCCCCACCCGGAGATCCGAACGGGGGACTATTTTACCTCCGGAATATTTTACCTTGGGAACATCCATGGCCTTATATTTCTGTTTCTTGACATGTCTTTTTACAGTGCAGAGTTGTCAGCTCTGCACTGTAAAAAGACATGTCAAGAAACAGAAATATAAGGCCATGGATGTTCCCAAGGTAAAATATTCCGGAGGTAAAATAGTCCACAGAGGATTATCCTGATCCTGGGTCCAGACGCCTCGTTGGCCTTTAATACTGTAGTTACCATGATGTACTACGTTCAAGTATGATGGACTTTTGGGTACCTTACCAGAAGGTCAACCCTTAAACCCTTCAAAAGACATACATTTTCGTCCCTACCCCTAACTCCCACTCAAATAAATAATAATAGCATTTGTAACAAATATACAGGGTGTCCGAATTGAAACGCCCTAATTTCAAATACTTATATTAAACCTAATATACAGACAAGAACAGTGTGGTAGGTGGTATATGGTAGCTTAGGTGTGGAAATTTTAAATAGGTAATGAATAGTAAGTATTCGTTTATTTTGTATCATTCCAGGGGGGTGAAAAGTTAAAATGACAACCAATGCTGAAAAGGCGCAAAATATGTGGTGGTACGCAGAATTGGGATCCATTATTGCAGTTCAACGACGGTTTCGTGCAGAGTATCGCAGAGGCCTTCCGGATGCCAAGAGAATCAAGGCGTGGAGAGCAGCGTTTCTAGAGACAGGATCTGTCGCTAAGAGGCATGGTGGTGGCCGATCACGAACGTCAGAGGAATACGTTCAGCGCATTGCAGATGCATTTGCCCAAAAAATCCGTCACGTGAGATTGCTTTCCAAAATTTTGTGTACGAACGGATTTCTTACAATAATGGATCCCAATTCTGCGTACCACCACATAGTTTGCGCTTTTTCAGCATTGGTTGTCATTTTCACTTTTCACCCTATTTAAAATTTCCACAGATAAACTACCATATACCACCTACCACACTGTTCTTGCCTGCATATTAGGTTTAACCCTGGAATGGTACCTATGCGTCTAAGAGACGTAGTTCAGTGGAAGAACAGCGGCCATCTTGTTTCGGGGGGGAACCTTACTCCCGCCTCCCAGGTATGCTTCAACGGAAACTCTCTTGGCAAGTCAGTGTTCCTCAGATTGCCGAGCAGTTCACGTTAAGATCAGTGTTTTGTTTTTTCCAAAGCCTAGTACGCCAGTGAGACGTATTGATACCATTTAACGTAAATTTTCCTACGCCTGTCAGGCGTATTGGTACCATTCATGTGGTAGTGTTCCTACGTTTGCCAGACGTATTAGTGCCATTCACGAGGTAGTGTTTCTACGTTTGCCAGACGTGTTGGTACCATTCATGAGGTAGTGTTCCTACGTTTGCCAGGCGTGTTGGTACCGTTGATGAGTTTATGATTACATAGGTACCTACCTTATTGTTCCAGATGTCTGGCACAAACACAAACAAAACATTCACTACTGAAGATGAGATTTTACAAGAACTGCAACTTCAGTTAGATGAATCCGATTGCAGCGAGGTTGAAGACGAAATTGAAGTGGATCAAGATGCCTTTCCTGAGGATCCTGACGATACCGACTTGGACCCAGACTATGAACCTTCGTCAGAAGAAGAAGATATCGAGGAGGCCATCATTCAATCAGCAGCACAATCATCTCGGCCTTCAGCTGTTTCTAAATCAAGTTCGTCAAGAGCTGAAGGCAAGCAAAAGTCAGGACCTGCAAAACAACCTCCAAAGTCAGGTGAAAAGAGGAAGAGGTCAGCCGAAGGAAATGATGACCATTCAACAAACAAAAGATTAAAACCTGAATGTGACGATATGTTCGGGCGTAACGGGTTTGCTTGGAAAACTGTTCCCATTTCTAACACATCTGGAAAAGCCGCAGCTAAAAACATTGTACATGTCAAACGAAAAACAAAAAACGAAGCTGTAGATGTTTCTGGTTTTGGTTTGATTTGGTTTGAGTTGGTGTTTTAAGTCCACTTTATGCACAGTAAGGCTAATCGGGACTGGACCTACAGTTTAAAGTGGGATCCGAACCACTTGTACCTCCACCGGGTATCGAACCCGGGACCCCTCGATTACAAGGCAATGACGCTACCACTGCGCCATGGGGGAGGCCCGTAGATGTTTCTGACCCTGTTGAATGTTTTAACGTCTTCTTTACTTCAACAATGTTGGACATGATCCTGCACAACACAAATGAGGAAATTGCAAGACAAAGCGAGTCTTATAAAAACAAGAATGCTTCTGCTTTGAAGGACGTTTCATTGGCTGAACTGAGAGCACTCCTCGGTGTGACAATTCTCGCAGGGGCCAAGAAAGACAACCATATGAAGTTACAAACATTACATGACACAAAGGAATGCGGCGAAAAATATCATGCATCATTTTCTGTGCAGAGACATCACTTCTTGCTCAACACTCTTCGCTTTGATTCTCGAGAAACTCGTGAGGAAAGGAAGATAACTGATAAGTTTGCACCCGTACGGGATATATGGAAAATGCTGATTGAGCAATGCATATCAAATTATGAACCAAGTGCCTACATGACAATTGATGAGCAACTAGTGCCATTCCGAGGACGAGTCGGGTTCAAAATGTACATCCCAAACAAACCAGCAAAGTATGGGATAAAAATTGTGATGCTTTGCGACCAAGGAACGAATTACATGGTAAATGCGATCCCGTACCTTGGTAAAGGAACTACACCTTCAGGCACGCCTGCAGCAGATTACTTTGTTGAAAAGCTAACAGACATCATCCAAAATTCAAGTCGTAATGTTACAATGGATAATTGGTTTTCCAGCATCCAGTTAGCTAAGAAAATGGCAGAAAGAGGCCTCACAATGATTGGGACGACGAAGAAAAATAAACCTGAGTTTCCTAAGGAGTTTGTGGACCCCAGTTATCTTTCACGACCTCCTCAGTCATCGCTCTTTCTTTTTCATGAGGATCTGACAGCAGTTTCATTTACTCCACGTGTTAACAAACTGGTCACTCTTATTTCCACAATGCATGACGACGATGCAATAAATGAAAACAGTATGAAGCCTGAGGTAATTCTGTGTTATAATCAAACAAAGGGAGCAGTTGATGCCTTTGACCAGTGTGTCACGAATACTTCTTGCATACGAAAAACAAGAAGGTGGCCAATGAACCAGTTCTACAACATGCTCAATATTGCATGCTACAACTCTTACATAATATATGTGCTCAACTTTTACAAGAAAAAGAAAAAAGATGACGACGCAAAGCCTTTGTCGAGATTTCAGTTCCTCATCAAATTGGCAAATCAACTAACGTTTCCATGGATGAAGGAACGAATGAAACAGCCACATATGCCTCACACTCTAAGAAGCAGCATACAAAATTGCCTTGGCGTTGTGGATCCACCTGTTGTGGTTCAACCTGCAGCGAAATCTGGAAAGAGGCAGTGCTGTACTTACTGCTCGTATAAAAAGAGAAGGATGAGTAAAATGATCTGCTGTAACTGCAAAAAGCCTATCTGTGGCGAGCATTCTTTCATCGTTTGCCACATTTGTAAAAAATGATAATTTAAAGACTGATTTGTTTGTAACTATTTACTGTTCTGGATGTGGAAGGAGGAGTGAACATTTTTATTCATGAAGTTTTTTCTAGTTATTGTGGCTAGTCTAAATGACTGTTTGTTAATGATAGAGAGTAAATTTTAGTTCATGTATTCTTCATTAATACTTTTACATCCATTTCCTAGTTAAAGGGATTGTCTTATACCTAAGTATAATCTTTATTTGTTTATTATTTTCTTGCTGTTCGAGTTACCTACTCGTATTTGCATATATATTATGACTCTTTCTATGCAACCTAGTTTATAAATGTTTAAAATGTATGAGTTTACGGAAAAATGTTATTTTAATTATATTCATTAACAATAAAAAGTATCTAAAATGCAGCGAGAAGAGTATGTAAAAAAATTAAATCATTTATAGAGGGTATAGTAACTTTTTTTTTATGTGTACGTCTATGGGACGTATAGGTACCATTAAACATAGATTTTTTTAGGTACTATTCCAGGGTTAATATAAGTATTTGAAATTAGGGCGTTTCAATTCGGACACCCTGTATTTCAATTAGAATTATAATGCTTAAGCTCCTTCATGAAGCCATCGGTACGATACCCTTTGTGAAGACACCCACATGTCAACATCTCTTCCACGTGGTGCCCTCTGTACGGCACTTTGCAGGCTAACGAGGCTCTGGCGCTTGAGTCTTCAGCCAGGATAATCCTCTGTGTGGCCTCATATTGTGTTGTCCCTGTATGTGTGATATTGTCCCTGCATCCCTCTCATCTTATTACCATTCAAGCTCATCTTCGCGATTAGCCAAAAGTCGTAGAAAAGCGAAGTGAAAGAAACTAAATCAATTAATCGCCCCGCAGCTTTCGGTCCATGTACGCCAGTGCAAAAGTTCGTCCGAAACGGGATCCGGTGTGGCCCGTCTATAGAGTGTCTCAACCTTAAAAGTCAGTATGGAAGTAAATGGAGTACTTCCCTCTCTCTCTCTAATACACGAGTTTTGCCAATAGCTCTGTCCTTCTCTACCTCCGCTGCGTTCCGCGATGTTACAAAATTTACAAAATGTAAAAGTCATAAATAGAGCCCGGAAGTTCAGGCATTTATTTTCGTTAAAATAGGCAGGCAAAAAGGCATTTATAATGTGGTAAATAGGCACTAAAAATGAAAAAAAGGCAAAATAAACCGAAAAAAGGCACATTTAGAAGTCGCTTACTTTTATCTATAATTTCTGGCAAAATGTTAAAAGCTAAATTGGGAAGAGCATTTCAATTTTCTCCATCTTGATTGCACATAACTACAAGGTGCTTTTTAAGTTCTCAACATTCATTGATAGTCGTCTGTCAGAGAGAATGTTTTTCATAATAGAAAATGATCTTTCTACTTCGACAGAAGTTATTGGAGCATACATATAACAAGCTAATGTAGCTGGACTCATTTTGGTAACAGCATTTTCACCTTTTAGAATATCACAAATTGTTTTCAATTGTTTCAAGTCCTCATTTGCACTCACTACCCGTTTGCACTTTTCCGCAACAGCTCACCCCTTTTCTCCTGGCAGAAGATTTTCATGGATGCTATAATTGTAATTGTCTCTGGGAATGCACCATAATGTGCAAAAGTAAACTTGAATAGCACAGGAGTTTTTTCACTTCATGAATTGAAGCCGCTTCATTTTCTGGAAGAGCATCTATCACCTCACTGATTTTTTGAAGGTTGTTAGCATAATATATAGCTGCTGATATCCAGGTTCCCTATCTCGTCAAGACTGGTTGCTGAGGTAAACTAAGCTAAATCGCAACTTCCTGAAATTTTCGGGTTCGAGAGGGAGATTTCAGAAATATTTTCTTTGTGTTCGAAATCAACCTGTCCACTTCAGCAGTCAATCATGCACAAGAAATGTTAACCGAAAGGCAATATCCTGACTCAGCATGAAATACTTTTTTCTCACACTTTTCTCCTTCAGCAATGTTGAAACATGCGTGAGTTCAATATTACTTAAATAAGGCGAAAATTATTCACATAATAAACGGAAGAAAAATAAATGCCAACAACGTTTTTTGGGAGAAAAATAATATATATACACATTTTTTTTAAAAAAATGTCAAATTTCATTGTAAAAGGCAAAAAAGGCATTATAATTAAAAATAGGCAGTGGGGTCCCAAATAGGCAAAATAGGCAAAATGAAAAGGCTTCCAAAACATTCGAAACAACATAAGAAACGTATATCCGGAAAAAATTTATCAATATATGCAGTAGATAAAAAGAGGCATTTTGCCAAACTTCCGGGCTCTAGTCATAAATTTCAAACAGTGAAGTCATTATCCTGTAGAGTTTTTTATGCTCTATTTAATGACGGCATTATATAACCTGTCATAAATTCATGTGATCTGAAATTTACATAATTATGAAATTTCACAAAACGCTTAATTTTTTTCTAGTAAATACTTCAAAAGCCATAAATATGAAACCGCTTGAACAACTGCGCCAGTTTTTTTCTATGGGATCTATGGTGTTTGTAGATATATTCTTTGCCAGAGGAATACGAGGTGGATATTTTGTATAAATCATCAGACCGTAACACAAAAAAGTTGGTTGGCGAGAAACTTTTCGGTTTGTCGCGATACACTTCCAGAAAAAGCGAGAAAAGTGTTGACAATTGTTCGAAATTATTTTTAGAATGTATTGTTACTCCACAGCACCGTTATTTATTCCGCAATCGTAGTTTGTTTATGCGGGCTGTCTCGCGTATCAAATTCATTGCGCGCCAACAATTCAGTTGCAGGCATTTGCCCCGGTTCGTAGGAAGAGCAGTGTGCTTTATTTTCCGGAAAAAATATATCTTAATGTTTGTTTTTGTATTCATTTAATTCTGTTTATGTAAAAGATACAATATTCATCGAATTGCGTGTATTACACATATAATGCAAATGTAAAATAGTAAATAGTTACGTCGAAATATAAAGATTTACATGCAAATCTTGAGGTAAGTATCGCTTTTTTTTTTTTTCAAAATGCATCAAATACATAGATTTTGAAGATTTCCTATACGATATTAAGGAAGTAAATTTGTCGCAATCATTAGCGATTAACAGCGACTGGATGCTCCTCCGTTTGTTGATCTGGCAACGACGTGCTCCAATTAACCAATACTGACTTTTAAGGTTGAGACGCTTTATAAATTGCTGCACTCTTTGACACTGGGTGTAGTGAAGGTGTGTCCCGGTGTCAGGCTGGTGCAAGGAAATTACGTTCAACCAAGTACACGAATAGCAGTGTTAAAGTTCAGAAGATTCAACAAATGCTTGTCTGCTGATATAAGCGTTCATTTGATTAGCTAGCACGCACCACGTGATCATACACCACACACAACACCGCTCCAGAACGTAGTGCAAACGGTGCAGACACCAAATACAGTCCTTGACACTTGACACCAAATCAACAAAGTAGAAGTTGCGCCATGTAACCAAATAGACACGTGAGTGCTGGGAGAGTCAAACTAGACGGGGCTAATTCGTACATTGGTTTAATGCAGTGGCACAACCACAGGGGGTGAGCAGAAGGCATTGTCCCTCAACCTTAGACGATTCTAGGGGGGGGGGGACAAACATTGAAGTTAAAAGAAGAAAGATTACCAGAATCTAAGAGTAGCAGGGCAAAAGGATATTCAAAATGGAATTAGTTTACACTAGTTATTTTTCCAGGCGGCCAATAGAAGCTTTAGGGGGGCACAGAGGGGCAGTTACCTCCCCCTCAAATTTCAAATTATATATACATTTCATAAAATTTTCTGCTTTTCTTACAGTCTTGTTAAGTTCAGAGTCGTAGCTAGGGAGCAGCGGGAGTCGGCCCTGGGAGCCAAACGATCTATGACTGACGATAGTACTACTTACTACTACTACTACTCATAATAATAATGTCATCATCATCATCATCATCATTATTATTGTTATTATTATTATTATTGGCACCTTTATCAAGGTACTTGCCCCCCCCAGACAAAAATTCGTGGTTGCGCCACTGGTATAATACCTTGTGAAATGATGATTTCGTGTATGGAAAAGCAAGTATTTTTATGTTCCTCCCTCATAAACGTATTTAAATCGAACTGTTGTACAAATAGAATTTGTAATTACATTCAGAACTCATATCTAGACATCAGACAGTTCTTTTGTGTATCCAAAGGCAGCACTAATCTCTTTCTTCCTATGCAAGGGGATAGAAAGAAATGAACATCACCCACATTGAACCCGGCCCCTTTCGTCTGCCTCCTCGAAACCTCTTGAGCGCTCCATCGACCGCTCGCAGCGCCCCCTAACAAGGTGAGGAAGGGAAATGAGGCTGCGAATGGCGCCCCCCAATGGGGGATAAAGGTTTGAAGCGACGCCTAATGAACCAAATCCTGGAGGCCAGACTCGGGCTTATCATCTTTCCATCGCCGCCGCCTGGTACCAAATAATGGCGACGTAATTGTCAATTTGCTGGGAAAACTAGCCTGACCAATCCGTGCTCTATCGACGTGATCGCTGCTAGATTGTCCCGCTATTGTGGAAGGTGTCTATAGGACTTCTGGAGGAACCAGTGTTGCCACCTAAGCTAGTCTAAATGCCACCATGTGCTTTACCCTATTCTACTCAAGAGCTTGTTGTTGCAGCGATGGAATTTTAACTCTCGCAAGTTGGAATATACAAGGCCAACCTCCGTGGAGGAGTGGTTAGCACAGAGCGCTACGACACCAGGGGATCCCGGTTCGAATCCTGGCGAGGCATGAGTGTTCTTTGTGTACGTCGTTCCACCAATTCCACTATCATTACTCTTCCTCATTTTCGAGATAAGCCAAAAGTTGCAGCAATGGATCGGATTTTTATATTTTTTATTTCATTTAGTTTATTTTACTTCGCGTTTTGTTCCTCTTGGCTAATTTGCGAAGATGGGGATGAGTGATTAAATGATGAAATTGATGAATGGACATTCACAAACAACCAAGCCCGAGCGGGATTCGAACCCGGGACTCTTGGCGTCGCACCGCGATGTGCTAACCACTTTTTTTTTTTTTTAAAGCCCCTATGCGGAAGCTTCCCCCATCACACATCATTCACTCATATCATTTCATTCATATTTCAATTTCAGGACTTTTTCAGGATAGACAATCACAAACATCCATGTCCGAACCAGGATTCGAACCCAGGACCACCGGCGTCATAGCGCGATGTGCTAACCACTCCGCCACGGGGGTCGACACCACTCGGCCACAGGGTCCGGCAGCAATGGATCGGAATACAAGGCTATTCTCCACACTTGAAGAACGAAGATAATGAAAATGATCCAGTGTTTGGAAGTAACTTGTAACGCAGTTACAAGTAACAGTTACACTCTTCTAAAATAATTCTAACCGTAACTAGTTACTTTTAAAACTAAGTATCTGTAACTGTAACAGAGGTACTTTTGCAACTGAAGTGGAATCAAATTTAGAAATTTAAATTTTGGTGTGCAAATTTTAGAAAGGAAATGTTCTTTACCTTTCCAGTTAAACTTAATCGCCGTTAACCTCAACCAATCAAGAAGCCTTAATTAACAGAAACGTTAGAATTTTCGAAGGGTGGGGGTCATTATCCAAGAGTGGAATTTATTGATGTAATGTACAAGTTATGTCTCAAGAAAGAAATGTATTTAGGGAGAAAGAAAAATCGATGACAGGGAGTGAGAAGAAAAGTCAGAGAGAGAGAGAGAGAGAGAGAGAGAGAGAGAGAGAGAGAGAGAGAGAGAGAGAGAGAGAGAGAGAGAGAGAGAGAGAGAGAAGAGAAGAGAAATAAAGAACCGAGAGACAGAGAGAAATAATAACAAAGGAGACAAGTAAAGATGCGAGACAGACACAAACACAAAAACACATACAAAAGAAATTACCAAGAAGCAAGGAAGAAACCACAATAAAAAGACTAAAAGGAAAAACAGAAATTCAAAACATAAACATAAAGGAGTAACAAATATAGGATAGAAGGGAAGTGGGCATTTTTTTATTATTGAAGGGGCCCTTCCTTGGCCCTCCCTGTGGACGCCCATGGCAGTAAGTTATTTCTTGCATTCCGTTTGAAATGTCTAAAATGCCTAATATCCCATCACTTGTGCGACAATCGTACATCATGCACTAAAATGCCGTGGATGAACGAGTTTCAAAAGCCGTACGAACAAGATTTTGATTTGAACTTCTTGAAGAGCTTCCTAAGTACTTACTCAGCATCCAAGAAGCCAATACGTTTTGCCTTAATTTGGCTTGAAGTTTCCCGGGATGGCAACACTGTCAGAACTTTACAGAATCTCAATCTTTCCGCTGCTCTCCCTACTCCGGCACTCGGGAAAGCTCCTCCCGGTCTTGCGCGCAAGTCATGTCGGGACAAATTGGATCAGTCCCGTCCTCATCCCCTCCCCTCATCCTTCCCCCCGCGCAGACTGGGAAAATATCGCGATGGGGGGAGACCGGGCACT
Source organism: Lepisma saccharinum (assembly GCF_977018435.1). Classification (NCBI taxonomy): domain Eukaryota; kingdom Metazoa; phylum Arthropoda; class Insecta; order Zygentoma; family Lepismatidae; genus Lepisma; species Lepisma saccharinum. The sequence goes on from NC_139232.1 coordinate 109,361,702, forward strand.
GACTCCGTTTTGGGCCTTGATTGAGTTTAGGAAGATATTTCTCCTACTTTTTTTTTTACCCAGAGTTCCTTCTTCTATTGCCCATATCCGGACGGTGACATCTTTCATCTGTAACCTCTGCTAGGATTATCGATATCGTCAAAGGACGACAGAACGTTGTCGTTGGGAGATCACAATGAGTGTTCTCGTGATTCTCACACAACGTTCACTCCATATACACCCCTTGCGCGATTTTGAGAAGAGCACTTCGGGTGTTTTCGCCGCACGTAACGTCGCAGTCGAACCTATGCGAACCGTTCCGATGCTTACCGAAAGTCTTTCCTTGAACTCGAGCTTCAATCTGGAAATGAATTACTTGAGTTAAATGCACGGCGACAGTGTCCGAAGAGCGAAACCAACTAGCTCGCAGGTCTACAGGTGGCAAAAGAGGCCACGCCTTAAAAATCCCGAGTATAGCCGATGTGATCTGGTTAAATATGCGGACGGTGTATAGGGTCTAGGCACTTTAGATATTCATATTTCGTAGATTCTGGCGCTCATTGTAATGAAGGGACTCCAGACCGTTAAATTGGTTCTTTAGTAACAACAACGCCTCATTTAGGATCACATTAGTCTGTTCAACTGTCGAAATCTCGGAAACTCCTAACTCTAGAAATATCAAATTTAAAGCACGTTACAACTTCAGGCTCTTATTATCAGGCAAAGGAATAATCAATAGCACCTAACAAGAAAAGAATCATGTTTAATACGGAAGGTCTTGAAAAGAATTGTCAAAAGATATGTATAGAATGTGCTGCATGTAACGTTTGACATCATAATTCTGGCACGCATGGGTGTTCTTTGTGATTGCTCCTTCATTAATTTCATCATATCATCAATCATCCTCATCGTCTCGATTAACCAAAAGTGGCAGAAAAGCGAAGTTAAATAACAAAAAATTCAAATCAAAACATTTATCTCGTGCCAATCTCCGTGACAGAGTGGTTAGCACAGCGCGCTACGACGCCACGGGTCCCGGGTTCGAATCCCGGTCTAGCACGGGTGTTCATTTCAAGTGTCCCTTCATCAATTTCATCATATCATCACTCATCTTCATCGGCGCGCGAGTAGCCAAACATTACAGTGCTCGAGGTGAGGGGATGGTAAAGCAGCATTAACCCTTTATATTACTACGTATATTCGGACTATGTTCAATCATAGCAACGAGCATTCTCCCAACTAACCCCAAGGTTCGACCAAACATATCCCCAGCTATATCATATTCCACTTCAGGAGCTGAAAGAGCGGAAAATCTAATTACTCTAAATAACAAAACTCCAATCAAATAACATTTACCTTGCCATGTCAAAATTTCAATTTCAAACATGCTGAATTCTAACAAAATATCCCAAAGATGTATAAATGTAAAAAAGCAGCACCTTTTTAGACGATTTTAAGGAATTCGTACATTTTGCAACTCGATCATATTTGAAAAAGTCTGAAAAATCTGTCCAATACAGGTTCAAATTGTTTTAAACTTCCAAAAAGCTGCATTTGTACATTTTAGTGATTTTATAAATAGAACACTTTTTGGTGTTCAAGTTTTCTAAAGCGATCAAGACAAACTTCTAGTTACGAAGTAATTCTTATTTTGTTTTGCAGTTTTGAGCATTTGAATCTGTGTCGGACGTTCTATCGCAACGCACAATAAATTACGTACACAGAAGTGAGTGCAGTTATGAAAATAATCGTTGCGAACTAGTTACGATTCAATTAATATCATGAACACAAACCAGAACGTAATGTTTGTTCACTTCTGTTCAACTCGTAAGACCATAGACATATTATGTAAGAGTAACAGTTTGCCAAATTCCTACGTTTCATCGGGTAAAGGCAACTCGTTCCGACCGGTAGATGTCAGTAGTGGCATTCCTCTGCCAACGAACTCCATTCCAGCTACGCTGTTTCAGCTTCATGAGAAATCTAGCTTTCATTAGTGACTTCTGCGAAACTTCAGTTATGCAATGCGTTGATGCGCTTATTACAGTCGCATTCCTCGTCCGTTATGAAATTTCGGCGCAATGGCTGTTGGGTAATAATCGCCCGCAAAATCGATCCATTCCCTGACTCCAGGGAGAAACTATGCAGGAACTTTTGAACGTGTGGCGAGTCTCATCGTGGCAGACAAGGTTGAATAAAGCCACGCTTACCCAGTGGCGGCTCGTGGTCTGACTTTATGGGTGTGCACTTCAGACTCGTGTCCAGAAGTGTTTTTTAACCCTTCTCAAATACTCGTATCCGCTTTTGCGTACATAATGATGCAAAATGTATTGGCAAATCAAGTTATGACAACCTTTTACTGAAAATGAGGCTATGGGAGAGTTTTATTTCATGAAAAATATCAAAAATATGAATATATATAAACTGGAAATACTTCGGTGAATTTTCCGTCGATCACGAGAAGAGCGATGTTATTGGGTATAGATAATTCAACATTCGATAACCTGACAGAACCACTATAACCATAGAAATACCGATCTGTAGGTATTAAATAAACATATACCTACAATAAACGTGTTCTTGAACAGTATTAAAGTATTTTTAAAATAAGGCTATTACTTTTCGTCATTAATATTTATTATTATTATGTATATTATTTACACAGTATTATTTTATAAATGAAACATCACGCAGCAGTACTTACTCGGATATAAACTATAAAAGTATGAAAAATATATAAAAGAATATAAACACAAACTGACATCCATTGCAGTATGTCGTTGCAAACTGCAATGGATGTCAAAGACGGAAAAGCAGCAAACATGTTAATAGCTGTAATTTTAGAGATTTATTACGTAACTGCAAATTTACGTAAGTAGGTAGGTTACTGTACACCCCCCCCCCCACACACACACACACGTATATAGGCTATAATTAAGAACAGATGAACAATCTCATTTATTACGTTTGCATTTTTGTTATTGTACGTCACCTTTCTGCTACTTTTGGTTCTCACTGCAGTCTCGATTAGACTCTGTGCAAAAACTGACCAAAAGTGCAGAATTTTAAATTCCCTTACTGCTGAAACACATTTTCTCACATTTCCGTCAAAAACATCTTGAGAATGCCAAGCTTCAGATAATTGCCAAGTGAAGGCGCTAATGTTCTAAGCAGAAAAGAGACGAGGCCAGGGTCTGTCGCGCTTTTTCATCAACTAATCGCTCGGGGATGGCTTAATTATCCCTATAGAGGGAGGGAACAATAACCCTAAACGATAACCCTGGCAATCAGCCTACGGAGTTGACATTTCGCTCTTCTTTCAGCCCAACTGCTCCTTCTCAAGTTTCGGTCCCAGGACGAGCGTCGGGGGGGAGTGGAAGCGGAGATTTCCGTGCAGGGAAAGCTAATCCTCCAGCATTTCAGCGCCCGCCTCCCACCAGCTTAAAAATCGGGATCCCCCCAAAATGTCAGGCATTGTGAATCAGGCCAATATTTTTCCTTCGTTGTCTTGAGATGTGGCATTTTAGTGGCATTTCCCATGGCCCCATGCTTCGGGAGAGACGGCCACTTAACGCGTTCGGAGCTTACCCCCAAAGTATCTTGTTCTCCAGCGATTCTCCTCCTAACTACCGTTTTTGTAATCTGCAGTGTTGCCAACGCCGAATTTAAATATTTCCCCAGTATGTAAGCCATGAATTTATTAGTGACTTCTTCTGACCGTCAGTTTTACTAATCGCGGCAAAGCAACAAGGAAATATAACAAAACGTTTTACCTAGACATTTGCAACGAAACAATTCGCATACAGTGCCTTTCCGATAGCGATGTGATCAACGTTATCATCTCGGCCTATTTAAACTGTACGTCCAGTTGTGATTGTATGGCTAGGATTTTTATGACTTAGCATATATATTTTTTTTTTGTAAGGGTGATGTGTTCCCTAAATATATAGAAATTCATATTGTGAAGAAACTAATTGAATTAAGGTGCTTTTTAAGGTCATATTTTGGCATATTTGGACATTTCTGCGTGATAGAGCATATTTTGATGGATTTTCGGTCATATTCAGCATATTTTTGCATTTTCAAGAAATATACAATCATTTACGAAGTGGATTCGTTCTTACTCCCATGTTTACTCGAGAGTTTTTTTTGTTTTTTTTTTTGACTGAAGCAAAATCTTTTCCATTTTTATTTGAAAATTTAGAGAAAGTATTCATTGTGTATTACAACTCAGGGCCCATAAAGTGAACTAAAAATAGTACATATGTGAAAATATCTCAGCTTTTAGATATTGATGTTTGAGACAGCCAAGTTATAAGGGCATATTTTTCAAATTATAGTGCATATTTTGTAAAATTTTAGGTCATTTTATTTTGCTTATTTTGGTGATTTTTAGGTCATAAAAATCCTAGCCGTAGTGATTAGGCTTCGTGTCTCTGAGTGCTTAGTTCAACGTGCTACGACCAGTGATGTGCGTCTACGCGTAAACAACGATAGTCTACATTCTACGCGTAGACTATTTTATACACGTAGATTACGTAATCTATGTAAACAACATTGTGAAAGGTGATAACTTAGCAAAGGGCGCCGTGGAATTAAAATAAAATTATACTGCGTATCAGTTGCTGATTGTGAAGGGAACTTTTCATACTCTTTCTTCCAAATTCGAATAATTTGTCACCCAGGAAGAAACCTAATAGAAATTTCTAGTGTTTTTTTGGGGGGAAAAGACCACTCTTGCCTCACGACTGCCATCTGTTGTCATTTTTGCATACTATTTATCTTTTTCCATAGTTGATGATAGAAGAGAAGAGAAATTTTGTTGTAAGTAGGATTCTTTTAATTTCGTTAGGAACCAATATAGTTGAAAATGTCACTTTCCTTTCATGAAACCTTTGAAAATTATTTTTATGTACTTTAGATTGTCTACGTAATATGTGTAAACTACAACCCAATGTAATCTACGCGTAGATTACGTGTAGACAACGCATGTAGACGTAAACGTATAGTCTACGGCACATCACTGGCTACGACACAAGTGGTCCAGGTTTCGAATGCCGGACTATGTATGGATGTTTTCTGTGAGTGCCCCTTCATCAATTTCATCATGTCAACACTCATTCTCGTCGCAGCAATTAGCCAAACGTGGCAAAAAAAAGGAAGAAAAATAAACTGTAATTCAATCAATCAAGTCTTCGTGTCTGTGCCCATAAATTGAACTTAAAGAAACAAAAACCTAATACATGTGCAGACAAATATAGGCATGGAGATATGAAGGGGTAGGAGTAAGCCTAGCGCGATTTTCCTGAAGCCGGGTCACGTGACAAAACCGGAGAAGTGAGACCAAAACATTCGAAGACGCCGTAAGAAAGCATGGAATTTTGTCTACTTTTGAATAAGATTTAGGAAGCAATGGTGCCTGCTCAACACACGGCTGTACCGTCGCGCTTAACCTAAAGAGGCGGAAGTGATCCGTAAAAATAAGAAAAACGAGAAATCTGAAGATTTGATAACTGAACTTGCAACACTGCTGCAAGAACAATCTGTCAAAGATACCAGCACGTGCTTCCGCCAACATGGCTCTGGTTCGGAGGGCTATTATGCCTGGCTAATTACGCGGGGCTTAAAGCATCAATCAGTCAAACTTCACAGTCGGCTGCTCATCCGATAAGTCATGGGCGAGAGAGGGGGGGAGGGTGGGGGCTGTCGACGCCTCTGGCTTGTTGGTGAGGAGGCGCCAATTATGTTCAGCAACAAATTGACTTAATCAGTGCGCCAGCGGTGGGTGCTTAGAGTATTAATCGTTGAGAGTGGATGTTTCATTTGTTCAAAAAAAGAAACACTGTGTGGAAATGTGCACAACAGATTAGAGCCTGTAAGATCCGAATAATATTGTTTCCGACCATAGATTTTTTTTCCGGATTTTAGAAATCCTATGTTCGTTTCGCGATATAAATTTGTATCCATTTTCTTAATTATCACGATATCCCTCATCCGATTTGCCCTGGTATACTTATAACTAAGTTATGTATATATTCGTCGCTTGAATTATCCTAATATCCGTCTCCAAATGACGGTTACCATTTATCCGAGCATTCACTTTCCGAATTATCCAAGTTATCCGATTTCCTAATTATCGTGACATCCGTCATCTTAAATTTATCTCTCTAGCCAGGGGTCCCGGGTTCGAATCCTGGCCTCGGCATGGATGTTTGTGAGTGTTCATTCATCAATTTCATCATATCATCACTCATACCCATCTTCGCAAATTAGATAAAAGTGGCACAAAAAGCGAAGTAAAATAAATCAAATCAATTAATCATCTTTCCATCCCTGTTGCTTTAGTAGAATAACCACACCACGCATGTTCTTACGGGACGACCTGTTTTCCACAATCTGTTTTTATGTTTTTAAAATTCTTATTTTTTTCTTTTTCTGCCAATTTTGGCTAATTGTGATGAAGAGGATGAATAATGGTGAAGGGACACTCACGAAGGAAGGTCGGGTCTCAAACCCGCGACCTTCAGCAGCGAGATTGTGGGCCATCCATTGCGATTCTTAAATCTGAAAAAATACCAATTTCCAGGTCGGCACAACCAGTGTGTGCCTTCTATAATGTGCTGTTGAGAGAGCCAGGTAGCAAAACAGAGCGATAGGAAAATACTAGCATTTTGTGCAAGATTACAATTAGGGCTAGGAAGTTGATGAAAAATCAGTTAGAACCAGAAAACGTGATTTTTATTTTGCATTTTTCGACTTTTTTTGTTTTAGGCCATTTTTCAGTTTCTTTTGAGTTTTTATTGCATTTTTTCATTTTTTAAAGTTTATTTTCCATCCTTCCCAGTTGTTTCATGAATTTTAAATGCATTTGCTAGGATGAAATGCAGTAAAAGTATGAAGTAGACATAGAGTGGGATGAGGCTAAGCAGATAGGAAGGGAGAAGAGAATACTAAGCTCCGTGACAGGTTAAGTTTGAAGCAACTTCTCGCATATATAGAACCAAACCTGCGCGCAGAATATAGTTCCGCTGCAATACTGCATATTTTCTCATTGTCTGCGACATAAACAGCTCGGTGGTTGAGGCGAGACTGCCACGGAAGATTCTGAGTGCCGTTCTCGTGGGAATTAATGCATAAAATCTGCTGCAAACTAAACCTGCCGCTGGGCTTAGTGAGAAAATGGAAGGAGTCCAAGCAAATAGAGAAGAAAGGTGAAGAAGACACAATGAACTGGAATGGGGGACTGAAGTTAAACAAAGATTGGAAGAAGGTGTTAGAAAGAGTGGAAAGGACAAGAGAGAAAGAGGAGAGAAGAAGGAAGAAGAATGAAGGAAATAGAGCGTGAGATAAAGAGTCCAACCACACTCTCTTTCAGGTGAAAGTACAGTTGAAAAGGGAAAGCCACCTGCTAGATTGTTCCAGAACTACTTTCTAATAGTCTGGAGGGGAGTAATTTTTGTGTATATATATCGTCCTGTTTTGTAACTTGTTACATTTGTACTTGGTACAGAGTCTGAAGAAGACCTTGCTAGAAGGTTGAAACGTTACGTTTAGTTTATGTTTTATAATAAAATAAATTTCTGCCTTGGTCAGCATATTAAGTTTTTCATATCATGGAAACACGGCTTAATGGTGTTATAATGAAGTAGAAAACTACATTAGAACATAATTGCTTTTTTCCCTTTGCTATTTTATCAAATTATTCAACTAGTCTCTTGTAATTTATGAAAAATCAAGCTTTATTTTATTTGCGTATATTATCTTAAGGTCATTTTTTTGAAAGTTTTATGTCAGTTTATGGGTCATTTTTTGAGGATTTTTAAGTCAGCAATTTCCGAATTAAAAACATTAAAGCTATATTTTAATACAAACTTATAAAATAGTCAGCCATGGAAAAATTCGCATCCTATAGTCGTTGCAACGTAACAAGCACGTGATCAGAACTCATCAATTGACTTGCGAATCTCACCCTCTATTATGCTCGCTAAAAGATCTATTGTAAATGTTACAACTGCTGAAGATGAAGAACTGAAAGGAAATTCAACCAACCACCTTTCCCCCGGCTTCCCTAACTCCTTCATGTCTTCCACTCATTGTTCCCTCTGGATCACATAATAGAGCACAGACAATGGCAGTCAGTTCGTTTGAAAGATCCTGTGAACAACAAAGACACACTTTGGAGAACAAGAGCTGCTCGCGCCAGAGTTAAGAAGCAATTGGATTCTTTCTGCCCATTCAAACTGTGAAGAGTCTTGGTTCTGAAGAGAGTTACCTGATCTTGCAGCTGGTGGTCGATCAGCGATATGAGTACGGGGCCGTCAATGTGTCAGAATACTTGATGTAGAGAACTTTGAATAGATAAGGGTATTGTAGATGCATTTCAAGGCCTCATATTCTTGATTACTTCGAGTAAATTTCTTAAAAGTCACCTTAGAAATACCAGAGTTCGGGTCCCAGCCTGCTCGCGTGTTAATTATGAGTGTCCTTTCATCAATGGATGATATTCAGCTTGACGTCATCTCGCAGTGCACTTTGGGAAGAAGCACAAAGTTGTTACGTACCCAATTCGCGATTAAAATTACCACCTGAGCGCTAGTGTCGCTTCCAATATGGCCGCTCTAAGTAGGATACATCTTTGTTTACATTCAGCAGTAGTACAAAAGAGCAGCGTGTTGTCATGACTGGTATGGTAGAAAACGTTTAAATTACGCATTATTTTTAAATACTGCGAATGCGATGTGAATTCCAGGTACTCTAACAAACGTGAAGCTGTACTGAGAACGAAGCATTTAATTATGATAGGCAAAAATAACACGGAAAATGCAGACGAAACTATGTATACGCACTGGTTGTCCAAAGCAGTGCTGTATCATCTGCACGTCATGTAACTGGGGTTCTCGGAAATTATTTGAAAATAAAGGAATTGAAATTGACCTGTACTTGAAAAGCTGGGACAGGAGAAAATTGCGAACATATCGTTGCAGTTCTTTCTCGAAAGAGAAAGGCTGGTTTAATAATAATATTCACGATTTCATGATCAGGCTATACTCACTGAAAAAGGACATCGTACTGAATGAAACAGTAACATTAGCATGTCCACTTTTTTTCTGGTTACATTTGACATTAATTCATTAAACTATTTTCATCTTCCCTCTTAATCGACTTGCACCTGTTCCAAATTTCACACATACGTAACACCGGTAATACATGGACGCATTGGGTAAGACGCTTCATGATTTTTCGAAAAAAGAAACTTTATTTATAAAGTACAATTTAAAACTTTACTTTCATGGAAATATATATTTATCTCTCGAAAAATAAAGTAAGCAGACTCGTGCATTCTTCGTAATTTCCTTGCCGAATTACAGTGTTATATCCCCCATACCAATCTTCTGTCAATTACGTTTTCCCTGATTTATTAACAAATTTCATTTTGTTGATTCCACGGGGTGGAAACACATGAAAACTTTTAATTTGTTCTGACCCATAAAACTATTTAGAGCAAAAAAAAACAAAAAACCTGAACAGTAGACCTTACTCTCTCGCATATTCACCATGCTTAAACGACTTCAACACAACTTATCCTACTTAGAGTACTTCCTGAAAATCCCAGCAGATGGCATATCGGTTAATTTTAATCGCGAATAGGCCTAGCCTAAATGGACGTTAACCAGAGATGGCAGCACAAGACGTGCAAAAAGACAAGATCGCTGTATTATAAATAAAGGATAGTGTAAATAGACGTCAAAGTAAATTACAAAGATATACAATAATAGAATAGAGTGCAAGATAAAAAAAAATAAAGATGACAAATTAATAAAAATACTTGTGAAATGAACAATGTACTCATATGCAAATATATTCGAAATCTAAAGAAATGAAAGGACCGATATAAATTTGGGTCTGCGAACAGATTCCTATATCTGTGAGCTTATTACGGTCCCCTTTGTGAAAATTTTGACAGCACTTTTTTGGTTGCACGTTTTCAACCGTTGCACCGAGTCTACTCTTTCGGTCGCTGTTAGTAGTGGCGGCGCTTTCTAAACAACGTCCCAAGATGAGTTACTAGATTGGACTGACTTGATATTAGTTATTGAAAGAATAAAAGGCACAACTTTCCTGGACTTAGTGGAAAGTCGACACGTATAGGATAATTAGTAAAGCGAAGATTCGTGATATAAGAAGATGTCCAAGCACAGATCCAGAAGGAAGTCCAATTCCGAGTCCAGAAGGAAGTCCAAGCCCAGATCCATGAGGAAGTCCACGTACAGATCCAGAAGAAAGTCCAAGGCCAGAAGGAAGCCTACATAAGTGTATACCGTAAGAGGAGAATAAGCGATCAATTGTGAAGTAACGACAAACTAATAAGAACTGGAATTTGAATCAAGAATAGAGCAATTGAAATTTATGTAAAAGTCCAATTACTTCTATATGAATATATTCTCATGTACTCTCAACTATAATCTTCATGTAAAAAAAGAAAGATATAATACAATTTACTAACTGTCTCCATTGGAAGGCTCACTGTCTGGTTTACTTTCTAAAAAGAACCTAACCCTGTAGATATTAGCCGTGATATAAAGATTTAGCACCCTAAGGCGGTAGCAAAGTCCGGCAACAGATTCGCACGTGTTAGGGAAGCGTATGAGAAGCTTTCTTACAACGATAAATTTGCAATATATTATACGTACACGTTCCTCATATGATCATGATAATTAATCATACCTTGATCACTTCGGCAAAGACCATACGAACAATGCTTACCTGGCATGTTTTCAACGCAGGATACGAGGATCCGTTTGACCGAAATATGGCGGTGGGAGTGATTTCGTTCAATGATTCGTGGGGGAAGGTGTTTGCTGAATATCGTCAATTTCATCTAATCATCACTCATCCTCATCCTCGAAATTAGGCAAGAAAACGATGCTAAATAACAAAAAATACGAAATAATTTTGTAGCTCATTTTCTTAATTTCGCGTCCCCCACCCCCTCCTTGGGACAAATTTTTATTATCTTCCTATTTAATATTTACGCGCAAACATCATACACGTAATATGTATATGCATTATTGTTGTTTACATAAATATGTATTTTCACTTTTTCTTTGCGTATTTCACGCCAGGGGTTCCGGGTGCGAATCCCGGCTTGGGCATGAGTGTTTTTCTGAGTGTTCCTTTATCAAAAAATAAAACAAAACCAAATTAAATCACGTATTTCACAATCAGATGATAAGGCATAAAAAAGATATGCCTTCGCCCTTTACAACCGTATATTGCACTTTCTTAAATATGCTAACAGGACATCTGAATATGAATTTCATGAGAAACTATCAAATTTACAGGAAATTATACATTTTTCTTATTGTAGAGCTTTATGTAAAATATTTCTGTCCCTGTTATACTGTGGGCATTTTAACATTATATGATTTCAGTCACCAATTCCCAAACCACATTCATTCGCATCTATTGTTATTCATATAATTCATTTCTTTTTGTAAATGTTCTTTTATAAATACATTCCCATATCTCAGTCTGATCATATTTCTTTCAACTTGCAACTACTGACTACACAGACATCTAACAAGAGATAAACCCTCTGTAGCAGTCCTTAAATTGTATTTTAATTTTAGCATTGCTTCTTGTTTAGAAAACAAAACAGTGCATGTAGAAAACTAAATATAAAATCCTTCATAATCTGGTAGACCTTAGAAAAACAAAGGACTGGCAAATATTCCCAATCAGCTCTTTCGATGACATGGTTTAATTTAATAATGGCATCCGCTTTTTTCCGAACGCTTTTGAAAAGAAGAGCTTAAAACACTGTTTCATGTAATTAGGATCTAAATTAGCGTGTATTAAAGATGCAGCGTTTGTTGTTTTCCACTGATATGGGTTGGCATGCGTAAGCAAAGGTTAAAACACGAATATAAAAATTACCTTACACAAATATGCCGTATGATGTTCAGTCCAGATTTTAATTAGATTTGTATAAAGCAGGGAAGTCCTTTTTTAATAGTTTTTGACCACGAAAAAAAAACGAAGCAGCTGGTACACACTTAAGCAACTTTAATGAACGCTAAATGCACAGACGGAACCAATAAACGAAGTTTTTTTGAGATAGTGGATTCGGTTTTTGAAGCGAGGCATAAACAAGCACAGTTGCCAGGCAACGGCGAGCATCAATGTCCAGCTAGTAACCCGATTTCCCACCAGATGGATCCCTAATTCGATCCTTTGTCGACGGAAAAAGCAATCGGCTGAGGGTGGCAGGCACATATCTCCAGCAATTATCGGTCACTTATTGGATTGGAGTTTCGTAATATGAACGGACGTCCCCGCAACCGGCGAGGACAATATTGGACAAATTTGCTCAAATTGCCGGTTGGCGGCGCCACCAGACGTCTCTTCGACATTCTTTTTTTATATATATACGCACGCTCGCTGTTGTCACGGCCTCTTCCGTACATTTTGGCCCTCTTCTTCTTGCATTGTGCGAGGGAAAATCACATTTCTGATATGCGAAAGGCTTAACGCACTGTTTTCTGCATGTCGCGCGATCGGCGTAGCTCGGTTGAAGGGATCAGTGATTGAATCATGTGGGGGCTCGATCCACTCACTTATTCCCGTTCCGGGGGCCCTCCCACAAAGCTTTCAGGTAATGGCTTCTCTGAAAAACTCGTTCCACCATTCGGGTAAAAGCTTTCTCCTTCCCTCACTCCACTTTTGCCCTGTTCTCCACCAACAGCCATGCTTTGCAAGTAAGGAATTGCGATGATATGACAATTCATTGACAAATTAACGAAGACAATGCACTTTGCACGCTTGAAATGAGGCAAATATGAGACACTTGACTTCAATGTGTTTTGCAACTAACTGAGCCCTTGTGTTGTACTACATGTATAACATATGAACTCAAGGCTTGAAAACAATAATGTCTAAGTTTCTTTAAAATTGAGGCGCTCAGAATAATAACGACAGATCCCAACCGACCTCGAATTTTGAGATATAAGTATGACGGTATATTGCTGCCACCTACCTTTCATATGCTGAAGTATCAAAAGAATTGGGATATGCCAAAACTCTCATATTCCACCTTTAAAATTCGTCCGTAAGGAAAATGAAAATATTATCACTGAAACAATGACATATCCCAACTGTGTGTGCTTTTGTTTAATGAGAAGGACACATTGTTTTTAGAGTTTTATGTCCTTGGTGATTATAATAAGCGGAATGACTATTTGTTTAATGTAATCGAGTAAAATGAACCTCGAAAGGCATACAAAGTGGACAGAATAATCAGAGATGAAAGTAGGTGCAAGTTTACCTATAAGTATCATGTTATGGTGAAGTGAAATTCCAGCTTCCTCCGAATAAAGACAATCCTGCGTACGGTAGGGACATGAGGTGAATGGTGTTCGGTTGGGTTGTTTCTTGTACATAAGTTTTACCACATTTTTTCACTTGTGTATATTTTTTCCTAGTAAATAGCACAGAATCTGTGAAACTATTAACCACAATGGTTCAAGAATTTGCAGATAAACTTGAAAAACCATATTTAAAAGCAACCTAAAAAAAAATACGTCATAATGTTAAATGAAATGAAACAGATAATGTCATTTTTCTCAAAATGAACTTTGGTTGGGATCTGCCGTTATTATTCTGAGCGCCTCAGTTATAATTTAGAATGAATATTCGTTCTAAATTGAACGAAATAAATTAAAACTATTGACGAATTTATAAAGTCTCAAGTTTACTTACAGTTAGAAAGGAGGCTTGAAACAATGTTGCCAACTCATTATGTAATATTGTGCTCGATAACAATTTCAAGCAGCAAACAAACATTAGTTCTTTCCCAACCATACCACGTACCGCCGATCTCCGTGGTTAACACAGCTGGCAACGATGCCAAGGGTCCTGAGTTGGAATTCGAACCTCGTCATGGGTGTTCTTTGTGAGCACCCCTTCATCAATTTCATTATATCATCAATCATCCTATCTTTGCGATTGATTAGCCAAAACTGACAGAAAAGCGAAACTATATAACCAAATCAATCAATCAGCCTGGTACTTTCATATCTCAATAATTTAATTACACTGGTTTAATACTTACACATTCCATTATTCTTCACATTGTTTGTAAAAATCCACTCATAAAATCCATTAGATGTATTTCAGAACAAATCGAAACTTTTTGTCTATGTGCGTCCTAATCTGTGTACGTATGTATACAAAATTATTCAATTATTTTGCCCTTGCACCTCATAAACTTACTGTGTCAAATGCATTTAGATCCACCTGGTGGAAGGCTGCACATACATGGTCACGTAATGTAAATAAATAGCCACACTTACAACTGTAAGGAAGGTAAGGAATGGATCTGCATAATAGTTAATAAACTTTTGAAATAATAATAAACTTTAATAACTTTTGTACCGTTTCAGAGAAGCGTGAACATTACATCCCCGTTGTTCAGTTCCTGCTGCGCATTTCGCTGTTCATTTGTCACTGGTTCCTGTCCCGACGAGGTCCACTCCCAAATTCTCGGCACCTGCCAACTGTAGTACTCCCTGTACGGTGACGTCGAGCGGAAAGTGAAGAAGAGAATGAGCCCAGCCGCTGTCGGAACCACAAGGAACACCACGAACATGACGGCCGCTTGCTTGGATTTCATGTGATCCTCGCCAGGTGGTGCTGGGATCATCACAACGCACTGACGCTCCTTTTCGCAAGGAGAATGGTCTGTTGGCTTCGACGATTCGAAACTGCCGGACGAATTTGTTTTTCTCGTGACGTCACGGGAAATCATCACGTGTCTCTTAGTCCTGTTGGATTCCGCACATCTGTAAAGAAGTGGATTACTTGAGTTTGAGTTTGTTTTTAAGTCCACTTTATGCACAGAAAGTCTAATCTGGATTGGACCTACAGTTTTCAAGTGGGATCCGTGTATCCACTGGGTGTCCAACCCGATACTCCTTGATTACAAGGCGACGACGTAAGCATTACTTGTTTGAAATCTTAGAGATTACTATCCGTACTGTACTCCCGTTGGGTCGAATTTGCACAGACGTGATAGTTTATAGTCACACTCGATTCGGTTTTGGGCCGAACTTTTACGCTGCCGTATTGTGAGGAGTTTGACTGATATATGTTCTGACGATGTCGTGGTCACATCGAATGAGGAAATGAGTTTGATGTAGAGGACCATACGTCCTGTTTTGATCGGGACAGTCCCGTTTTGAAGATGTGTCCCGGATCGTCCCGTCCATATTTTAAAAATCCTCAACATGTCCCGTTTTATGAAAATCTAGAAGTTAGATCGAAAATTAATCTAAATTTGAGATATTTCATGATCAAAGAAAGTCGATGGAATTTTTTAACTAGTGTCATGGAAACACTGTTTCAAGTTATTCATAGAAATTTGTTATTTGTTTATATTTAGCGTTGCTTTTCTGCCACGTTTTGCTAATTGCACATACCATAACAATCCAAATGTTACAATTTCGTTGTGTAGATTCGATCAGGCAGCACTGTTTAAGTAATGCAGTGGGAATCGTGTTACGCCTGCTTAGTCCTTCCACTCCCGTTGAGCGTGTTTGCTCAATCCTGAACAATACGTGGACAGATGAAAAATCTTGCTTACGTTTCAACAATGAAGTCTATGTTGTTGATGAGTTTACTGTACCGAGAGTTGGGGGGGGGGGGGAGATTATGAACAGTTTGCCGATTTTTCAGGACTGGGATAAACTAACTTCCTTGAGACGTTCCTAGTTTGATGTGCAGAATGCACGGCCGACGATACGTTACATTGGAACAAACGTTGCTGAAAACGAACGCGTTAACGAGATTTTGAAAGATTTTTAATATCTTGGCGTATTTTTAATAACAATTCTCCTGTCATTTTAGGCCACATTTTCGTGATCGTTCTTGATTCAATAACCTAATGGTTTGAATTGACCTTTTGTGTGTTTTGTTTCTTTGTCCACTTTATGCACACGTGAACCAATCGGAACTGGACCTACAGTTTAAAGTGGGATCCGAATCACTGTGCAATGTAGTTCCATCGGGTATCGAAGCCGGGACCTCTTGATTACAAGGCGACGACAATAACCTAATTGTTGACGTTCGTTGATTCATTTGATTTGATTTATGTTATTGAGCATCGCTTTTATGTCACTTTTGGCTAATCTCGACGATAAGGATGAGTTATGGACAGTGGCGGCGATTAGGGGGGGCGAGGGGGCAGTTGTCCCCTAATTTTCGCCACTTTTGCCCTGCACTATGCTAAACCTTATCTACAAAAGGGAAATGTACTGTCTTTGCCCCCCCCCACAGTTTTCGTACCTTGCCCCCCCCCCCCCCCGGTTTTGGAACCCAATTGCCGCCACTGGTTATGGAGTGATGAAATTGATGATGGGACACTCACAAAGAACACACATGTCCAGGCCAGGATTCGAAACCGGGACCCCTGCAGGCCCGTAGCTAGAATTGATCTCCAGGGGTGGCTCACGGGTTATCAGGGGGGGGGGGGGCTTTGTAAACCAAGTCCATGTTTCAAAAAATTAACATCTATTCAATGAAGGTAAATTATGTGTGTGTGGAAGGGTCATTAAGTTACATAAAATGTATAAATATCATACAAATACTACATGTTTGTACATCTTGCAGCAGGGGTGCCCACAGGGGGGTTTCATGACACGCCTGCGTCATGGGAATTTTTTGGGGGGACAAAATTTTATACCAGTTCTATATATCTTCACACAAATATGTGGGGGGGATCGTTTCGTTTGATTGGCTTGTTATTGATTTTTAGTATTGGTTCTTATGTATAGGTTTTCTACCTACCTGTGGGTGATCGCGGCGATAGGGTTGAAGTAAAACATTATCTCTTATGCCTTTAGAATCGGTTTGGATGGAGGAGGGGCGTGGCATTCGCATTAATACAAGGCTAGTCGAGCAGACAAACTGTGCAGAAAAAGGTTCAGTACACTAACAATTGTAGTGAGCCTCAGCAGTTTTGTACGTTTTATGTTAGCAAACATGAAAGTGAGCATAAAGTATCTAAAAAAACATATATTGCTTAAATATGTCTATTATACAGTGGCGCAACTACAGGAGGCAGGGGGGCATTGCCCATCCCAACCTTCGACGAAGTCAATTCTAGGGGGGGCAAACATTGATGGCCAAGGGCACCTGCAGGGGGCACAAAGTAGCAATTGCCCCTTCGATTTCAAATGTTATGCAAATAAAAATACATTTGTAAAATTTTCTTGCTCGCTTCACTCGTTATGTCTGCTTTTCTCATTTTCGTTAAGTTCAGAGCTATGGCTGGGGGGGGGGAGTCGACCATGGGCGCTGGGTTATCTAAATGTCTAGTGAAATTATTTGCACCCTATTAAATCAATATTGTTTTCAATTGCAAATATTGGATCTAAAAATTTTCTTCCGCGCTTCGCTCGCAATATCCTTGTTTTCTATAATGTAATGTCTTTAAATAATATGTGTTGTATATTTGTATTGAATAAGCTTTGAATACGTACATAATTTAGTGTTAGCTTGTTGCATATGTATTTTCTTATTTTATGTCGCTCTATGTTGCATAGCATATGTGTAAAACGTATGTTGTACATGAAAGTTACACATGTATCTTCGGAATGCATTTATCATTCACTTTCTGCCATTCCAAAATACAGTTTGTGTGCTTGTTTTCCATTATTAGCTAATGTGAAATTGACGGTGTTGAAAAAATATTTCAAATCGTTTGTTCCAAACAAATGCTTTAGCACAGACTTCTATCCCCTTTTTGCGTAATTTATGAGGATAATAACATCTTTGATGTTACTACTACTACTACTAGTATTAGTAATAATAATAATACAGCCATTATTAATGTTGTTATTGTTATTATTATTATTATTATTATTATTGGTACGTTTATCCTGGTACTTTCCCTCCCCCCAGACAAAAATTCGTGGTTGCACCTCTGGAATTATATTGTTTCCGCAAATTTTGTCTGACCAAAATAATTTGAGTAATTAATTCGGCATAAACCGGGGGGGAGGGGAATGTTCTACCTTTTTGGGGGGAGTGCGTCATGGGCCTTGGGGGGGATGGGCACCCCTGTCTTGCAGTGTTAATTGACTGATACTGAAATAATCCCTTAGGCACTCCATACTACTTTAGATGATACACATATTTATATCACACAAAAAAATACACAATATTCAATCACAGTGTCTTCCCTTCGTTCCCAAAAATTGGGAGCTGTTGATCGTTGAAGTAGATGCGAAGGGATTTTGCATGATGGCATCAAAGTCACAGATTTATGTCTGTGAAGTCGCAACAGGGACATAACTCCCCTATGGAAGAAGTTACAAAGTCTAGATAATCTTCTAAATACTTGAAGGTACTTAGACTTCAGCTCATAAACAAGTGAGCGAATGTAATAGCTGCTGTTCATGTTCTGTGGATTTATCCTTAAAACTGTGAGCTGTCTACATTTTCACTCTTCACTACAAACAAATTATGCAAAATAGTTTTACCTAATGTCAAGGGGGGGGGGGGCTGATGGGCCTGGACCCCTGGCGCAGTAGCTCGCTTTGCTAACCACATACGCAATATAATGCAACATAATGTAAAATATGTGTGAAGAATTTGCACTAGCAACAAGTTCTCAGTTTACAAAACCCTACTTTTGAGTCGACTACTGTCTGATTACAAGTACTGTCTGTGATGTTCTTCCAAACAAAAGGTTTGTATGTTTCAAACCTAACTGAAGGAACAGAGCCCTTAATAACTATCAATTTGAATAAATTTGTGAGAATCACCAACATACGCCAGAATCTGAAAAATCGAAAACTCCCAACACATCCCAACATATGCACCTCCCTGTATGTGCCCAATCTTGGATGATACAGTTTGAGAAATAAAAATATGAATCAGTGTTGTTTTTTGCGTTGCGATATTCATAAACTACTAAATAAATCTTCTACAAAAGTCAAATAATGCTCGCTATCTGCATCGTAAAATAATTTGTTTCAGTCCACGGTTAATATTATATAGAACAAAAAAGCAGAAAAAACTTACCTTGAATGTTTAATCTTTGGTCTAGTTTGCGATGCATGTACTTTGTCCTTCAACCACAAGATGTCACTACAATGCAGCCTGTTTCCTCGTAAGTCTATGCTGCGTAATAAATCCCATGGCATGAGTTTTCTTGGTAAATTTTGAAAGGCGTTATTACTCAAATCAACCTGCAAGTATAACCACGGAATGTCATATTAAAATACAGCAATGTTTTCTTCTCCAAATCACATATAATCGGTTCTTTATGAAAAGTATTCCCCTAAGAATGTTGAGGCGAACACTCCTGGATATTGAGAGCAAATGAAAAAGCGTTTCTCTTTTTTTCCTTGCATAAGATGACTTTGTAAGTCAATACACTTGCTTTACTTTCCAGTTCAGCATACAATAATCCTTCGTCGTGCGAGAAAATAACTGAAACAAAAAAGTCATATTTTGTTCCTAGATTTGCAATCATTGTGGTAAGGTCTGGTCATTAATTTATCCTTTCCGAGACGAAGTAGCCAAAAAATACTGTTACCAAAAAATTTGTAGTGCAACGAGATAACGATTAATATACTGTAATAATAATAATAATAATACACAGTTAACTTCCCAAATTAGAGTAGATTAGCACGCAAATATTTGAATTTCCATTTCCTGTTTATTCCTGAACCCAACATTGGTTTTCACCACTGGCGTCAGCGAGGGCCAAAGGAGAGGAGGGGGCAATTGCCTTCACATGAAATCTTATTGATTTTAAATTTATTTCCAACACACACACACACACACACACACACACACACAAATAGCAGTTACTTTTTGGAGGAATTCTAACTGTAACTAGCTGCTTTTAAAAATAAGTCGTTGTAACTGAAACAGTTATTTTTTCAAATAGAAGTAACGTTATCAACACCTAAATTGTTCACTTGAAAAATAGTAACATCTCTCTTTTTAAAGGGACGCCAATGGTCATGCAGAATATAATAAACAAATATTTATATTCAATATTAGGGTGCCCAGATATTTGTTGACCAAAAAGAGTATAGTCTATAAGTTGAAGGTGCGCATGCATTTTGCTCTTTCACGGGATCCTCAAAAATTCAGCGCGACTTCTTGACAGTCTAATTATCTTGGAAATTATGCAAAATTAAAACTTCCTTTTTATTTTACACTAATTTTACACAAAAAACTATATTTTGTGACTACATAATATCTATTGTGATATTCTGATGCAATTCTTGAATATTCTAAAGCAAATTTCTTGGTATGTTGATGCATATAATTGTAGGAGAGTATTTACACACCAATATTGATCAATATTTTGAACAAATTTTAATTATTGCAATTTTCAACTATCGGTATCGGTGGGAATCGGTAAGAGTATCGGTTCAAAGTGGTATCGGCTCAGCCCTAATCATTATCATTAAATTCCAATGAATTTGAAATATGTTTTGCTTGTTGATGGAATATGAAAATGACACTTGAAATTGTTCATAGGAAATTCTTGAGTCAAGGAGTAAATACTTCAGTTTGTTGACATCTTGACGTTTTCCGTTCTGGGGATTTTAAGGTATTTTTACGCGTAAAATAATGAATGAAATTAAATAGCAAGGAAAGAGTATATTTGGGGATTTTTGAAAATTGAAAAGAGTATAGAGTATATGAACCTCTAAAAGAGTATAATACTCTTAAAAAGAGTATGTCTGGTCACCCTATTCAATATTGTTTACCAATAACACAATTATACCTTTCTCAGGGTCCACGATTCGCGTCGTCCGTTCCATAAAGAAAACTCATGCAGATGAACGAGCCTCCCGTTGTTGGAACATTTCAGGGTTGCCAGGGATATCAACGTTGTCAGCGAGTGGTTGCGAATACTCTCCAATAACGGCATGTGGCTTACACTGAGATATCGGAGGTTTTTTAGTCCATGAAATTCTCCAGGAACCAAAGTTAGTACCGGATTGTTGTCCAGCCGGAGTTTCATAAGATGGGTCATTCGACTGAGCGCGAATGGAACGTTTGTCAATCTGTTCCCTGATACGTCGAGCACTTGAAGATGCGCCATCTTGGATCCAAATTGTACAGGCAGGGTAGTAAGCCCGGTGTAGGACAAACTGAGTTCCTGCAAAGAAAGGAAAGATAAAAATGGGCAAATTTTCTTGTTTTGCTATTGATATAATAAACAACTCTTTAAAATTCGAACAGAAAAGGTATCCATTGCGACGGATAAAACCGGAATACATAGAGATAAGTCAATTAAGCCTGAATAATACAGATTTTTTGGTGTTTTTTTAAGTCCACTTTATGCACAGTAAGGCTAATCGGGACTGGACCTACAGTTTAAAGTGGGATCCGAACCACTTGTGCCTCCACCGGGTATCGAACCCGGGACTCCTTGATTACAAGGCAATGACGCTACCACTGCGCCATGGGGGAGGCCCTGTTAATAATACAGATTTAAGAGGAAAGAAAGATCATTACACCATTATTTGATTGTCGAATACAGTAAATAAAAACATAATTGGTTTAGAGGCTGTAATGTTAAAAAAAATTGTAACGCCAGTTGTGAATTAAAATACAGTGTCCGAAAAGTCACGCAACCCGGTATTTACGACCGTATAACGGAATAGCGAAACGTAATGAGACGAAACGCTTTCTGCCAAGAGAATGGCCTGTATATTGGGAAAATTTAGAAAGACAAACATATGTAAGAACATGCATGTTTTAATAATAAGGAAGTTAAGTGTTGCCAAAGGCGGAATTTTTTTTTTGCAAATTGTGTGTATTGATGCACAGAACTCACTGAGGTAAATTATTGCAACATTTCACAATACCAACGAACAATTTGGATGGCCATCTATTGAATTTGACAGAAAAAGAACTTTGACGAAGTTTCAAAAACATTGCACAAGGGAATAAATGGGCTGTTCCAAAAATCGATGTTTTCACAATATTACGAGGGACACTGGCAACACTGTTGCTGTCACGTGTCACTAACAGACGTGTTTCACCTCAGGCTATCACACTAAGGCACTTTTAACGACAAATGTACTGTATTATATGAACTGGTGGAACTTTAAAGTATATAATATGATTAAAGTGAACTAGTGGAACTGGAAACTAGTATATAATATGGTTAAAGTGAAATTACATATGTATGTAGTGACTGCTATTAATAGAACGCTAATTGTAGAATATTGTATACGTGAATGATCCCGGCACAGTAAGCAGGCACCAAATATGTATAAAGCTCTCATAAAAATAACCGAAAAATAAATTCCAAAATTTCTTGGAGTCTCAGGATATGAGTCGATTGATTTCGATGCCACCTCTTTAATGAGATTTACGTTCATTTTTGTTTGTTTGTTCCAGTTTTCTGTTAAGTCCACTTCTTGCACATAAAGCCTAAACGAGACTGAGCCCTCAGTTTGGATCCGAACCACTAGGTGGCTCCAGCGGACATCGAATCCTGCACCCCCTTCATTCCAATGCGACGATGTTACCAGTACGCCACCGGGGAGGCACTTATCGTCTCCATTTATAACTTTAAACGGCACTTGACCACGCCTGTTGTAGAAAATGAAAACTAATAACACGAGGGCAGGTACATTAATTTAATAACTCCCTTTCCTCCGGAAGAAAGCTTATACGTCCAACCAGAATGATCTCATATTTAAGAATCGATAGAGGGAGAAAAGTAGAAATGCTTGATTTTCGAGATCAGATTACAGCATTTTCGTAAAAAGGGTTCGTTATTAGCGTCCGCAACTGGTTGTTAAGCAATTTTCTGAACGGTTAGGCCACTTAAAATATCCTGTAGCTAACCTTACCAGCAGTGCAATGCGATAATGCCAGCAAAAGGATTGTTAAATTTAAAACCGGCAGCGCAAGATTCGGACATTCTTCATCGATTCCCCCCTTCCTTGTCTCACTTCTATCATTATGAAAAGCCGAAATCCTCAGAGTAATGGTCTACCTGGAACATCAAGTAGTTGCAAACGAAAATTCAAATAAGGCTAAACCAATAATGAATAAATATATTTTAAAACAAAATCTAATCTCTATATTTACATTATCGTTAATTCCAAAAATTAATATTCTATTAACATTAAACTAAAAACTAAATTCCATAGCACAACAGCCCTCTAAGCCTGCAAGAGCTGTTTTTGATTGCGTGACACGTGGTCAACGCACAGAATCCTATTGCCGCTGTTTTTCTGGCTTTTCGAAACCGGAATCCACTACTTCTTCTACTTCAAGTAACTTCCCAATTCTAAGTTGTTCCGGGAAAAGCGCTTAAGTCAAGAAATGCAATTTTACAACATACATTTTTTAAGGAAACATTAAATTCAAATGATTGGATCATCATGTTTTACAATATTCACACATGCCCAAAATAAAATTATACTGAAAATATTTTCTGTAATCGATTCAATGTGACATGAAGCAACATAAAATCGTATTTTGCGACTTATGTGCCTCTTCCATAACACACTAGAATTCTATTATTCGGTTGGGAAGGCGAAGATTCTTAAAGTTGCATCGAAATCCCGGGGGGGGGGGGGTAACCAACTACCTTCGCCTGTGGAGACGATTGGGTTCCAAAACCGGAGGGGCAAGGTGCCAAACAAGGGGGGAACAATGACAGTATATTTCCCTTTGCAAAAGTGGCGAAAGTTGGGGGGCAATTGCCCCCCTCGCCCGCCCTATTCGCCGCCACTGATATACTTGTACGTACATACAATGATGCACGGTGTTTTTCAAAACCATTCCACATATCTACGTTGTTGTTTTTCACCCTAAAATTATCTTGCCCCTCTTCGAATAGTGCCTTTTGTAATTAATTCCTCCTAAATACCTCCTCACCCACCATTACCCTCCCATCTTTAGAAAAGAAAAGATATATGAGATTCTTAATTTTCCTACTAATCTTCCTCCTTCAACCTCCTTAACCTATTTCAGAAAATTCTTATCTTGTATGCCTGGAAAATTACAGGCGATCTCTGTTTTAAGAAATAAGTTATTCTCCATTTACAGTGGAACATGATGCCCAACAGAGTGTGCGTCTCCTTAAAAAGCGCAATTAAGAAATAACTTGCTGCTATCAAATTGCATCTTTAATAACCGTCCTTAAGTTATTTTATGGTGATTTTTTTTAATAACGCAAAATTCCGATGCAGAACGAAAATGTAGGGATCAGTTTCCTAATCTAATCTATACTTTGAGAAAGTATCGATGCGTTGGTGGTATCATGATATCGAGTTGGGAAGGAGGAACAGTGTCGTCCACAGAAATTTCCGTTTGAATGATCTTTATTTTTCACAGTTTTTTTTTCCTTTCCTAATCTTTCTTTCAATATTTCTCTGTTTCCCCATCTTTTTTCCCCTCTATTTGTGTATCTTCGTTTCCCTATCTCTCGTTTCTTTGTAACTGTCTTTCTTCTTTTCCTCCGATTATGTTTCTTGCTTTGTTTCTCTTTCAATATTCCTCTGGTTGTTTTTCTCTATTTCTGCCCCCATTCTTCTCTTTCTGTATATTAACAGTAGCTTACCCGTGTTTTGATTGATCGATTGATTTGGGGGTTTTTAAGTCCACTTTATGCACAGTAAAGCTAATCGGGACTGGACCTACAGTTTAAAGTGGGATCCGAACCACTACGTGCCTCCACAGGGTATCGAATCGGGTCTAGTCCCGATTAACCTATCTGTGCATAAAGTGGACTCAAAACTACAAAACTTCAACGTACACGCCTTGGATTGCATTGTTGCAGATTAACGAAGATCTGGCGTCTGGACACACAGCCAGTACTGCGGGGCTTGTCATGTCCTGTCCATACGTGTTTGTGACTGTCGTTTCATCTCATCAATCTTCATCCTCATCGTCGCGATTAGCCAGAAGTGAAAGGATATTGACGTAAAATAACCAAATAAATTTAATGAAGCATTTCCCGGTAATTCATTTACCACTTAATCCTTCGCATTTTCCCGTCCGTCCTTCATCTATTTCTTGCTACTAACTTCATTTCTCGCACATTCATGTGTGTATTTTGGTTTCGTTCTTATTCCATTTTGAAGTAATTCTTTACGCCTTCATCCCTATTTACTTCGTGTTTGAGCACTTAGTAATTACTTCGCCACATACAAAGTTTCTCTTGTAAAAGTAAGTGAGTTACTAGCAGGGTTGTTCAAGGTTCAGGAACCATAAATTCTAATGGGTCCAATTGGATTCCGCAGCACGACAGGAACCTTTTCCACGCACAATTTAACGCACGGTCCTAGTTGCGTATTGTTTCATTGAGAAAAAGGTTTCTGGACCGTATTTAAATTCATTCGGAGAAAAGGTTCCTTGAAATAATTGAAATTCTTTGCGGATATATGTAGAAAGATATTTACGGTACAGAATAGGGATGGCCAAACGGATCCGGATCCGAAAAATCCGGATCCGAAAATTCAGGATCCGGATCCGGGTCTGAAAGTTTCGGATCTGGATCCGGATCCGAAAGTTCCTGATCTGGATCCGGATCCGGGTCCGAAAGATTCGGATCTGGATCCGGATCCGGATCCGAAAGTTTCGTATCTCAATCCCATTATTATATTACCACACCTTAAAAGGTATTATGATCTTCGATTACAAAGAAATTTTCGTTAGTCCTACAAGAATTTTTTTCAAGTGTTGTTCCTAAAATGCTTTGCTACGCATCAGCTAACACACTCGTGCACACATGTCAGAGGTGATTTTGTAAATGCCATTGAAACGAATATGTATTCATTCGAATGTATTGGAAATGAAAACACGCATAAATGTGAGACATTCCATTCCAGGATGAAACCTTTAACACATATAACAAGATAGAAATGTTATACAAAAATTATACAATTGTTCTACAGTTACAGTTCTACAAATTAAAATAAAACATTATAATATATGCAGTGTTAAATAATTACAAAGTGTAAGACTAACAAGGGAGGTTATCTAAGTATCCCCCTCCGATTTCCATGAAACTTGGCAGTATAGTGGGGCCAAAAGGAAGAATTACGTGTTTTTTTGTTTCAGCTAAAAAACGGTTTTAGGGGGCAAAACCCCCTCAAATGTCAAGATGAAGACAAATTGAAGTGAGGATCTGACCCCTGTGTCCCCCTCCGATTTCCATGATACTTGGCAGGTGTGTGTATAAACGGGCCCAATGGAAGAAATACGTGTTTTTTTGTTTCAGCTAAAAAACAGTTTTAGGGGGCAAAACCCCCTCAAATGTCAACATGAGGACAAATTGAAGTGAGGATCTGACCCCTGTGTCCCCCTCCGATTTCCATGATACTTGGCAGGTGTGTGTATAAACGGACCCAAATGAAGAAATACGTGTTTTTTTTTTGTTTCAGCTAAAATCGGTTTTAGGGGGCAAACCCCCCCTCAAATGCCAAGATGAGGACAAATTGAAGTGAGGATCTGACCCCTGTGTCCCTCCGATTTCCATAAAACTTGGCAGGTGTATAGTGGGGCCCAATGGAAGAAATACGTGTTTTTTGTTTCAGCTAAAAAACGGGTTTAGGGGGCAAAACCCCCTCAAATGTCAAGATGAGGACAAATTGAAGTGAGGATCTGACCCCTGTGTCCCCCTCCGATTTCCATGATACTTGGCAGGTGTGTGTATAAACGGGCCCAAATGAAGAAATACGTGTTTTTTTTGTTTCGGCTAAAAAACTGTTTTATGGGTAACCCCCCCCCCCTCAAATGTCAATATGAGGACAAATTTAAGTGGGCATTTTACTTATGTGTCCCCCTCCGATTTCCATGAAACTTGGCAGGTGTGTAGTGGGACCCAAAGGAAGAAATACGTGCTTTTTTTGTTTCAGCTAAAAAACGGTTTTACAGGGCGAAACCCACTCAATTGTCAAGATGAGGACAAATTGAAGTGGGGATCTGACCCCTGTGTCCCCCTCCGATTTCCATGAAACTTGGCAGGTGTGTGTATAAACGGGCCCAAATGAAGAAATACGTGTTTTGTTGTTTCGGAAAAAAAATTGTTCTAGGGGGCAACCTCCCCTCAAATGTCAAGATGAGGACAAATTTAAGTGGGGATCTGACCCCTGTGTTCCCCTCCGATTTCCATGAAACGTGGCAGGTGTATAGAGGGGCCCAAAGGAAGAAATACGTGTTTTTTTTGTTTTTTTTTTGCTTCGGCTAAATAAACTGTTTTAGGTGGCAAAACCCGCCTCAAATGTCACGATAAGGACAAATTGACGTGAGGATCATCTGACCCCTGTGTCCCCCTCCGATTCTCATGAAATTTGGCAGGTGTATAGAGAGGCCGTATGTCCCCTGTTTCTTCCTATGCCATATTTACGTAGTTTCGGGGTCAGATCCCCACTTCAATTTCTCCTCATCTTGACATTTGAGGGGGGGGGGGGTGGAATGAAAACACACATAAATGTGAGACATTCCATTCCAGGATGAAACCTTTAACACATATAACAAGATAGAAATGTTATACAAAAATTATACAATTGTTCTACAGGGTGGGTCAATAAGTCACTTAACACCCTCAGTACAAGGCCACTGCAGCGCGCAACATGGAAATGGTGATGACCAATCGTTATCAGGCCAAGGGGAACCACATTGACGCCACCCACACGATCGGCGGCCATCTTGATGTCCGCCATCTTGAATTCAACTTCAGAATTTTAAATGGGAAGGGAGTCGTGCGATAAATCAAAATGGGCTAGAATTTCACGAGAAATGCAATGGTGAAGGTTTTTTCGACGTATCTTTAACTAGTAAAAAGTTATGACTGAATTCTTGTACCAATTTGCTCCTTTTCGAGGTGTTAGAAAAATGCCTTAAAATTTGTTTAGCGCTTCGGTAATGCATCGAAATCAAAGTGACGTCTATGGGGAGACGTTCGCATGTCATTGCACATTATTTTAATCGGATACATCCATGAAGAGCTGTGCATTATGAATGGTTGTCGCAAACAATTTACAGTGTGACGCTTCCATTGAATTAAAAGTCCTTCACAGTGACAAGGCTAATGTTTATATTCATAAGGAAGTTCATAAACAGAATATGTGACCCTTGTCATCTGATAACTAACTTTGGACAAAAACTGGTTCATAACGTTCCCATAAGTGTTCTGGTATTCTTCCCTATTGAAAAAACTCTGTAAAAAGTACCTTCTTCCATAAGCAAGGATGAAAGAAACTGTTTATTTAACAAATCCAAGTAGCCCTAAGCATTTAAGGTTCCGTTGATGGAAAATTGACTAACCAATCGTGTTCCACACAGCACGCCACACCATTAACTTACCAACACTAACCATTCAGCTTTGATCTGTCGAAAATGGGTTATCAGATGAAAATCATCGAATATTCTGTTTATGAACTTCCTTATGAACATAAACATTAGCCTTGTCACTGTGAAGGACTTTTAATTCAATGGAAGCGTCACACTGTAAATTGTTCGCGACAACCATTCATAATGAGCAGCTCTTCATGGATGTATCCGATTAAAATAATGTGCAATGGCATGCGAACATCTCTCTCTAGACGTCACTTTGATCTCGATGCATTACCGATGCGCTAAACAAATTTTAAGGCATTTTTCTAACACCTCGAAAAGGAGCAAATTGGTACAAGAATTCAGTCATAACTTTTTACTGGTGAAAGATACGTCGAAAAAAACCTTCATCATTGCATTTCTCATGAAATTCTAGCCCATTTTGATATGTCGCACGACCCCCTTCCCATTTAAAATTCTGAAGTTGAATTCAAGATGGCGGACATCAAGATGGCCGCCGACCGTGTGGGTGGCGTCAATGCGGTTCCCCCTTGGCCTGATAACGATTGGTCATCACCATTTCCATGTTGCGCGCTGGAGTGGCCTTGTACTGAGGGTGTTAAGTGACTTATTGAGCCACCCTGTACAGTTACAGTTCTACAAATTAAAATAAAAAAGTTCTGGATCTGGATTTCGGATCCGCTAGGATCCGGATCTGGCCATCCCTAGTACAGAACCCATTTACGTTTGCTGATTTTCTCTCCTGGACCGAAATTGAATTTATTTAAAATTCATTGAACCTTTAACAACCCCGACTGTTAATTACTTTGCCCAGAAATTAATTGTCCTACAGTTAGTTAGTTATGGTAAGCTGATTTTCAATAATTTGTATAATGTACCTTTTACGCGTAATGAACTTTGGATGTAAACACATACGATTGAAATGCAACGTACTGAAACGTTACTATTACAGTTTCAGTTACTTATTTTAAAACAGAACTAAACGCAGTTACTGTTACTCGAGAAGTAATTGCTACTTGAATTGCGTTACTAGTGACCTGTTTCTTTCAAATACTGCCATCTACCAGTAGAAGTAATAAGGTTTCAAAGCAAAAATGTTGAGATCAGTACAGTGCGAGTCTAACATCATAGTGAAAAAAGTCACTCACCTGCAATTTTCCCAATGTTGCCAAAGCATTGACTGCCTCTCTACTCAAAGCACGAATAACATTGTGTGATAAATCTAATTTAGTTAGATTTGAAACGTATCTGAAGGCTTCACTGTTCACATCTTCGATGTTGTTCTTACTTAAGTCCAAAATTTGCAAAGACATTGACCTGATAGTGGCAACATCATCATTTCCGAAGCTGTTGCTTTGAAGATCAAGGCTTCTAAGGCACGGGAAAGCCTTGGCAAGTTGTCCTTCAAATCCTACCAACTTGTTTCGAGCCAACGTCAATGTATCTATGCACAACAGTTCGTCAGTTGGCAAGATCGCACCAGGTGGCAGCAGCATCTTATGCAGTTGCGAGATAGGAAAAATACCAGCTAAACTTTGATTAGAACAGTCCGCTTGCAAGCGTTGAGACAAGTCTCTCTTGAGTCTACATTCATGGCGAATGCCATTCTTTTCCGTATATCCCGTGACGTAGCACACGCTGAAGAAAACTGTGATTTCTAACTGGAAAGAGATAAAAACAGAATAACGAATTATTAATTGAAACTGATGACGGGGCCAGAAATTTTAATTTCATGCAGGATACTAACCAATACACAACGAATGTTGGCGAGTGTATCTAAAAATATACGAAGATAAATGGGCGCGGTTTAGTTCAAATTATTCTCGAGCAAATTTGGACTTTAAGGATGTGTGTCTTATGTAGTGTTGTCGCACATAATTTTGTTTGAGTTGGCTAGAGGTGGAATTACATATTTTCAGGCGATGCTTCTGTTTATACAGGGAGTCCATAAAGTCCTGCAAAAAACTAAAACTCTATAACTTGAAAACTATTAAGTTTATTAACAAAATATTTTGTGTGTACTTACAGCAAGGTTCAAAGTTTATTTCCTGCTTGTTAGGTTCATCGCCAAACCTCCAATTGTGCACCATTCACGTCCAAACACTGTTGCAGTCTTTTTGTGAAACCGAGAATTGCTCTCCTGGGATATTCAGAATCACATCTCTTATTTTTCCTTTTAGGTAATCCAGATTAGCTGGTTTCTGTGAATACACCTCGGTCTTTACATGTCCCCACAACCAATAATCGCAAGGTGTCAAGTCTGGTGATCTTGCAGGCCAAGGTGTGGGCCCTCTTCGGCCAATCCATCTACCTTGAAATTGTTCGTTAATAAACTGCCGAACTTGTAGGGCCGGGCCTTCACCTTCTTGCGTACGATCATGTGTAATGTTGCCTTCGATATTCCCAGTTCCAGTGATCTTCGTTTCAGCGATTTCATTGGATTCCGATGCACGCTGTCCTGCACTGACTGAATCACATCGTCAGTCGATCCTGTCCTTCCACTGCGTGGCAAATCTGACACACTTCCCGTTGCCTTGAACTTTTCATATCATCTCTTGATACTTGAATTTGCTGGGGGTGGTTTCCCATATGTTGTCTGGAACTTTCTCTGCACTGAAACACAAGATTTTAACTCTGCAAACCACAGAACACACTGTGCCTTTTCCTGGATGGACGCCATCTTAAGTCACATGATCATGTCATTACCAGTGCAAGCGTCACTAAGCAGTGTGGCCAGAACAAAACTTTAAACTTCCACCCTTCTCACCCAAAAAATGTGTATTGTTAAACGCAATAGCTAAAAAGTTATAGAGTTTTAGTTTTTTGCAGGACTTTATGGACTCCTATATCCTGCTCATATTCTCTCTCTTCCTCTTTCTCTCTTATTTCGACTCTCTCTTCCCTGTCTTCTTCTTTTAATTTTCTTTCTCTTTGTCCCTCTTTCCTTCTTCCTTTGCATATTTCCTTTCCTTTCTACATTTCTTTATCCCTCTGTCTGTCTACCTATTTCTATCTACACTATCTTCGTTCCTCCATTTCTTTGCTTTTCATCTTCCTTTCTCTGTTTCTCTTTCTGTCATTCTCTATCAATTTCTGTCTCATTTTTTCTCTCTTTATCAATGTATGTCTATTTGATTTCTCTCTATTAATGATTCTCTACTTTTGTCAATATCCTGTGACACCCTCAGGTTATACCAAACAGTAATCTGTGGAGATAGCCTATAGGAATATCAGTTAGCTATAATGTAGTGTAATCTCGTTTGAGATTGATTTAAAAAATACTTAATTCAATCAAAGTAAAAACGTGGTACTCTTGCGTATTTGCAACGTGCGCTTATACGGAACGTTTCATTCTGGTCGGGGAGGGGCAACTTGGACATTCACCCGAGGCCCGCACTTCATGGGGCCCCGCGCCAGTTAAAAATAATTCTTTGTGTCCGATTTATGCGTTCACAGGACGATGGCGCATGTGATTTTTCCTTACTTCATGGAGTGTTTTGACATTAAAATTTCCAAAATTACATAAAAATCGTGTTAAAACATTTCAATGAAAAATAGTTAATATACACTATTCGTTTACTTATAGAGTGAAACAACGAAGTGAAAATATGAAACAGAGTAAATTCACTACAGTAATGAAAAGTAAACAAAAGAGAATTATGATAGAGAATTTTTTGGATGTGATTTAATATTGCCACTTTGATACGTGAAGTAATAACTTGATATCGAACACACCCAGTTTTGTAATTAAATATAATGAACGTCGGACCTGTGGCATGTTGGGAATGAAATTAGAAATTTAACAACTTTTATTAGCGTCCCATAATTCTTGGATTTAACTTTCCTTTTCTGCTTATTGCGCTTAGGTAATAAAAATAAATATATAAATTATTTGTTTATAAATAGTAATAATATTTGTATTGTGATTGTGTATGACGCCTGAAATTGAGTTGAGTTTTTGTTTTAAGTCAACTTTATGCACAGATAAGCTAGTCGGGAGTGGACCTACAGTTTAAAGTGGGATCCGTCCACCAGTTCGGATCCCACTTTAAACCTGCACTTCACGCTGAGGAAAAAGTTATCTAATCGTTTTAGACCTATGAAAATTTTAGTAAAAGGACCCGTGTATATTGTATGCCCCAGAACCCGCACCACCTAGAGTCGGCCTGATCCTGGGCAACAGTCTAAAAAAATATTATGGGGATTGCTTAGACAACACTGCATACTGCGTATGCATCAAAAAATGCAGAAACGACTTCTTGTCTTGAGGTATTTTTTAAAAAAATGCCACATCGAAATTAAACACTCTGATAACAGTACGCAAGAAAAATCTATGTAAAAATCAGCAAACTACATTACCTGAAATGCCAGTCGCATTGAGGTGCTGATCCATAGAGTACGTGTGAAAGCAAAATGTATCTGAACATAAACAACACGAAAAGCACTTGTCTTCTCTTCCTAGTGTCTAATCAACACGTGGTTTCTGTGAACACAACTCCACTCACAGTGTTGCTCACTCCACAGATTATTTACTATTTTTTTTCCTTAGAAATTTATGATTGGTCCCTTCTTTTTTTTTTTTTTCGGTTTCCTCTCTATCCGGACATTGGTCTTGTCTATTCACTGTCTTTCTGTTTTCGGGTTCTCGTCTTTTCGGTTCCCTGTCTTTTTGGTTCCTGGTTTCCTGCCTTTTCGAATTCTTCCTTTTTGATTCTCTCTTTTTTAGATTCCTTGTCTTTTGTTGTTCTTGTCTTCTCGCTTTCCCGTCTTTTCGAGTTCTTCGTTTTCGATTCTCTCTCGCAGCTGTACCTGTAATAGCTTCTCTGTGTAGCCTCCCCGATGGCGCAGTGGTAGCTTGTAATCAAGGGGTCCCGGGTTCTATACCCGTTGGAGGCACATAGCGGTTTTGGTTCCACTTTAAACTGTAGGTCCAGCCCCGATTAGTCTTACATAAAGTGGACTTAAAACACAACTAAACCTTTGTAATCTTGGAAAGACTTTATATCCACCCTGTATATTTGTAAACTAAACCGTATTTAAGTATTCTACTTTATAGAACTTTGCAATTCTTTCTGTGCAGCTCCCCTCACCCTCCAGAGGCGTCTCGTGAACGTGAACGCATGCGTCAATTGTGGGAAAAAGGACAGCTTGCTCTGCGACGATATTAATGAGCATTTCTATATTCTAATTTCTTCATATAGGAGAAGTATTTATTTTACACGAGTGCGCTCAACTAAGCTTATATTACATTTCTTGGATCTGAAGTAACGTGTGCGTCATTTGTGGGAAAATAATTATTACTTTCTTTCACTTCAGATCCAAGAAATGTAATATAAGCTTAGTTGAGCGCTCTCGTGTAAAATATGAAGAAATTAGAATGTAGAAATGCTCATTAATGCCATCGCAGAGCAAGCTGTTCTTTTCCCCACAATTGACGCATGCGCAGCATTCACCGCATGCGTTCACGAGACGCCTCTGTCACCCTCCCTTGCTCAAGCTTTACCTTAACGATACCCTTGCACACTGAGGAACTGAGTCGAGGATTCAAAGTTACGGTCAAGGCGTTTTGGATTCGATGTCTTTCGTAACTATTTCACCAGTTCATAACTTTCATCATCATAAGCACCTAATAGAAGTAAAGTATTGGTAAAATCAGAAATTAAAAGCATTTAAAATTTGTAGCTTAAACGAACCACACAACGTAAATATCTCCATGCTTACTTATACGAGTCTAGTGGAAATACTGTTCATGCACTTGGTATTCTGCAACCAGGAAGAAATTACAGAATGTTTATCTTTATTGTTTGTATTTTGGATTAGTAAATCACTTACGCATATGCAATAGGCCGCTTGCCAGAAGACAACGATTTTGGGTTCAACACACTTGCTTATCAATTACTTCCTGACATCAAATTCCACGATAACAGTTCTAACGTAACCACAACACACATTTAGTAACTACATGTAAAATTAATCCCAGCTTAGAGCGTATAGAAAACATATTTGTCTATATATTTTACACAAATAATAATGTTATTTGAAAATATTTTCGATAAATTGACAGTGCTTTGAAACTGTACCTTTCTTTATTTTTTAAATTAGAAAAATGAACTTTTTAAATATTGTAGTTCATAATCTGACACCATACAAAGTCGAATGCATGAAAAGATGGTAAAATATAGAAAAAACTGAAACAATTATACCCTCCCTTACGAAATTATTGGACACGCATCTGAACTTGGTTGGTTGATTCAATAAATGTCGTTTCACAACTCGATTAACATACAATTAGTGCACATGTAACAGTATATTGCAAAATAAAACGTGAAAATTTATCCTTTGCATACATTAAGATACAAAAATATTTTGTACAAAAGCTGCTGTGAAGGCATCAGCATATATTTTGAATCATATTTGTTTTTTTATTTCTGCTACTAAATATAATTTTTAGTCGTTTCAGGTAGAGCTGTCAAATATTACAAGTTCACATTGCAGTGAAATGATTTTTGCTTATTGGTCACAATGGGGTTTATAATATGCATGTATTTGGCAATACTGACAGAATGCTTTGTTTTTATTTGAGTTAACTGCTTAAGAAACTTCCTAAAGATAAGACAATGTACACAAACGGTATCACTGAACTTTCAAGGGAATTGCTTGAGTACAGAGTTCTTACGTTATCGCTTTTCTATTTTACACCGTAGTTGTGTTCAGTCGAGCTTCGTAGAACTTGTTGTTTACTACATTAATGTAATCGATTGCACAGTCTCATCTCGATAGTCTCGGCGGGTTCAGAAGAAAAGAGAGTTGTTATTCAATTAACCAATAGTGGCATATAAGTTTGTTTGTGTGGAAGAAATATCTTGAAGTGGGTTCTATGTCTGTGGTCATTAGTTCCAAGGTTATCTTACTTTTCCTGTCTCTCTCTCTCTCTCTCTTTTACTCTCTTCTTCTTCTTCTGCTCTATCTGCTTATCTCCTCCACTCCTACTTTCTCGGTTTCTTTCCTTTTGCCACTCTCTCTTTATTTGTCTCGTGCTTCCTAACCTTTTATTGAGTTTCTATATATATCTTCTGTCAAAAATGTACCGGGAATTTGTAATTTAAAAGGCCGGCGCTACTGATTTTTTAATTTATTTTTTTCCGTAAGTGGTAGCACTGTACTTAATTACTATACCAAACATGAGCGCGATCTGTCAACCAGTTTGTTTACAGCAGCTGGTTGAATCAGTCCACTTCAGTAGTGCATCACGATTTTTACAATGAAAGAAATTATTGAAGAAAGAGTTTCCTTAAATTTTGTGTTGCGAACGGAATTTCGTGTCCTGACTCGCTAAAATGTTAGGAAAGACTTATGGTGAATCAGTTTATCAAAAACACGGGCTTACAATTGGTACAAAGCGTTCAAAGGGGCCGAGAGATCGTCAAAGACATGCCTCATTCTGGACGACCTTCGACCTCTTTAACCGATGAAAACATCGAAAAAGTGAAGGAAATTGTACTCGATAATCGCCATTCCAGCTTAGAGAGATAGCTAGTGACCTTAACATCTCTCACGAGTCTGTTCGTTAGATTTTGGTGGATATTTTGGGCACGAGACGCGTCGCCGGACGGCTTGTTCCAAAATAGCTGAATTTTCTTCAAAAACAGTACCGTGAGCAGGTCTCTTTAGACATGCTGGATCGCGCCAATTCTTATCCCACATTCATGGAACGCATCAT
This sequence comes from Lepisma saccharinum, assembly GCF_977018435.1. NCBI lineage: Eukaryota > Metazoa > Arthropoda > Insecta > Zygentoma > Lepismatidae > Lepisma > Lepisma saccharinum. The sequence continues at coordinate 109,397,757 of NC_139232.1, forward strand.
AACTGGTGACGAGACATGGGTCTACGAGTTTGACATGCAAACAAGTCAACAGTCATCAGAATGGAGGACAAAAGACGAGCCGAAACCGAAAAAAACACGTCAAAGTCGCTCAAAAGTCAAAGTGATGCTCATTGTTTTCTTCGATATTCGTGGTTTGGTGCATCATTCGTTCCAGAGGGACAGACGGTCAATAAAGAATACTATTTGGCCGTATTGAAGCGTTTGCGTGAGAAAATCCGTCAGAAACGGCCAGATTTGTGGAAGAACAATTCGTGGATTTTACACGACGATAATGTGCCATCGCATAGAGCGACAGTTGTGACCGAATTTAAGGCCAAAAACACAATAAATACCATCGATCAACCACCGTATTCACCAGATCTGGCCCCGTGTCACTTCTTTATGTTTCCAACACTAAAATTGCTGCTCCGGGGTACCCGTTTTGACTCGATTAAAGCCATAAAGCAACAATCGTGGAAGGAGCTGAAGGCCATACCGGAAAGCGCCTATAAAAAGTGTTCCCAAAACTGGAAAAAACGCTGGCATATGCGTGTTGCAGCAAATGGGGCATACTTCGAAGGCGACAAAATAAATAGTGATGAATAAATGAAAATTGTGCGTTTTATTTAACAATTCCCGGTACTTTTTTTCACAGAATATACTATTCACTTTCCCTCTTTCCTTCTTCCTCTGTTCTTTATCTCTTCATTTCTGTCTCTTATTCTTCGTATATCTCCTCTTTTTATCCTTCTCTGAGTGAAGCTTGATCTGCTCCAAATTATTGTGTACATTTATCATGTAGGCAGTGAGGGGATATGCCACTAGGCTATCCTAGGCTATATACAAAGGGTAGCCTAGGGGACCACATTTTATATATCTCCTGTATATTTTATATACAGGCTACTTATATTGACTACAGCCCACCCCAACGGGGTCGTACAAAAATGAGACGCCGAAGGAGTAACAAAGACCATCGACTATTGAAGTTCCTTAATATTGTGATAATAGCAAAATAAAATATTGTCAGTTCTTTTTCTTTCTTTTTTATAAAATAAGGTGCAGAAGGAAGGAGTTTCTAGCCTTTAAATAACTTCTTATATCATAACCATCTTACATCTTAAACGGAAACGAAGTTTAATGAATAATTTTTAATAATTTTTAATGTGTCTATATTTTAAAGTTTTCCGAGTGTTATTAACACAGAGTATGCAATTGGTGGAAGTGAAGTACCATGCTAAAAAATTGTTAATAATAATAATAATAATAACAATGTTGGAAGGCCCCAAAACAAAGGTAGCCTAGGGAACCAAATTTTATATATCTCCCCCTTGCATGTAGGCAACTTATATTGCCTACGATTGGTTGGTTGGTTGATTTGGTGTTTCAAGTCCAGTTTATGCACAGGAAGGCTAATCGGGACTGGACCTACAGTTTAAAGTGGGATCCGAACCACTATGTGCCTCCACCGGGTTTCAAACCCAGGACCCCTTGATTACAAGGCACTACTTATATTGGCTACGACTATTCACATTGAGCTAGAGCCCATCCTAACCTTGCTCCCCCGATGGTAACGCACCTAAACATGTACGACAGTCTTCACTGTAGCAGTTGCTCTAACGGTAGTGCAAGGGCAACAGTAACAAGCAATGATACTCTTCTGCGTGCTGATCCACCGTCATTTTTTATCTCTGGTGGCAGTGACCCTAAATATTGTCGCATATATAAACCCCGGCGAAGACATATCTTTCCCCTCAGAGAGAGTAGGGGTGGTTCGGATCCCGCTTTTAACTGTGGGTCCAATCCCGATTAGCCTATCTGTGCATAAAGTGGACTTGAAAACTCACACCGAAACCCTCAGACAGATTACAAATATCTTTACAGCTTTGCGCTTGGCTTAAGATAGTACGTCACACCCAAGGTTGTTGGAATTATATAGGTTCGCTTAATTGTCTCTCTTGTGTTCTGATGACGTAATCTGGGCGTAAGGCAAACTTGTGGGACAGTGTTGCTTTCGACGTAACGTCTGGCGCTGGTTTTAGTTGAATTAACCATTCAAGTTTCAAAAGATTGGAATTATGCTACTCTGTTGTGTAAATTCGAGAGGTGCCTTCAACCTACGTAACAAGGAAATTCCAAAAATGATATATTTATGCGAAAGGTCACTCAAGGTAGACAAAACTCAAATTCTCCGCTAACTTTCAAAGATTTTTATTCAACGATATGTTAAAAAGTAGCATGATAATGGTATATTTCAGAATATTAAGTACATAAATTGTAATTATATTTCTAAAAAAAAAGCACGTCTGGTGGATCGAGTAGAAATCTCTGACCCGAAGGATATATTGTTGAGTTGGTGTTTTAAATCCACTTTATGCACAGTAAGGCTAATCGGGACCGGGCCTACAGTTTAAAGTGGGATCCGAACCACTATATGTGCCTCCACCGGGATCGAACCCGGGACCCCTTGATTACAAGGCGACGACGTTACATACCACTGCGCCATCGGCGAAGCGTTCCAATCATATAATAATAATAATTAATTGACGATATAGTAATTTATTATGTTATAATAATATTTATTTTATTATTTTTATTAAGTTTAAATTTCACGTCAACGTTCTGATGCTCCACATGCCCCTAAAGCGCCCATGGTCAAAACAGAACACACGAAATCGTGTACAGAAATGCTCGTTTTCTGAAATCAGTTGCTTTCTTCATAATTAGTGTTGCCCACGGGACGAGACGGGACAGGCTTTTAAAAATTCGAGACGAGACGAGATTGACCATGTGTCATAAGACAAACGAATATTTTCGAGACGAGACAGCATTTCCACGAGACTCCACGAGACGAGACAGGCCAAAGTCTCGTCTGGTGGGCAACACTATTCATAATAATTAGGAAACTCAAGAACAGTCGCCTATCTAAATTGAAGCTAACTGTACGTAGCACATGTGATTGTGTTCAGACTTTTAACTTCAGAGTACTGCAAACTTGTCTTTCCACTTTTCTTCAAGTGCGTGGCTAGGGAAGCTCGAACGGATCATTGGACACCCCTCTTTGGAAATTGGATTCGTTAATTTGATTGTTAAGAAATGTAATATTTATGATAGTAGAGTTAATACAAATAATAATATTAATAAATATAACAGTGATTATAGTATACCAGCAGGATTACCGAAGAAACAAACAAAAGTTAGCTCGAAAAGTAGAGTGACAAGATTCAGAAATCAGGTCACAACTAAATGTTTTCGTATTGCACTACTTAATTCAAAGAATGCATATTTCCATGAAATATTTTTTTAAATTTCAATAACAGAATTTTTATCACTAAATTTAATTTCGTGATTAAAATTCTATTTAAACTTTAAGAAGATTTTACGAAAAATTGATTAAAAAATCTACGGTATATTAGTCATTATGTATGTTCATGTCACTTATCTGGTATATCGAGAAGTCTCCTCAAGGATATATACTGCTGGACAAAAAAAAAACGGACACCTTAATATTTGACATCTGAATTGCAATTATTTATTATTTTATTGTATTGGATTGATTTGGTGTTTTAAGTCCACTTTATGCACAGTAAGGCTAATTTGGACTAGACCTACAGTTTAAAGTGGGATCCGAACCACTATGTGCCTCCACCGGGTATCGAACCCGGGACCCCTTGATTACAAGGCAACGACGCTACCACTGCGCCATCGGGAAGGCCCTTTATTTTATTCTAATTTGACTTATTAACAATTCTGCTTCGGAGGCTAACTAAATGTTTCAGAAATTATTGGAAATAAGAAAACCTGAATATATTCAACAGAGAACAAATTATTATATAAATTACGCAGCACTAATAATTTATGCGTTATCACAAAAAAAATGCAAGTGACCGGTTTATTTTGTCCAGCAGTGTAGTAATAATAATAATTAATAATAATAAGTACAACCTAAGTAGTTTATAATTATAATTAATCTAGTATTCGTTGTTGTTATTACTGTGATTACTACTTATGTTACACTTGTATCAATGGCCTGACGTACCTAAAGTATACGTTAAGTGCATCACAGATACACACAGTTACAGGTGTAGTAAACATTTGTAAACGAGAAATACCATACATGAGCGTAATAAGTTTCCTTTCATTAGCGTCTACCAAACCTTTCACAATTTTATACACCACCGTTTCCCAATTTTCGTCCTCTACTGTTTTCCTCCTTTCTTGTCCCTTTACTTCCACATTTTCCATTATAATTTCCTTTCTTCATTCTATTAAGTTTTTTGTCATTGCAGTTACGTTTTTTGCCTTGCTGTTTAATCATTTTCGGTGTTTACATCCTTTCTCGCTTTTTTTATTCAATTTCCATTTAATTTTCCACGTTCGTCGGTTCATAGTGTTGCCAGGTCAAAAATGAACATTTGTATTGAATAATTCCCGAAACTTTACCAGATCATGTTCATAAATGCTTGTCTACTCTGAAATACCTTTTATTTCTTTGCCATAGTACACTTTGTGCACAATAGAACAAATTCTTATTAAGCGAGCGCGTTGTTAATTAAATATAAAACGGGAACATCCTCTTTTCTTCTTCTTCTTTTTCCGATGAATTGGACGAAACTGTGGGGTGAGAGATTGTGCGTCGGTTTCCACTTGCTATTTATCAAGCTAATAAAACAGGCAAATTAAGGGTAATTACAGTTTGGAGAGCTAAAAGATTATTAAGGTCACTCACATACCAAGCCCCATTTTCTCCTGAGACAAGGGAGGGGGAGAATTAAGCGCACAAACGTTGGGGAGAGAGGGGGCAGCTTCTGTAATGCTTGACATATTTGGTTTTTAACAACTAAAATCGAGGGAGAAAGAAAATGCAGTCAGAGCTCTCTTCCCTGTCTTTTTTCCTCTCTGCCAAAACTCGCTTTCCATGACCTAATTTGTTCCAAATCGCATAAGCTTCTTACTGCCCCTGGAGAGCGAAGTTATTCTCGTAACAAGCTAGTTATAAGAATTTATTTTTCGGCTGCATAAGTTTATACCGTTCGCAGGCCGTGTGAGCGGATTCAGGAAATTGACTGACGTTTTATTCCATTGGGATGGAAGAAAAATCGTTTTCCTTCCCTCTGTTAACAATCACGGCAAAGCTGAAAAGTGTGCAAGGGCAAGATATTTTGAATCATCACTAAAGGTAGTCCAATATCCCTAACGGAGGTCTTGCTTTCGTTCTTCATATTAATGAGTGTTTGTGCCATGCTTCAGTTTTAATTCGTGTTAAAAACATATATTATTGGTTATATTTAGGGTGTTTCTAACATGTCACCATGTACTGTTCATAATATTTTTATTTTTTTTCATTTTATAAGACGATTCCTCCTCCGTGGCCGTACGGTCTAAGGCGCTGTGCTTTGGACTCAGACTGCGGGACGACATGGGTTCGAGTCCGCCTGGGTTCAGTCTCTGGGTTCTAGGCCTGTATATAGGATCGGTGGCAACCCACCATCGTGAGGAAATTGAGGAGCTACGAGTGAATAGCGTAACCCGGTCTCGGAAATCTCCTACAACGGCTGAGGGTTCGACGTGCTGACCCCACGTCACCCTATAACCGATGGAAGAACTCCACACCTCTTGGATAGGATTGTGGGAGAGAGACTGGCAGTCGGTATAGGCCAAGGTCCTTCTAGGGCTGTAGAGCCACTGGTTATATTATTATTATTATTATTTATAAGACAAGAAATAATTTGTATAAAACACTTTACCGCAAAGAAAACAATGGTTTTGTAAAATGCTTAGCAATATTTTTATGTTACATACTTTCATGTTTTACATCGTAATTTGGTATTTTAGAGTGTAAAAGCATGCACATTTCTACATTCTTAGGTTAAAAAAAAGCCTTTATAGCAAAACAGAAAAAAATATTTAATCTACTACATAATAGTTTAATTACACCTAACAAATCGCGTTTTAAGACCACACTGACGTAATTTGTGGCCGATACAAATAGGGCAGGAATAAACAATCATCGCATGATCATTTTGTCCTACAAATGTGAAAACGTCTAAGTAGTTTCGTTTGTGGCCACATGCGGCGCTCTAACCTGGCAAGACATGCAGCGTCACATAGCGTATAATTTATGAACTTTGTCGGAACCTGGCCTGGCCTGACCAACTACATGGAAGTTATTTTCATTTCATGGAACTATTTTCTAGGGCCTTGCCTTGTAATCAAGAGATCCCGGGTTCGAAAGCCAGTGGAGGCACATAGTGGCTCGGATCCTACTTTAAACTGTAGATCAAGTCCCAATTAGCCTATCTGTGCACAAAAATGGACTTCAACAAAACGCAAACAATCATTTGCGTAATACTTATCTGTGTAAATACGAGACGTAAAAATGAATGATTCAAACAAATGTATTGATTCTACAATATCTAACAACAAATCGATCATTATTCTATTTAAAATTATCTCTTGTAGACTGAGATATTGAGAAATGACTAACGGGAAGACAGACGGAATAATAGATAACCTCTATTACAATACGTTAGTTTTAGATTTGTACGCCCACCAGTGGCGGTGATTGCATTCCAAAACAAGGGGGGAAAGTGCTAAAACTGGGGGGCAAAGACAGCTTACTTTCCCTAGTAGATAAGGTTTAGCATAGTGCGGGGTTAACTGCCCCCCTTGCCTCCCCTAATCGCCGCCACTGACGCCCACTATTCATTTGGTTAATCGCGAAAGTGGGAAGTTGATGACATAAGAGAATTGCCATAAAGAAACATGTAACAGTATTCGAACCCATGCTCCTCCTGGCTTTGCCGTGCGCTATTTAACCACTACACAACAATCTTTGCAGTTTAATGTTAACAAAGATATTAATTATTTCTTTTCTTTAAAAAAAATCATTAAAATTCCACTTTTTACATGTGAAAGCGCTTGTAAGTAAATCAGTGGTTTCGTAACTAGATAACTAGAGTTTAACGGAGGTTAAAAAATATAAACTTGAATGCATAAAAAAATAGTAGTTTAGTTCGATTGGTTTACAATATCATTCAAAAACACCTGACACAATCCCTTTTCGCTAACCTCTACGTAAGTTCATAGAAAATAAAAATAAAAAATATTACCTTGATAGGCAGGCACCGGAGGGATTCGAACCCTCGATCTCCTGTTTACTAGACAGGCGCTTTAACCAACTAAGCCACGGCGCCACACCTTTCCGTTTTTCCACTATGCTTCATTCTTCACGAGTTGGGACTCTGTGTTGCGTGAACATCTGCATATGAGCAGACACACTTCAACGACACCACTGATGGTGGATTCGTGTATTCAGGTCAAGTTGAAACATGTTTTGAATGACGGGCAGGGGAATCGAGTCGATTTAGAGTGGAATGTGTAAATATACAAAAATTTTGTAAATGAGCATTAGGTCAATAGAGACTGCTGATTGTCGTGATGAATTGATGATAGAACTGGAAGAAACCGGATTGACGAATAGCGTTAAAGGCAAGGTTATTAGAAGTATCGTTAAAGGTACCATATTTTCAGAAAGTAATATCCGTAGAGGGGGAACTCACTTAATCCACGAATCTGGATTCAGGGTTTTAGAAGCTGGTTAAAATATCCCGACCGCTACAATTGTAATCTATTTCTTTCCATAGTTTATTCTTGGTTTGTCCTTCACTGTTGAAACTGCTGTAAACAATCCACTGACATTGAAACCATTAGGCTTTGAATTATGCATCCTGCACATGTAGCTATCATGGCCGTATTTAGGGATTCTAGGATTCAAACCCCCCCCACCACCACCCCGCGAAACTTCTCTCATGTTGGATTAATATAAGTTCAGAAACCAAAATCTGTAACTCATTTTCAAAAAAAATATTTGAAACTTCACAAAAATACAACAGAGATACGATGTTGAAGCGATTGAGCAAAAATGTCATACATTTGGAAAACTGAAACCTGATCGAAACAGGATTTATTCTCGGAATAGCAATCCATCCACGACCTCTTCATTTTCACTTCTGCTGTGTTGTTCCTGGGTTAGACTGAACATTTCCTTAGGATTGTCCCAAAATTCCCTTTCCAACTTTAAGTTCCCTGTTCGATAACGTTTTAAATTCTCCTTGATAGCAGTTCAAACCTAGCATCTCCAGCTTGCCGATGTAGCACATACATTTTACCTATATGCGGCTCCATAAAACACACAGTAGCGTACGCAGGATTTCGTCAAGGGGGGGGTTATTTCTAAAACTTTCTCCAAATTCACATTACCTTTGATTTATTATACTTTAATTAAATAATAATAATCACAATTAATTAATAATACTTATAATTAATTAATTACCTGAATTACTACTAATAATACCACTACTACTATTATGTAGTAGAGATCTACATAAATATACCATTTATGGAAACAATAGAAGTAAATTACTTTCTAATCATTCAATTTTTATCAAATCCTGGGAGCTTTTTTTTGTTTTTGTTTTTGTTTTTGTTTTTGTTTTTTGTCTGGTCAACGAGGTGAGACATTTTAAGGGTGAAGAAAATCCATAAAACAAGAATATATATTAAAATAAATTGAAATAATGAAAGTATGGAACTCATCCAAGAAGCTGCGGTGGTCTGGTCGGTAGAGCATCTGAGAATCACGCGGGAGATCCGGATTCGATTCCCGAAATTGGTTGGAATTTTTCCGGCTTCTTCCCCGCATAAATGTCCCCGATAATTCACATCTGGATTGTCTCACTGTTCTTACCAACAAAACATTTTACAATAGTTAAGCTTATTGTCGTTTGAATAATTGTCTAGTCAACAAGGTGAGACATTTTAAAGAGAGACAGTCAAACGTGCTGCGGTAAATAATACAATGGGAAGGCAGACTGGTGACTGTATTCTTGTCCGCCTAGCCTTTGTCTATACATTAGCCTCTAACAACGAACCAAGAACTTTCTTTAGTTAATTCTCATTGTTCACACAAAAAAAATACATGTTCGTTGAACACTGGCGTACGTAGAGTCATGGCCGATGGTTAGAGGCACATACTTTTGGTAAATAAAAAAGCAAAATTTCAGTATAAAAACAGAGTCAATTTCGGGTTCAAAAGCTGTAAATAAAATGAAATTTCGCTGTTATTGCGGTGAAAAAGCGGTATATAAAATTACATTTTGGTTTTAAAAATGTGAATATAATCCCAAATCCCAGATAGCATGTAAGTTAACTGCAAGTTAAACCGACATTCGATTTAACTTGCAGTTAACTTACGTGCTATCTGGAATTTGATTTAAAAACTGCACTATTACACAAAATAAACATATCCCTTCTAATAGCACATTAAATCATTACCAGAATATTAAGTTTATTCCTGTATAAAGGATTCCATTTTTGCTTTTGAAATATTTACAGCAAAATTAATCAAATTTCCGTGAATTGCATAACACATAGGATACTTCAGACTTCAGAAAGTGTCGCGTCGGTATATAAACGGTAAATTTCGTGTTTAAGAGTCTATTTCGCATTTTGCCGGTCATTTCGCATCATTTCGTGACAAAACAGGGTAGGAAAATGCACCTCACACCTTTCAGAAAGCTTAAATATTAACATTGCAATGTGTTATTTCAAATTTCGTTTTCTTTTTGTCAAAAACGAAATATGCATGCCTCTACCGATGATGCTACAGCCCCTACCAAAAATTTGAGAAAATCAGAATTTTCAAATAAAAATCCGTTAAGAACATTAAAAAATCAAAATGTGTAAATACGATACCTCTTTTAAAGTGAGTCCCGATTACCATTTTTGTCTTTGAATACAATTTTAATAGACTGAAAAGCTCCAAAAATACGAAATATTTTATTATGCATCCTGCCCTCCAAAACGAAGCCATGTATTATCCACATTTACTATTCCGGCCCCTCCCCCCCAAAAAAACTGCGTACGCCAGAGTATTGAACATTGTTGCAACTGAAATACAAAACATCTTATTTCTCTTTTAAATCATAGTTACCCTCATATTTCACTTTCAAGAACTTGTGCTAATTTTCAAGGCATCACTCTGAAAGACGCGTGTGCTTGCAATGCTGTGCTTTTCTCCATGCTACATGGAAATAATAATTCAAATTATTATTATTATTATTAGTGGTAGTAGTAGTAGTAGTAGTAGTAGTAGATGTAGTAATAGTAATAGTATTGTCCCAGATCTTTGACTGTGGTAAATTGGCCATTTAAAATTTTTTCCACAGCATTTTTCATAATATTTCACAAGCTCAAGGGGGGGGGGTTTAAACCCCGTAACCCCCCCCCTTGCGTACGCCACTGAAAACACACACCTGTATAATGCATAGTGGTGGTACAGTGGGATCCATGCGCATTACCGTGCAAATTATCACCATGTTCGTGCTCATTATTTGACCCAATAACAGCTTCAAGAATTAAAAGAAAGCTCAAAACAAGCTGTTGACAACTTCTGCACCAGCATACATAAGAATCCATCGCTTTAAAACACACAGGATGTGAGAGAAAAATTAATGAAAATAGTCACGGACAATTTGCACGGTAATGCTCATGGATCCCACTGTACATTATGCTGTTTGGTAAGTATAGGAACGATTATGATGAGCACCGGTCCAACTTTTATTGCAAGTTACAAAATAGCAGAACGTTTGTTATTTTTGTTGTTATCAACAGAAAAGAAAACGTCAGTTGGTTAGTATTCGAACAGAATAGGCAAAGAAAAACTGCGTTAGTATATGGTTTCACACTTTTCAAAATTCTAAAAATTAAGTTTTATGTGACACGCGAAACAATGAAAACTTTATGACTAAAATTTCCATGTAACTTTTAGTCTTGAAGGTATCTAATATATAACAAAGTATAATAACTGTGCAGTTTAGTACCCACTGTATGAAACGTTAAAAAACAAAAAAACAAAAAAACAAAAAAACTTGTTCTGGATATTCACTCATCTGCTGGATTGAGTAAGTCTCCTCGAAGATATAACAATAATAATAATAATAATGTAATAAAATTTGTTTATTATTCTGAAATGTTAATTATTATTGGTATTATTTATATTATTCAAATTTGTAGCGATGCCCATAGGAACAATTATAAGTGAACCCCACCCTCCACCCCTTCAGAATTTTTTACCTGCCTACGCCTATTGTCTACCTGAAGACGAGAGGTGTTCTCTCGAAACGTAGCGTTAGAATAGGTGTAAGTAGTAAAAGACAATGGGTAATGTCCAATTAACACTGCATTCTAATATATTAATCACAGAAGAATACCCATGCCCAAATCAAGACTCATCACAGCTTCAGAATAAACGAGTAAAGTTAGAAACGCGCCATGAAAAGTTTCCATTATAACAGGAGAGAGAATTTCTCATCTATTTCTGAGACATTCGATGTAGACAAATACATGCATGGAAATGAAGGATTAAAATTATATTAACAAACTGCAAATGCAGTTCAAAAAACAACAATAGATATGTTCACGTCCCGATTGTGGTCAGAACAAATTCGGGACAAGAAATTAAAGGAAAGGGTCCCGACGAAATCTGGACGTCTGTTAGGTTTTTTGAGGGAAAACAAACCTTCGACAAATCAAACAATGCTGGTAAATAGAAATATAGCCACTCGAGGAGGAAGACTGAATCAAACACCATTGTAAGATATAATGTAAATGAGAACTATAATAATTATATTGCTGTGTCTAGTTCTGGACAAATTGTACTATTCTTAGAACAGATTTTTCTACTTCTTTCGACATATTGTTTCGACATATGTACCAGGTGGTTATAATTAAAGTGACGGTGTTCAGAGTGGTACAGCACGGGCTGTAATGAGAGTAGCAGTCTGAAACTTCGTAGATATGCTAATGAAGCAATGCGCTCGCGAATTATGCCAAAAAAATTAGTTCCAATTCTCGCCACCAGGGTAAAAAACGGCGCTGTAAGCAGTCAAAACGTGGAATTTTCCATAACTCTGACGTCAAAGTCGGTGAAATTGCCTAACCATTGTGTGAGCTCCCTGGTTGTTGTTGGTGACGCTTGTTGCTTTTTCCTTTAGTAATGTTCATGTAATTCGAATAGTGAAATTGTAGCGATATTTTATTACAAAGAGTTTTGTTATCTGCGATTTATAGTGTTTTTCCTGTAACTATACCAAGTTTTGACTGCTTACAGCGCCATTTTTACCCTGGTGGCGAGAATTGGAACTATTTTTTTTTTTCATAATTCGCGAGCGCATTGCTTCATTAGCATATCTACGAAGTTTCAGACTGCTACTCTCATTACAGCCCGTGCTGTACCACTCTGAACACCGTCACTTTAATTATAACCACCTGATATTACAATTATTCCAGTACTAGAAACATGACTAGCACTATAGAGTTCTTGATTTTAGGAACGTATGTTCCTTGGTCAAAAATTAATCGCTAAAAATATAATAAAAAGTATTATATATTACTCGTACAAATTCATACACACAATCTCACAAAAATGTGAAATTACGCTGCAACGTATAGGCCTATTAAGTTTTTAAAATCCTATGACTTCTACTATTTCTTGAAAGTATTGTTGACAACTATGGTTCATAATTATAAATATATACACAATTTTTGTGGTATATAACGGGATACAGAGTGTAATAATATAAATTAGGTTTACTTTCATTGGTTGTTCTTAACCACACGTTGTTGATATTAAATGGTTGGTATACAGCTTCTCATCCAAGTCATGTCTTTCACATTGAAGCCTCGATTAAATACCAATTTTATTGTCATAAACAAATAACTTCGTAGGCTTTCAGTGCGTAACTTTCAGCGCATAAGCAGCGTTATAAATTTTATCTTGCCCGTTTCCTGTTTCAATATGTATAACTTCTTTATCAGAACACAAATCTTGAAACGAGGTCTTCAAAAGAACTTCATTACTGTAAGATATGCTTCAATCTGAACCAATAAAGAATGTGTAATATATGGTGTTTAATATTTCTTTCTGTTAGAGCAAAATTTCACAATCTTCAACCTATATCTAACGGCGAGTTACGTTACGTTAGTTTTAAATTTGGATGTGAGATTTTGAATTTCAAGTCCTTCGTTAGCCTATCCACAGTAGTCCAGTATAGCATAGCGCTATTTATGATGCACAGACTACAACACAATATACGTAGATCTACGGAGCGGCTTTCAATCTAGGTTCACGTAGCCCTCTAGGATTTCTACATCTGAGATTGTGGGTGGCAAGTGCCTTCTTTTGTTTTATGTTTCTTCTGTAGAGATACACCGCAAGTATTAGCACGAGAATTGCTGCACAGGCCAAGGCTACAATCCCCAATATCAGTCCGGTGGATGCTCCCACTGTTGTCACCCCATCTTCTTCATTTTCCACCAGCGCGCCGATTTCCTCCATCCCTGAGCCGTCGCAAAATACTTGACCATTCCTGGTCAACCAGTGCACCATTCTTTTGCCCTTCGCCCACGATGGGGATGAACATCTGAAAAAAGAAAGAATTGCGTGATGTAAAGAAAGACAGTCCCCTACCGGTGAGTTATGACCCAATTGCTTACTGTGTTCTGATGATGTAATCTCGGTCAAAGTGAACTTATGTTCATAAAAACTGATACAGAGCCCAATGCGGAAGTATAATACGACCGACCACATAAAAACGAATATGTAGTTGCTCAAGTATTTTCAAATAAATCAAATTAATGTAATATTTAACAAACTCAGAGATCGAGATGAATAAGTACGTTGCTTTTACATGAAGATTATCAAGTGTTCCTTCGTCTTTTAAAAAATATGTTGTTTTTTTTCATTTAGTATATATGGACAGGATAACTACATAATTTGTATTTATGTCCAGATATTATTAGAATGATTAAATCAAGAAGACTTAGATGGGCAGACCATGTGGCACGAATGGGAGAGGAAAGAAGAGCCTACAAGATTCTTGTTGGGAAACCTGATGGTAAGAAACCTATAGGAAAACAAAGACGGAGATGGAGAGATAACGTGAGATGGAACTAAAGAAAATCGGTAGGGATGGAAAAGAGTGGATAGATCTTGCTCAGGATAGAGACAGATCGAAGGCCTGTGTTGCTGCAGCCATAAACCTTCGGGTTTATGAATGCCAAAGAGTTAGTTAGTTAGTTATATATGAACAGTAACACTAGTAAAGGAGTATTTTACTCTAAGTTCAGATTTCAGAGCCTCGTTAGTATGCAAATGCAGTCCAGGGTGTACTACGTGGAAGTGAGGTTGACATTTGCGTTCTTTGGAAAGGGTCACCCTAGAAGTTGATGGATTCTACACGTGGAACATAGATCTAAAGTAGGATACACGTATTACTGGAATAAACTTGGTACTTTGATACTGGAAATACTGAGCATGGAATCGGACATACCTCATATCTTTAAGAGTGCACGAGATGTTCGAATCGCAGTCGCTAGTGTTGTATATCATGGGGACTAAGATGGTGATCATCCACTGAAGCTCACAGGTGCAACTCCAAGGGTTTTTCTGCAAATCTATCACAGTGAGATCCTCCCAGTGTGCCAGACCTTTGGCTAGTGACGTCAGCGAATTTCCACTGAAATTTAGCTGGAAAGTAGAAATAAGAACTAAAGTGGTACTCCTCCAACGTAACTAAACATTAATGCATTTTGGAATTATTATAATGATATTAAAGGTATTATTGTTAAGGTGATGGTTACAGAACAGAGTACTTATAAAATTGATTTGAAGTATAAATTGTAGAGTGGAAATAAAATCCGGGCTAAGTGCCAAATCATCAAACTTTCGGTTCTGATTCGAAAAGTGTGCTATGTGCCGAGCCCAATATGCTGTGCAGTGTGCTATCTGAAATGTGTATTGTTCGTAGTGCACAATGTAGCCAGTAAAATGCGTTCCACCGGCTGTGGAATGTAACAGTTCAACAGTTTTTCTTCGTTTTCTCGGAATTCCAGTTTTGGCACTTAGCCCGGTTTTTATTTCCACTCTACAATTGTGTAAGTTACAGAGTCCTACATTTTTCTCTTGTTAAAATATTAAAAAGATACAAGAAGCTAATTTTGTTTATTTTACACAAGAAACAAATTTAGGACTATTATTTTTGAATGTCCATATTTTTTGTATATTTCACGGTTATTAACGTAGGTTAAATAGTAAAAATAACCAAGAAAGAGTTAATTGTGTAACAGTTGTTCCCACGATTCCAAGAGTAATTCATCGTGCTAATTCGTTGAAAATCATTTACGATCTTTTCTTTCTATTTTATCAACATCTAAAGTGAATAATATAAGCGGCAGATGGTGTGTCTGAATTAGGACAAGTAGAAAAAAATGGGCTAATAGAGGAAATTAGATTAATAGTTACACATACTTTTTATAATATGGGGTTTCTAATAAGTATGTGAAACACCTAATTCGGGCCCACCATCCGCCGCTCAATAGTATCACGGATTCTTGACACAATTAAAACATGCGCATATGTTATCAAACGATAAGTTTTCCATTAGAACAGCCTACATACCATACGTCGTGACGACAATTGAAGGACATGAACAATATAGTATGTAGATAAAAGTAACTGTTAATGGATTTAGACATCCAATGCAACTTCCACTAACCAACGGAAGAACTGAAGAATTGGAAATACAGTAGTACTGACGTTATTGTGAACTCTTTCACGTCGTTATTGACTTTGATTGATTGACTTGGTTTGTTTTCCTTCCACTTCCTGACACTTCTGGCTAATTTGCGAAGAGATGAGTGATGATATGATGAAATTGATGAGGGACTCTCACAATGAATCCGGACAAAGAACCTGGACTCGAATCCGGGACTCTGGAGTTGTAGTTCAAGTTGTTATATCACTGTATGATGGCATACTGCATCTCGCAGTGGATTCGCTTCAAGTTTTTGCTTGCAGCTAATGCAAATATACCCTCAGACACTTCCATTTTCTTATGTTCAAACTACTCTAGCTTGGTTAGAAATCGGTTGGTTCATTGAACTCTCCTACCTAACTATTGCCTATTTTTTTTGGGGGGGGGGCAGGAAAAGCTCTTACCTTGACTCATTCTCATCTAATAGGTAGGTAGGTGCCGGAGCTTGCCCCGAGTTGATACCTTCCTGGAGATGAGGTCTGCTCGAAAGGGTTATTAAGCTATTAAGCACGTTCTTATGTTCCACTTACCACTTTCAAAGTCCATGTTTTCTGGCTGTGGTCCTCTCCCCACATCATGTCCTTGTGGACGGAGGTGAGGTTGGGGTTGGAGAAGCAGTGGAGCTCCACCAGAGAGTGGAACCCTCCGAACGTCGCCTGCCCGATGCTCTTGAGGAACGGCATCCTGCTGATGTTGAGCTGCTCCAGAGACTGGAGGCCATGGAATGACTTGGAATCCAGCTGCTCGATGAGGTTCTCGTCGAAATTCAGCTGGAGAAGAGTCGGTAGCAAGCCCAGCGCTGCTGGAACCGTTGTGAACTGGTTACCCGAAAGGTCCAGGACGTCCAGTTCTGGAAGCCCCCTGGCGACTTCTTCAGGGAAACTGTCGAGTGTTGTGTAAGACAGGTTCAGCACCTGGAATAACAAATATTTGATTGGATTTTATTTACTTCGCGTTTCTGCCACTTTAGGCTAATTTAGAAGGTGAGAATGAACGGTGATAAGATGAACATATGCAGACGACACAACACAATTCCTAGAGGATTATTCTGGCTGCAGATCCAGACACCAGAGCCTCGTTAGTCTGCAACAATACAGTCCAAGGTGTACTACGTGGAAGTAAGGTTGACATTTGGGTGTCTTTGGAAAGGGTCATCCCTTACACACCTGAAATTAGAAATAAATGTTACATAAGCTGCATGGTTCGATACCCGGTGGAGCCACATAGATTCGGATCCAATTTTTTTATTAATTATTTTATTATTATTATTAACATTAACTTTTATGAGAATATTTTATTTTATTTGTTCTTTGAGGGCTCATTAGTTCCTACTTTATTCGTAATTTTATTGTAGGTCCAGTCATGGTTAGCCTATACGTGGATAAAGCGGACTGAAAACAAAACTCAAATTCAAAATATAAGTTCTATGATTTTGCGACCGTAGTTCTGTGTTGTATTTTCAAAAATATAGCCCTTTTCCCGGCAGTTTCCGAGAATGCCATCTTATGTAATTGAAAATACATTTTCAACGTTTTCACAGTAACCAACTTGCGGGTTAACAAATGAGGGGTGGTCAAAATGTTCGTGACTTAAGGTTTAAATATTGAAGAAAACAAAAATTATGTTTTCTTCATTTATAAACGAACATGCTCGATTGCTGATCGAACATGCAGAGAGAAACTGTAAAGAACACTCCCAGGAAGTGGTATACAAAATGAAAAATATAATTATTTGTGTTGAAATGGCAAACACCGTGCTCTTTTTCTACCATCTGGACAACGTAATTGCCGGAAATGCATAACCAAAAGATCAGAGAGGGGTTCAACCGGTTAGAGATTTGTGAATTCTAACGATGGATAATATGATTGATATTGGGGACCGTTTTTGCTATTAAAAGTAACACTGCAAGACTGTAAACATCATTGACAAGAGTATGTGGGAGAGAGATTACCTTCAAGTTGGTTAGCTTGGGAACAAGCACAGAGTTCATATGCTGAAGTGGATTCCGGTGCAGAGTCAGAACTTCAAGATTGGTCAGATCGTCGAAGACATCCCACTCGATGAACTCCAAGCGGTTGTGATCCAGGTGCAGCTCGCGCACGTTCAAGGGAAGCAGTGTTCCTTCCACGTTCTTGAACCCCCTGAAGATTCCTATCTTCAGACTGCTCGCTTCCAGCAGGTTGAACGAAAGATCCAGAGTTTGAAGAGACCTCAGCATCGAGAACGCGTTCACCGAAATGGTGGTGATGACGTTGTTCCGGAAAGAGAGTCGGATCAGTGGCAGCGAATCGAAGGGAAGGATTTCGGCGAATTGGTTGTCGTTGAAGAAGGCCTCCATGGTGTCGTACTCCGATCCCTGCGGCCAATGGTTGTGGTCGTACTGAAGCTGCATGTGTCTCGCCGTGCAGTTGATGACGAGGTGTCTGGTTGAGTTGTCCTCAGGTTCTTTGCATGTACACAAATTGCAGATCGGCTGCTCATAGTTTCCAATGACCAAGACTGGTGCAAGAAGACCTAGTAGTAACCAATATGGAGCCATCGCGAAATATCAACAACTGAAACGAAGAATATTGTTTAGAAATTACTTTTTATTTCCTTTGTCGGTAACTATATTCTGAAGCGCTTACATAGAATGAACATTATAGTAGATACCGGACTCGGCTGCTATGTAATAACCCTATCTTATGGGGGAGGGAGGTTGCCATGCTCACCACCTCTTCCAATTATAAGAAATGAAAGTAAATTCCATTGTTCTCTATGGCGTTCCCAATGTTTCCATATTACTTTTGTTCATAAAATCATAAAGGTAACATACATGGAGGAACATTAACGGGGTGGAACCATCTGTACACCTCCCCCTTGGAATCAGTGTCGGATATTGGGTTCCAAAACTGACGGGGGCAAACACAGTTTACTTCCCTTTGTAGATAAGGTTTAGCATATGTGGCAAAAGTGGCAAAAATGGGGGGCAACTGCCCTCCTACGTCCACCCTAATCGTCGTCACTGCTTGGAATGTATATTCCGACATGACACTCCGACCAGTAAGAGTGTACAATTGGTTGGTAAAGAATGTAATTTTTGTAATTATTATAATTGCAATATAACTGCTCGTACATATACAAAAAAAGCATTGATGCAACATTAATATATTTTTTAGGTTAGTGAATGATAGAATATGTGTGTGACACACACTCATGCAATAATTGGTTCTGATATTTTATGACAATTTTGTAATTATTATAATTGTTATATGGCTGCACCTTTCTTATATAATAAACAAAGAAACCAGTTATTCAATAAAAAAATGGTTTCTTGCATTTTATTAATCAAAAATGTGTGGGCCTCTGAACCCCCAACCCTTCCTCAGGTAAGTAAGTTACTTGTGTGGCACAGATAAGCTAGGAATAAGGCAGAATGAAGGTGTTATATAACTTTATTTTGTATGGTACGGAAGTAGTAATTATAATGTATAGAGAGTTAATTAAAATAATGGTGTTGTAGCGGGTAACGCCACTCGCAAAGAACGTCTTCGATCTGAAATTGATTCAACCATGCTACAAACGGTTTGAGTGGAGAACCCTGATTGCCGAAATGGTGTGTGCTGTGTTATAACATATTATGTGGAGTGCACATTGAACATGTCTAATGTATCTGCTTTTGTAAGCATTCTACGAATACATTAAACTTGTTGAGGTTTCCTTCTAAACAGTACTAAGTCTGTTTATTTGCATTGTACTTAAGTATAACATTTTAAATAAAAGATCGTTGAAATCAGATTGGAATTATACAGTAATTGACACGCCATTTTCTTATAATTGAATTTTTTGGAGTATTTCTTGCGGTACAAAATGGATCCATGAATGCTTTCACTTCCCGAATGACAATCAGTTATTATATCACTGAATATAAGACCATAGACATCGAGTATCAGACCGGTTAAGTACAGCCTAATGCCATTGGTCAACTTCAAGTATCAATACCAATATGGCCGCCGAGCTCGGTAATCTGTTAATTTACCTTTAGTTTCTATCAACGTTTTTCTGATGGTTTAGGATGTGCATCACTGTAAGGTTGGCACTAGACATCTGAAAATTTTCTGAACTTTGTTCCTGCAATACACGTATACATAGCATTTTGCACATTAGGACATGAATACTCACCTAGACCAAAATATATTCAGTAAAACTGCAGAACTACGTAATCACTGCTGGAATGGAAACTCACTTATTCTTCAAAATCACTGCATAAAGATTTTTCCTTGTGGTTCCACTTTCTGCTGTAATTTCGTCATGACCGTGTTGCGTTATCACTCATAAGCTTCCTTTCGATTACATTTGCTCGACATATCTAAGATAAGATTTCTCTCAAACCCTTTTTTCAGTCTTGCTAGTCGTAACCTCCCCTTTTTGACTTCTCAAGTGAGCATTCGGAAAATTCTACCAAATCCCACGCAGTGAATCACAAGAAATAACCTATTAATGGAACGACAAGTTTGAGCAACATGCGATTCACACCTTTAACGTAGAAGAGTCTTGCGTTTGATTCTATGATTTTCGACCTTGACCCCCTTTCATGAACATTTTTGAAACGAGCAAGGTGCTTGAAGAAGCACCACTCGACGAGAATCTGCTTTGAAGGTCTTGCTAAGCGGAGCTGCGGAGGGAGGTCGCGTCATCATGAGGAAATAATGTTTTAAGGGAGTGGGAAAGGGGGGAAATAAATAAATAAAAAAGTGATTGAAAGAGAAATTAAGGATCAAGAGAGATTAAGGGAAAGACATATTTAAGCGAGAGAAAGAGAGAAAATGAACAGAGTAATTGAAATTAAAGCAGTGAGATAGAACTTGAGTGAGTGAGTGTGTGTATGTGTATGTGGTGTGAAAAAGATACTGAAGAAGGAAATAAATTGAAACTTACTTTCAAAATAAGATTTGACGTAATTGAGCAGTTCAGTCATTTTCTATGCACATACCTGGTTTGTTCAGGTGAAGGAATTAATGCTAAGGACCAGTTTTACCCTAGTTACTATCATTACTTATATACCTCATGTAATACGTGGCTCATATGTTTTTCTTTGGTTGTTTTGTCTTTTTCTGTTACTATTCTTGTCATATCCTGTGTAAGATTTAACCTTACTTGACAGGTTGCTACTTTCTATTCCTTTTTCATATTACTTTTTCTTATTAATTTTTATATTACTTTAACACATATTATCATATTATTGTACCTTATCGATTCTATTCATTGCATATTCTGTGTAACAAACAATGTGATATTACAATACATTGTAATTGGGCATTTGCCTGTAGTGTCATGTCTTTAAATAAATAAATAAATAAATATTTTTTGTGCAAAGAGGGGAAACAGAAGAGAAGATATAGATAAAAGGATCAAGAAAAGAAAGATTAAGCACGAACAAGGCAGTTTGAGAAAAGAAGATCGAAAGCCAGGGAAGAAAGACCCATGAAAAGAGAAAGAATTAAAAGAGATACAAACAAAAGGGGAGGAAAATACTCAATTTAATCCACACTTCAAGTCTCTACACATAGATAACTATATAAATTAAAGAAGAAATGTTGCCACTTTCCAACAGATGCCAGGAATGTCATAGACGGTTTCCAAAGAACATATGAAGTTCTGTCAAATTTCAAAATATACATTAAAAAGTATTGAAACATTCAAATTTTGGCACGCTAAGCATGCATATACTTCTTAACTAGATTCATCAACACGATAATTCCAATGGAAGTTTCTTACCTTTTCTCACCAGTTACTCATTTTGTCAACAGCCACTCCTATTGATTCTCGTTATCTTCTGTAGATAATTGTATCAAGCACACGAACACTGTCAGCAAAATGGCGGATGGAAAGAATGATAAACTCTCATCAGCTCCTTCGATTGGAGAGAAATCCATGGATATTTGAGATAGCGTGTACATTATCAGTCAGTCATTTTCCTGGTATTTTCAACTCTATTTTGTTGTAGCTGGATCTTGTATGCTCAAAATAAAGTCCAAGACGAATAAAACAGTTCATGTTTTCCATTGAAATAAAAACTATCTTCAACAATAAGTTATGTTCTTAATACTTTCTGATATCTAGTAACATTAGCGGCCAATTTACGAAACTTTACTTTTAAGTAGAAACCAGATCGAAATAAATGTCCATAAATTTTCTACTTATTTCAACATTTCGATATATTCACGTCGATTCGCTTACATATTGGAGAAAGGTCTTACTTTCCAATCGGAAAATGAGATCTTGTTACCACAATATTAATAGTATCAATCGAATTCGCTACAAACAAAGTTGTATTTATACAAAAAATATACAGGTTTTCCATACATTGCAATGTAAATACATTGGTCGACAATTGCTAAGGAACAAACACATATTGACCCATATATTTTTCATACACAACTCCGTGTCAGTTTGTTGCCAGAAAGAGACCAGTAGAGGGCAGCATACACGGAGTTGTGTATGAAAAAGATATGGGTCAATATGTGTTTGTTCCTTAGCAATTGTCGACCAGTATATATAAATGCTGATAGGAAAAATACACTTAAATAAACATACATAACACACATACACACAATAAAGTTGAGCTTATACACTTCAAAACGTGATTTTTTTGTCTAATAAAAACGCAGTGGTCTATATTTTTCGACTTTGTTTGTTTGTCAACACCAATGATATTTGTATACAAAATACCCATCGCCAGATTCACAATATGAGAGAGAAGAACATAAAAATATTTTTTAAAAAGAACTTATAATTTCATCTTGCAAAAAAAAAATGTTATGGAAAAACTGCTTTAGGAGGTAATCCCAAATAAATAATTATGATAATTCTACTGAAAAAAAAAGCGATGAGCATTTTGTAAACATATCTTTATCGTTGAGTCTAAACGAGCAAATCACTTCAACTTTACACCTTTCCTGTATCGTCATTAACATTTATTCTAATGTCCACTGTTTCTTCATCTTCTGTTGCATCAGTTTCGTCTCTGCCAGCTCTTATGTAGCGTATTGTGTTCATGAAATTCGCTTTTCTTTTGTGACGCATTTTCTGAACTTTAAAAAGCAAAACTCCCGCCAATAAGAGAACGGTGACGATCAATCCAAAGATTAATATAGCAAGAAGAGCTACTTCTGTTTCCGGTACGTCGTTGCTGATGCGGCCGATGCCAGCGTTCGAGCGGAAGATTAAAGAACTATCACATCGGAATAGAGACAGGTTGACTGTCAGAAGCATGATGCTCACTCCACTTAGAGAGAGTGGTTCAGAACAGCTGAAAGAAGAAAAAGTTATAGTGAAAACCACATTTTACATAGTATTATTTGTAAACCCTGAACTTTTCTACATAATAGTTTTTAATTTACAACAAAACTACTGGGAAATTCGTACAACTTGACTTGTTTCTTTGTTTTATTCTGGTTCGAAAACCCCATTTCAGACCGAAGTGACACGCGGCAAGCGACACAGGGGTTTCACACCGAAGCGACAAGGGGCACAGGTCCCTTTCAGTCTATAAGAAAGCATTCACCTCACATGCGCAAACAACAGACCGATGCAGCACGATCTACGCCATTGAGAAAACTGCCCAGCCTGAGGGAGATTTCCCACCGAAGCGACAAGCGACACGTAAAATTCACACCGAAGCGACAAGCGACAAGCGGCACGAGCCCCTTCAGTCTAAAGCATAGCATTCACCGCGCACTTCCGATCCACAGATCGAGGCGATACGATGCACAGTGCTGAGAAAACGATCCAGTCCGAGATACAGGCAAGCGACAAGCGATATACGCAGCTTGCCGTGTCTCTTCGGTTCGAAAGGTTCCATTGATTACTGAGGGTTCGCTTCCAGGCGACATATGTCGCTTGTCTCCTGTTGCGTGTCGCTTGTCGCTTCGGTGTAAATTCTCCTGGAGTGACAAAAAGCGACGTGCAGCTTGTCGTATCATTTCGTTCCAAAGATTCCTTGTATTTCTGAAGGTCGGCAAGTGTCGCCTGTCGCTTCAATCTGAAAAGCTCCCTTAGTAGTTTTCAACCTCCATCATCTTAAACTTGCAAAAATATTGTTAGCGCTATCCAGATATTGTATTTATCTGATAAGGCAACACTCGTATCTATAACTACAACATAATGTTGTTCTAGTAGTTCATAGAGGGACAACTACTAGAGTTGACGAGCTGTATCTTTGCGGGGGAACCCTGCCCAAGCACGGCTGCGCAGTAGCAAGGGGGAGGAGCTACCGGCTGCGCGTCATTATCCTTGCTTTCTGTCCTTGTTGTCGATCACCCAACGGGCGAGTAGGTGGCAACTACATAAACGTATTTCTCTCACACTCTGCGCGGAGTAGCCAACGCCACCCGCAAAGATACAGCTCGTCAACTCTAGTAAAAAAATGCATGTCAAGTATAGAGTTAAGGCTCCTTCATACATTTGACGAAAGTCGAATCTGAGGAAGAAGAAGAAAAAAGGAGGGTCATATGGGTTGGTTTTTGCGTGGCTTACTCTGTACGTATCTCTGACGTAACAGAGTACGTCACGAGATTGGCAGTCTTCACAGTTCTCTTGGGTCTCAGCTTCTACTGCCTCGTAGAGCTCCGACGCAGTAAATAGTCCCTAACGAACCTACACAAGTTATGTTAAAGAAACAGCGAAATGATTTTAAAAAAGTATAAAAGATTACCTACACATGGAAACAGATCTTCATATGAGATCGTTGAAGGTAGTCATTCGTTGTTTACTGTTTGCGGCTGACGGGAGAGCAGTTGGGGTGGGGTGGGGTACCTGAGGGGAAACTTACACAATCGCTTGCAAGGGTGGAAGGAGGAGAATTTGTTTGTTGTGAAGCAGTTGACAATCTGGCGGGCAGGCGAGCGAAGAAAGCACATGAATTATCGTTCTTTTAACACGTAACGAATTTTTCATGGATAGTAAAACCGTAATTTGATGACAAAAGATTCTTAAAACATTTATGAAATGGAAGATAGTAATCACAGCCGCGCTTTCATGTCTTGAATCTTGGCTATATCATTATGTGGGAGAGGCAGGAAGGGGAATAGGCACTTTCTCTCTCTCTCTCTCTCTCTCTCTCTCTCTCTCTTTCTCTTTTTAATCTTCCATAAAGAGCAATGAAAGGAAAACCGAAAACTGTTCCTATTTTGTACCTACAGTTCCTAAATAGAAATTACAATTTTTGTAACTATAATTGGCTTACGCAGAATTTTGTCGCGAGGTGTTTCAAGTTTGTTTAGATTTTAGTATTTATAGTAATAAAAACAATACATTGTTTTTTGATTGATTGATTGATTTGCTTCGCCTTTTGTTCC
The DNA here is from genome assembly GCF_977018435.1 of Lepisma saccharinum. Classification (NCBI taxonomy): domain Eukaryota; kingdom Metazoa; phylum Arthropoda; class Insecta; order Zygentoma; family Lepismatidae; genus Lepisma; species Lepisma saccharinum. Next base: position 109,422,748 of record NC_139232.1, read on the forward strand.
ACTTTTGGCTAATTTGCGAAGATGGTGATGAGTGGTGATATGATGAAATTGATGAATGAACACTCACATACAACCATGCCCAGGCCAGGATTCCAATCCGGGACCCCTGGCGTCGTAGCGCGATGTGCTAACCACTCCGCCACGGGGACCGGCAATACATTATTTTTATTATAACATTTATTAACAATAGTAATCTAGTAATATGAACTGTTTATATTTTCGCTGGATGTGACACTAATTAGTTTAAAACAGAGCACGAATTAAACATTTCTTCAGCTTGCCCAGTCAGTGATCACAACAGGTTCATTGACCAGACCAGACCAAACATACTCTTTTTAAGAGTATTATACTCTTTTAGAGGTTCATATACTCTATACTCTTTTCAATTTGCAAAAATCCCCAAATATACTCTTTTCCTTGCTATTCAATTTCATTCATTATTTTACGCGTAAAAATGCCTTAAAATTCACAGAACGGAAAACGTCAAGATGTCAACAAACTGAAGTATTTACTCCTTAACTCAAGACTTTCCTATGAACAATTTCAAGAGTCATTTTCATATTCCATCAACAAGCAAAACATATTTCAAATTCATTGGAATTTAATGATAATGATTAGGGCTGAGCCGATACCATTTTGAACCGATTCTCTTATCAATTCCCACCGATAGTGTAAAATAAAAAGGAAGTTTTAATTTTGCATAATTTTCAGGATAAGTAAGACTGTCAAGAAGTCGCACGGGATTTTTGCGGACCCCGTGAAAGACCAAAATGCCGGAAAGTATCGGCTGGTATCGGTAGCTGAATCCCAACCGATACTTTCCGATACCGATACATCGGCATCGGTATCGGCTCAGCCCTAATAATGATATTTTTGAAACTTACTGTGTAATTTCAAAAGCCGTTGAAAAACATCTTGAAGATTGGGGGGAAAGAAAAGAATCAATGATGTGGAGGTGGAGGTCAGTGTGCAAAGATTTAGTACAGGCTGGGTCAAATTTAAAAGTGATTGTGCCTCTTATAAAATTCTTGTTTACTCTGCCTGGTACAGATGTTGGTTGTGAAAGACTCTTCAGTGTTATTAAAACTTATTGGCGAGAGGAAAAAAGTACACTCCTGGTGTCAACACTCGAACAAGTAATGGAAGTGAAATTCAATGTGGACATGGCATGTGAAGAGTTTGGACTGGCAATAAAGGACGACTTAAACATACTCAAGAAAGCAAAATCATCCCACAAGTATGAACGATGGTGTCATTGGTGAGAAAGTATTTGAAATTAGCTAATTACATTGGACCCATAAAATTTAAATCTGTAGAGTGTAGGCCTATTTTATAGGGGCTATAATAGAAGCAATAACAAATAGCCACCCTTATTTTAGTTTTCTTTTTGTTTTGTGCATGCACACCTTCAACCTATAGACTATACTCTTTTTGGTCAACAAATATCTGGTCATCGAATGCTGTGATATTTCATCTGGGTGCATTTGTTTGTGTAGTTTTATTTTCGCTCGCAGTGTTGTGTTCGTGATAGCTCTTACACCTCGTAATAAACCGTTTCGAAGTGGAACAAAGAAAATTCTGCACAATCAGTGGCATATCCAGAAATGTTTCGGGGGGGGGGGGGTATGAACGAAATGTCTACAAATAATAATAATAATAATATTTTAATTGAATTAAAGTAATACTAATTTCAATATATAAATTGATATATTATTATTACGTGACTAGGTAAAGAGGCAAACAGTGTATATTCATTCTGTAGTTTACCTGTAGTTAAAAGTAGAAACATTTACATAAGAACAAGTGCCTCGCAATTAAATTAATGTAAAATAGAAGAAGAATTGAATACTATTGCATAACGAAATAAATGTTAGATACAGTGAAGTTTCTGATTAATATTGTATACATATTGTTATGAGTTGTAGTATGCATAAACCTTCTTTCTAATATCATTCAAAGCCGTACGATCCCAATATAATCCTTGCCATCCAATAAATTCACTAATGCTAAACGAGTATTGTTATTATTTTATTACTTGGTAATCTTTTCGTTTGCCCTAAATAAATACTTTATGTCTTTCAAAGCCGTATGATGTCAATCCTAATCATTGCCTTCCAATATATTCAGAGTAAAAATAGTAGTACTTGATAAGTATTTCAGGTGCTATACTTCAAAGCCGTATTATATTTATAGCTATAATCCTTCCATTCCAATACGCGTTCAGAGGAAATTATCCATCGAATATGAAAAAATTGATAAAGGAGTATATTTACATTATTTAATTTTAGTACTGCATAGTCCTTTCGGGGAGGGTCCGGACCCCCAGCAAACTTGTTCTACGTATTATAGCGTAATATTTGCCAAGGAGACAGATTTAATTGAATTACTCAAAATAACGTTACTGGTTTACGTACGTACAATGTAAACGTCTAATGGAAAGCGATAAATAAACGGATAGGTATTATTCATTCTGAACTCTTCCACAATACGTGAACGTCTGTGTAGTTATTTTGCCGGCGATTTTGTAGCGCTTGAAACTTCATTGTTGTTTCTGCAGCAGACGATTTTCTCGGAGCCCACATCTTACGCCAAACACACTTTCTGCCGTCACCCATATTTTGCAATTGAACACGTCCAGTTGACGCATGCACACTTCCCTGCCACTTGCGATCGTATTTTGTCTTCACGAGCTATTTTGTTGTATCCCTCCGCGTTCTACTGTGGGTGGGGTTTAGAACGCTTCTAACTATCTGCACGAGGTGTCGCCACAGTGCAGGGACACTTTTACGTATTGCAAGGGTTTCGTTTTCCTCAAACAGTCTCAAAATAGGAAAACTGACTTCTACAGTGATGATGTTAATGTCAAGTACAATGAACATTGCACGTCCCCAACAAAACAGTTTTCCATAAGCTTGTGTGGTTAACGAGATAATTGCATGTGAAAATTACGGTTTTCCCCATTTTTATGCCCAATTTACTTATTAAGCAGGGTATTTTTTAAAATTTCTGCTTTGTAGGAATCACGCAGCCATATTTTCTGAAGGATAGAAAACAAACCCCGAGATCTTATCTTTTCTCGTAACTGAAAAATCTGTTTAAAACGGAACGTCTGCACTGCGCGTTTTCGTCAATGTATGAAGGAGCCTTAAGAGATAGGCTTAGTTTCTACTGAAGTAGCACAACTCCCGTGCTGTTTTATATCTCCAACTTTTAACGTCTCAACAAGCACGTCAGTGAGTTTGTTCATTCACAATGATCACGATTTCTCTCTTCCCCTGCCCTATCCGTATCTTTCCTCACTTCAGTCGCTTGCAATCCTTCCTTCCTCTGTTTTGTTCTGACTTCGTAGCACTATTTTGCTCTATACTTCTCCTTTGCTCTTTGTACACCTCTTCTTATCTCCTTCCCTCTCTGTCGCGTAGCCTTTTTGCTGAGCTTTCTTCGTGTTTCTTTCTCTTTCGCTCTTTCTCTCTATCTATGTACCACTCCCGTTCTTCCTCCCATTCTCCCATTCATTTTCCCTCTGTTCCTGCCTGCCTTCCTACGTAATTTCCTTTCTTTTTGTCTACATTTACCCCTCCCTCTCTTTCCCTGGGACCACGCAGCATTTTGGCGAGTTTTGTTACTCATGGAACGAATGAAAGGAATGGATGGACTTTCAAAGCAAATGATTCCTTTCTTTAAGTTTTCAATCATAAATAACACTACAAGTTAGTGAGATAAAGTAATTAAAGAAAGAATAAAATAACAAAGAAATAGAAAAAAGAGGGGGCGTAACCTTTTAGGAAATGTAAAAGTATTAAATTAAGCCTTCGTAAGTAATTAAAGAGTGCCACAGAAAAAAAAGTTCGAGTGCTGGTAGTGGATACCTCAGTGATGCTACTTCATGTCTGTACGTCTATAATTCTTATAAAATACAAAATTTGATTGAAAGATACACATCTCGACAGGCATGACAGGCAAGAATGACAGTCTACGAAATCACACATGCTACAGAGTGTTTCAAAACTCGCGCAACCAAATTTTGATAGCTTATAGCATGAAAACTGTGAGAGTTGTTAACACAGTGTTTCCTGCATTATAAAGCCTCATCCATTGAGATACAGGAAATCCTATAAATAAATTAGTGATTAGTGGCGGAAGTCAGCCTTAATTTGTTTGGTTGAGAAATATGCGTAAGAAATTATCGAAATATCACAATTAGACGTCTGCTGACTGATACTATGTTGATCTGTCCTTTGTGGCTCATGTGCAGCATTTGATGGGTTTATGACTGGAGATTATATTAGTTAAGTGAAAAAGTGCCACTTTAAGGGCATATCACCTTAGCTAGCAGCGACATGAGCATAAGAAATGGTATAACATTTACATGATAAAATCATGAATACGAGACGAACTTACTGCACGTCCAATGTGAGTTCTGGATTTTTCGAAGCCACCATCTTCATGAGTTTTTCGGACATCCACCGCAGATGGCAGTCGCATCGCCATGGGTTTCCCTGGATGTCGATGACGTCAAGTTTGTCCCAGGGTGCCAAATTGGGCGGCAAGAACTTTAATGCATTTCTTCTCAGGTGCAACTGTAAAAACAGAAAACAGATTTAGTTGTATCATAAAAATAAAAAAAATATTGTGTCTTCCTCCCCCTCCCCCATCTAAAGCCTCATTCCTGTTTAACCTACTCACATATTTACTTGCTGAACCGTATTCGTAATGTAATTCTAGCTACTGAACAGTTCTGCGAGATATACATTTGTATACCTACTCTGGGGCATCAATTATCCCTAACCTATTCACATGTTTATTTCCCCGTGTGAAAAATGCTTCCCTGTATGATATGGTTATGTGAGTCACGTGCTGCATCAAAGGACGGAGTTTGAGACCCAGATCTTCTGTTCCAGGTCTCAGACAAGGTAAAATATCAAGTTTCAGTTAACGCTTCAACTTACCGATGAAGAGAATGCAACTAAATTAAACTAATTATCGTAATAAACAAACATATATAACTAACTTTTTTTGTGATTCAGTGTGGCCCACGTTGCAACCCCTAAACGCCATGCTATTGCCAATTTCGACAAATTGAAAATCATCATAATAATAATAAACATTCAGATTTTAAATATATGGTTTACCATCAATGATTATTCTGGGTTTTATGTAAGAAAATCACAGCAGCTTTCCACACTGCCATCTTCTTGCTACAGTTCGGGTTTTGAGTACAGCAGTATTATTGATTGATTGATTTGTATTATTTAACTTCGCATTTCTGCCACTTTTGACTAATTGCGAAGATGAGGATGAGTAATGATATGATGAAATTGATGAAGGGACTCTCACAAAGAACACCCATGCTCAGGCTGGGATTAGATTTTTATTGACAAAAAACTTAGTACATAATGGAACCTATGTATTTCTCATTGTAATTATATCATAATTTATTTATAAAAATATAATTTCAAGGGTGCATATCAATTACTATATATAAAGTTAAAAATGAGAATGGCGTTTAGGCGTAAATTGTAGAAATTGAGGCCTTGATTTAAAAAAAAAAGAAGAGGCATTTTTCGGGCCGCGGTCTCATAAAGGCTGAGTACCACTATCCTAAAGGATATCTACCTCTGTAAGTGTCCAGTGGTTCACCAGGCTTCTGAACGCCTCCGGATCCACGTAACTCAATCGGTGATTGTAGGAACAGTGAAGTGTCTGTAGGCTCTCAAGGGACTCAAAGGCAGCAGGCCCTATGCGGGTGAGCCGCCCCATGCTGCTGACGTTCAGCTCCTGGAGACGGGAGAGGCCGAGGAAAGAGTTCCAGAGCAGCTCGCTGATTGGGTTGTCGTTCAGAGAGAGCTTCCTCAGCGATTGAGTCTCCTGCAGTTGATCCGGTACTTTGAGAAACTGGTTGCCAGATAGATGAAGGACCCTAAGATGCAGGAAAGTATGGAGGAATCCATTGGGCAAGCTGGAGAGGCCGTTGTACGCCAAACTGAGAACCTGTAAGAGCGAGCGTTACTATATCAGTGGCTATGAAACGAGACGTTTGTGCTTTGCTGGTGCTACTTATGTAGCAACGTTCACCATGCAGCTTTGCCTACTCTGAGGATGAATACTCCCTCCAAAGGATAGGTCAATGTCATCCTTGGTCTTTGCAGCAAATATTTATGCCATCATTGAGTCACGTATGCTACAAAGACGGACTGCAGAACGAAAATGTGAATTGTTGCAAACCTCTGAACGAAATCTAGGTGTGAAGAGAAATGCGGCTAAACCACAAATGCTTCCAGCCGCCTCATTTCGTGTCACCGCGTTTAGTTTCAATGCAACCAGTCGAGAATAAGCTTAATTGAACTGATATTCACGTAGCCTTTAGTGTTTCCAAATAGGCCAGGACGGCATTTGTAGGGGGGTTAAATCCGATTCCTTCCTCTCTCTTTTTGGTTGCGACGTAAAATAACCTAATTGAATCAATCTTTCTGGTTGCACTGAATGTACCCATGGTTATTGTATTCACAAAAGAGAGTGGTGTTCATGGTGTAGGGTGGAGATATAATAACTCCGCTTAGGCAAAGAACATCATTGCAGGAAAATATTATGGTTCTATCTTTCTTAGAATTCCTGAAAACACCACGATCATAGCTGTTTTGGAGATGATCACAGAATCGGCTACAAGAGGGTCTTTTTAGCCAAAGAAGCTACATCTAATAGCAACAATAGTTAAGTTACAAGCAATGTAATGTATTGTATTGCAATAAATATAAAGAAATTTTGGAATTATAGTGAAGTAGCTAGAGCCAAAGATGTTGAGTTGCTGGTGCTTAACACTCTCATATCTTTTTATGACCTTCCGTATCGTTCTTGCCTTTATAGTTACTGAAGGTAAGATACCAAACAATGCCTTTCAATTTTCGGCTATAACAATATAATTTGTATAACACACTATGACTTACGACAGACAACATGGTACCAGCTACCTACCTCTAACTTTTGAAGTTTCGATAAGCACGTCGTGGTCTGCAAATCCAGAATGGTCATTGGATTGTGGTCGAGATAGAGCTCCGTCAAGTTCTTCAGGTGCTCGAACGCATCCTGGTCGATGGAATGTATGCTGTTGTAACCCAGAAGCAGAACGCTGAGCGTCATTGGCTGGTACTGTTCGATGCGGTCAGGACCTCTGAGCGTGTGAGACTGGAGCGCTCTGTAGTCGATGGCGTTGTTGCTGAGATCCAGATAGGTGAGGAACCTGAGCTTTGTGAACGCGTCCGTGGCGATGTCGGATATCTTGTTGTGCCTGAAGGAGAGCGAGACTATGGGCTGACTTCCGAACCGTTCTATGGTCACCAGGTTGTTGTGGTCGAATTTGGCATCGATGCCTGCGATGTCCTGGGGCCACTCGTCGTCCAGGAGCATCGTGTCCATCCCCTGGTTGGAGCAGTCGACCACGAAAGGGACCGTGTTCTCGCACGTGCATGTCTCGCAGAGGTTGTCCTGGGTGCTAGTGGCAGAGAGGGATAACGCCAGTGTGAGGATATGAAGCGTCCATACGCTGTTTTGCGGCATGCCCTGCGAAATAGAGCAAACGTCTCAGCATTAACCGTTTTGCAAACTTCCTATCTTTTCAAAGGGCCACGCTGATATTTTAGGAATCGTAGATCCTTCAAAAGAACGTTCATTGGTTGATTTCTGTAGAATGGAATAAATTGAATTGTTTTCTTTTACTTAGAGTTTCTGCTCTTTTGGCTAATCGCGAAGATGAGGATGAATAGTGACAAGATGAAAGAGATGAAGGGACAATCACAAACACATATGGTAACACACAACACACAACACACAACAACAACAACACACACACAACACTCTGCTTATCCGGAGGAAACCTCTTCATCATTTGCCGCCAGGAAAGACTCAAGAATTATTTCACACAACACAGGTCTCATACAGGATTATACTGGCCATGGGTACAGACGCCAGAGCCTCGTTAGTCTACAAAATTCAATTCAGGGTGGACTACGTGGAAGTGAGGTTGACATTTGGGTGTCTTGAGAAAGGGTCAGCCTTTAGTCTCAGAACAGGCTAGCTTTGTTCGTCACACGATATGGGGATAAGTCCCTTAAAACCAAAACAAAATTGAGGGCAGGCCCCTAACAACAAATGTCCATTATGTCCGTTAAAATTTCCTCACTCAATTTTTAAAACTCGTTCATTCATTAGTTTACAAGAACTAAAACCAGTTGCGGCGATTTGGGGGCCGAGGGGGGGCAGATGCCCCCCCCCCACCACTTTATGCCACTTTTGCCCCCAGACTATGTTAAACCTTATGTACCAAGGTAAAGTAAACTGTCCTTGTCCCCCACTTTTTGCACCTTGCCCCTCTAGTTTTGGAACCCAACCGCCGCCACTGGCTAAAACTACACGGTTTCCGAGGATAAAAATATCCTTACCTATTAAATCCGAATGTGGGGTACATTAAAAAAATAATAATAACTATCGCTCACAGGGCGCTGTACTAGAAACAAAAAACTGGTCAGGTTTAGGGCATATTGCAAAATGTTACACTATGTGCTTGCGTCTCGTCAGCCAGCTGCTGCATGACTTTCTTGCTCATGAAGGAATGCTTTCTTTTTATTATGTCCGTAATGATACTAAATATATCGTGAACAAAAATGTCCCAATCGCGCATTCCAAGATGTGCAACGCTTGCTTGAGACAAAACAAACACAGCTTTTGCCAATGGGCCGGACCGGAATTTCCTTTGTTTATTTTTTATTATTTATTTATTTTTACAACATGTACTGCAATAATATCTCTTTCCATTATTATGGTACCACTTTCCGCAGAGAATCAGGCCAGAACCGATTTTAATGGAACCTTTTTTTCAACCCTTTAAAAGATGTCCGTTAGATTTTGGATTCCGTGCCACATTGATATATTTTCAATACAAATCGGTTCTTAGGTGTCGCGAACTCATATACAGTTCCCGAATTTCTCTGCCACGCCGAAAGAGAATTCATTTTCAGTTCTTGGACCTGTAGCTTCCCTGCCATAAGGTAACAGTCTACGCATAGAAGCCATGACTACTGAAACAAATCAACCTGAAACTTATATATTAACTGACAAAGTCACTGTTTCTATTTCCTAAAACCTATTTTCTATCATAAATAATCTAAGAATCTGAAGCAATCCAAAATTGTTCTTATTCTAATCCCTTAGTGAAGAGTGGCAACCTTCATTTTGACAATGGAATCGAGACGTAATAACTAGCATTGTTAATTTGTGTACTTATACAAGAACGAGATAAGCAGTTTCAATTGGTATTAAATTGAGTAGTGCGAATTCATTATCTTCGCCGTGAGTACAATGTTATCTTCATGGTTGAAATAGTTTCACTGTTATTTTTAACTGATACTCTAATATGCCTTTTTATAATAGTGTATCATAATAGCAACATTGATATATTTTAGGGTTTCTGATCTTTTATCTCTGACGTATTTAGATCCGTAAAGAGTACCACCTTTCTTTTACTGTAAACAGGTAAACTATTATTGACAACCATCAACTGTAGGACTTATTTATACTGTTATTCTACAAATTGGAAAATAATTACAGTCTAAAACACTGAAATGAGTAATTGAAAGATGGAACGGGGTGAAGCTCATTCCAAAACAAGGAACTGCAGTGTACCAGATTAATAAGCATGCTCGTTAAAGGGTAAAACTATCAAAGCCGGGAATAGTCTGTAACTCGTTTATTCTGTAATTGTTGACTTACTTACTTACTTATTCTGCATTGCGAAAGATTGTTTAACAAGGGATTTCGCATTTTTTTTTAACGAAATTAGTATGTATTGTCGACATATCGAGTAATTATTGGTCGTTCTTTTCTCGCTTCCTGAACACGCAAAGTGGCGGGCAAATCTTGACTAGCGTTGTGTTTCAAACGACAAAGCAGTGTTTCAACCTTCTTAACAGAAAAATTCCCGCATAGCCCCAAAAACCATTCACGCATAGCCCCAAAAACCATTTGGGATAGTATGACCATCCACGAATAGCCTCAAAAACCATTCACGCATAGCCCCAAAAACCATTCTGGATCGTATAACCATCCACGAATAGCCCCAAAAACCATTCACGATAGCCCCACGCACCATCACGGTAAGGTTAAGTTAGGTTGCTTTTGGTTGGGCAATATAGTGAAAAAACTGTGTGTTTGGAAACACTTACCGGGGATTACGTCATCAGATGCTCGCAATATCCAGTTCAAGTACATGGATGGAAATGCAAGCAATAGCTTTCGTGCATCGGACGGACATTATTATAGAAAAAATACAAGAATTAGCGGCCAAATACATTGAAAAATGCGAGAAAACACTTCTACGACCTTCTGAAATTACACAGAAACTCAATTCCGTAAGTACTTTCTCCTGTAAATTTGAAGAAATCTGATTCCCGGTTTTGATAGTTTTACCCGTTAAAGTATATTCCATTAAATTCTGGCCCAAAAAAGAAGTTTCTTACATACCGTTTACTTCAGGTTGTGAAAGGAATTATTCCTTGAGGTTTGTTATTCACAGGGCCAGGATTTTGATGACCTAAAAATATCTGAAAAATGATCTATAAAATGACCTTAAAAATGACTTTAAAATGCTGTTTTTATTTCAGGGTATGGCCATTGGTACGGCATAGTTATTATTTCTGTAACAGAACTGAAATTTCAAGGTGTGTGTGAATTTTAAGTATAAAAATCTGTGAAAATCTTAACTCATTCAACATTATTGCAGTAGGTATTGTTGCTTTGTTCCTACAGTCACGTGGCGATAGAATTTTTGTTTTCATTGTTACAGATATCAAGGCGATAAATGTCAGTTCCTGGCTAAAAATGAGTGAAAGGTAATGCAATTACATTACTTTTTTTGCAATTACACCAAAAAAAAAGATAAAAAAAGAAGTAAAATGCGAATGACGTAAACCTTGAAAACATGACCTAAAACTTAAAAAATAGAAAATATGACGATAAAATGTACAATACTGATTTTTATAATCAGAGGTTCATATTCAGGATTTTAATACTTAAGAGTAATGCATAAGGAAAAAAAAGATGACGTCATCAAAATGCGGGCCCTGGTTATTCAGAATAGCCCTAAGTGCAACATGATGGACATGATTTTGTTCCTTATGTAATGTAAAAGTGACTGGGCGATATTGGAATACTTGTTACAGATTTAATGTAAGCACATAGCGCGATTTGATATGGTTAAAAGCATTTGCTCCTTCCTCAAAACTACTTAAAGAGGATGATAATGTTTTCCTTCAATATCAACTCTCAGTTACGGCTATATTGGAAATGCTTATAGAAGTGTTAAGAATATCAGAAACGTTAAACACGCTGTATCTATTGGTAGATACTGAGGTTATATTTTCAGTTATAGGAGGTTGATTACAATAGAATACGATAACGCAGGCTCACTTTATCTAAAAAGGTTAGTAAACAAAATAAATATAACTATCTTTCAAATAACATATTTTTAAATCACTTTCTATTGTACTTACTTTTATAATGTCAGAAGTTGAATATTAAAATAATAATAATATGTTCATAAAATTATATCTCGTCAGTCAGCACACATATAATAGTTTGTTTACACATTGCATCCCCCAAAAATCGGAATGCCAGAGTTCTCTTAGGTATGTTCATTCAGTGCACTGATTGCACTGTGCAATAGAGAAAAAAGTGACTTCGTATCTGAACGATTAACGTTATGAATACAGTATCAAAGTCACAAGTTTTTAATGATCGGTGTACTGTGTTCTTAGTGACTTAGGTAATGTGGGTAAATATCCACATACAACGAGTGACGATAAGTTATTATGATACTGTGCACACAAAGTACACGACAATACTAACAAAACAAGCATAGAAGTATGAAATCTGAGTCTATTCTTACCTTTCTGTTCCCGTTTCAAGAAGAAAACATAAGGGGAGAAATCACTCGCGTTGGAATCACCTGAAAATTTTATAGAGATAACTTCTGTGTCGTTGGCTCGATAAGAAAAGACGAGATAACGGTTATCGGTGAAGAGTTTGGGTCGGACTTTGATCTGAACCTACACAAACTGTACACGTACAGGAAGAAGAATGTAGGCAGAGGTTGTAAAAGAAGCCCTTGAAGCAGAAAACCGCCTGGTGAATAGAGTACTTTACCTGTATACCAGCAGCAGTAATGGATGACGTCATTATGCAGTGCACTTTGGGAAGAAACAGTTGAATACGCATGAAGTCGGGCAAACCGATTCGCGCGTGGAAAGCGTACGAGAAGCCTTCTTACAGCGAGAAAATTTGCGATATTTTTAAACGTACACGTTCCTCATATGATCATGATAATCATACCTTGAGTCACTTCGGCAAAGACCATACGCACATTGCTTACCCGGCAAGTTTTGAACGCAGGATCTGCGGCGGGCATGATGAACTGTGGGGGAAGTTGCTATCTGAATAGCATCCATTGGCTTCTACAAATGCGTGCAGTGAAGTGCACTTAAGAATTGTGGTAACACCAAATCACAAACTAGGCACATGAAAACCCATTGTGAATTTTTGAATCCGAACATATTACGCGTATTATTTTCGTGCTAATAGCACGAATTAGCATAAAAAATGTTAATTCTTACATATTGTCTGTCTAGCTATAGCGAGAGGAAACTATGAAAATATCCAATATTTTAGACTTGTTTTATTGTACGTAACAACTTTAATGCACAAAATACTACATACTTCCTTCTGACTAATTTTAATAGTAAACATCACATTTGCACACACAAAAATGCATTAGAGAACGTAGATAGTGCTATAAACATTTAAAAAATAATGATATATTGCGCGTTGCATACCATTCAACAGGATATAATAATTCATTTATTCTTTTATTTTGAACCTAACGGGCTCCTTTAAGCCGTTTTTTTGTCCACGATTTTCAGCATATTATAAGCAAATAATTCCTTCATTTTAAATAGTTGGAGGTCTGATGGCAGTAAAGATTAATTTTCCATGGATCTGTGACCGGTATATAAAGAGAACATGATGAGATTACGTCACATGAAGGCTTTTGATTTTGTGAAGAATAATAGTGTTATAATTTTAACAGTTTGCTGCAGTTACTATCATATATAGTGGATAATCATCTACGTTGAATTACTTGGAAAGTCTTAATTGGATAAAAGACCCTCCGGAACTGATGATATGTGCACATTTGTGAGACCCTCCACCAACCTAAAAGAAACATTCACTAACATCAATGTGTGTGGCGGGGCTCACTTGTATGTGACCACCTTGGTTAATGATAGTTATTTAACATGAAGATTAAAATTATGATTTGCTCTAGGCAGATGTGTGTGGAAGGGATTAAAGAAAAAGTTATTTATGGTAAGTCAATAGTGACTGCCTGAAAACTGAGTCCTGGCTTGAAGAGAAAGCATCCCTGTTTTAGAGGTTTTTAAATTGTCGTGCCATTAGCCTTTTGAGCACAGTAATTCATCAAGAAGCCCCCAGTGTTGAGAGTTTGCTGACGAATAGATTTTTCTCGAATGGTTTTATACATGGTGTGGGACTTTAAGACGCAGAAGAGCATCTGAAGCCCCACCCTTCAATGAACCACGTAACAAAAACAGATAGCTCAACCTAACCTACTTACGGAAGCATATAATAGCGGGAAGTGATATTTCACATGGAAATTACACAAATGTGAATAGGTTAGGCAGGAATGAGCCCCAATAGGGCATAAAATGAAGTTTTCACACATTGCTTTCAGAAATGGCAAGCTTTCGGTTAAGTTCATGCTTCCATTAATTTCACATACATACATATTTAATTAATTATTGTACCTCAATCGTGGCTTTTCACGATTCTTAGATAAGGTACAAAGTATCTCTGATGATCACAGTCACTAAAACAATCTGCAGTGCACACATCTCAGTTATGTACACTATGCTTGATCAGCTCTCTTGTAGAATGCCCTGGAGTAGTCTGCTGCTCCTCTTTCACCACGGAAGAAGACAGAATAGCGTTTCTTCCATAAGAAGGCTCCAAGAAGAGTGACGGGAATGGCAAGAAGAACCCCCACTAACACCCCAATGAGGATTGGTCCATCGTTCTCTGGTTCGTTTCCATAATCATCCAAGCACCTGAGGTGTGGAGTGTGGAGGTAGATGTAGGACATGGTCTTTCCTTTCAGTGCATTCGGTTCATGGCATCTGGAAAAGGAGTAAACATAAAGAAGAATTGCAAATGTTACTCATTTGGTTCATATGTGATTGTTTGCTTAATTTGCTATACTTCGCTTCTCTGCCACTTTTGGCTAATTGCGAAATATAACTGCTTGCAATTTATTCATCCTCAACCGAAAATACCTTATTCTTGCACGTTCGTTAAGTTCGCTTCTGTAACCAACACTTAAAGTGGAACATGTTAGCTGGAGGGATGTTTGATTGAGCGTTTTGGGTTAGCTGGGAGGATGCTTCTATGGTTTAACATGGTGCCAATGGGAAAGCTGTAGGGGTGGATTGCGAAAATTTTGCTGGCTGGGGGGGGAATACCACCCCCTTTTACCTCGAACCCTATCAGTAACTAAATTCGATTATATCAACACCGAGTTGGTTTCAGATATGATTAGAAGGTAAGCCAATTGCAACATTGAAAGTCAAGCACATGTCTTGAAAGTAGAACGATAAGGTACGGTATGATCCAAAAGTCCATATACACAAAATGGAAACCACTAGCGGCGATTGGCTGCCCAAACTGGGGGGAAGCAAAGACTGTTTACTTTCTTTTGGTTCGCCTTGTAATCAAGGGGTCCAGGGTTCGATAACCGGTGTAAGCACATTGTGCTTCGGATTCCACTTTAAACTGTACGTCCAGTCTCGGTTAGCCTTACTGTGCATAAAGTGAACTTAAAACATTAACTCTAGCTCGAACTCGAACTTTCTGTTGGTAGACTAGGCTTTGCATTATGAGGCCACAGTGCGGGGGCAAAAAGTGTAAAAAGTAGGGGCCAACTGCCCCCCACGGCTCCACTCATCGCCGCCACTGTTGTAAACCGATTTATTGCTCACAGTCTTACATTATCAAATACAATAGGAGCCCGATAATTATGACGACGTGGGGTTTAGGGAGCAAATTCCCCTTACCGGGCCAGTACGCACGCGAAGAGGTTTGCAACACTCGTTATTTTTCACAAAAAATGAGAACTTTAACTTACACCATTCCATCGATTTTATCCACAGATTTATCCTGCATGATAGGTATCAGGTCAGTCACTATCCACTGGTTTTCGCAGTCGCAGACCCACGGGTTCCCTCGCAGGTCTAAATCGCTCAGTCGACTCCAATCGGGGATGACTCTGGGGTCGAGATATTGGAGTTTGTTGTTGTTCAGAAACAGCTGGAACAGTTGAAAGGAAAGAGTCAAATGTGATGTACAAAATTCAGTTTGCTCATCCTTATAACTTATGACATTCATGTAGTGCTGACGTAGTGGAAAATACCATTGATATAAAATTCAATAGTATACATAATAATAAATAACATTTATTGTTGTTGTGAATGATTAATTAAAACAAACTTCTACTTTATTTAAATGATTTCTTCTCATAAAAATGTCATTTCTGAAATTTTGAAAATCATGGAAGCAGATATTCATCGGATTAAGTAGTAGAATATGACATTGTAAGGATCTGTCTTGGTTAACATTCAATTCTTCCAGTTCACTAGTTTTTTTACATCGTTATGCTGGAAGGACATTCTACAGTGGCACGAGTCCCACTTTAAACTGCAGATCCAGTTCAGAATAGCCTATTTGTGCATAAAGTGGACTTAATTTTTCTTCTTAAAACATTAATTCAAACTCAAACTCAGACTTCGGTAATTCTATTCGAATACTTTTCATTGATAGTTGTATTTCAACAAGCTTTTCTTCAACTTTTGACTAATCGCAAATGAGTATGAGTAATGATATCATGAAATTGATTAAGGGGTGTCGTGTCGTTTGCGCCGAGGCTTCTTATCGGTTCATTTCCACCGTGACATATGTTAAGACCTTCCTCGGCTGGTTTTCCCACAATCCAGAGTGTCATCACCGCCGCGGGCACGTGTGTTTATGGGCACATGGTGCATAGTGCATAAAGTGGACTTAATTATTATACACTACATAAAATCGTCAAAAACATTATAAATACAGTGTAATTTTTTTGCAAACATTATATACGCAATAGCTACGTATATATAAACACAATACTTCGATACACTTGCACTTGAATTCTTATAGGTATGCAAATGCTCGAAGGCATTGCACGCGTTGTTTCTATCATTTCCATATTCACAGCCATCTTGTCTCTCTCAAGTCTCAGTTTTACATAAATACTAATTTCCAAATGTACATCCCCCATATATACTTTCATCTTACATTAATTTACCATTCCCCTTCCTTTTCAATCGAAGATAAACACAGCCATAGCTGGGCAACGTCATAAACACACATGCGCGCGGCGGTAATGACACTCCGGATTGTGAGAAAACCCACCAAGGAAGGTCTTGAAATATGTCGCGGCGGAAATGAACCGATAAGAAGCCTCGGCGCAAATTACTCGGCGCAAGCGACACCGACTCGATTAAGGTACACTCACAAAGATGACCCATACCCAGGAGTTACGGGTTCGATTCCCGACCTGGGCATGTTTTTTCCCGTTGTGAGTGACCCCTTCTTCAATTTCAACATATCACCATATTCTCAATTTCACGATTACCCAAAATTGGCAGAGAAGTAAAATAAAATAAATGGAAACAAATCAAATCAAACACGGAACTTCTGGCATCGTAGCACCCTGTGCTAAACACTCTGCCACCAATGAATACTAACTAGCTGAGCTTTTTTGTTATCGAATATACAAATCAACTATTCTGCTTTTTCTTCCAGTACTTTCCAGGAAATCCAACCCCTTTTCAACGCTCATGCCTACAAGTTGAAGAAACTTGAATACCTCCTTCAGCGGGAACTTATTTTCGTCAGTTATATTAGCGAAGACATCCTTGTCAATGAATTCCAGCTTCGAGTTGTAGTTGCATTCGAGTGTCTCCAGGGAGCTGAACCCGTAGAAGGTCTCGGATTCGATCCTCGTGAGCTCAGGCATGTGGCTTATGTGCAGCGTCTTCAGGTTGGTGATGATCGAGAAGGAGTTCTTGTCCAGCACTTGGATCGGGTTGCCGTCGAGATCGAGTTCGACGAGTGAGCTCTCCCTATGGAAGTCAACCTTCAACTCTTGGAGCTGGTTTTCCTTCAGGTAAACCGTCTCAAGATTCGTCAGCGTATAGAATAAGGTTGGTGGCATCGACTTCAAGCCTGTTCCTGATAAATCGAGGACCTGAAAGAATATAGGACAACATGACAGCAACAGCAGTTTATTTGAAAATAAGATCCTTAGGAAAATATTTGGCCTTAAAAGGGACGAGGAGGCAGGCGAGTGGATAACGTTGTTACATACGTAATTTAGAACTACACAATTTGTATTCCTGTCCAGATATTATTAGAATAATTCAATCAAGAAGACATAGATGGGCAGGCCATGTGGCACGAATGGGAAAGGAAAAGAGAGTTGACAGGATTCCTGTTGGGAGAGAGACTTGTAGGAAGGCCAAGACGAAGATGGAGGGATAACGTTGAGATGAGCCTGAAGGAAATCGGTAAGAATGGGAAAAATTGGACTCATCTTTCCCAGGATAGGGACAGATGGAAAGCGTATGTTACTAGAGCCATAAACCTTCGGGTTTAAGAAGTCTAGAGAGTTATTTATTTAGTAGATAGTGTAAGTAGGTCCTACAATACAAGATACCACAATTCCTACAATTGCCTTCACCACCTTTACTCTATATCATATTTTTTATGTAATTATGGTTCCTCAGCAATATCCAATGACATAAACATATGACTAAGCCAGGGGTGATCCCCCCTTAAGACAAATGGCGCGTCCCCCCAGATCATGTCATAATTCCCATAAAGTATTTAATTACAGCGTGTCTACTACTATCATACAGATTTAGCTTTACTGAACACTTTACTTGATCATCCCCCTCCCTCTTAAATTATTCCTTTTCTTCATCTAACGGATGGTATACACTTGGTAACAAAAGTGACTTCAAACCAGCTAAAGTAAATGATTTACTAAGGAAATATATCCTATTTTTCCCCTCCCCCATCTCAATGCACATATTTCAGCATGATGGCCAGGTGTAAACTTGTTTACACATATATTAAAAAATATATATGCATGTTGAATTTTATATTATTTTAAGAAAAATCTCCCCCAAATTTTGATGACGCTGTCCACACCATTATCCCCCCTCCCCTGTGGACAGCCCAGAATTAAACAAGATTATAGACAAATTCAACAGAAACCCAGTCAAAAACATAATACATAGATTATATTATTACCCTAATATCGCCCTCCTTCAATGAAACTGAAGTTCAACTTATAGAACTGAGAAGTGACGTAAGAGTCAATAGAAAGAAAAAAAAACAAGAATATGACTACGCAAGAAAATCCAAGTAATATGCAGTCACAGAAAGTGAAATTCTTCCTGTGTATATTATATTAACTTTAAAGACAAGTATGACGTTACTGTGGTCCATTACAAATAATTTCACCACTATGTGACATCGCGCAGTATGGCGCAATCGGTTCACGTCAAGTGGCACCAAATAAGGAGCTAAAGCTAGTAATCTATTACCTAAATATCATTGCAGATTTTGAAAGATCGGTTGAATGTACGTATTTATTCGCAGATTTGCATTTTGTAAAATTGGCAATACCATCGCCATACAATAAGTTAAAATTGTTGGTTGTTGTTGTTGTTAACAACATACAATACAATAACGTACATGTAGCGAAATCCCTGTACTTGCTTTATATTTTCAAATAGGTTTGAGTCGAGTAACTAGCATTTGATAATTTTAACACTTGCATCGCCATACTTTATTTACATAACCTTTTCGCGCCAAAGAGTAGTTTCTCAGAGAAGCGCGCAAATAGATGAACCAACCAGAAAGCGCCTCTGAAGCATCTGACTAAAGCTGATTGGGTGATTGAGTCACGTGCATGCTATTACGTCAAAGGTTAGAGCCGAGAGAGAACACACAAGTAATAATACCTACACACACGGCCATGAAATTAGGCGGGTGGCAGAAGTTCGCGCTGTTGCCACGTCGGAGCACAACCCGGTGTGTTCAGAGTTTTAAGAGACTGAAAGATCTCGTTGTAGAGTTGGTCTTTGTAATCCACGTGATACAAACTCACAGTGTTTGCTGGAAAGGTCAGGGAGAGGTCGGTCTGACGCTCGAACTAGGCAACGCAGCTCGGTTGATGTTGAAACAAAGGCAGTGACTTTTGTCCCGCTCTCGCTTTGCTTTTCCCCATATGTTGCACCAGGGCAATTCTGCCCAGCCGCCTATTTCCATTGCCATGCGTTTAGTGGACCAATTATGTCCTCGTAAATAGGCGATCCTCGTGGTAAAATGATTAATCGACTTGTTTCAATCAATAAGATATGACTCTCTGGAATAGAAGCAGCCTAAATATACATAATACACAGAATTTTGGTAAGGAAATCTTGTTTCTCTGTTGAATTATAGAGTTACTGAACTCACCTTGAGCGTGTACAGGTTAGTAATGGCACTTTGAGTCGGTAAGTCCAGTACATCCATCGGGTTGTGGTCCAGATACAGCTCCTCCAAGTGTCCCAAGTGCGAGAATACATCATTAGGCAGCGAGTGGATAGCGTTGTTGCCTAGCATGAGAACCCTCAGGGGCAAAGGCTCGTTTAAATCTGGGGCGTACCAACCCTCGAAGACATTGCTCCTGAGAGAGTTGCTGTTGATCTGGTTGAAGCTTAGATCGAGGTACTCCAATTGAGACATGTTCCTGAAAGTCCTGTCTGCAAATTTGATGATCTTGTTGTGCCTGAATGACATCATGGACACTGCTATATTCAGAAAAGGACTCAGGCTGACAATTTCATTATGGTCGAATATAGCTCTCACTGCGTTTGTGTTCATTGGAACAGTTGCCGGCCAATCTGGTTCGCCGAGATCTCCCGAAATTTGTCTCTGGGTGCAGTCGATCGTATAGACCAAGTTTTCTGAGGAGCAAAGGCATTCGCTACAAACGTTAAGACTGCTCGCCACAGAGAAAGCTGCTAGCAAGACGATTGAGGTTTCGGTCAGAAGTTTCATGGCGCTGCTGATGCTAAAACAGAGCAAAGATGAGTCTCAAGGAACTTAGTTTTTTTAAATAACTCCAGTAACTTTATTCTAAATAAGACATATCTCGCACAACTTGTTTCCTGCGTGCAATCAGACTGCTCTGCTTCACTAATGACTATCTAAGAATGAAATTAACTTTCATTAACTTATGATAAACGAAAATATATAGGTAACAAAATTCAAAGTGAACTCTTGCATTTTAAAAAAGAATACGGCACGTAAAACATTTGTTCATAACAAAAGTATATATACATGAAAAATAACATTTTATTTATAGCCCCATAATATTTATCAAGCAATAATATTGTTCCGTTCCTTTGAAATACAAGGGAAAGTAAGTTTAAAAATGTAACTGCTAATACCCTTACTCGTACCCTGAAAAGAGTTACTGAGCGATTGTTACCGTTACTCGTAACTGCATTACAAGTAATGTCATACTTCCAACCAAATACTGGTAAAGATATACATGACCACCAGATTATTATATGCAAAAAGGCCAAGATACACTGGTCCAAAAAGCAGGACTTTAAGTCAAAATGTCACCATCATTCAGAGTAAAATTATGTATTTCTAGGAATGTTGACAACCAATGTCAAAATTACATATTTTCAGTTTAAAATTAAGGTTTTTTTTTAAAATAAAATAATGATTACAAAAGATTGAGCTTTTCAATGTCTTCCACATATGAGTAAAGGACACCCACGACAAGGCCGGGATTTGAGCCCGGGACCCCTGGCGTTGTTGTGCGCTGAATCATTGCATTTATGATTATTATTAATATTACAACTACTGGGAAGAAGAAAGGATGCCTCGCTACAAACAACATTTAAAATATAATGAAAATAATGTTCACGATTTTCTAAAATTTTTACATCACGTTTATCTATTTTTACATAAATCTAATTTTATTTTTAAGTACTTGATTAATTGATGAATATTTCTGTGTGTCCTGAATAAAAATGAGTGTTAAGGGTGAAGAATAGAGTGACAAAATGAAACAATTTTGGAAGTAAAAGGTAAAGTTGCACTTGGTACCATGCCATGAGACATATAGAGGGGGATGTGGGGCTAGGATCCATCTCGGACGTTTTGGAGGTGTTCGAACAGCACCACGCTCCAGCCGCCTTTACACCCATTGTTGCCCCCGGGTACCCATTTAATTGAGGCTGGGTGAGTTCCAGAAATGCAATATGCGGGGACAAGGCCGGAAAAATTCCAACTTTAGATCACCCACCCCAGGAATTGAATCCGGGTCTCCTGCGTGACAGTAAGACCACATACCGACAAGATCACTGCAGCTTCAGGAAAGGATATTAATTTAGTGAAAAAGAACTACTATGCAGGGACCTGTAACTTAACCCAACTTGTAACGCTGTCAAGTTACGAACGGAACTATCGATATGCGTTACAATGGCATTGGCGTTCCACACAGTACCGGACAGATTGGACCTGCCTATAACCTGGGTAAATTCGGCGTACCGTTACTCAACGACCCATTCGCTTCAGGTACTGAGTGGAACGGGTCTCGGATGGAACGGGTACGATCGTACCCGTACATACTGTACCTGAACGGTAGCTATCGGGTACGAAATGGAACCACAAGTTGGTAACCGGTACTGAAGCACTATGACCAGCGCTTGTTATTAAAATACCGGTACGTGGATAGAAATGGATGAAGCGGGTAACATTTGTAACAGGAACTTACAGTACGTATCATAACATACTGAGGGTATCCGAATTAAATTTACTGTCAATCAAAATTCATTAATTTGTTAATAATGGTATCAGCTATGCAAAAATTTCGAAGACGTCACTCTAGCAAACTATTAACAATAGATACAATTAGTTTTAACAAGCTCATGTAGAATATACTAATTACAACGACCTGCGCAGAAAGTCGATATTCGTCCTTCAGGCAACCTGTTACTAGGAAGCATACGCAGTAGGAACCATTACTTTTAAAATAGGTAGAGAAGTGAAATTGAGTTTACCGGTAGATTATGCTAATTAGAGCACGGCAAATCAACATGATTATGGAAAACCGGAAGTTGATGGATGCCATATTGAAAAATGTTACTTCTTAAGATAGAGACGAGAAATTCGGTTTGAAGGTAGCTTATGCTAATTAGAGCACGAAAAATCAACATGATTGTGGAAAACCGGAAGTTAATGGACGCCATATTGAAAAGTGTTACTTCTTAAGATAGAGAAGTAAAAATCGGTTCAACGGTAGCTTATGCTAATTAAAACATGGCAAATCAACATGATTGTGGAAAACCGGAAGTTGATGGACGCCATATTGAAAAATTTTACCTTTTACGCTATAGAAGTGAAATTCGGTTTGATGGTAGCTTATGCTAATTAGAGCATGAAAAATCAACATGATTGTGGAAAACCGGAAGTTGATGGACGCCATATTGAAAAATGTTACTTCTTAAAATAGAGAAGTAAAAATCGGCTTGGTGGTAGCTTATGGGAATTAGAGCATGGCAAATCAAAATGATTCCGGAAAACCGGAAGTTGGTGGACGCCATATTGAAAAATTATATATTTTCTAAGACAGAGAAGTGAAATTCGGCTTGAAGGTAGCTTATGGGAATTAGAGCATGGCAATTCAACGTGATTCCGGAAAACCGGAAGTTGGTGGACGCCATATTGAAAAATGTTATTTTCTAAGACAGAGAAATGAAATTCGGCTTGAATGTAGCTTATGGGAATTAGAGCATGGCAAATCAACGTGATTCCGAAAAACCGGAAGTTGGTGGACGCCATATTGAAAAATGTTATTTTCTAAGACAGGGAAGTGAAATTCGGCTTGAAGGTAGGTTATGATTATTAGAGCATGGCAAATCAACGTGATTCCGGAAAACCGGAAGTTGGTGGACGCCATATTGAAAAATGTTATTTCTTCAGATAGAGGACTGAAATTCGGTTTTATGATATTATGGATATTACTGCATTGGAAATCAACATAATTAGGGAAAACAGGACGTTTACGGAAAAAAATTACTTTAATATTCCTCTTTCCTTTGGTGGTTGCTTATGTTAATTAGAACATGGTCAATTTATCTGATATTATAAAACCGAAAGTCGATGGACGGCATAATGAAAAATGCATTTTATTAAGATGAAGAAGTAAAATTCGTTTAGATTATTGCGCTTGCTAATTCGAACATGGACAATGCATATGCTGTCTGTAAAACTGTAAGTTCATAGACGCCATCTTGAAAAAGATATACTTTTGAGTGTCGATTTAGTTTTTATTTATTAAAATTTTAAATATGAATTCCATCAAACTCAGGTTCTCCAGAATCATGTTCATTTGTCATGCTCTAATTCCCATAAGCTAGCATCAAACCAAATTTCACTGCTCTATCTTAAGAATAACATCTTTCAATATGGCGTCCATCAACTTTCCGTTCTCCGAAATCATGTTTATTTGTCATGCTCTAATTTCCATAAGCTACCATCAAACCGAATTTCACTCCTATACCTTAGGAATCAACGTTTTTCAATATGGCGACCATCAACCTTCGGTTTTCCACAATCATGTTGATTTGCCATACACGAATTAGCATATGCTACCGTCAAACCGAATTTCACGTCTCTTTCTTAAGAAGTAACATTTTTCAATATGGCGTCCATCAACTTCCGGTTTTCCACAATCATGTTGATTTGCCATACACGAATTAGCATATGCTACCGTCAAACCGAATTTCACGTCTCTTTCTTAAGAAGTAACATTTTTCAATATGGCGTCCATCAACTTCCGGTTTTCCACAATCATGTTGATTTAACATGCACTAATTAGCAAGATCTACCACCAAACCGAATTTCACTTCTCTATCATAAGAAGTAACATTTTTCAATATGGCGTCCATCAACTTCCGGTTTTCCACAATCATGTTGATTTGCCATACACGAATTAGCATATGCTACCGTCAAACCGAATTTCACGTCTCTTTCTTAAGAAATAACATTTTTCTCTATGGCGTCCATCAACTTCCGGTTTTCCACAATCATGTTGATTTAACATGCACTAATTAGCAAGATCTACCACCAAACCGAATTTCACTTCTCTATCTTAAGAAGTGACATTTTTCAATATGGCGTCTAATTTCCAGTTTTACCAAAATCATATTGATTGGCAATGCCAGGTCAACCCGAATTTAAGATCTGTAACTTAGATGGTAACATTTCTCAATATGGCGTACATTAAATTTCCCTTTTTACACATGTATTAGTTGGTAATATTCTAATTACATAAACTATCATCATGTCGAACTTTCAATATCTTGCTTGAAAATATTTTTTAAAAATATGTTCACCTTGCACCCTAATATTACGTGTATTGGTTATATAAAAGTAACATTATTAATAACAAATCTCACGATTCCATATTTATTTTTATGTATACAATTTATATTTTATTGCCTACAACCTCAATTAATATTAGTTCTTATCGATTTTTCAAGAATTCAACAATGAAAGTTTTAAAATGAAGAGTTACGTGACATATATTTTCTGATCCATTCAATACCCATTTGATTTGTTGAAGATAGGTTTTGTTACAATTGTACCCGATCCTAAAGTTTCAGATATACCCATCATGAATTCGTACCGGTATGATTCTAATGAGAGGTACGTACCCTAACGGAACTGGCATTCAGATAAGGAACAAGTTCCATGCTTTCTGGTACGGGTATTTTAACGTTCCACTCTGTGTACCCAAAGCTGTCGTCCCCGAGGCACTCTCGGTTACGAACGGAACGGTATAGCAGAAGCGTTACTGTTCGCCTTACCAAGAGGTTCTGGTATTTTCCTTGGAACGGTCCACAGCACTTGGGCCGGTACGCGGTACCCGGTACGGAAATAACGCGGAACGGTGACAAATACCAATGAATTGCGTTACGTTACAGGTCCCTGCTACTATGTGTGTCTTGTATACTAGAGCTTAAATTTTAAGTATCCATCGCAAAGTAAAAGTCTCTACCTTAGGTATTGCTTTATTAATTTATTCTTTTGGATTGCGAAGTTAGGCCACAAGCCTTTTCTTACACTTAACCATCACTTAACTTTAGTGCGGTCGGAACGCCAGAAAATATTTCACTTCCAAAGGAGAATGTGCCGAACCTAAGAAGCCCAGACCGCAAGTTTTTAAGCCATCGTTTGTTTGTAATGGCGTCTTAAAAATGGCGGTCATGACGAAGATTCTAAACCTGAAACCTGTGAGTTTATTGCAGTTATTTATCATCCATTACATCTTATTTTCACCTAATTTGCAGTATATAACTGTATTATGATAATAACAAATGAAAAAGACCCACTTTATCAAATAAGTAATATTAGATATGGAGGCCATTGAGGCTCGTACCAGCGAAAAGCCTCCAATGGTGCATGCTACGTTGAAAATTCAAGCACATTACATTGAAAACCTCATATTTCCAACAACTTTCCCCTCTTTCCATTTTTCGCCATCTGCACTAATAACGCAGTTGTCCTATGGTGTCAAGACTTTTGAAACATCCTGTACATATACAGAATGTAAAAAATTGAACTATTATTATTTCATGGGCGTAGTCTGACACTATTTTTGATGCTACTGTTGAGTTCTGGCACATCCAAAATATAAGGTTTGATCCAAAACATGATCATTTTGCTGGAAGGGTTATTTTTAGACTTTTCGCGCCCATATTGCCCTCCATATCTAATATTACCTATTTGATAAAGTGGGTCTTTTTAATTTGTTATTATCATAATACAGTTATATACTGCAAATTAGGTGAAAATAAGATGTCATGAATGATAAATAACTGCAATAAACTAACAGGTTTCAGGTTTAGAATCTTCGTCATGACCGCCATTTTGAAGACGTCAATACAGACAAACGAGGGCTTAATAACTTGCGGTCTGGGGCGTCTTAGGTTCGCGAATTAATGTAGTATCCGCCCCCCCCAAAGGGCACATTCTCAGCCGGATGTGATATATTCTTCCATTTTTCTTGCTTTCCAACAACACTACTTACACTACTTTACATTTTAAAAATCGAGTTGAATTTATAACAGTTTGCGAAATATAAAACATCAAAATATCAAGGCCTCCCCGGCGGCGCAGTAGTAGCTTTGTGGCCTTCTAATCAAGGAGTCGCTTTTTCGATACCCAGTGGAGGCACATAGTGGTTCGGATCCCACATTAAAATGTAGGTCCAATCCCAATTAGCCTTTCTGTGCATGAAGTAGACTTAAAACACCAACTCAAACAAACAAATCAAAATACCAACGAAAATTTTTTTAAGAAAAAAACACGAAGAGAAAAACACAAAAAGGAGAACAGAAAAAACACATTTCACTGTACGAAAAGTAAAAGAAACACGTAAAGCATGAACACACATACAAGAAAAGTACTCAAAAATACATCAAAGCCAGTCGAAGTTTGTCCTACAAATTTACAAGAAAGGTTTCATTTTATACTCTTTCCCTGTTTTCAGTACTGGTAAGTTGCCTCCAGAAGATGATTTCTTAATTTTGATTTGAATTGTCAGAGAGAAGAAGAGTTTCTTATGTCATTAGGAAGGACGTTCCACGCTCTGGTGGCAGTGACCTTGAAGGAATTTCCGTAAAACCCTGTCTTGTGTACTTATTCCTTTTCGACGATAAATAAAGTCGAACTTCCGTTTCCCAAACTCTTGCATATTAATGTTGTTAAGCTATGGGCGATAATTGTATAACAGACTCAATGCTTTCAATACTTTGAACTTCTACAAGTTAATATTATTACAATACTATGCACCACTTTATCAACATAACCTTCAAATATTTTTATTACATGAAGTGAATATTTAACTCAAACATGTACCGCGTGAGGCACCTAAAAGTACCACCTGAAATAGCGAAGAAACCAGAAACAGTAGCGATGTGAGGTTTGCGGGAAACAATAATATCAAATGGGGCTCGTAAATCGGAGGTATGGGGTGGGTCGAAAAATATCGACAAATGGGGCATCTGGAGCAAAGTCATATATTTTTTAATGGAATGATATACAATAACATGCATAATATAAAAGCGCACACGCAGAGAAACACAACGCCGTTGGTCTCATGCATCTACTGCACATAGGAACGAAGATATGGCCATGTGAAAATATGTAAACAAACTAACAAGTGGCCCACTTGACTGTCAGTACCACGGCATGTACAAGTATGAGATGTCGGAAGCCATTGAACAAGATGAAGACAGAACGTGTTAAAGGAAGAAAAAATACTGTTGACCTCGTCAACACCATGTATTTGATAGTGTTACAGCATAATGAAAATGACCATGACAGTATGCCGAAGAACCACTGCGTAAGAAGCGAAAACCTGTCAAAGTGTGTGTTCAAAGTGGTGGCCGTCAGCTGCGATGCAGGCAACGAGGCGCCCACGCAAAGATCGTTGCACAGAATGTAGGATCTCGTAGGGAATGTCCCTACAGGCAGCAGTAATGCGGTGTTGCATATCCTCTGGAGTTGTTGGCACATCCCGGTAGACAATGTCCTTCAGCTTTCCCCACAGGAAAAAGTCTAACAGTGTCAAATCTTGGGAACGAGCCGGCCATTTGACAGGCCCTCCACGTCCAATCCAACGATTTGGAAATGTATTTTCCACACATGCTGTAGCGCGTCTTGCACTGTGAGCTGGGCACCCGTCATGTTGGTACCACATTTCCCTCCTTGTCTGAAGTGGTATGTCCTCCAATAGTAAAGGCAGTTCATGTTGTAAAAACTGTATGTATCGGTCAGCATTCAGTGTCACTTGTATAAAAAAAGGGCCAATGATATGTTCACCCACTATACCACACCACACGTTCACACTCCATGGGCGCTGGCGTTCCACTTGGCGAAGCCAATGTTGATTTGTCACCGACCAATAGTGCATGTTCCTTAGGTTGACATTTCCATGATTGGTAAAAGTTGCCTCGTCAGTGAAGAGGATACGTGACAAATCGGGTATGTCGTGTCGTAACATCCATGTGCAAAACCGAACACGGTCCACAAAATCATTCCCGTGAAGTTCCTGATGGAGGGAGATATGATATGGGTGAAACTTGTGTGTGTGCAGAATGCGCAATACACTTCGCTGACTCATCCCAGCATCCCTGGCAATTTCACGGGAGCTAACGTGCGGATTCACAGCAACAGCGGCGAGAATATTTGTTGCACCTGCCTCACCTGTAGTTGGCTTGTTCCGTACACGTGCTCGTGGTGTTACACTTCCGGTGTCTCTTAATTTAATAAATAACTTACCAAACAGACGTCGAGATGGCTGTCGTCTGTCCGGATATCTCTCTGCGTACACACGGTAGGCTTCTGAGGCATTCTTTCGGCATTCCCCATAAATCAGGATCATGTCCGCTTTTTTCTATGTTTGTGAACACCATAATCTTCGCTCTTACCACTACGACTGCTTGCTTTGAACTAACGCGATCTCGTGGACCTGCTATCAAAACTTGCTCTGCGTAAAGGCAGTTCTGTCAGGCACCTGAGAAGTCATACATGCCGTGGTACTGACGGTCAAGTGGGCCACTTGTTAGTTTGTTTACATATTTTCACATGGTCATATCTTCGTTCCTATGTGCAGTAGATGCATGAGACCAACGGTGTTGTGTTTCTCTGCGTGTGCTCTTTTATATTATGCATGCTATTGTATATCGTTCCATTAAAAAAAATATGACTTTGCTTCAGATGCCCCATTTGTCGATATTTTTCGACCCACCCCATACCTCCGATTTACGAGCCATTTGATATTATTGTCTCCCGCAAACCTCACATCGCTACTGTTTCTGGTTTCTTCGCTATTTCAGGTGGTACTTTTAGGTGCCTCACGCGGTATAATATTGTAAACAAGAGCAAGTTACAAAGATTGTGTAGAAAATAAAATATTGCACGAGCATAAACACCAAATTGTCTTGTCTTCTGCAAAATTGAACATTTGAATCGGAAAACAATGTTTAAAAATTAAATATAGCAGTTATTCATTAAGATAATAACAACTATAAAATGTAAGAATGTTTTTAAACTTAAAGATTGTGGTCCAAACGATGGAAAGTCAAGGTTCTTGTTCGGCATTCATTTAATTGCACATCTGATGTAGATTGAATAAATTGTTTCCATGCAGTTTTCTTAGTTAAAATTAGGAGAGTTTCCGTTGAAAGAATAATACACGATCCTTGATTGATAATTTTCGTTTCTAGTCTGACTAACTTCAGTTTCTCTTGTACAGGTTGGACATACATTACATGATGAAGGTTTGTTAGAAAATCTGGAAGTACTTGACTGATCTCTACAATCGTTTTTCTGCTGTTGGCCAGTACCAGGACAACGTGAGTTAAAACTGTTGTTTGAAAATATTCTATATCTTTAATTATTTAGGAAATTATTACAAGGTCTTATATTATTCCCGAATTGATTGTTAGAATTATTGAAAGTCCTCTTCTTAAAATTTCTATTTTTATAACATGATTCTTGATTGCTGTAATTACTGTTGTTGACCTGTTGCATGAATCTCGGTCTTTTATTTCCCGTAAATCTAACATTTCCCTACTTGTTGCACGCCTGTTGGATGAATCTGAATTGCCAGGCATAGATAGTAAGTACATAGTTATCATTATTTTGCGAAACTGAATATCAGTTACGTTGTTCAATAACGTCTAAGAAAATTGATACTATCATTCTGAGCTTTATCTTGCACACCTTTCCCTTGTACATAAGGTTCAATTGCATATGGATCATAAGACGGGTCTCACATCTTGCAAAAGTATCTTTCATCACCTTGATACAAATACCAGAATTTGTCATACAATTCTACACATTGTATATGAAACCACAACTCGCATACGAAACTAACATTTCTTTTCCTGATCTTGACAAGATGTAATTACTCATGACTGATAACCTCCTCTTTGCTTGCTTCCCTGATTGATTTAATGTTTTAAGTCCACTTCATGCACGGTAATACTAATCGGGACTGGACCTACAGTTTAAAGTGGGATCCGAAATACTATGTGCCTCCACCAGGTATCGAACCCGGGACCCCTTGATTATACGGCAAAGACACTACGACATACGCTATCGATACCCGGTGGAGGCACATATTGGTTCGGATATCAGTCCGTAGACTCATTACCAGGTGTAGAACTCGCAGATATATCTGGATAGTATGCAATAATGACTACATTAGCACACAATAAATCAAAACGTAGACAGTGAAATTAGTTTACAGTACACATAATTCGAACTGTTAAATCGTTCCTACACGCTGACCACCAATGTTTGTGCTATGAACGTCATTCATTAATTAATGTGTGTGC
Organism: Lepisma saccharinum; assembly: GCF_977018435.1. Classification (NCBI taxonomy): domain Eukaryota; kingdom Metazoa; phylum Arthropoda; class Insecta; order Zygentoma; family Lepismatidae; genus Lepisma; species Lepisma saccharinum. The sequence goes on from NC_139232.1 coordinate 109,453,383, forward strand.
CGATATTAAACTGAATGTTTTCGAGAATTTGCAACTTCTAACCTAACTTGCGGGTTCACTAAATTACCAATTACCAGGATATTTTGAGAAATAAAACGCAGCAAATAACATTTTTATCCTTATCATTATCATTATCTCCCGAACTGTTACTTTACTTTATCTTACTCGGGCAACGTCAACGTTGCCAAATACATAAACGTTATACAACTTAACATAGATTAAAAACAAGTGTTATTGAACATTGTACGTACATCAACTTGAACATGCACACATTTAAAGTTTAAAACGCATAGGAATTATACATTTTACGACGAAAAGAAGAAAAAATAAACTTGTGCTATGACAGAACAGTCACAATATTCCTCCATACTATTGCCAAGGTTCTTTCAAGACTACTATTCATGAAATCTGTTAGGGTTTTTTCCATTCTGTAAAAATTAAGATAAAAGGGGGAAAATGTCTGTAAACCACACGCCCTGTTTGAAGTCCTGGACAAGAAATGAGTATATTTCATGGTAACTTAAAGCAACTGTTGCAGTTTGAAACAAAAATGACTAAATCTCTGATTACGTGTGATGCAGGAAAAGCAGTCACATATTCCTTGACGCCATTTTTGTTTCTGGGGTAGGGCTACAGCAAACAAAGAGAAAGTGATACAAAGAGAGTAAGAAAAAGATAAGATGTAACATTTGCTAGACCTAGAAAGCTGTCTAAGATTGTACTTACAGTCCAGTCAACAGGCGATTTGCACAGAAGTGATTGGAAAATATATTTCAATGGTTAGAAGATGTCTGCCACTAAAAGTAACAACACCCAAATGCGAGTTAGGAAAAATCAATGTTGCAAGGTGTGAGAGCTTATCAGTTTAATGGTTGATAAGCTGCATTATCTCCTTGCGAGGATAGGAATGGGAATGACTACATAGGCCTCTGATAGTGACAGGCAAGGAATCAGATAGCTGTTATACAGGTAATATGTTACTCTCAGAACAAAGACGTTGAAGGTTTCGTCGATTGTCAGAGCAGTGAAGCAGGAACCGAATTACAGTACACAAACACACCCATACTCTTTTTTGATGTTAGATTGTTTGCTTTTAAATCCACTTTATGCCCAGATAGACTAATCGGGACTGGGCCTATAGTTTAGTGAGACATGAACCACTATGTGCCTCAACAGAGTATCGAACACGGGACCCCTTGATTACAAGATGATTACGTATATGGAGGTTGAACTTTGTACCTCTCCCCAAATCGTTCCTCTGCCATTGACCTGATGAGAGAGTCATGTCAACAATCTCCCAATTCGAAAACATTGATCGATTTTTGTTAATTATAAAAAGGTATGACGTTACACTAAAACAAATAGTCCTTCCTCTTAACTTATCACTGTGATTATCATATACTAACATTACAATCCACGAAGATAAAACTTGATGCGCATACCTGTCTTCTTTGTAAAACGATTAAAAAAAATGTACACTAGTTGACTCATTTCCTTAGTTTGTGTTGACCCAAGAATTGTACGTGTTAAACAAGAAGAGATACACACATGAATTTCTCAGTATTGTACAGAGCCTGCGAAAATGTATGGTGGAGTTTCATGAGGTCTCTGTGAAGTACCTATTTTGTGTAATGGATTGAAAGTGTTGCGCCGTGACACACGTCATAGCGATATTCAATGTTGGTCCACACTCAGAAAAGAACGTCTGGAGTAACGCTTGCAATTTGTGGCCGTACAGGCTAGCTCTTTCCCCCCTGTGCCGCTTGGTTGAAGCCGAACAATAGGCGGTTGGGGACCAAGCCGTCCAGGGTTCGATGCCCGGCTGTACCTGCACGGTGCACATAAACAATAGAAAAATACTATTGAGATTGGTTAAAAGGATGGGGTTGCGTATGAAATTATAGCGATTTGATTGGTGGACTGTGCTATGTGAATATGTATTATGTTAAGAATCTCTACATGATATGAGAACTGCAAGTTCACACCTTAATTTCAATTCCGGTCACACTTACACCGATGTCCTGGCGCTGTGTATTGATGTCTCCATTGTCTGCCGTTAGGGCACCTGGATGTCCCAACTGTCCGTGATGTCAATCACACTGCACTCCGGTAACGATTCCTACATATATATCAGGCCGCGGAAGCACACGTCACAGATCACATCTGTCTTCTGTACACTGGCCATTAACATGTATACTTTTATATGCAAACGTTATATGTAGCGAAAACTATCCCGTTCATCATAAATCAAGTGTTATTTGCAATACTCTGTGCACTGACGGACACTGGCTTCATAACGCAGACTCTTCATGACACCGACTTTTCTGTACTATCCCTAGACTCACAGTTGTCACCTTAAATTCTCAACACAGATTCGCAACTTCTCGACAACAGATTCTCCGGTACAAGTTCTAGACACACTTGTCACCTCAATTCTCAACACCGATTCTTCACTTGCATTATCAACACCGATGTCCTCTGCCTAGCTTATAGAAACACACTGAACCGCCAAAATTCACCGTTGGGTTAGGTTTTTTTTTGTCCATGTCCACTTTCTATTGGCTGGCGTGGAGGAGGGGGTTGGTTGCAGGGAAGAATGGAAATATTTCACGTTGGGGAGACAAAGGGGCTTCTGGGAGAGAAAGCGTAAATATAGCCGTCGCCTTTTGTGGGCAAGGCAAATGACCTTTGCTTGGCTTCTCTGAAACTGACGGGGATTTCGAGACGTGCTGAAAGTTCGATAATAATAATAAATGTAGAAGATGATATATTTAGATATTGATAATAGTGTGCACGTATGGAAATACGGGTACATTATGCCCCTCCCAAGTGCGATACTTGGGACTGAAGAGATCTCAAGTGAAGCACTGACACAAGTAATGATAAACATGTGGCCACCTTGGTCGCCGGACTTAAATCCTGAAATGCGTTGCATACATTAAATATGTTCCGTAGAACGTGAACAACAACATCATTGCATAATAATAATAACATGTGTATCTATGGTTCCATTATACTACTACATGCTAGATCCCATACATAAAGTTCAAAATACTGTTGGAGAGTAAATACAAAACTAAATATACAAGAAAATGATAATTCCCACAAATGAAATCATAAATCACCATTACTACACAAAACTAAGTACATATACATAATTACCATAGAAATACAGTAGAAATGAAGTAAAACACTAAAATCAAATAATAATTTTACACAAGAATAATAGTAAATGAAATAAATAAGATAGCAAATCCACTAAATAGGTTGACAGATATAAGAGTAAATAATGTTAACGATTACAAAGTTAACAACATAAAACTTTACAATGAGAATAACCTTCTTTCTTTATATGCTTCTTTTCGTGTCATGCGATCAGACTTTTAGCCTGACTTTCCTTGTTATCCTCCATTTCTCTGGATGTTTGGATAACTTTCTTATCACCTTCGTCATCTGTTCTTCACAGGTCATCGGTATGAAGTTCATACGTTTCTTGATTGGAGTTTCATAATCCACCTTAATCTCATTAGTATTTCTATTGACTGTGCCTTGTTCTTTACTGACAAGATGTTTATGTTTCAATGACAGTCGACGTGACATTTGTTGCTTATTAGTCGATAAATGGTCACAGCCTCGTACGTGATTCGCGATATCCTCTTCTGTGTATACACGTTTCAAGTTAGCTTTGACAACCCTATTTTCCGCCATATTCGCATTCACACTTCTCAAGTAATTGTGTGCTTTCTCATCATGGCTCACGGTAATTTCATTCATTTCATCAACTGTGTCGACCAACATGTGACATACGTTGCTGAGTGCATTCTCATTCGAAATGAAGGGTACGCTAACGCTTTGGTTCTCGACATTGAGGTGCATTGTTCTTGTGTCGAAATCTAACCTGGCCTTGTAACCAAGCCACGTGTCACACCCTAAAATCAAATCATGCCGTAATCCAGGTACGACCAGAGCAGGACAACATAGTTTTGCTCCATTTATTTCAAGAGTCAATAAAGCTTGTTCTTGAATTTTCACATCTTTTGCGTTCGTCGCTCCTCTCACAACGACGTTGGTTACTCTGAACGAAGGCAAAGAGGGGTCATTTCTTTTCAGCTGGTTGAAAAGATCTGCATTAATTCCCGCACAGGTGGCGCCTGTATCTACGAGACAACGGATGACTTGCTTTCCTACGCATGCTTCGATTTGCGGGAGGTAACGGACCCCTTCATTCTTGAGGGTGGTCCCGTTCTCAGTGACGTCAATGGACGCTAGAGACTGGTTTTGAGCGCTCATTTCAATTCTGCACAATCCTGGGGCAGTGTTGCCATCAGCTGATCTATCAGCGTTAGAATTAAACTTTGTGCTAGAAAATGAAACATTGGAGGGCTCACTTTCACTTCCGACGAACGGTACTTTTACCCTAGTCTCTTCATCTGAAGCATTGCTTTGACGTGTCATCGGCCTCGGGCTATCAGAAATATGCGAAGGTCTCCTCTTCACGCCCTCTGAGTTTGTAGTACTACAAACTGGTTCTTGATTCGAAATCTTGAGCGCTCATTTCAATTCTGCACAATCCTGGGGCAGTGTTGCCATCAGCTGATCTATCAGCGTTAGAATTAAACTTTGTGCTAGAAAATGAAACATTGGAGGGCTCACTTTCACTTCCGACGAACGGTACTTTTACCCTAGTCTCTTCATCTGAAGCATTGCTTTGACGTGTCATCGGCCTCGGGCTATCAGAAATATGCGAAGGTCTCCTCTTCACGCCCTCTGAGTTTGTAGTACTACAAACTGGTTCTTGATTCGAAATCTGAGCTGCTGTATAAATGGGGAATTCACTCATGGTTCCATTAAAGTTCGCAACTTCGCCTGCAGGTCTCTCCCCGTCACCTGAAGGCGTATCTAGTTTAAATCTGGGTGATTGGTATTACGTAGGTTCAAGTCCCGGGAGCTTTCTTGTTCGTGCCGCCAATCGGCTCCGTCCCGCTGGCTTCTCTGGAATCTTGGCTGCCGGTTGTTCCAGCGTCCTGGGTTCGAGTCCCGGCGTCGGTCATTCTGCTCTCTCTCTCTGTTAGTATTTCCAGGGCCGTTCAACGCCATTGCATTCTGATGAACTACGTGCTGTCTTCTCTCCTGGGTGTATTCCCTGCGGGGTGCACTCGGCCTGTCGGAACTCACATTTGACAGTTCTTTTAAAATGTTCATTAGTTCGGAAAGCGTGGAGGCGCTATGGGCAATCAGTTTCCTCTGAATTCCTGGATTGAACTGTTTACTAATGGCTTTGATAAGTTCGCTTTCCGACAATGGAGTTCTCAGCGCTCGATTTATTTTCACCTGCCTTGCTGCATGTTCAGCAAACGTCATTCTTGAGGCGTTGTCGAATTTGTTGGTATACAGCGACAATTTCAGAGCAGACATAGTGTTATCGTCTCTGTACTCTTCTTCCAGGGCCGCCTTGAAAGTAGATAGGTCCCTTATATCATCAGCTCGCATCTCATACGCCTGCTTTGCTCTTCCCGTCAAGGTGTTCCGGGCAACGCAAACTTGCAACTCTGGAGGAACGTTGCTGAGCATCAAATAGTCTTCCAGTTCTTGGAAATACGTTGATAGGTTCAGTGGACCTTCAGATCCGTCGAAGTTAGGCTTGAACAGAGCGTGAACCTTCACCGAATGTGACATCACAGCAGCGGCGTCCGGTACGGTGGGTCGGTTAGGCGTCTGATCGAAGAGCGACTGGCTGACGTTCGATTCATTGGAGGTCGCGACTCGTTGTTGTTGTTGTCGCTCGCTAATCAAATGGTGGCGAGTTGATCTCTCGGAATCGCGTGCTTCATGGCAAATGCTATTGCGCAACACATCTGCGTCCTTGCGAACATCTTCAATCGAATCCAGTAGTCCCTTGATCTTATCCTGCGTAGCGCTCCGAGTGGAATCCAATTCTGCTCTTAATTGCGTCAGGTCCTGGCGATTCGTTGCAATTGAAGCTTCCATCTGTTGCTGGTTTTGGCCACACGCTGATATTTCGGCATCGATTCTGTTGAGGTCAGATTGGAATCTCTCAGCCAGTTTGTTGCGATTGTCCTCACAAATCTTCTGCATCTCAGCCCTTGCTCGTTCGCCAAATCTCGTCATCGAGTCCCTCAGTTTCTGATTTTCCTCGCTGATGTACGTGTAAAGGTCACTTATTGATCGCTCATGCATTGATTGGACATTGCTGATTTCTTGGTGGATATGTTCACGTAGGTCCTGGGCCATCTCTTGCGTCACGGTTCTCATGCTGGTCATTATTTGGGCCATCATCTGCTGCATGCTCATCGCTTCTGGATGTTCCGTCGACGTGCTGGTCTCGCCACTCTTCTCGACGTCATTATCCCCGCCTGCCATTATTAATTTTGATTGTGCGCGGGTAAGCACCATAAACAATATGCCAAAATGCACTAAAGTTCAATTCAAGAAAAATGTTTTCCCTGTTGACAGCTCGTTTCAACTTTTATACTCGCCGATCGTAGCGCTTTGACACAATTCAAAAATTTTGAAGCGAAGCACTCGCGAACATTCCAGCGGTACATGCAAACGACAACTACACCACATGCAAGAAACAAGCTACTTCTACCAAACTACTGATAATGGAAACATACATGCACACAAGCAATTAAAAATATAAATGCGTCGATGTTGCTCTTCAAATGGTGGAAATGATGTCAATTGAAAACAAATATTGATATAAGTTTGTGTCATGAATTGAAATTAGTTTGAAGTGAAAAAATGTGAAATTTCATGAAAAGTGGGTACTTTTGAAGCTAAACTTGGGTTCAAATGCTTTACTGTTGGGCGCCATTTTATGTGGCCGCACAGGCTAGCTCTTTCCCCCCCTGTGCCGCTTGGTTGAAGCCGAACAATAGGCGGTTGGGGACCAAGCCGTCCAGGGTTCGATGCCCGGCTGTACCTGCACGGTGCACATAAACAATAGAAAAATACTATTGAGATTGGTTAAAAGGATGGGGTTGCGTATGAAATTATAGCGATTTGATTGGTGGACTGTGCTATGTGAATATGTATTATGTTAAGAATCTCTACATGATATGAGAACTGCAAGTTCACACCTTAATTTCAATTCCGGTCACACTTACACCGATGTCCTGGCGCTGTGTATTGATGTCTCCATTGTCTGCCGTTAGGGCACCTGGATGTCCCAACTGTCCGTGATGTCAATCACACTGCACTCCGGTAACGATTCCTACATATATATCAGGCCGCGGAAGCACACGTCACAGATCACATCTGTCTTCTGTACACTGGCCATTAACATGTATACTTTTATATGCAAACGTTATATGTAGCGAAAACTATCCCGTTCATCATAAATCAAGTGTTATTTGCAATACTCTGTGCACTGACGGACACTGGCTTCATAACGCAGACTCTTCATGACACCGACTTTTCTGTACTATCCCTAGACTCACAGTTGTCACCTTAAATTCTCAACACAGATTCGCAACTTCTCGACAACAGATTCTCCGGTACAAGTTCTAGACACACTTGTCACCTCAATTCTCAACACCGATTCTTCACTTGCATTATCAACACCGATGTCCTCTGCCTAGCTTATAGAAACACACTGAACCGCCAAAATTCACCGTTGGGTTAGGTTTTTTTTTGTCCATGTCCACTTTCTATTGGCTGGCGTGGAGGAGGGGGTTGGTTGCAGGGAAGAATGGAAATATTTCACGTTGGGGAGACAAAGGGGCTTCTGGGAGAGAAAGCGTAAATATAGCCGTCGCCTTTTGTGGGCAAGGCAAATGACCTTTGCTTGGCTTCTCTGAAACTGACGGGGATTTCGAGACGTGCTGAAAGTTCGATAATAATAATAAATGTAGAAGATGATATATTTAGATATTGATAATAGTGTGCACGTATGGAAATACGGGTACAAATTGCTTGCCTGATTCTATCCTTGAGGTCAAGATTATCAATTGCTTCACTGTAAAGCTCATTTTGACATAGCCCCAAAGGATCTAATGAATAAGATCAGGACTTATTGCGTGTCATGGTATGGGCTCCACTTCTGCCACCGTTCTGGAAATTTTAGTTGGCCCTTCTTCAATTGTTCTTAAATTGCTTTAAAGGTTAAAGAACGCCATCTTTATTAGTGACTGAATTAAATAAAAGTACTTTCAATCCATTACACACAATACATACTTCACAGAGACCTCATGAAACCCCACCATTCATTCTTGGAGACCCTGTATTACATATTCAGAGAATGAATTACATACACAGTAGAAAATAGGTAACAAAAGTAATTATTATTTCATACTCTTTTTTCTTAATTCGTAATTTTTAATACAACACACGATAACTAATACTTTTAGCACAAGTACTGCAGGAGACGATTGCTCTCAAGCGCCAAATAGTTCGTACCGACGTCGCTAGATGGCATACGAAATTTAGAGCTTCTTCGCTCCTGCTTTTTCACAGGAAATACTCAAGGAAATATGAGGCATGTTCAAGTACCAAGAATAATCCTGATAAATTACCTCAAGAACATGGTATTCTTTCGCATCTTCGATAATACTTGAGGAACTTGATTATCACTTTCAAGATAAGGCTGGATGAGACGACGAGTCAGCAGAAATGCTACTTCGTTTCGATGACACGTCATGTGGCATGTGTGCAACATAATACTTGTGGGAGTTGCTAAATCATAAAATATTGCTCATATATGTGTTATATCCGCACGGATATAACCAGGATTTTTTGTACGGATGTCATTATCTATCACAACTATCATATTTACCTAATTCCGAGAAAAACTTGGTAATGAAGAAATTTTAGTAACTACGTTTACATTGTGTGTGACCTCATAATAAAAATTTCGTCTTTTTTGGATTTCTACAATTTTCATGCTCCTTGGAACATGACGTACTACATTAAAACATTAAGCTCTAACTTAATTTCTTTGCTATTTTTCGAGTGAGCACACGTTCTACCTTCGGTTATTCTGCTGAATTAATACATTTATTAAATTAATTAACTATTATAATTTCATCATTTATCTGCAATCATTTAAACGATGTTCCAGGGTGGTAACAACCTAAATTAGAAGAAAATTTGTACAATGTGAGTAATACGTACTGTAGATGCACAAAAAGAAGATTTTAGCGGCCTAACCGACTCATTCCACCCTTCTCTTTTGTGACGCTTATCTACATCTGTCAAAAACGTCTAGCTTATGTGCACAAACATCTATTTAATATGCATTCTACTGGTATTACAACTTTGACTGTACAATAACACACGCAGAAAGCATAAAGCATCAATCTGTGCGTGTGTGTTTTGCGTGCGTGTGCGCATAGGCGTGCGCACGGAGAGGCAAGAGGGGTAGTTGCCCCCTAATACTCTCACTTAGAAACTTAGTGTAGAGGAATCTTACCACCGTTATTTAAAATATTATACTGCTTAAAAAATTAAGTATGTCCAAGCCGACGAAAGTTCCAAGCAGCTGCGGAGAGGAGAGGAAAGTGCATAATTTCCTATCAAATTGAACTATCCAAATTTGTTCTCTCGCAAATGCTTGTTATTAACACTTTCACAGGCTTTATTCGTTAGTTGCAATACCTCTATGTGTTTGCAGAATAACTTGCCCATGCATTGGAAATCAGTAGCGGGGATTGGTTGTCAAAACTGGGGAGGGGGCAAGGGGACAGTTTACTTTTTCTTTGTAATCAAGGGGTCCCAGGTTCTATATACGGTGGAGGCCATAGTGGTTCGGATCCCACTTTAAACTGTAGGTCCAGTCCCGATTAGCCTTACTGTGCATAAAGTGGACTTAAAACACCAAATCAACCAACCAACCAACTCTTTCTTTGTAGACAAGGCTTAGCGTTAAGAGTCCATAGTGCGTGGGCAACGGTCGCCTTCGCCCCACGCCTGCTTAATCGCCGTCACTGTTGAAAATGAATAAATTACATGTAGTTGTTTTCAATCTGCTGTGCAAAATGAAGTTTATATGTGAAATAGTCTCTGAAACACAGAGAGCGGAAATAAATTAGTTGGGGGACAAATAACGTTGGTACAGTATCATGGAATTTTTGGTGGTCCGGACACACTTTTTATACGCCCCTGTTTCATATCCATCAATACAATAAACAGCGAGATGAAATTAGGTTTTTCTTTCTCTGATTCAACTTTCATCAAGGCTGTTGTCCCCCCTAATCAGAGGGTCTTCGTACGGTTATGCGTGTGCGTGTATGTGTGTGAGACAGAGACGACCATGGATTCAACCAACAATGCTGGTCAGCGTAATTTCCAAGTCAAAATTTTATTTTGGGTGTATGTATATGTCAATATAAACATGCTGAATTTAAATCATGTGAGTAGAATTGGAATGAGATGAGAGCAATAAATCATCATTTTAATTGACATTAATGGCTTTTTTATTCATTATCGAGGGGTGACGCTATTGTTATTTAATCTAGCGCCACGTGTCGTGGGTGGAGGAGGAGATGAGTCATCGATGACTCATGCACACGTGTGAGTTTGAAATTAATGGTTTTCCATTAGTGCACAAAAGACACTATTATGTATTCCGTTTTTGACCTAAGCTAACACTATTGTTGTATTTTATTAATGCGTTTCTGCCGGATATGAGTCATGGGTGCTTTATACAGATGTGGGAACTTGGAATTAATGGTTTTTCCATTAATGTACAAAAGACATTTTCGGCCATTTTGGCGTCGGTGGTGAGTTATATTTGGTATAATTAAGGATCCGGATTTACCCGTATTCAACCGGTGCCGACGCGTTCGATCGGAGGTAGAAGGTATTATAACACATGTTCGCTTTAAAGGCGAAGAAATTGAACAATGTATCCTATATGAAAACGAAGTATGCGAGCAGAATCCATGTTATTAATATTAACCTGTTACGGAAGAACCTGTTATGTGGTTGCATTCATCGGCACCCCCAAACCGCGCGCGTTCATGGACACGTGAGGGAAAAAAAGGTTCTCTATTGTTACGGCCCCCATCGCTTGGTCTTCTTCCGAAGTTGAATGGAAGTCAAGTGTCGCCAAATTTTTACACACGAGTATTGATTTTCTTTGAGGTTCCAATTTTATTTGGTGGAAGTAATCTACGCGGTATTTCTGCCGCCTTTTGTAACATTGCAAAGACTATTTAACCTAAGGCGTAACGAATTTGGCTGAACTAGGAACATTCTGTTCCAGTATCTACAGGTTAAAGTGGATGCGATCCACTATTTGCTCTTATTTCTGGGTTGCGAACCACGGCCCATTTGATTATTGGGTTATAAACATCAGGATTCATGTAAAATTGACCAGATGTTTTTACTGTTAGAGACAATATTTCGCATTTTTTGTGTATTTTTACTCAGAAAACGCTATTTGAACGATTCAAGCAAGAGTTCGCATGGGAATTTAGACACACAAACTGTGTTTCTTCAACTTTAGCTGAAATTTAGGTTTATTTTTTTACTCTAATATCACAATTTCTTCTATTCAGGCAACATTTTTTATTAAATTTTGGACTAACAAAGACATTTTTCAACTTTTAACTTGTTATTTTAAAAGTTTATTTCCATTTTTTACTCTAATATCACAATTTCATCTATTCTTGCAGAAGTGTTTATTGCCATTTTGACTTGCAAAGATAATTTTTTCAACTTCTTTTATTATTTTTTCTATTTATTGCCTTTTGTATCTTATATTTTTAATTCTTAACTTTGAGTTTTGTTCTTTATTTAAAAAAATTCTCTAATCACTAAGGAAGAAGTACTTTTAAGTAAAACTGTACCCACAAAGTTTATTATTACTATTATTATTAGTATTATTATTATTGTTGTTGTTGTTTTTGTTTTGATGTAGTTGTTGAATCTTGTTGTTGTTGTTAGGGTTTATTGACTTCCACTACGCTATTTTTGGTTTGCTTCGTAGGAAAGTTTGTTTATTTTAGAGTCTCCTCGGTATTTTCTTACTGTTAGGGTAGGTAAAGTTTCCTAAATATATGAGTAGGGTTCCATATATTCTTGTTCTTGCATGTTTTTCATATGATGTGATCACCACAACTCTCCAAGTGCTTTTACTGCATGTTTCCATTTTTATTGAGGCTTAGTGATTCCTAGAGCCACTTTATGCATGAGAGAAAGCTTGAAAATTTTGATCTCAGATAGCCGTCAACCTTATGTCAGAGTATTTTCGAGTATATTTTAGTCTTATTATGGCCCACTAGAATATCATGGCTTGCTTATTTTTTAAGTATGTTGCGCAGTTATTGTATTTTTGCTTTTGCTTTCTAGATAAACTGTATGAAATGTTTAATATTTGTACTTTTTTGCACTTATAAGAGGCCAAACTTTTACTGTAACTAAAATTATTATGTCTCTAAGCACTGAAACCCCTTTACCAAGAGTACTATAACTGAATGTTTATTAATATTGTTTCTTTCATCCCTTAAATATAACAATTTAACAATATAATGACAAATCACAGGACAAGTCGATGTTAGCAGATGACTACGTGGCTCTTAAGTCCACCTGCCAAACTTTTCTTACCATGCTATTTACCTTTATAGTCTTTTATTCGGGTACGTTTCAAGTACTATTGACTTTTTGAGTGTTTGATTAATACCAGGTGTTATTTGTATCTGTTATGCTGTATTATTCGAGGCTTCTATTTTTTATTCTACATTCACTATATGTCCCTGAGAACTAAATTCCACTGACTGAAGCTTAAAGCTTAGGCTCTACAGCATGTTGAATGGTTAAGCACTGGTCAATATGAATTTTACAGAGGCTAGTAGGAGGCATAGGAACACACGCCAGAGCCTTATTAGCGTGCAAGAAGCACTTTCAGGGAGTACTACGAGGAAACGAAGTTGATTTTTTGAGGGCTTTACCAGTTACACAGCCAATATTTGCTATTTCAAGTAACTACATGTACCAGAACATTTTACAGCCCAACACTAACTAGACTTCAATTTATACTTTATTAGGTGCTAAATGTAGCAAGAACACTGATTGTACATACTTTTGAGAATCCAACTATTTCAGGATTTTTTCTATGTAAGCATATTTTTATTGATTACTAACTTTAACAGACCAATCAGGAAGACGCCAAAATTCACTAAACTTAGTACTATAGTGTATGTGATTGCATGAAAAGTAGAAATTATAACATCCACAAGATTTCGCTTTTTTTGCTTTTGTGACTAATCGTGACGCTGAGGATGAATGGATGGCCAAAAATCTTAAGGACTGGATGTATTTTACCACTACAGACGCCTATGTAGAAACACTAGAGTACTGTTAGCTTTCAAAATTGAGGTTATACTGTACTGTTTTTTAAATATTTCGTATTTGGCACGTTACAGTTATATCCATTTCAAGACAAATATTGCTAAAACTCTCAAATTTACTGGTACAAGTTGATATTTCTGCTATCAGAGGAATTAACAACCCTATTTTACAAACAAATGGTATTGTTTACACTTTATTTACTTCAATCTGAGACTAATATTTTACAGTAATTGAATCATTCAGCCCTAGTCAATACTTTACTGCATCAGAAAGTTTGTTATTAATCTAATAAGTATGCTATTTTGTGATATTCTAATGCAAACGTTGTTTAATTCACTGGTTATAATGCAAACTTTTGCACAAATTCGATATATTCACTACCTTCAAACCAAACAATTGTACTTATTTAGCGCATTTCATTCATATTTCTTGTAATTAACTTATGTTTCTTATAATTAACAAACTAAACTAATTACTTTGGCATGTTAAAAACCTTATTTTTTACTATTTCCTATTCTATCAGGTTCTATATTGCTGTTTTTATCAATTATGTAAGACCACACTCTGGTAAATGCACATATATTCTCTTTTATACACACACACGTCACACACACACACACACACACACACACACACACACACATACACACACACACACACACACATTTACACACTTATACGAACATACATCTGACGTTTTTCAATATTTTGCTATGAAGTTTGCATCCACGCTATTCAAACAAGGGCAGGCAATGTAGTATTTGTGAGTATTAGTAATCCCAAAGTGGTGTTTTTGGTGTCCAAGTTCAGATGAGAGGCTGTTATGTGCCTTTTGCAGGGGATTGCATGTGAAGTGTATGCATATTGAGCATTATTGAGTGTGTAGGCTTCCAAGTTTTGCTGTTATTTTCCTATAATTCTGTGAGACTGTAGAGAGTTCTCCCTTTTCAACCACTTTTCTTTCATTGATTGGATACTTTTTGGGAACTTAGCAGTTTTTTATGTTATGAAGCAGATTGTTGTAGAATATTTTGCATGGTCTTTTGTGATATTGAGTGGGTGCTGTAATGGTAGTAAGTATCTTTCCTTTTTGTGTTGATGTTCTTGTGTAGGTTTCCTATTTTCTGTCAAGTTGCAGTACTTTGAATAATCGCTACTGTCTTATTGATCTACGAAGCTCCTTTGAATAATCATTTGCATGTGACCCTATACTCCACGTTGTACTTTGTTCTGGGAGCTATCTTTTGAAGCCTTGGCATTCTGCTAGTACAGTATTATTATCGTAGAGGTAAATTAGTTCGTGAAAATATGTATTTTTCTGATTAACTATAGTCGCTTAGTTGTTCTAGCAGGTATAAGTAGTTACTGCTGATGTTGTTAATTTTCTATTCGCAGGGGCTATGTATGATGTAGCGTATTTGTGTTGGCTGACCCTTTTATTCCTATGTTGTTGAGTTTCTCCATAAGCATGTCCTGTTTTACTCTATTCTATTCCTTGTTGCTGCTAGATATCTGAGGTATGTTGCTAGTTCATATCTGATGTAGCTTGTTTGACTATCTATTATTTTTGCTATGGCTGTGGCTATTGATGTCCCTTTCTGAATTCCATGTTGGTTTCTGTTTATCCTTGTTGCTGCTTGTTATCTGTGTTAGGTTGTTTGACTTCAGGACTATCCTTTTTTAACTTTATTGTTGATTGCTGTTTTGTTTATTTCCTTATTTGTTTTTATTTGTTTACTGAATCTATTTGTTTTGTGTCTTGTAATATTATTTACTATAGTAACAAAATTATTTTCCTTCCATCCCACATTTATTATTCTGAGCAACAGAACTTCTCCTTCTTTCCTATATATTTGATTATTTCTGGTGTAAAAGTACATTTTTTTTCAAAGTGAATGTTTTAAAAGTACAATTTTTACAAAGTTAATGTTTTAAAAGTACAATTTTTACAAAGTTAATGTTTTAAAAGTACAATTTTTACAAAGTTAATGTTTTAAAAGTACAATTTTTACAAAGTTAATGTTTTAAAAGTACAATTTTTACAAAGTTAATGTTTTAAAAGTACAATTTTTACAAAGTTAACGTTTTAAAAATACTATTCTTTCAAAGTTAATAATTTAAGAGTACAATTCTTCTGCTATTTGAACTTTTGTACAATTTTGTTATTTTTGTTAAAATAAATATGTTAGTTGATATAAAATTACAGTAAATTTTCAGGAATTTATATATTAAATTTCAAAATAGTGTTATTTGCTAAAGATAGCGGACAAAATAAATTAAACTTTGACAAATACTGAACAAGAAATATACAAGTATGGTGATAAATATCAATCTTTAAAAATAATTTTGTTACTATAGTAAATAATATTACAAGACACAAAACAAATAGATTCAGTAAACAAATAAAAACAAATAAGGAAATAAACAAAACAGCAATCAACAATAAAGTTAAAAAAGGATAGTCCTGAAGTCAAACAACCTAACACAGATAACAAGCAGCAACAAGGATAAACAGAAACCAACATGGAATTCAGAAAGGGACATCAATAGCCACAGCCATAGCAAAAATAATAGATAGTCAAACAAGCTACATCAGATATGAACCAGCAACATACCTCAGATATCTAGCAGCAACAAGGAATAGAATAGAGTAAAACAGGACATGCTTATGGAGAAACTCAACAACATAGGAATAAAAGGGTCAGCCAACACAAATACGCTACATCATACATAGCCCCTGCGAATAGAAAATTAACAACATCAGCAGTAACTACTTATACCTGCTAGAACAACTAAGCGACTATAGTTAATCAGAAAAATACATATTTTCACGAACTAATTTACCTCTACGATAATAATACTGTACTAGCAGAATGCCAAGGCTTCAAAAGATAGCTCCCAGAACAAAGTACAACGTGGAGTATAGGGTCACATGCAAATGATTATTCAAAGGAGCTTCGTAGATCAATAAGACAGTAGCGATTATTCTAAGTACTGCAACTTGACAGAAAATAGGAAACCTACACAAGAACATCAACACAAAAAGGAAAGATACTTACTACCATTACAGCACCCACTCAATATCACAAAAGACCATGCAAAATATTCTACAACAATCTGCTTCATAACATAAAAAACTGCTAAGTTCCCAAAAAGTATCCAATCAATGAAAGAAAAGTGGTTGAAAAGGGAGAACTCTCTACAGTCTCACAGAATTATAGGAAAATAACAGCAAAACTTGGAAGCCTACACACTCAATAATGCTCAATATGCATACACTTCACATGCAATCCCCTGCAAAAGGCACATAACAGCCTCTCATCTGAACTTGGACACCAAAAACACCACTTTGGGATTACTAATACTCACAAATACTACATTGCCTGCCCTTGTTTGAATAGCATGGATGCAAACTTCATAGCAAAATATTGAAAAACGTCAGATGTATGTTCGTATAAGTGTGTAAATGTGTGTGTGTGTGTGTGTGTATGTGTGTGTGTGTGTGTGTGTGTGTGTGTGTGTGTGTGACGTGTGTGTGTATAAAAGAGAATATATGTGCATTTACCAGAGTGTGGTCTTACATAATTGATAAAAACAGCAATATAGAACCTGATAGAATAGGAAATAGTAAAAAATAAGGTTTTTAACATGCCAAAGTAATTAGTTTAGTTTGTTAATTATAAGAAACATAAGTTAATTACAAGAAATATGAATGAAATGCGCTAAATAAGTACAATTGTTTGGTTTGAAGGTAGTGAATATATCGAATTTGTGCAAAAGTTTGCATTATAACCAGTGAATTAAACAACGTTTGCATTAGAATATCACAAAATAGCATACTTATTAGATTAATAACAAACTTTCTGATGCAGTAAAGTATTGACTAGGGCTGAATGATTCAATTACTGTAAAATATTAGTCTCAGATTGAAGTAAATAAAGTGTAAACAATACCATTTGTTTGTAAAATAGGGTTGTTAATTCCTCTGATAGCAGAAATATCAACTTGTACCAGTAAATTTGAGAGTTTTAGCAATATTTGTCTTGAAATGGATATAACTGTAACGTGCCAAATACGAAATATTTAAAAAACAGTACAGTATAACCTCAATTTTGAAAGCTAACAGTACTCTAGTGTTTCTACATAGGCGTCTGTAGTGGTAAAATACATCCAGTCCTTAAGATTTTTGGCCATCCATTCATCCTCAGCGTCACGATTAGTCACAAAAGCAAAAAAAGCGAAATCTTGTGGATGTTATAATTTCTACTTTTCATGCAATCACATACACTATAGTACTAAGTTTAGTGAATTTTGGCGTCTTCCTGATTGGTCTGTTAAAGTTAGTAATCAATAAAAATATGCTTACATAGAAAAAATCCTGAAATAGTTGGATTCTCAAAAGTATGTACAATCAGTGTTCTTGCTACATTTAGCACCTAATAAAGTATAAATTGAAGTCTAGTTAGTGTTGGGCTGTAAAATGTTCTGGTACATGTAGTTACTTGAAATAGCAAATATTGGCTGTGTAACTGGTAAAGCCCTCAAAAAATCAACTTCGTTTCCTCGTAGTACTCCCTGAAAGTGCTTCTTGCACGCTAATAAGGCTCTGGCGTGTGTTCCTATGCCTCCTACTAGCCTCTGTAAAATTCATATTGACCAGTGCTTAACCATTCAACATGCTGTAGAGCCTAAGCTTTAAGCTTCAGTCAGTGGAATTTAGTTCTCAGGGACATATAGTGAATGTAGAATAAAAAATAGAAGCCTCGAATAATACAGCATAACAGATACAAATAACACCTGGTATTAATCAAACACTCAAAAAGTCAATAGTACTTGAAACGTACCCGAATAAAAGACTATAAAGGTAAATAGCATGGTAAGAAAAGTTTGGCAGGTGGACTTAAGAGCCACGTAGTCATCTGCTAACATCGACTTGTCCTGTGATTTGTCATTATATTGTTAAATTGTTATATTTAAGGGATGAAAGAAACAATATTAATAAACATTCAGTTATAGTACTCTTGGTAAAGGGGTTTCAGTGCTTAGAGACATAATAATTTTAGTTACAGTAAAAGTTTGACCTCTTATAAGTGCAAAAAAGTACAAATATTAAACATTTCATACAGTTTATCTAGAAAGCAAAAGCAAAAATACAATAACTGCGCAACATACTTAAAAAATAAGCAAGCCATGATATTCTAGTGGGCCATAATAAGACTAAAATATACTCGAAAATACTCTGACATAAGGTTGACGGCTATCTGAGATCAAAATTTTCAAGCTTTCTCTCATGCATAAAGTGGCTCTAGGAATCACTAAGCCTCAATAAAAATGGAAACATGCAGTAAAAGCACTTGGAGAGTTGTGGTGATCACATCATATGAAAAACATGCAAGAACAAGAATATATGGAACCCTACTCATATATTTAGGAAACTTTACCTACCCTAACAGTAAGAAAATACCGAGGAGACTCTAAAATAAACAAACTTTCCTACGAAGCAAACCAAAAATAGCGTAGTGGAAGTCAATAAACCCTAACAACAACAACAAGATTCAACAACTACATCAAAACAAAAACAACAACAACAATAATAATAATACTAATAATAATAGTAATAATAAACTTTGTGGGTACAGTTTTACTTAAAAGTACTTCTTCCTTAGTGATTAGAGAATTTTTTTAAATAAAGAACAAAACTCAAAGTTAAGAATTAAAAATATAAGATACAAAAGGCAATAAATAGAAAAAATAATAAAAGAAGTTGAAAAAATTATCTTTGCAAGTCAAAATGGCAATAAACACTTCTGCAAGAATAGATGAAATTGTGATATTAGAGTAAAAAATGGAAATAAACTTTTAAAATAACAAGTTAAAAGTTGAAAAATGTCTTTGTTAGTCCAAAATTTAATAAAAAATGTTGCCTGAATAGAAGAAATTGTGATATTAGAGTAAAAAAATAAACCTAAATTTCAGCTAAAGTTGAAGAAACACAGTTTGTGTGTCTAAATTCCCATGCGAACTCTTGCTTGAATCGTTCAAATAGCGTTTTCTGAGTAAAAATACACAAAAAATGCGAAATATTGTCTCTAACAGTAAAAACATCTGGTCAATTTTACATGAATCCTGATGTTTATAACCCAATAATCAAATGGGCCGTGGTTCGCAACCCAGAAATAAGAGCAAATAGTGGATCGCATCCACTTTAACCTGTAGATACTGGAACAGAATGTTCCTAGTTCAGCCAAATTCGTTACGCCTTAGGTTAAATAGTCTTTGCAATGTTACAAAAGGCGGCAGAAATACCGCGTAGATTACTTCCACCAAATAAAATTGGAACCTCAAAGAAAATCAATACTCGTGTGTAAAAATTTGGCGACACTTGACTTCCATTCAACTTCGGAAGAAGACCAAGCGATGGGGGCCGTAACAATAGAGAACCTTTTTTTCCCTCACGTGTCCATGAACGCGCGCGGTTTGGGGGTGCCGATGAATGCAACCACATAACAGGTTCTTCCGTAACAGGTTAATATTAATAACATGGATTCTGCTCGCATACTTCGTTTTCATATAGGATACATCGTTCAATTTCTTCGCCTTTAAAGCGAACATGTGTTATAATACCTTCTACCTCCGATCGAACGCGTCGGCACCGGTTGAATACGGGTAAATCCGGATCCTTAATTATACCAAATATAACTCACCACCGACGCCAAAATGGCCGAAAATGTCTTTTGTACATTAATGGAAAAACCATTAATTCCAAGTTCCCACATCTGTATAAAGCACCCATGACTCATATCCGGCAGAAACGCATTAATAAAATACAACAATAGTGTTAGCTTAGGTCAAAAACGGAATACATAATAGTGTCTTTTGTGCACTAATGGAAAACCATTAATTTCAAACTCACACGTGTGCATGAGTCATCGATGACTCATCTCCTCCTCCACCCACGACACGTGGCGCTAGATTAAATAACAATAGCGTCACCCCTCGATAATGAATAAAAAAGCCATTAATGTCAATTAAAATGATGATTTATTGCTCTCATCTCATTCCAATTCTACTCATGTGAAATTTTTTTTTATTACAGTCACCTTAATTTGTGAAAAATATGCAGTTTTGGAAAACATACAACAAACGTTCGTCTACTACAACTATCCTTGACGACAGAAATTAGAATTTAGAGGAAAACTCTCTCCTCCAGTAGCTCTTAATCCCTTCCAAAGTCACTTCTAAGCAATTCTCCCAAGACAATTTAGCAAGATCAAAGTTGAACACTTCTTGGTCAACAGGGTTAAGGCTTCTGAAGAGATTGTTCACGTTGTCAGAAGGAACATTCCAGTCGTCGCGGAGAATGGCAAAACTTATGTTCTTCATCTCTTTATATATTCTCAGCTGGAGCTTCACCATGCTGTAATAACATAAATATTAATAATAATAATAATCGTTATCTAGGTCAGTCGATATGGTAGACGCTTGTACACCATGATAGTAACACATACTAATTTATTTGGAAGTTTTAATTGCCTATCTGGACAATGTTAGTGTATGTCTTAACTTCATGTCCTTTTCACAGAAACTACGCATTAGGTACATAAAGATGAAATTTTAACATTTTAATCCCTCAGCATTGTTATCATTATGACAATATTTATATTATTTAAATGATGAAAGTAAACAACTTAAAATGAATATTGGTACAGAATAATTAAGTCTAACTAATGGAATACAATGAAATGCTTGCTATATCTGTACAGGTAATATCAGAGTAATGACTCTCATTAAATAAAGTAAATAAAAACAACTTTTCATAATTACTATTTGACGTTATTAAACCACTATCATTATCACTTTAAAAATTGCACAGAGTTCTTCCATAAATCGGTATCTTGTGGTTGTGTTTTTGATTGCTACAACAATGTTCTTGCCATGTATAAATGTAAATAAACAAATAAGATTTGTAGGTTAAACTTGCATTAGGTTGACTTTTTGGGTACGTTAGATGTCGTACAGAATGTCATCCCCTACACCCCCACCCCCCGGATTCTATGTTGGAATCTTGTGGACGTTCTTTCATTAACTCAACACTAGAATCGATTCCTCTCATGGACAGAATTAACTGGGCGAAAAAAAATTGTCGAACTGAAGCAAAGTTAGCATGCGGATGAACCAGTTGATGTCTGACAAGATTTCAGAAATGCTAACATCGCTAAGAAATAGATTTAAGCGAAATAAAAGTACCTCTGTGCATTAATGCCCTTATCAAAAATACAGTGTTTCCGACCCAGTACAGCAATCTTCAACATCTCTATATTTTTACATCTTGTTCATCTTACAATGAAGGGTAAACCACAAGGTAATATTTGAGTGATAATTAAAGATGCATTTTGCAATGACGTACATGTATTGAATTTCAACTTACCTTCTCCTATTACCACGTAAAAATGCCAGTGTATCCATTAGAAAAGCTGGGAGCAGTTGAAGGATGAAATACCACAGATGATAGAAAATTTTGCTAGTGAAGAAAAGTATAAAAACTTTGGCATTCCTAGTCGTGTCGATTGAATGCTTCGACATGTATGAAGGGGCAAAATTGAAGAAATCTCGAAATGAAAGTGGGTTTACATTGTGTGGAGTATAGTTGTACAATGACATTTTCCCGCTTCTGAAAAAAATATAAAATCATAAATTACATTACAAGAATACACACATGCACAGAGTGAAAGAGATTATTTATATATATATATATATATATATGCCGACCCCGTAGCGGAGTGGTTAGCAGGTCGCGTTACGACGCCAGAGTTCCCGGGTTCGAATCTTGGCCTGGACATGAATGTTTTTAAGTGTCCATTCATCAAGTTAATCATATCATCGCTTATCCCCAACTTCGCAAATTAGGCAAAAGTGGCACAAGGAGCGAAGTAAAATTAAACAAATCAATCAATCCATCAATATATATAGTCTTGTGTGTGCATATATGCTTCATTTAAAACTGAAAATCCTAACAACACACTCCCCATTTTTACATTCAGAAACGTTTCACAAACTTCTCATATTTTGTAATTCTCCTTTCTTATTTTGTGTCACTTTATACCACTTTCTGCTAATCGTGATGAAGGAGATGAATGCTGATGGAATTGATGAAGAGAAACGCACGTATCCAGGCTCAAACTTCTCGGTTGTATAATGAGATCCGACGGAGTTGAGAGAACAAACAATTGCTTCAATTAAAGATAGCTTTTAATTCATTTCTGATAAAACATTTGATTTCAATATTTGTGCGGTGAAATAAACTAATAATAATAATAAGCCAAATGTTTACGGAATTCTTGTGCAGTACAATTAAGGCAATTCTATTGCACAATTAAGACAATTTAAATTTACTCAAAAGCCTAGTCAGATGATGATAACATGGTTTCCTTGGTCAAATCGAAGAGAATCCAGTAATACTTGTTCTCGTACAACATGTAAATGTTTTATCGTTCTTAGTTATTAATATCGTTCTTAATATACGTAGTCTTATAAGAAACATGCACAGTGAAAGTATTTTTATAACTAACTGTATTAAATTAGTACACATTATTAAACAATCAGATTATAACATATCAAGTGTGAAAGATAGCTGCTTGAACAAGAAAATGTCGATCAGCATTAAGATAGATAAAATTAGATAGCCATTTATTTCCATTATACAGTATTTCATATATCTATTATAATATCAAATATGTTACCCAAATGGATACATATTTTAAGTTTTAGGTCATGTGCTTGAAATCAGTAATTGGAATTCTATACCCTACATGAAAAGTATCTTTATTTTTACCATTCTGAACATATCCTGTAAAAGTTAAACAAGTCTAATTGGTCGTGCAACCAAACCATAACAGTAGACTGAGTTTCCACAAACCTTTTCGCTGAAAATAATTTACTGGAGCATTCAATTCCAAGTTCTCACTTATCGCACACCCGATTGAGCACCTTCCTTAACTGACGTCACCGTCAGGTCCGTACCCAGGATTTTTTTTGGGGGGGGGCAGATGGTGTATAGGAGAAGGTGGGTAGAGAAATTTGCTCATTTTGTTACGAAATGTTGAAGAAAAGCATTTTTTAACCTATATGTATGCAACCACGTGACAAATATTTGCTGTTGACACTAACATTTGTTTCTGTCAGAGAGCGGAAAAAAGTGTGTGATACGGGTGGACTACATGTGTGCATAATGCAAACAATTCAAATAGCCTACGAAAAGGAACACATGTGTGTGGGGTTGATAGATGAGGGTTCACACCCATTTTGCAAAGTCCCTGACTTTTCCAGGCATTTTACATAACTATGTAATGATTTAACATGCTAATAAATAAGAGTTAACCAAATGAATCACGTTTGTTGAACATTTTTGAAAAAAAAATTAAAAATATAATGAAAGAACCTTTTTATAAGCAATATTACTCAAAAGTGAAGATTGTTGGGAAGATAAAACGAAACTTGTTTCCAGTTACAAATTCTGCCAAGCATAAAAAAAATTAATTCCCCTGACTTTTCCAGGTTTTGAAAGCTTTTTTAAAAAAATCATTTGTTTCCAATGACCTCAGTCCTACCCTTGTTTTCCTGACTCCTCCAGTTGTCCAGGACTTTGGAGTCACTGCGAATCCTATAAATAAATTATCTGAGGAGAACGGCTAAGTGACTTCACCCTGGCAGTGTGTCTGCTGGCATAATATTGTTTCTATGGCGTATTTTCGCTTTTAGAATCGTATTCGGCAGTAAAAATAAATGCCAGTGGCAACCAAGAAGCTATTAAATGGGGTTGCATACATGTGGGATAGAAAATGCCATTTTCAACGGCTCTTAGCTTCGAAATTTTTGGCCTCTGCACACTGTGAAAGTTGTACGGTCACACCACTGTGCATTTATGTTCGAGACAATTACAAGTAGAAAAGATGAAATGTTGCACTAAAACAAATTCCGATTGACAGAATTTCGTAATTAATAATGTACTTAATTTCTTGAGTGTTTTGGACAAAAAACAGTACATGTTAAAAGTTCTTCAGGCAATGTTTTGACCCAAAAATCTAGCAACGATTCTGCTGTGAAGTGGATTCTGCCATTTTCGTTATATTAATTAACCATAAGCCATTGTGTGGCAGAATGGACATCAGTTGCAGAAAAACCCTGTTGTTGGAGAAAGAAAACAAAGTTTTTTATCCTTCTGCTCAGTGGTGGCGAAAAGGGATCACAGACCTTGCGGTGCGGGTGGAGAGCTAACTGCCCCTTATATGGTTGGTTTTGTATTGCAGTTATTGAGGAACCTTTCTTCCATAATGTAAAGAGTATAGAAAATTCCCCTCTATTCTAATTATGTGAAACATTAGAAACACTGTAAAAGAAGAAACCATTCAATAATCAAGGGATTCATATTTGTCGAATGTCAAACAACTGTTTTTGACTAATAAAAAGTTCAGACAATTTTAAAAATGTACGCAGTATTCTACAGAAAGTCCTACATAACCAGTACAATGTCTGTAGTGGCATAGAGTCTTTCTTCAGTTATAGCAAGTAGTGTCCGAGCCGAGACGAAAAAGTCGGGACATGGATTAAAAGGAATCGACTATTCCGACTAAATCGGAACGTCTGATAGCCTTACATCAATGGTTCTAGAACTAAAATGGCTCAATATTGCAGACTGCAGACTTCTAGAGCCTGCCTCTGTCCAGAAACAATCTATTCAATTGTGCAAGAACGAAATCGAAAATCATGCAAAATTTGAAAAACCTTCAATGTAATTTTTGTAGGTTTTTATAAGTTCAAATTAAAATTTTTCATGGCTCGAGGGGATGCCATGACCCCTCTGGCCCCCCTTGGGTACGGGCCTGGTCATCGTAATACTTGGCCTGAAATATTGCAGTGTATTTATACTAAGAGAACTAAATCCTGATAAGCCTAACCTAACAACGAAGGCATTCCACGCGATGTCGGTACACGAGGGAACTCAATCGGGTGTGCGACTATGAGACCCTCAATATGACAACTCCTTAGCAATGGATGACATTCAACTTGACGCATTCACACATTGCAAAATCACTTCGGCAAAGATCATACGCACAATGCTTACCCGGCATCAGGATCTGATTTCTTTGCCAGAAATATGGCGGCGGAGCGTCCTTTCGTGCAATGAATTGTGAGGGAAGTTGTTCGCTGAATATCATTCATTTGAATTTTTTACATATTAGATTCAAAGTTTTCAGGTGAACTACTGCAATGAACAACAGAGAATTCTGACTTAGAAACTTTTAATTTACAATTTACATAACTTCACGTAGGTAACTTCTTTTCTGAATATTTATTACATGTTACTAACCAATAATTTCTGTCATAAATGCTGGATCCTTTACAGATTTTGCATACAACAATGTTGTTAACAGAATAAAGAATGTGCACAGTACTAATCTAGTAACTTTATTTGTGAAAAACACTGGTTACTTAGTGCATACCTTTGTAGAGCTGTCTGATAAGAAACTGCTATAATGGCATTTATTGTTAGGTCTACGGGGACTATGCCAAAGCAAGTATTTGGATTCCAATGTAGGGTGTGCATAGCTCCTGTCCATATAGCGACTAAGGGAGCTGTTGGTCCGTTTAGAGTGTCCACCCATCCAGGAACTGGTTCCTTCAGAGAACCTGAAACTAAGAAATGGAAAGTATGTTGCTGTAAGTACCTGAATATAACTTACATATAATGATTTAAACACAGTTCCAGGAATGGGCGTAGGGGGTCGAACAGATGCAAGTTACAAGAAAAACAAGAAAGGTTGTATCTTTAATGTTAATAAGAGCATTACAATTCAGTTAGTTAGCATTCACACTGAATTACTAAAGTAAATATTTTGTTAGATCGAAAAAATATAGGAATCAAGTTATCTTCCTGCATTTAATATTCTACCATTTAATCCAGAGAACAAACGGTTTTACAATTTTCAAAATTCCATAAATTATGCGAGAGGTCCCTCTGACTTTTAAAGCGTTTTCTCGAACGAGATGTGTAAAAGTTAATAAAGAAATAGAATAACTATGTACTTCAGTGCGATAACTTAATGAAATGTAAAATAAATAACGGTAGGCTAATCAATTGTGTTGGATATTTACTAATCTGGTAGATCCAGCGGCGGCGCCAAGATTAATTATGTAGGGGTGCTGCGGCAGTGCGGAAAGAAATTTAAGGGGTGCGATGCTGAAAATAAAGAAAACATGGAACACTCATACAACCTTTCAAAACTGGGAGAACAAGGTGCCAAAACTTGGGGGGAGGGCAAGGATAGTTTACTTTTCCTTGGTAGATAAGGTAAAGCATAGTGCGGGGGCAAAAATAGCAAGATCGGGGGGCAACTGAACCCCTAATCGTCGCCTCTGATTAACATAAATGAATGACTGAAATGAAATTATAGGTGTGAAGTGTATAACTTTAGATTGACATCCATTTCCCAGGGCGGTTATGCCCCCTTGCCCTCCCCCTGGACGTCCATGATGATATGTATTAAGTCTCATGATCCAAGAAAGTGGTCATATAGTGCATTCAGGTACACGTTGCAGTCTTATTGAACTATGTGGTGAAATACCAAATTAAATTATCCTTGCCTTTAAAAACAATTTTTGAACCTTTTCAATGTAACCAATGGAGATTCTACAAACTTCCGTCTGCCACTTCAGGACAAAACGTGAAGGCCACAGCAACTTCGTCTTCGTTAAAATCCCTTCTGCCACACTATCCCAACGAACTGTAAAATTTCATGGAGAACTTTGGGACTCTTCCTAACAGTTTTTGAAAAAGCTTGAAATTTTACGTTTACTAGACATGTTACGCGAAACAAATACATAGAACGTATTAACAGAAAACTAAGCTTCACGTTACAACTCGCAATAAATACAATTTCCCTAGCACGACCAGGTAACAATACCTTTCAAAGCAGCTGAAATTTTTGCTTCAGTGCGAGGAAGAACAAGCAGGTGGAAAATGAACCGTTGATCAAAAATGCAAAAAAGATAGGAAAAGAAGCATAACTCACATTAAGCTATAGGCAATTATCGAAAACCAAACAGACCACTTGAAGAAACAAAACAAGAAATATTCAAAACAACAATAGTGACGAAATTTGAAATAAACGATTTCTGATCTTTATAGAGGCTACCGCCAGTACATGAAAGTATGTATATCGGAATCTCTTTCAGTGCTTGTCTGTAGCAATAATAACGGGCTTACTTCAGTACCTAACATTCGGTGCTCAATATGACGACATGACATAATATAACACTCTTAGGGTTAGTGTTTTCAGTTGAACGTAGGGGATGCTGAATCGGGTGCGGAAGAAAATTAAGGGGCAGATCGAGTAGAAGAGTCTCTTCAAGGTTTTAGGCCAAGTTTTCCGAATTGCACCTCGACTGCAGCGCCAAATACGAGCAGTAGATAAAACTGAGTACTCGTTCTTTTCCCCGCGTTTTAAACACTTATTTTTCACCATAGAATTCACATAGCATTTTCAAATGTTCGTACACATACATTTCCACACATTAGAAGAACTATAACCAACAACTTGCTGGCGCATAACGTATATCTACCTATGTCGCTGGCTTTCTACCTCCATGATTTTAAACAAATGAACAACGAGTGCGGAAACCACGTGACATAGTCACCAACCATCTGCACTGCGAGCTGTGCACTTGCGTGGTTCTGTTCTTGGCGCTTTCGAATTATACTAGGCAGTGGTGTCTCGTCCCTTGGGGCTTCCGGGGCTTAGCCCCTAAAGAAAATTGACGTATTGACGTAATTTTCAATCACCACAATACATAACTATCACACAATCTTTTAAAAGGCGATTTTTACCGACGTAAGTTCATCGTCAGCTGCAATGGATACGACAGCACTCATAGCGGCATTGATATCAGTTATCATCTCGGGGCTCGTCGCAGAGGAAGGCGTGGTTTACGCTACACGCTATAGTGAAGGTCACGTGCTAGCAGAGAGAGCGAAAGGGGGGGGGGGAGGAGGGCAATGGGTTTGGATGTTGATTCGGGGCTACTTCCGTGGCGTCGCGTTCGTTCGATCCCGCGTGTTGTAGTGTAGCGTTGTGGTGGCTTTTATTCGCTATGAACAAAGTGGATTTCTTGTTGGCAACACCATTTCAGACATTGAGTGACCAAGAAAAACTTGTTGTTAAACAATTAGGTCCTGACCATCCGAGTGTTACATTAATACAAAAACACAAATCACAATCACGCTCTTTCAATCCAGACTGGTACAACAGAAAACCGTGGTTGACAGCTAGCGAGATCAAGAAAACTCTCTTTTGTTTTCATTGCCTTTTGTTTGGTGATGATGCTTCATGGACAGTTCATGGTATAAGTGATCTCAAACATCTTTCTGAAAGAATTAAGTCACATGACACTAGTTCTTCGCACATTGGAAACTCGTTAAAATTGAGTTTATTTGGAAAGGTTGATGTTCGAACACAAATCGATGAAGGATATAGACTGTCAATTACAAGGCACAATGAATTAGTCCGGAAAAATAGACATATATTAAATAGAATTATCGATTGCTTAAAATTCCGTGGTCGACATGAACTTGCTCTACGAGGACACAACGAATGAGAACAATCTTTAAACAGAGGCATCTTCCTAGATTTAGTAAATGAGATTGCTAAGCTAGATAACAGTTTGCATGAACATTTAGAGGAATCCAAAGTAAATAAATACACATCAGCCGTGATACAAAATGAGTTGTTAGACTATATGTACCAGGTTTAGAGTGAAGCCCTCCAGGAGGATGTAAACAAAGCAATGCTTGTGTCTGTACAAGCTGATGTAACCAGCGACATTTCCAATAAGACACAATTGGTTATTGTGATTCGTTTTGTTCATTGCTCGCAAATAGTAGAGCATTTTCATGGTTTCGTGCAACTTACTGACAGATCTGCATCAGGGATATCCCAATGTATATTAGATGCATTAGAGCAGTACAAACTATAAATTAGTTTCTCAAACGTATGATGGTGGATCTGCATTCCGAGGGGTACGGCTTGGAGTCCAGAAACTTGTAAGAGATGTTTATCCGTGTGCTTATTTTGTGCATTGTTATGCACACCAACTCAATCTCATAATGCAACAAGTATGCTCTACCATCACAGCTATCAGAATTTTCTTTGCCAATTTATCTGTATTTTCTTCGTTCTTCTCTTCATGTAGTAAGAGAACAGATTTACTGCAGGAGGTATGTCATCGACGGCTACCGCGAACATGCCAAACAAGATGGAATTTCCAGAGTAGGGTAGTGTCGTCTGTTTTCCAGTGCAAGGAAGCCCTGATAGAGTGTTTGGAAATTATTCAGCAAGATGGCTCATGGGATTCTGTGTCAATGAGGGAAGCAACTGGACTAATACATTTCCTTGAAGACGAGGAATTCATTTTTTTCTTGGGTGTCTTTAACAGGATAATGCCCTTCGTCGAAATATTTTACAATATTTTGCAGAAGAAAATTACAACAATGGTACACGTAAAGGAACATTTTCGCAAATTTGTTGCTGACATCAGTGATATTAGGAATGAACTGGCTAACTCTTCAGATGATAGTTCTGTTCTGTGTAACATCTCGAAGAAAAGAAAAAGCAGTGTTAACAAAACAGCATGCGCTATTGAGTTCTGCGATATAATTATTCATCAAGCCGAAGAGAGATTTGGGGCAACTGAACATTTGGAGTGTTTCAATTTAGTTGACCCTGCAAAATTCAATGACTGGAGGAAGTCTGATTTTCTCGATGATTCGTGTAAGAATTGTGCCAAATATTATCCCTTCATAGAAGAGGGAAAACTAAAGAGTGAACTTCGTGTTCTTTATTGTAGTGAAGAGTTTAAAAATTTAAACTCTATCAGTACATTGCATTCGTTTTTCATTGAAAATGATTTAGAGGATACATTTTCAGAAACAGTAAAAATGACAAACATAGTTTTAACAACTCCAGTGGCAACAGCTGAATATGAACGATGTTTCAGCACATTGAAGCGTATTAAAACCTGCTTAAGAAATGCAATGGGACAAGACAGACTCAATGCCTTGGCAGTGCATACAATAGAGAAAGAATACATTGCAAACATACAGGGCTTCAATGAAAAAATGATTACAAAATGTGCTGAGCAGAAGAACAGGAGAGCACAGTTCTTGTTTAAATGAGAACCAACGTTCGTAGAAAGGTACGTTTCACAGCAATACCTGTTTCTTTTGTAATTCATGTGAATGATCATTATATTTTAAATTCTTTAAAAAAATAAGTCCAATTTTGTAGTTTAGAGGAAGATAAATACCTGTTTTTTTTGTAATTCATATGAATTGTTATTATCTTTTAAATACTGTTTTAAAAAAATAAGTCCAGTTTTGTAGTCTAGAAGAAGAAAAATACGTATTTCTTGTAATTCAGGTGAATTGTCATTATATATTAAATTCTTTAAAAAATAAGCCCCGGCCAAATTTGAGGCCACGAGACGCCACTGGTACACTTCCGCCAAGACCACACTTCAAGTCTGTACTTTGTAGCTTTCGGACAGAGCCTTAGTAGTAGTAGTAGTAGTAGTAGTAGTAGTGTAGTAATTAATAGTAATTGGTACAATTCCTAGTATCAATGGTATTGAGACGAGATAAATTAATGAATTAATAAAACACTACGTAGGGTCATAGCTGCCCCTGAGGATTAAATTTACAATTATTATAAACAACACATACGTGTATCATATTTCTATATATAATCAGGTAGATAACCAGTTGGATTTTCTGAATAAGTCGCATGGTAAAATAGATGTAATTCAGGCGAAATTATCAAATGTGCATCATAGTTTATATTAAAACGATGCCGAGAACTTGACATTAAGTCTCACCTCAATTCTATTCATATCTGTTTCAAATGGTCTCGTTTCGTTCTAGTCCCAATTGGGCTTGGTCTCTGTGCCACCACTAATCCCCAGTATATGTTCCACTTAAAAGCCCAGCTTCGTTCCCCTGTCCATCAAGTTCACCTAACATTGCTTTGAAGCTTTTAGCTGAAATGCCTTCAGTTTCAAACCTATGCACTTCTACTTACCAGCCCCAGGTCTGAAAATAGCTGCAGGGATCACTCCGGCGTATTTCTGCACTAAATTTTCTGCAATGCTTTTGGTGAAGATGTAGGTGTTTTGATAGTCTCGCAGAAAGCTGCAAAAAAGAAGAAGAAAAAGTACATTATTTGTGCATATTGAAGATATGGGATGGTTGAAAACATGACACGTGAAGAGGAATGGATACACCGGATAGAAAGAAGAAAATGAACAGTGACGAAGCATTTGAAATGTTAGGCAAGAAAAGACAATGAAAACGATTCAATGAAGGCATGAGGGCCGTAAGGACTAACTAATAGTTTTTTCTCTTCTTTTATGTAAGTTCACTTGATACTCAGATAGGCTGATCGGGACTGGAACCTGATACGGTCCAGCTATTAAGCGTATGGCTACAAGGCTTGGTCTTCACGGCCAGAAGAAGAGAAATCATAAGCAGATGTATTCTGTGTGTAATCTTGCTGTATCATGATTCAATGTACTTGAATGTTCCGGACATAAGTCCAGTTTCTATTAAATGTGTTAATTATTCACCGTCTGTTTTTTTTATCTTGTACAACGTATATTAATCAACATTACCATGTCCTTCACTCGAACCTATCAGAACCACAGTTAATGTCTGATTCAAACAACTGGACAATATGCAATAAGAAGTTTGAAATATAGCAAATATCGGCGTGGAAGGGAAAAATGATATTTTGATGACATTTTACTCCATGTCTATCTTATGACTGATTCTACAAAATACTCAAGAAACGTTAATGAAGGAAATAGTGTTTTCATAATACCTTAGATGTAGTTACCTCACAGCAATTAATAAAACGTGATTGGACTTTCGATCAGGTGCATGTGGAGTGCTTGAGATCATTGTTGCATGAGGAGTCATTAAGAAGGTATCAAGTTACTGTGAAAGGAGCATGTTAGCAAAGTGTCAATTTTTCATGCAATATAGACAGATTAAAATTATTCAACCACAATAAATAAATTAGCCTGTTGACGCCGGTAAAGTAAGTATTGTTATATCTAAAAAGTAACTAGTTTCGTTAGAAGTACTGGTGTAATGTCTCTTTGAATGCTCAGTATGAACCCAATTAACTGACACTAACTTAAAATCTATGAAAAAATTGCAGAACTGAACTCCAGAACTGCAACATGAAGTTATAGTTTTGTGAGTAACCTCAATAGATTTCTGGAAGTCGTAGGATTATTGAATGTAATGTACTTACTAAGGGCTGAGCAGTTCACAACCCTCTTCTAAGCAATCGAAGAGCTGAATGAGCTTGTCTGTCTCTGCGGTTGTAGTGTAGCACCGTTCCTCAAGTTTCCTCTCAGATGGATGGACGTAAGCAGTGGAAACGTGTACAAAGGACTGTAGATGAAGAATGTAAAAGAAACATATAAAGACACGAATAAACAGTACATGATAGTAAGGTAAACTTCAAACTTGACGGAATGAAAAAAAAATTGTAGCAAGGGAACTAATTGTCGTAGAAAGATGAAATATATTTTTTTTATAATTGTTTCGGAAAGTTAGCGGAGGTGAAATTTATACAGTATACGAATAATGAAAGTTTAAAAAAGAAGAAAAGGAAAATCAAAATTTTAATCAAAAATTCGTATTCAGATCCTATGACCACCACAATAGACCTAAATTTCATGAGAACATCTCGCGGCCCGATATAATTGACGCCAGGAAAATGGACCGCGGTCCGGTGGTTGAGAAATGCTGCTCTAAAGGAACCGCTGATCAAGAACATTGTATACCACCCACCTCCAAGTTCGGCATGTCCTTGCAGAGCTCCAGCATCTGCTGGGTGCCTCGGACGTTCAGCAGGATGGCATTTTTCAGCTTCTCTGTGAACCTCACGGTGGCTGCAGAGTGGAAGACCACGGACACCTCTCTCTGCAGGAGATGCCGGTCGCTCTCGCTCAGGCCCAGCCCCACTTTGGAGACGTCGCCCGCCACTGCCACCACCTTCTGCAGAAGCTGCGGCTGAGAACGTACCAGTGTTGCAAACGCCTGGAACGTGAAAATAACCAGACGCTCTCTCAAAAAATACGACATAACAATTATACCAGGCACTCTACATTGAAATGATCTTCACTTACATGTGATCGATCACAGTGATTTTTGAAAGCTAAAGGATACAAATTCATAAATTCGAAGGAAAGTGCCCTCCCTGAGATATCTGGTAAAAGCTCATATAACCGAACAGCGATATTTTATTAGAAATAATATTGTTTTCTGTGATTTACAGGCTATAAGTTAGAACACTAACAAAAGAACGAGAGAACGTTTTCATAACAGACAGTAGAATCATGTTCGTCGTCGCTTTGTAACCAAGGCGTCCAGTTCGAGGCACGTTGCACAGTGGTTTGGATCCGACTTTAAACTGTAGGTTCAGTCCCGATTAGCCTATCTGTGCATACAGTGGACTTCAAACAACAATTCAAATTAAATTATAATTATGCTGACATCTAGTGCACTCAAGTTGCAATTGTCAATAATTCAATTTCCATAAATTTGTAAAGTAATAATAATAATTATAATAAAGTTAAAATAGAGATTTCGAAAACTGAAGGCCAACATTTGAAATTTTGATCTCCCACACCCCGAGGAAAATTCCTGCGGGCACCCTTGCCCCTCGCCACACGACTGGCCTAAGTGGAGGGGGTTATTTCTAATAGTAGGAAGAAGAAAAACCAACTTAATATCATGGTACTTTAGAGGTGAGGAAGAGCCTCACACAATGACGTAACGAAAGGCCCGGCACTTAAACACAACTTTCGCGTGATCCCCTCGTAGCGATGAAAGCGCTGATTGGAGGGTTACAGAAGAGGAATTTACTAAGATGAGCATTAGCAACTATGTTATGGTATGTACTAAGAGGAATGAAAATAATAAAAGAAAAAACAATAAATTCAATTCACATTTAAAGAGTGCAGTTCCATGAGCTAATTACCCATTTATCTCCCTATTAGCATATAAATGACCACCCTAATGACTTTTGCTATGACTTCTGTGGTAGTGGACCGACCTCGTATATATTTAGATATGTCACAATACTTCTGATTTGCAACTTATTCTAAATTTGAAACCTGCCCTGCATGTATGCACATTTATTGGCAAATCCAATCGTAATGATGTGTATAGTTCAAATCTGAACACAATTATGCTTCAAAGTACTGACTTAATGAATATGCAAAAGTCGATTAAGGATATTTGACAATTTCCCTTTATCCTTAAGTTGCCTGACAACCTTGTTTCAAAACAATACCTTGTTAGATTGCATGACCAGAGCACACACAAATTCCCCCTCCTGAAAGGAAAGTACAGTAAAGTACATAAATGCATGCAACAATATAACGTACTACTTTTGTGTATATTCATAGGACAAATGGTACTCTGAAATATTATGGATTACATTTATTCTTATAAACAAGGTACAATTCTGCCGTCATTATGCAAGGTAGACTCATTTGTAATACAAAAAAAAAAAAATCTATCTGTCCATGCAAGGAACAGCTGGTTTTGAGCTTCAAAAGTACCAACTTATTTATTTACACCAAGTAGGAATATTTGGTAACAATACCCTGTTTCAACACCATAATATAACATTAGACAGGTTGAACAAACCCAATAAGCTTATAATATGACGAGACGGTTTTGCAACTGGATCAAATCAGCAAAAGTCAGTATCTTTTGAACATAATTGCGATACCAGAGAAGCACGTCAGCACGTATTGTCCCTACCAGGTACGAACATACCACTATATGGTCATGTGACCTTGACTTAAGAATGAACGCAGAAATGCACTATTCCACGTATTAAAACTGGTAAATGAGTAATGTTCATTAACATATACGTTATCTGTCAATCGTACAAGGTATTTTAGATTGATTCCAAATCCTTCTTATATACCAAATCACATTTTCTCTGCAATGGCGTCGCCCGCCATTTCGTTTAAGCCACGTTGATCAAAAAGAGCGTTTCCCGGCATCCCGCGTAACACACGATGCACACGCGAGCATGCTTTACGTATTTATTTTTGCGAAGAAAGGTAGATTTACCTAACGAGTGTATGGACATGAGCTCATGCAACACGTTAGGAAAAAATGCAGCTTAGCTCATGCAACACGTTAGGAAAAAATGCAGCTTACCTCCATGGCAAGATGGGGAGTTCAGGGACTGTCCCTTTCATACCTTGTGCAACGTATTACCGGTCAACCAGCTGGCGAAACAAGTCTCACGCTTGCGTTAAACTATTCACGATTACTTCCCATTTGTAGGACAATCCACTATGAACCATCATAATTCACAGAACCGCCGAAACCAAAGCTTTTCTCCCTCCGTGAATTGATCTCACATTCCGCTTCTCATCCATCTTTCTTCCGGAAACCGCGTTATTTCTTGCAGTCCTTTGTACTTCATATTTGTCCGCTGCCTATCTGGCAGACCACCGAATGCACTTACTTACAAATTGACATTTGTGAGTGTGTCAAGGATCTCAATGTATACCTTGAACCATAGTATCTCCTAACAACTATATTTTGTAAAAACATATATCTTCTTCTCCTTCTTTTTTCTGACCCTATCAACTGTTAGTCGATTTTAATCATCTTTCTGAGTTCTTTGCAAAATATATTTAGTTCATTATGCACTATATACTGTTTGTTAGATCGTCAAATTACATCTTCTTGCATATCCATAAAGAAGCCATATCGTGGGAGGAATGGGATCCGTGAGCAGGGCAATTAGAGATGTAGGGAATGGAACTCCATGGCGACGCAAACCATTATATAATTTATCTCGTTCTCTGTCGAAATTAGGACATTGTAAAAAGAGATGCGTGGCATCTTGATTAACTTCTCCACATGTGCAGGCTTGTTTTGTTGTAATATGTAATCGTGCTAAATGATCATTAGTGCGAACATGACCTGTACGTAGACGTATTATAAAAATAATAACTGATCTTGGAAGATTATATGAGTAGTACCAAGGTTTATTTTGTGAACGTTCTGCAAACCATTTATATGTATTGCCCGCGGATTGAAATTGTTCCTTACACCACTGTTTCCATTTATCTTGAAGTTTATATTTAACTCTTGGGAGAAGATCCGTGTATGGAAGTCTCGCAAGTGAAGTAGATTCCGATGATCGGGCGGCTTTGGCATATATGGCCACACGTTCATTTCCCGTATTTACTTCGTGAGCCTTTACGTAACTAAACTGAACGTTGATATTTCTTCCATTAGCATACTGGGTTTGTTGGATTATAAATATGATAAATAAAGAATGTTTATAAATCTGAGGATATGAGGAACTCAGCGCCATTAATACCCTTAAAGCATCTGCTATGACGATAATTTTTGTGTAATTATTATGGATAGCGTATATGAGAGCTTTATATATTGCGTAACTTTCTGCAGTGAAAATAGAAGTGTCAGGTGGTAAACGGAATTGTTTGTTTATATTTTGATCTGGAACGAATTAAGCACAACCCACACGTAGGCGATCTTTGGATCCATCAGTATATATGATTAGGTGCGTTGGCCATTTCTCCTTATACATGATATGTCTTCCTAGATCCCTGAAATTTATATTGCATTGAGTATATAAGGGTATGTCTAATTGATAAATTAAAGGATGTTGGAAGGTGAGACTTTGCACGGGTTTCCGGGTCCATGTATTGGCAATATGCAAAATAAAAGAACGTATGTTTAGGATCTATGACTTTAGCTTCTGTCCATTGTTTTTGTATTTCGAACAATTTATTGAATGGATGCGTATGATTTTCCCAGGTTTTGAGCAGAAATTTTATTGTTAATTGGATCCGTCCATGTGTCGTCAAACTAGTTTCTTTGCTTTCCATATATACACTGACATTAGGACAGGACTGCATGAGACCTAAGCAGGTCCTCAAAGCTTTTCTCTGTAGTATCTCTATTTTGTATAAAAGACTTACTTTTGCACCCCCATAACTAAAGGCTGCATACTCAAAGTTTGATCGAAAACAATTCCTGTAAAATAGAAATAAGATTTTAAGGTGGCCACCCCATTTATTTGTTGTCATACTACGGAGTATATTTATTATTTTAC
Organism: Lepisma saccharinum; assembly: GCF_977018435.1. Classification (NCBI taxonomy): domain Eukaryota; kingdom Metazoa; phylum Arthropoda; class Insecta; order Zygentoma; family Lepismatidae; genus Lepisma; species Lepisma saccharinum. The sequence continues at coordinate 109,490,933 of NC_139232.1, forward strand.
GGCATTTATTGATTAAATGCATAATGTGTGTATTCCATGTGAATCTCCTGTCAAAATGTATACCTAAATATTCATGTGTTTCTATTACTGGGATATTAGAAATGTGTGATATATTGTTGGGATAAGTACTCAATCGCTTATTATTAAAACAAATATTTTTTCATTTTGTTTCGCTGATGGGTAAACCTACATTGAAAAACCACGCTCTTATGGTGGAGATTAAATTCTGCATTGCTGTAATACCTTGAGCAGAATCATCTGTAATGTTATAGAAACAAAAATCATCTGCATACTGAAGGGGATGAAATGGTTGAATTGGTAATGCATGTATCTCATTATCTCATTCTTAAAAATATTGAATAAGAGAGGGCTCAAAGGTGAGCCTTGAGGTATGCCGATTGAAGTGGAACGAGGATCGCTTAATTTATCGGAGAACCATCCAAACATAATTTTGTTGGAATATAGATCCTACACAATTGTTGAAAGTTTTGGGTGTATATGAAGATTCTCTAATTTATGACAAAATTATGTAAATTTATAGAATCGTAAGCTTTTTCAACATCTATAAACAAACTGAAACAGTAGGAACTTGTAATTTTACTATTTTGAATTGCTGCTGTTAGAGTGGGTATAGCATCTTGACTACTAAGATTAGTTCGAAATCCAAATTGTGTGGGATGAAGAAGATTTTCACGTTCTAATAACCAGGAAAGTTTATTTTCATTGTGCGTTCAAAATTTTTTTTCCAAGACTGAAATAAGTACTCTAGGTCTGTATGAGGATGCATGGTGCGGAGATTTGTTTGCTTTCAAAATTGGAACAACTACATATTTTTTCCATTCTAACGGAACTATGCCGGTTCGATATATATTGTTGTACTGTTAAACAAGAATATCTAATCCGGTATTCGGTAAATATGTTATGGCCTGGTACGGAATACCATCAAGACCTGGCGCTGTGTTTTTCACATTTTTAAAAATTATTGTTAATTACCCTCGGGTTACAGGTGGAAAATCATTTGTAAATTTTGAGGGGAAATTCTCTTTAATATCATAATGTAGGTGAACAGATGGTGGAGTTAATTGGGAAAGAAATTGATGTTGCCAACTGTCATCTATCGGTCTTTTTGAGGAGAACGTGGTTTGCGTAAATAATTGAATTTATGCCAAATATTTCGGGATGATTCCTGCATGTCTATCGAATTGCAGTAGTTAATCCAAGCTTGTTGTTCGGCTTGTAAATATATTTTCCGCGCTTGAGCTATGGACTTTTTCCATGATATGTTTTCGGGATTGGGGCATGAGGCATATTGGTTTTCTCTGATTTTCCTATTTGATTTTGTCTCTTCACATTCTGTCGTCCACCAATGTATCTTTGGAAACATTGTTTCACAATGAGTATTTTTACGCGAGGTTAGAATATCTAAAGCTTTAGTAATATATTGAAGTAGCAGTGAATAAGATATAGGCTGGGAGGAAGTAAGATGTTTACTTAGAATAAAGGAATCTATTTATATTTTATATAATTCCCATTTTAAATTGTTTGTTTTACAGCGGAGAATTGGTAATGGGACGGGGGGAAAAGGTTGGCTTGGTAAAAATTGGTCACGAATATAGATGGGAAAATGATCGCTACCATAGAGTTCATCCTCTATGAACCACTGAAATTGAGGGAATAATGAGTCCGATGTTATAGTTAAATCAATTGATGTTGGATTACTTCCATTTCGAGGTGTGTGTGTGTTGGTGATCATTCTTTTAGGACAATGAAAGAGTTGTCGTCCATCCAATCCACTATACTAGTGTCAAGTCTATCTGTTGCATGCATACCTCAAACATCGTGATACCCATTAAAATCCCCGACAATTAAATAAGGACTGGCCATGTTGAACGTTAAATCTTGTAAATCAGTTTGTTTTATATTTTGAGAATTGTAGTTGGAAGGGATATATACATTGATTATCGTAATTTTATATCCTGCTATGTAAATTTGGATTGCTCTTGCTTCTACTTTATAAATCCGAAATAGTGTTTTATGTTTAGATAATTGTATTTCCTGGTAGGCTACTTTTTCATGGACATTTATACCAATTACCCGTTCCGTGTCTTTGTCTGGAGGTCCTATACAATGATAATGTGAAATTCTATATATTTCTTTCTTCACTAGTTTTAGTAGATCTAGTTTACGTGCAGAGAAACTATTGACATTCCATTGAAGTAATAATGTCATATTAGTCAACTTTTATATAATTGATTAATTAAGAGGTGAGATTCTGTAAAAAGGCCAGCAGGTTTGTAGATAGGGTATTAATATGTTGTAAAAGAAGTTTTTGTTTCTGAAGCTCTTTTATTTGCACAAGAGTAGAAGCGGTATTGTCTCTAATAATGAGGTGTAAACCTCGTGAATATTTTCAGATGGATGATTAGAGGATGATTGTTCTAAGTTTTTATCTGTTGAATTAGCATGTTGTATCCCTGAGGAACTAGAATTAGAATAAGCATTTCGCACTATATTTAAAGAGGGCTTGGGTTCTGACTCAATAGAAGAAGTGTCTGTAATTGATGATGTGGATGGGTTGGAGTGGGTATGTATCCTTGGTATCCTAGAATGTTTCCCTTTCACTTTTGATGCCACTCTGATATTTTTATGTACTTCTATCGACTTCCCTGGTGTGTGTGGAATAGGCTGATGAATTGTTGAAGCAACTGGAGTTAGATTTGATCCAACAGAATGATCTTGCCATTTATTAATGCTAGGACTGTGGTTTGCAATTATGATGGGTTTAGATGTGAGGATGGGTTGTGCATTATGATTTAGAATGTTTGAGACACTGGGTGAAGCATTTAGTCTGGCACGAAACTGAATAGGAGGAAAATCTGTTTTGTTTACAATGGGATTCAGAATTTCCTCTATAGATGGCGGTTGTATATATGTGCCTTCAATAATTTGTCTAACCTCACGGTAAGAGAGATTATCGTTCGCCGTTCGCTCCTGTATTTGTTGCTCTCTTTGCCACATTGGACAATTTTTATCAAGAGCTGAATGAGCTCCTTGGCAATTAGAGCATTTAGCTGGTGGGTTAAGGAGGGACCATGCTTATTGTCTCCGCAGGTTGCGCATTTTGGTTGGGAACGGCACTGAGTTGCCGTGTGTGCATATCTGAAACATTGTCTGCACTGAAGAACAGCTTTTTGCCTGGGATTAACTTCATGTATTATGCTATTTATGATTATATTTTAGGGAATTATACGCCCCAAAAATGTCAGACATACAAGTTTTGTATCTCGTAGCAAAAATGATCCATCATTTTCCCACAATTTCTTTTTCATAGGTTTGACATCAATGACTGGGATAGGCGATTGAACGCCATCCAGTACATCCTGCTCGCTAACATCATATTCTATCCCGTACACTAGTCCCTCTCGTTGAAGTAAAGGTAGCGGTATGCGAGACTTGATCGAGAGCTCAGCTTGGAATTTCGTATTTTTGACGAAATTATTCGCCTGCGGAGCGGATTTGAACGTAATTCTAACTCTACATACGACCACATTGATCAATATGCTTCACCGGTATTTCTGCCTTCCTAAATTTATTTCCTAGGATTCCACCAGCTAGATTTCCAATATTCTTCCCTGTACCCTCTATCAAGACAATGTATGGACCAGAACTGTTGAGATCATATAAATTCTGAGAAGGAGAGGAGATCCTTTTCTTCTGAGACTTTATATAATTCTCTGTGTTTTGATTCATTGATCCCTCTTGTGAATGAATTATTACATTGATTTTCTTCACTATTAATGTTATCCACTTCGATATATTGTGCTGGAGAAGGAGGAGCATGGGGATCCATATTACTAACATTAACACTAGCATTTTCATGCATTAATGCAGCATGACAATCGTTTGAGTCTTCCATTTTGACATAAAAGTGTAATATATTGCATACAATTTTATACCATTATCCATGTGCAGATTGCGGAACCTGATCAAATCAATTTTTATCCGAAATGTCCCGTTGCGTACCTCCATACGAAACTTAATGCATATAAGTTAAGGAACTTAATGTTTGTTCAATTTAAGATCGTAATAGGTAACAATGAAGCTTAATTAACCCTGAATTTAATTTTGACATTTAAACAATCTACCAAATAAAACACAGCTTTTGTATTTCGGTTTTACGTGTACAAAAGCCAATGCCATATAGCGACTTTTACACGTAATATCAGTGAAAAAATATAAATATGCTGACCAAGGCAGTAATTTATTTTATTAAAAACATAAACTAACCGTAATATCAGATGCGGAGTTGACTACGATGAGCTATCCAGCTCCACCCTATCGTTAATACTTTCTGCATGTGCACTTACATGCAGGACAAGAAATTCTTATCTTAAGTTTTCCGCATGCAGGTAAACACATCAAAACTGATAACCCTTATGACAATATTTGTCATATTTAAATAACCCAAAATGCAGAATACGATTACATACCCCTGAACTGAGCATTGTCTTCAGTCGCTCCCTGACGTCACATCCTCTCTTAGGCCTCAGGAGGACGAAGATGGTCTTGATGCCGGGACATGACCTGAGGAGCTTCTCCACGAGCACCTTCCCCATGAACCCTGTGGCCCCCGTCACGAGGACGGCCCGGTTGCTGAAGAAGGCTGCGATGTTGCTCACTTGGTCTGAGTAGGACATCTCCATTGCGTTGCTGCGGAGGAAAAAAAAAGAATTCCAGTTCCCCGTTTTACAATTTCCAAAACTTCCATGGTTTTAGAGCGGAAAAAGTAAAAAATCCCACTACCGCAAAATGGTTGATACGGAAGTAACGGTAGTGGGATTTTTTCTTTTTAACCAGCTGGTAAAGCAGTTAGTTTGTTACTTTATAAATACTTGAAACATATAAAAGTAAGAAATGATTTCCTTTATATAGCTATATTTAGTAATGTATATATATATATATATATATATATATATATATATATATATATATATATATATATATTGTGTGTGTGTGTGTAAATTAAGATCTTCCTCCCACGAATCTTCAATGATTTTGTGCCCTGCATGAAAGTTAACTAATAAAACAAATCAAATATTATACAAAAACTTTGTTCCACATTTTCGCCCCCACCCCTCTAAAAATCCTGGGTACGGGCTTGCTTGCAGAGGTTTAGTTACTCACCTTCACCAAGACCAGTCAAGATGGAACCCTGAACACTCGTATATTGGAAAACTAAATTCCCCACATGTGCAAGATCCACTCATATATATTGCACGCGAGCACTCTCTTTCTCACAAGGTGAAGGATGCTGTAAGGTTAGAGATGACACAACAAAACAAGTTTGAAAATGATTTCGCTGGATATAATTATTCTTAAGAAGTGGTTGCGAGACAACAAGCAAATTGGATGAGAAAGACGGTCTTGGTACCTGAACTCCAGTTCCTGTTCTTGAAATCCAGTCCCTCATTGTGAAATCCAGTTCCTCTTTCTGATATCCAGTTCCTCTTTCTAAACTCAAGTCCTTGATTCTGAACTCCAGTCCTGGTTTCTGAACTCCAATCCCATTCAGAATTCCAGTCCCTGTTTCTAAACTCAAGGCTGTCTTTCTAAAATTATTCACAACTTAAGTATAATCTGATGACCGGGAAACACAACTGTATTTTCAGATGCTGATCGACTACTGTATCATCGTACACTCTGAACGGAACTGAATACCTTATACAGAAAAAAAATCTTACGTTTTTTTGTAACCTTGAAGTAAAACTTAAAATAGACTACACGTACCCTTATTTGCTTTCCCAATTTTCTCCTCCTGGCTATTAAAAAAATGCTAATTCCCTTGGAATACTAATGTTACATATGTGGAAATTGAAATCATATACTTCGTGGGAACCTCCTTTGTGATCGTATCTCATCCAGAGTAATAAAAGTCACACACAAATAGTAAACTTGTTTTTAACGTAATTTATTCTATATTCTTGCAATTCATCTGAAGAAGAGACTTTGTAGTCACATCCTTGACAACGCACCGTGTGAAATCCTGGGGGACAAGGGGGCTTTCCTCCACAAACAATCTTATCCCAACCCCCCACACCAAAAATTTCGGGGGGAAGAGTTTTTGTTTTTAGAACGAAGATAAGCAATTAGTTTAAAATTCGAATATGCTTTACTAAGAACAAATAAAAAACACAGAAAGAAGGAAGGATAATGTCTACGTGTGTGAGTGTTGCATGCTTTCTCTCACTTTCAAGAGACCGCATAAATACACAATAAAAGGTGAAAAATCAAGACAAATATAAGTATTAAATGTAATTTATTTACATTAATAAAAAGCAAAAATTAAAGGAAAACAAACATAATAAGACAGCTTCAACTATTTTGCAATATATTGACGTTTTGTACCTGTTGGTAAAGGAATTAGTTTGCTACTTCATAAATATCTGATTTATATATATATATATATATATATATATATATATATATATATATATAAAACTAACAAATTAATTCCTTTTCATGTATTTAATAATATATGCATTTAAATATTTAGTAATGTACTATATATATACGTATATACACATACATCACCAGTATTCAATGATATCGCACCCTGCTTGTCAGCGAAGGGTGGCCATGAGAGAGCCTTAACCGACATTAATTGCCTACAAGGAAAATTGTCAAATATTTCAACACTATGATTAAACTTTTATAGCAAAACTAGAAGAGGGAAAATATAGGAAAGGCAGAAAAAGAGAGTAGCGTGATACATAAATCCGTGAAACATTGTAGATATTCACCACAGATAAACTAGGCAATCCCCTCACTTCGAGTACTATCCATGCCCGCATTCAAATATGTGGAAGACCACGTCGTATACAGAGTTCTGTACAAGAGGCACGGTATACACAGTTTCTGTTATAACTCGTTTGCCACGATGGCGTGGTGGTATCGTCGTTGCCTTGTAAGCAAGGGATCCTGCTTTCGATACCCGGTGGAGGCTGCAACGCCCCACATTGCGGCGCCACAAAATGCAACGCAACGTGCCACCACTCGTAAGTATCTCCAGGGTATGGAGATCCGAATTGGCTACACACCGCTCCTTGCTCCGGCTGGTCAGTTGGGAGCACCAGTTCTCACCCAGGGATCGGGATTAAGACGATCCACCCTTCCTCCAGGAAGGAAACCACCGAATTGCGACACTTGACAGTAAATAAAATTCCAAATACTTTATAATTAAAATGTCCAAAATCTTTAATCACGAATCGCGCGCGTACATACTGATTCGCACAAGTTAAAAGTTATAATTTGTTGGGTCATGCACGCTCGCAGGCAGTGATAAGCAATTTATTTAACACGAGAGTCCGCGCACCGCCTTCACAGTTAATAGCAAGACCTCAACTCCCGGAATTATTTCTCGGCAGAATGGGCTTCGATGTTTCCATCAAACTTCGGCAGCTGGTTGATGTCTGTCATACGGGGAACTCGAAAAACAGGATCTTGGCACAGGACACTGTCTTTGTCGGAAGGATCTTCGTATCTCAGTCCACGCCGCTGATCGTTTCTTGCTTGTTTGTTTGGATGAAAAATGGGTACCTGAATATGAGAAGATAGCTGTCTATCGTTACCCATATTGCGAAGTCTATCAGCTGTTTGGGCACTGGGAACTGACTTACGGGTTAAGTCACGCTCGTTTGTCACTGGAAGTTCTAATGAAGCTAAACCTGTATCATGGAAAGCCGTGTCTGCACGTAGCGATAAGTTTGTCACTCGTTCTCCAAGTTCTTTTATTGAGTCCATTACAGTCGAGAGTGTTCCGGTCACCGTACTCTGCACATGTGTTCGAAGTCCCAAAATTTCACTTGATAGTCGACCACTGAGTCCCGTCACTTCTTCCTGTACAGCAACAACTTCAGTCTCTAAAACAGTCTGTTTACAAACGAGTTCTTGTTGTGCCGACTCCACCTGAGTTATCCTCTCTTCAGTTAACTGAATCCGTGCAGGAATGGAACTAAGTTGCTGCACCACTTCGGATAACTGACCCGTAAGCTGTTCATGGGGTCTCTTCTTTTATTTTTAAATCGATATTAAGGAGATGTATTTAACTTGTGCTTGAAAAACAATGAAAATGTTGCATATATTATTTGGGATACTACAAATTCTGAATAAATGTTGAAAAAATACGCGAATAATATTATAACATAAGATAAAACGTAAATATATACATGAATTATAAAAACAATTAAGTATAAATAATTTAATCCAAGTTCTTAACTTGAAAGTATACGAATAAGATAAATGCCAATATACAACTGAAATCTGCCTAACATGGCGGTCGTTACAATTTCCCCCCTTGTGGGCTTAAAAAAAATGGCTGAGTATATCGAAGTATTTTTTTTAACTAGATGCTTACTATCGCATAACACAAATAATATTCGATTAAAACAATTATAAAATTATACACTCAGATTTCACTGAAAGAACTACTTGATAACAGATTGAAGTTTTCTTCCAAACACAATAATTTCTGACACATATAACTAAGATAGACTTTTAGGTTACATATAATCGTCGAAAATTAGAATAAATGTAAATTAATATGCACATACATAAACAATCAATTTGGATAATATAAGATATACATTGATAAATATAAGCTTTCTTTCTGTAACTTAACATTTTACAAGTGTTTCCTTGGAATTTATGTTCCTTTCCTTCATTGTTATTTGACCTAATTTTATAAAGAGCACAATCTTCATTTGACATACTTATAGCTTCGCTTCTTTGAGCTTCTCAATAAATCAGTGTTTATTTTTTCGTCAACAATGGCACTTTTATCGTGTTACAACCATTCTGTTACATAACTCTTTAATTTGCTTCGATCAGAGAAAAATAAACAAGACAAAAAATAAAAGAACTGATTGTTACAACACTGAAACTCTATATATCAACATTGTTTTTCTTGCAAGAAAAAGACTTCTAGTTTCTCGTTGAAATGAAAGAGCTTTTTCTTTTGCTTCGTTTTTATCGTAGTACATTAAAGAACACAATGAACTAAATTGTTCATCATTGTTGAACATGAAAAAGAGAATGTTTGTTGAATAAATTCTCACTGAAATTCCGAGGTTTCTTGTCGCTGGGCAAGGAGGATAAAATAAAATGTTTCGAAGGAGCAACACCGATATTTTCATAAATAGAATTGTTCATTATCCATATGTTTATTGTATAAAGCGAGCCACAGCTGATCTTGAAAATATGGAATTAGGCAAAACATGTACAATAACATTCAGTTCGATTTATAAAACAGCTGTTTTCCCACTTAGCTAAAACTTTCTCATACGCGTTGCGTGTGGCATCGATAAAAGGTTTTGAAATACAGGCACCTGTTTCATTAAATTTATTTCACTCTCCACTCCGCTAAATCTTTCTCACCTTTCGGGAAATTCGACTTCATAAGGCAATAGTAACTGAAATACATTTGGACTTTCATAGAATTTACACTTCAGGTTTGTGCATTTGCCGTCTACTTATCTTCACAGATACGATGCTCACATTTATACTATCCTTTGGCACTCGTATCACATACAATATTTTCGGTGACGGAGGATGCATCACATAGTTGGAGTGTCAACTTATTTACTTGAAAGTCTACTTTCGTCTAGTAACCACATCGAAAGGAAACTCCAAAAACATGTCAGCGGGGAGATTCTTTACAACATAGATGTTGATTTTATGCCCATCAAAATTTCCTGTGTCCACTAGGAATGAAACAAACAGTCCAGCTAAAGTTGTGTTACTTTTGGTGTATTACAGTCTTACATATAGTTCTTTTATAAGAGTTTCTTCACTTTTTGACAGGTCTATTGCAGTGCTAACATCAGGTGGTTTTACTGAGGCGGCTCGCTCCTTGCACAGTCCTTGCCCAATTCGGAACGAATTAATTAGGCAAGACGAGCGTTTTCCTGGCCACTATGACCATCGAGACTCCAATAGTAGCGCCTTGAATCATTTATGGCCTCTTGCTGCTCAGGTGTTAACTGCAGGTCTTCAGTATTGGTCTCTGCGTTAACCATTGGTCTGCGCTGCGGTGAATCAGATCTTGACCGGTTTCCATAGTTCTGGAGGTAACAGTTTCCTCTTCCCGGAGGAGTTCAGCGTCTGGTCCTGTCTGAGCGCTCATCTGTTTGCACCGGACGGTTTTGCTGATCTAGGCGACGAGGTTCCGGATACGGGCGATATTGTCTCTGAACCTGTCGATTAGGCCACGCGTTCTGCCTAATCGTGCGCACCTGCGGCAACCTGGTATTCTGCGGACGACGAGAATTAGCATCTTCATCACGTCGTCGCTCACCACCTGCGTTATCATACTGTCTGAAGCCAATGGGTTCTTCGCACGACTCGTGGCTTTTCAGGAAAGCAGTGAGATCACGAATGTTTCTGGGTGAATTCGCAAGGCACAGATGACGTACACGGAAGGGCAATAGTTCGATAATTAGCGTAACAATCTCCGGTTCTCGCAGAGTGTCCGATAGATTTTTAAATCCCGCGTATATGCTCCAGGCATAACTTTCCATGCTCGCATTGGTCTGCCGCGAGTACCGCCGTCTTCGCATGGCTGCCAGTTGCCTTTGCTTGGCCTCAATAGAAGCAAACTGTGCCTTAAACTGATCACAAAAATCCTCGTAGTCGAGAAAGTGGTCACAATTATCCGAGAGCCAATGCTCTGCAGTGCCAACAAAAATTCTCGACAACAAGTCCAATCGACACTCATCTGGCACTTGTATCAGATCGAAACTTAGGTTCAACTCGCGGCAGACCAATGCGTCTCCCTCTTTTTCCATAAAATATCGTATTCCTATGGGCTGTTTATGTTAGGAGTGGGGGAACCACGCTTTATCTTATTCGTATACTTTCAAGTTAAGAACTTGGATTAAATTATTTATACTTTAACTACACTTCCCCAGACTTGGACTCCATCTGAGTTATCCTCTCTTCAGTTAACTGAATTCGTGCAGGAATGGAACTAAGTTGCTGCACCATTTCGGATAACTGACCCGTAAGCTGTTCATGGCGTCTCTTCTTTTTTTTTTTTTAATCGATATTAAGAAGAGATGTATTTAACTTGTGCTTGAAAAATAATGAAAATGTTGCATATATTATTTGGGATAATTATTAGCCTACAAATTCTGAATAAATGTTGCAAAAATACGCGAATAATATTATAACATAAGATAAAACGTAAATATATACATGAATTATAAAAACAATTAAGTATAAATAATTTAATCCAAGTTCTTAACTTGAAAGTATACGAATAAGATATATATATACAACTGAAATCTGCCTAACATGGCGGTCGTTACAAGGTACACTCTAAAAATACTGTAGGTCCAGTCCCGATTAGCCTTACTGTACAGAAAGTGTACTTAAAACACCAACTCAACAAAAAAAAACATTTTTTTGCCAAGTTATATCAGATTATTAGTTATATTATTATTTTTATGTTTACCGCATTCAAAGTATCACATGTCTTTCATCATGTGGCCCTTCTCAAAGCATTTTGTTCCAGCAGAAGAGGTCATTTTGCAGATGGAGACCCAGAGTTGCAACCCCATAAATCGGGACCTTATCATACCCACATAATTTTGCGCCTTGCATAAAACAGACACCTTTGCTACAGTCTATTAAGCCTGTTGTTTACTCCCAATCACATAATTCTTCATTAAGGGACCTTCACCAAAGGTGTCCCATGTGCCAAAGGTGGCTCACCCCACGATATCTGCGTTCGTATAACATTTAATCGGAAGATGACAGCAGTTTATTGAATGCAGTCCCACTCTGGTGCACACTACCAAAAACCAAGCTGTTAGCGTGCACAGGAGCCATTTTGCAGACGTTATTGTTTTGAGTGACACGTTTTCTGTGGCTGGTGTAAGACGGAGGTGAGTAGATAATTGAACACATTAAATGCAAGGCATAGTACACACATTGCACATTGTTTGTCAGTGTATGAACATATATTTTAGACGATGCAATTTTCCAAACATTACATTACAATCATTTCATATGTTGTATAACAATTAGCAACAGGTGTATTTTCTTTCTAATAATACATATCCTATTCTTTAACACAGTGTTTCTTGTTTTCGAAACCCATCTATGCTATTCATGACTAGCAAACATATTTTTAATAGTGGGCCACCTTTGGTACCCCTGTTCCCAAGGTGGCCAACTTGCAGTTATTTTTTTTACAAAAGTTATGACGTAGTTATTGTCAAAGTTTAACTATGGCCACCTTTGGTGAAGGTACCTTATACCCAATATCACTTATCTCTGGAGTAAGCAAATGAAAACAAGTATCTGCGCAAGTAAAGGGTTTTCCAATAAGGGCGGGTCGATGTTGGCAGCCTGTGGCGGCCATGTTGTTTTGGTGGCGTCTGTCTAATCTGTTGTTTCCTTTTCAGGCACTGATGCCAAATCACCAGGCAAGTTACACGATTGAGCAGCGCGTCCAAATGATAAAACTTTATTATCAAAATGAGTGTTCGTTAGTGCAAACGTTGCGCGTGTTGCGCCCATTTTACGGCAGACGCGGTGGCCCTTCAGCCCGACCCTGTGGCCGAGTGGTTAGCACATCGCGCTGCGACGCCAAGGGTCCCGGGTTCGAATCCCGGTCGGGCTTGGTTGTTTGTGAATGTCCATTCATCACTTTCATCATTTCATCACTCATCCCCATCTTCGCAAATTAGCCAAGAGGCACAAAACGCGAAGTAAAATAAACTAAATCCATCCATCCATCCATCCGGTGGCCCTTCAAAGTCGACTCTCCAACGTTTGGTGGCCAAATTCGAGACGACCGGTTCGGTAAACAATCAGCCAACACCCGTACGTCAAAGGAACGCCAGATCGGCTGAGAACATCGCCGCGGCCTGTGAAAGTGTACAGGAGAACCCGAGGCAGTCAATTCCTCGCCGTGCACAAGAACTCGCCCTTTCGCAGACTTCAACTTGGCGAATTTTGCATCGGGACTTGGGCCTACACCCGTACAAGATCCAACTGACCCAGGAGCTTAAAGTTAATGACCATAGACAACGCCGTTTGTTCGCTGACTGGGCTTCTGAGCGTTTGGAAGAGGACCCCAATTTTGGCCGAAAAATCATCTTTAGCGACGAGGCGCATTTTTGGATGAATGGCTGTGTTAATAAGCAAAATTGTCGTATATGGGACGACTCCAACCCACACGAGGTTCACCAGGTGGCATTGCATCCACAAAAAGTTACTGTTTGGTGCGGATTTTGGGCCGGCGGCATCATTGGTCCGTACTTTTTTGAAAACGACGTTGGTGAGGCCATCACCGTCAACGGCGAGCGCTACAGAACGACGATAACCGATTTCTTTTGGCCCAAATTGAACGATATGGACGTAGACGACATGTGGTTCCAGCAGGACGGCGCTACGTGCCACACAGCGGACGCCACGATGGACATTCTGCATGAACGATTTGAAGGTATGGTTATCTCTCGCAGAGGTGACGTGAATTGGCCACCAAGATCGTGCGATTTGACCCCGCTAGACTTTTTCTTGTGGGGTTTCCTGAAGTCGCAGGTCTTTGCCAATAAGCCGCAATCGACCATGCCCTTAAAGTCAACATCACCCAGGCCATCGCTCAAATTCAGCCGGATCTATGCAGCAGTGTAATTGAAAATTGGACCACTCGGATAAGTGCCACCGTGAGAAGCCGCGGCGGACATTTGAACGATGTTATATTCCATACATAATGGCATACATGGGCCTTTCAAATAAAAAAAGAATTTCGTTCATACCTCACACACAGCTTGTTTTATTCCATTTCAACATCGACCCGCCCTTATTGGAAAACCCTTTAGTTGATGGATTGCTTGATTTGTTTTATTTTACATCGCCTTTTGTGCACTTTTGGCTAATTTGCGAAAATGGGAATGAGTGATGACATGTTGAAATTGATGAATGGACACTCACAAACATCCATGCCCAGGCCGGGATTCGAACCCTGAATTCCTAGCGGTGTGCTAACCACTCCGCCACGGATCCTGGCGACCTACCTTATTCAAAGAAAAAATATTTGAGAAAAGCATAAATTTTAGTAACTGCGTTCATATTCTGTGGAACCATTTATTCCTTGGAACAAGTGATACGTACAATATTAAAACATTAAGTTCTTACATAATTTCTTCGCTACACATGTTATTCTGCTTGATTAAAAAAAATCATTAAGTATCATAAGCATAATCTTTCCTCATTTATCTACAATAATTTATACGATTATACAAGCTTGCAACCGTGTCCTCCCGTTTCGCCTTAATGCGTTTTCACCTCCCCAATACAATTTCAAACGATTTATGTGACACTAACTTTCTAAGGCGAAACGGGACATCCCATTTCGCCTTACACACAAAAAAATTCCCACCTGGGAATATTATCGGCTTGAAGGGTAGTTAATTCATAAAGGGTTGGAGTAGTGTAAAATACCCTATAACCAGTGCCGGAAAGTATGACCCCCCTCAGGCAGATTTGCCTACACTTAAAACAAGCTCAACATGCCCATATGAGCTTTTTGCTCAAGTGTGGAACCCCGTCTAATCCAAGATTTTTGTAAAAATGCCCTCGGGAATTTCCTGAGAAAGTATGACCCCCCTCAGATTGATTTGCCTACACTTATAAAAGGCACTTCTGTGAGATTGTTGTCCATAAACTTGTCAAAAATATGCCCCTCTTGATATTTTTTTTGCCCACACCTAAAACTACGCCAAACGTATTAACACACACACACACACACACACACACACACACACACACACACACACACACACACACACACACACACACACACACACACACACACACCACACACACACACTGACCTTGACCTTGAGATGACCTTGACCTTGACTATTTTTTCGATTATTTTTTTCGATTATTTTTTCGATTATTTTTTCGATTATTTTTTCGATTATTTTTTCGATTATTTTTCGATTATTTTTTCGATTATTTTTCGATTATTTTTTCGATTATTTTGACCATGACCTTGATCTTGAGATGACCTTGACCTTGACCTTGACCACACCCACCCACATATACACCTACACCCACCCACACCCACCCACATACACACCCACACAAACCCAAACCCACAAACATACACACCTGCACCCACCCACATACACACCCACACCCACCCACACCCACCCACATACACACCCACACCCACCCACACCCACCCGCACATATTTACTTCCGGTCCACTTGTGGCCTATTTCTGAGCACAGCTCTGTTAGAGATAGGGATATTATATAAATTTAAAAATTATTTCATTCTTCACAAACAAATCTCATCTAACAATTCCATAACAGTTCCATGCTCAGCTCTGTGTGAGGCAAGCACAGCTCTGTTAGAGATAGGGATATTGAGTATTGAAACATCTAGAAATTATTTCATTCTTCTCAAGCTCAGCTCTGTGTCTGTGTGGGGATTTGTACCTAATAACATCAAAACAACACAGCTCTGTTAGAGACAGAATATTCAATTCCATATCTATAACATCTCTGTGTAATTCCATAACAGTTCCATGCTCAGCTCTGTGTCAATGTAGAGCAAAACAGCACGGCTCTGTTAGAGATAGGTATATTATATAAATTTAAAAATTATTTCATTCTTCACAAACAAATCTCATCTAACAATTCCATAACAGTTCTATGCTCAGCTCTGTGTCTGTGTGAGGCAAGCACAGCTCTGTAGGAATATTAAGTATAAATTTAAAAATTATTTCATTCTTCACAAACAAATCTCATCTAACAATTCCATAACAGTTCCATGCTCAGCTCTGTGTCTGTGTGAGGCAAGCACAGCTCTGTAGGAATATTAAGTATAGATTTAAAAATTATTTCATTCTTCACAACTAACAATTCTATAACAGTTCCATGCTCAGCTCTGTGTCTGTGTGGGATTTGTACAGCAACATAGCTTTGTTAGAGACAGAGTAGATGGGTATAAATATTATTTCATTCAATTCTTCACATTTATATCCATAACATCTGTGTGTCAGTACAGCACAGCTCTGTTAGATATTGAGTATAGATCTATTGGAAATTATTTCATTCTTCACAAACAAATCTCATCTAACAATTCCATGCTCAGCTCTGTGTCTGTGTGGGGATTTGTACCTAATAACATCAGTACAGCACAGCTCTGTTAGAGCTATAACATCTCTGTGTAATTCCATAACAGTTCCATGCTCAGCTCTGTGTCTGTGTGGGATTTGTACAGCAACATACCTTTGTTAGAGACAGAGTAGATGGGTATAAATATTATTTCATTCAATTCTTCACCTCTATATCCATAACAGCTCTGTTAGAGATAGGGATATTAAGTATAAATTTAAAAATTCACAAACAAATCTCATCTAACAATTCCATAACAGTTCCATGCTCAGCTCTGTGTCTGTGTGAGGCAAGCACAGCTCTGTAGGAATATTAAGTATAGATTTTAAAATTATTTCATTCTTCACAAACAAATCTCATCTAACAATTCCATAACGGTTCCATGCTCAGCTCTGTGTCTGTGTGGGGATTTAGCTTTGTTAGAGACAGAGTAGATGTTTATAAATATTATTTCATTCAATTCTTCACATTTTATAACAGCTCTATTCTTCACATCTAACAATTCCCATAACAGTTTCATGCTCAGCAAGGCTCTGTTAAGTATCTTAATATTTCATTCCTTCATAACAGTTCCTGTGTCTGTGTGGGGATTTGTACCTAATAACATCAAGACAACACAGCTCTGTTAGAGACAGAATATTCAATTCCATATCTATAACATCTCTGTGTAATTCCATAACAGTTCCATGCTCAGCTCTGTGTCTATGTAGAGCATTTAAAAATTATTTCATTCTTCACAAACAAATCTCATCTAACAATTCCATAACAGTTCCATGCTCAGCTCTGTGTCTGTGTGGGATTTGTACAGCAACATAGCTTTGTTAGAGATTCATTCAATTCTTCACCTCCATATCCATAACAGCTCTGTGTTTATAATAGATAGGAATATTGAGTGCATCTAACAATTCCTGCCCATAACAGTTCCATGTTGTAGAAATATCAGCAAGGTTCTGTGTCTGTGAGATTTGAAACCTGTTCCTGTACAGCTCTGTGAGAATTTTCATAGTGCCTAATAATATCAGCACAGCTCAGTTAGGATCGCATCTAACAAATATCAAGGATTTGTACCTAATTACAGTAGCACAGGGATAGGGATAATAAGTATAGACTATTGATATAGAAATTATTTTTTTCTTCAATCTTTTTCTTAACAGTTCTATGCTCCTATGTGTCTGAGCAACATCAGTACAGCACAGCTCTGTTAATTAATATCTATTGAAACATGTGTCTGTGCGGGGATTTGTACCTAAGTATAGCTATTATTGAGTATAGAATTATTATATCTAGAACTATTTTCTGTGTCTGTGCAGGGATTTGTACTTAATAACATCAGTGCAGCATTGCTCTGTTAGAGTATAGATTTATATTATTATTGAAACATCTCTTCACAAACAATCTCTTCTAACAATTCTATAACAGTTCCGCTCAGCTCTGTGTCTGTGCGGGGATAAACATCAGTACAGCACAGCTCTGTTGCTCATCTTTTCAGCTCTGTCTGTGCAGGGATTTGTACCTAATAACATCAGTACAGCACAGCTCTGTTAGAGTATAGATTTAATTATATTATTATTGAAACATCTAGAAATTATTCTTCAAACAAATATCATCTAACAATTCCATAACAATTCCATGCTCAGCTCTGTTGCTCATCTTTTCAGCTCTGTGTCTGTGCAGGGATTTGTACCTAATAACATTAGTACAGCACAGCTCTGTTAGAGTATAGATTTAATTATTGAAACATCTAGAAATTATTCTTCCTAACAATTCCATAACAATTCCATGCTCAGCTCTGTGTCTGTGCGGGGATTTGTACCTAATAACATCAGTACAGCACAGCTCTGTTAGAGATAGGGATATTGAGTATAGATTTAATTATTGAAACATCTAGAAATTATTCTTCAAACAAATATCATCTAACAATTCCATAACAATTCCATGCTCAGCTCTGTGTCTGTGCGGGGATTTGTACCTAATAACATCGGTACAGCACAGCTCTGTTAGAGACATTTAATTCTTCACATTTATATCCATAACATCTCTGTGTCTGTGTGTCAGTACAGCACAGCTCTGTTAGAGATAGGGATATTGAGTATAGATTTAATTATTGAAACATCTAGAAATTATTTCATTCTTCACAAACATATCTCATCTAACAATTCCATGCTCAGCTCTGTGTCTGTGCGAGGATTTGTACCTAATAACATCAGTACAGCATAGCTCTGTTAGATACATTTAATTCTTCATTTATATCCATAACAGCTCTGTGTCTGTGTGAGGCAAGCACAGCTCTGTTAGAGATAGGGATATTGAGTATTGAAACATCTAGAAATTATTTCATTCTTCACAAACAAATCTCATCTAACAATTCCATGCTCAGCTCTGTGTCTGTGTGGGGATTTGTACCTAATAACATCAGAACAACACAGCTCTGTTAGAGACAGAATATTCAATTCTTCACAATTCCATAACAGTTCCATGCTCAGCTCTGTGTCTATTTAGAGCAAAACAGCACAGCTCTGTTAGAGATAGGGATATTAAGTATAAATTTAAAAATTATTTCATTCTTCACAAACAAATCTCATCTAACAATTCCATAACAGTTCCATGCTCAGCTCTGTGTCTGTGTGAGGCAAGCACAGCTCTGATAAAGATCTTCACAAACAAATCTCATCTAACAATTCCATAACAGTTCCATGCTCAGCTCTGTGTCTGTGTGGGGATTTGTACCTAATAACATCAAAACAACACAGCTCTGTTAGAGACAGAATATTCAATTCTTCACATCCATATCCATAACATCTCTGTGTAATTCCATAACAGTTCCATGCTCAGCTCTGTGTCTGTGTGAGGCAAGCACAGCTCTGTTAAAGATCTTCACAAACAAATCTCATCTATCAATTCCATAACAGTTCCATGTTCAGCTCTGTGTCTTTGTGGGGATTTGTACCTAATAATATCAAAACAACACAGCTCTGTTAGAGACAGAATATTCAATTCTTCACATCCATATCCGTAACATCTCTGTGTAATTCCATAAGAGTTCCATGCTCAGCTCTGTGTCTGTGTGAGGCAAGCACAGCTCTGTTAAAGATCTTCACAAACAAATCTCATCTAACAATTCCATAACAGTTCCATGCTCAGCTCTGTGTCTGTGTGGGGATTTGTACCTAATAACATCAAAACAACACAGCTCTGTTAGAGACAGAATATTCAATTCTTCACATCCATATCCATAACATCTCTGTGTAATTCCATAACAGTTCCATGCTCAGCTCTGTGTCTATGTAGAGCAAAACTGTTAGAGATAGGGATATTAAGTATAAATTTAAAAATTATTTTATTCTTCACAAACAAATCTCAACTAACAGTTCCATAACAGTTCCATGCTCAGCTCTGTGTGTGTGTGAGGCAAGCACAGCTCTGTTACATGATAGGAATATTAAGTATAGATTTAAATTTTATTTTTCACAAACAAATCTCATCTAACAATTCCTTAACAGTTCCATGCTCAGCTCTGTCTGTTTGAGGCAATCACAGCTCTGTTAAATATAGGAATATTAAGTTTAGATTTAAATTTCATTCTTCACAAACAAATCTCATCTAACAATTCCATAACAGTTCCATGCTCAGCTCTGTGTCTGTGTGGGATTTGTACAGCAACATAGCTTTGTTAGAGACAGAGTAGATGGGTATAAATATTATTTCTTTCAATTCTTCACCTCCATATCCATAACAGCTCTGTGAAATTTATTCTTCACATCTAACAATTCCATAACAGTTCCATGCTCAGCTGTGTGTCTGTGTGGGATTTGTACAGCAACATAGCTTTGTTAGAGACAGAGTAGATGGGTATAAATATTATTTCATTCAATTCTTCACCTCCATATCCATAACAGCTCTGTGAAATTTATTCTTCACATCTAACAATTCCCATAACAGTTTCATGCTCAGCAAGGCTCTGTGCCTGTGTAGATAGACACATAGCTGAACATGGAACTGTTATGGAATTGATAGATGAGATTTGTTTGTGAAGATCTTTAACAGAGCTGTGCTTGCCTCACACAGACACAGAGCTGAGCATGGAACTGTTATGGAATTACACAGAGATGTTATGGATATGGATGTGAAGAATTGAATATTCTGTCTCTAACAGAGCTGTGTTGTTTTGATGTTATTAGGTACAAATCCCCACACAGACACAGAGCTGAGCATGGAACTGTTATGGAATTGTTAGATGAGATTTGTTTGTGAAGATCTTTAACAGAGCTGTGCTTGCCTCACACAGACACAGAGCTGAGCATGGAACTGTTATGGAATTGTTAGATGAGATTTGTTTGTGAAGAATGAAATAATTTTTAAATTTATACTTAATATCCCTATCTCTAACAGAGCTGTGCTGTTTTGCTCTAAATAGACACAGAGCTGAGCATGGAACTGTTATGGAATTGTGAAGAATTGAATATTCTGTCTCTAACAGAGCTGTGTTGTTCTGATGTTATTAGGTACAAATCCCCACACAGACACAGAGCTGAGCATGGAATTGTTAGATGAGATTTGTTTGTGAAGAATGAAATAATTTCTAGATGTTTCAATACTCAATATCCCTATCTCTAACAGAGCTGTGCTTGCCTCACACAGACACAGAGCTGTTATGGATATAAATGTGAAGAATTAAATGTATCTAACAGAGCTATGCTGTACTGATGTTATTAGGTACAAATCCTCGCACAGACACAGAGCTGAGCATGGAATTGTTAGATGAGATATGTTTGTGAAGAATGAAATAATTTCTAGATGTTTCAATAATTAAATCTATACTCAATATCCCTATCTCTAACAGAGCTGTGCTGTACTGACACACAGACACAGAGATGTTATGGATATAAATGTGAAGAATTAAATGTCTCTAACAGAGCTGTGCTGTACCGATGTTATTAGGTACAAATCCCCGCACAGACACAGAGCTGAGCATGGAATTGTTATGGAATTGTTAGATGATATTTGTTTGAAGAATAATTTCTAGATGTTTCAATAATTAAATCTATACTCAATATCCCTATCTCTAACAGAGCTGTGCTGTACTGATGTTATTAGGTACAAATCCCCGCACAGACACAGAGCTGAGCATGGAATTGTTATGGAATTGTTAGGAAGAATAATTTCTAGATGTTTCAATAATTAAATCTATACTCTAACAGAGCTGTGCTGTACTGATGTTATTAGGTACAAATCCCTGCACAGACACAGAGCTGAAAAGATGAGCAACAGAGCTGAGCATGGAATTGTTATGGAATTGTTAGATGATATTTGTTTGAAGAATAATTTCTAGATGTTTCAATAATAATATAATTAAATCTATACTCTAACAGAGCTGTGCTGTACTGATGTTATTAGGTACAAATCCCTGCACAGACACAGAGCTGAAAAGATGAGCAACAGAGCTGTGCTGTACTGATGTTTATCCCCGCACAGACACAGAGCTGAGCGGAACTGTTATAGAATTGTTAGAAGAGATTGTTTGTGAAGAGATGTTTCAATAATAATATAAATCTATACTCTAACAGAGCAATGCTGCACTGATGTTATTAAGTACAAATCCCTGCACAGACACAGAAAATAGTTCTAGATATAATAATTCTATACTCAATAATAGCTATACTTAGGTACAAATCCCCGCACAGACACATGTTTCAATAGATATTAATTAACAGAGCTGTGCTGTACTGATGTTGCTCAGACACATAGGAGCATAGAACTGTTAAGAAAAAGATTGAAGAAAAAAATAATTTCTATATCAATAGTCTATACTTATTATCCCTATCCCTGTGCTACTGTAATTAGGTACAAATCCTTGATATTTGTTAGATGCGATCCTAACTGAGCTGTGCTGATATTATTAGGCACTATGAAAATTCTCGGTCACGGAGACCTACTATAACGGCTGGGGATACGTCGGGCCGACCCCCCGACTATTCCAGTACCGGTTGAAGATCTCCACGCTTAGAGGTGACGAATGAAAGCGTGGGAGGGAGACCGGCAGTCGGTAGGGACGCCTAGGCCCTTCATGGGCTGTTGCGCGACGGATTATATATTATGAAAATTCTCACAGAGCTGTACAGGAACAGGTTTCAAATCTCACAGACACAGAGCCTTGCTGATATTTCTACAACATGGAACTGTTATGGGCAGGAATTGTTAGATGCACTCAATATTCCTATCTATTATAAACACAGAGCTGTTATGGATATGGAGGTGAAGAATTGAATGAATCTCTAACAAAGCTATGTTGCTGTACAAATCCCACACAGACACAGAGCTGAGCATGGAACTGTTATGGAATTGTTAGATGAGATTTGTTTGTGAAGAATGAAATAATTTTTAAATGCTCTACATAGACACAGAGCTGAGCATGGAACTGTTATGGAATTACACAGAGATGTTATAGATATGGAATTGAATATTCTGTCTCTAACAGAGCTGTGTTGTCTTGATGTTATTAGGTACAAATCCCCACACAGACACAGGAACTGTTATGAAGGAATGAAATATTAAGATACTTAACAGAGCCTTGCTGAGCATGAAACTGTTATGGGAATTGTTAGATGTGAAGAATAGAGCTGTTATAAAATGTGAAGAATTGAATGAAATAATATTTATAAACATCTACTCTGTCTCTAACAAAGCTAAATCCCACACAGACACAGAGCTGAGCATGGAACCGTTATGGAATTGTTAGATGAGATTTGTTTGTGAAGAATGAAATAATTTTAAAATCTATACTTAATATTCCTACAGAGCTGTGCTTGCCTCACACAGACACAGAGCTGAGCATGGAACTGTTATGGAATTGTTAGATGAGATTTGTTTGTGAATTTTTAAATTTATACTTAATATCCCTATCTCTAACAGAGCTGTTATGGATATAGAGGTGAAGAATTGAATGAAATAATATTTATACCCATCTACTCTGTCTCTAACAAAGGTATGTTGCTGTACAAATCCCACACAGACACAGAGCTGAGCATGGAACTGTTATGGAATTACACAGAGATGTTATAGCTCTAACAGAGCTGTGCTGTACTGATGTTATTAGGTACAAATCCCCACACAGACACAGAGCTGAGCATGGAATTGTTAGATGAGATTTGTTTGTGAAGAATGAAATAATTTCCAATAGATCTATACTCAATATCTAACAGAGCTGTGCTGTACTGACACACAGATGTTATGGATATAAATGTGAAGAATTGAATGAAATAATATTTATACCCATCTACTCTGTCTCTAACAAAGCTATGTTGCTGTACAAATCCCACACAGACACAGAGCTGAGCATGGAACTGTTATAGAATTGTTAGTTGTGAAGAATGAAATCATTTTTAAATCTATACTTAATATTCCTACAGAGCTGTGCTTGCCTCACACAGACACAGAGCTGAGCATGGAACTGTTATGGAATTGTTAGATGAGATTTGTTTGTGAAGAATGAAATAATTTTTAAATTTATATAATATACCTATCTCTAACAGAGCTGTGCTTGCCTCACACAGGCACAGAGCTGAGCATGGAACTGTTATGGAATTGTTAGATGAGATTTGTTTGTGAAGAATGAAATAATTTTTAAATTTATATAATAAACCTATCTCTAACAGAGCTGTGCTGTTTTGCTCTACATAGACACAGAGCTGAGCATGGAACTGTTATGGAATTACACAGAGATGTTATAGATATGGAATTGAATATTCTGTCTCTAACAGAGATGTGTTGTTTTGATGTTATTACGTACAAATCCCCACACAGACACAGAGCTGAGCTTGAGAAGAATGAAATAATTTCTAGATGTTTCAATACTCAATATCCCTATCTCTAACAGAGCTGTGCTTGCCTCACACAGACACAGAGGTGAGCATGGAACTGTTATGGAATTGTTAGATGAGATTTGTTTGTGAAGAATGAAATAATTTTTAAATTTATATAATATCCCTATCTCTAACAGAGCTGTGCTCAGAAATAGGCCACAAGTGGACCGGAAGTAAATATGTGTGGCTAGTTGTGGGTGTGTGTGGGTGTGTATGTGGGTGGGTGTGGGTGTGTGTGGGTGTGTATGTGGGTGTGTGTAGGTGTGTGTGGGTGTGTATGTGGGTGGGTGTGGGTAGGTGTAGGTGTGTATGTGGGTGGGTGTGTGTGGGTGTACGTGTGTATGTGGCTGGGTGTGGGTGGGTGTAGGTGTGTATGTGGGTGGGTGTGGGTGTATATGTGGGTGGGTGTGGTCAAGGTCAAGGTCAAAATAATCGAAAAAATAATCGAAAAAATAATCGAAAAAATAATCGAAAAAATAGTCAAGGTGAAGGTCATCTCAAGGTCAAGGTCAGTGTGTGTGTGGGTGGGTGTGTGTGTATATGGGTGTGTGTGTGTTTATACGTTTGGCGTAGTTTTAGGTGTGGCCAAAAAAATATCAAGAGGCTTATTTTTAACAAATTTATGGACAACAATCTCACAGAAGTGCCTTTTATAAGTGTAGGCAAATCAATCTGAGGGGGCTCATACTTTCTCAGGAAATTCCCGAGGGCATTTTTACAAAAATCTTGGATTAGACGGGGTTCCACACTTG
Source organism: Lepisma saccharinum (assembly GCF_977018435.1). NCBI lineage: Eukaryota > Metazoa > Arthropoda > Insecta > Zygentoma > Lepismatidae > Lepisma > Lepisma saccharinum. The sequence continues at coordinate 109,515,740 of NC_139232.1, forward strand.
AGCAAAAAGCTCATATGGGCATGTTGAGCCTGTTTTAAGTGTAGGCAAATCTGCCAGAGGGGGGTTCATACTTTCCGGCACTGTTTATAGGGTATTTTACACTACTGGTTGGGTTAGGTTAGGTTAGGTTAGGTGTCACAGGGTGTCTTTTCCACTTCGCGCAATGCACGCTTCATGTCGATAATATTCCCTGGTGGGATTTTTTTGTTTGTAAGGCGAAAATGGGATATCCCGTTTCGCCTTATAAAGTTAGTGTCACATAAATCACGCGAAAATAATTTTTGGGGGAGGGGGTGAAAACGCAATAAGGCGAAACGGGCCGTAATCCTTGCAACAACCGTAAATTAGACGAAAGTATGTACCCCGTGAGCAATACGTGCTGTAGATGAACAAGAAGAATTTCCAAGGTCAAGCTGACCTACCTGTTCCACCTTCTCTCCTTTGGGACGCTTAATCTATATCTGTCAAACATCCATAGGTGGATCTAGAAAACTTTTCTGGAGGGGATACACCATATCTTGTAAGCACACACACATCATATATATATATATATATATATATATATATATATATATATATATATATATATATATATATATATATATATATATGGGGCATTCCATGATCACGAGTGGGACACCCAGACTACATTTGTTTACTTTTAACATTAAAGAGACAATTCTACTGATAGCTCATTTTTCTTCCAGTTTCTTTATAATGAATTATGAAACTAAAAACTGTTCATTGAACACAACTACCTTTAAAATACTTACTAGCTATAAGTGAACAATTTTGTGTCACGTGTGGTATAGATAAAACACCGACCCTTTACTTAATAAGAAATTTATTATAATTTCTGTGAATTTTCAAATTATGAAAAATTAACTATTTAAGACAAAGAGAGAAGGTATGCCCCATGATGCATCTATATTCAACGTGCGTGTGTGTTGAATGTTATCCGAATGCAAAAGCTATTCCATAGCCTTACATACATACAGGATAGAAAATGGGTTCTCTACGAGCAAATCGTTACTAAGAAAATTATATTCTTACACACTGTGAAAGTAGTGGGTGTTGTACATCAATAACCTGCACATTTATATTGAAGATCAGTACAAGTAGCAAAAAGTTGCAGTAAAACTAAATTCCGATAGACACAATTTCGTAAATGATTTTCTTATGTTCATATTACTCGTACATTTTGAAAAACGGCGTTGTCCATTAAAAGTGCACCATCTCTTAAATTTTTCACAAAATGCCTCGCAGAGTCAGCGGGAAACGAGCGGCACAAGGTTAAATCGTTGGCTTCATAACACAGTCATTTGCCGTATAACTTAAAATTCTGCTCTATGAAAATTAATCTGAAACCTGACACTGTAATCAGGCACGTATCTAGAAATATATTTCGGGGGGGTCCGAACCAAGTGTCCTATAAATAATAATAAAATTATGCTTAAATTAAAACAATTAAATTATAATAAAATTAAATATTAATTAAAATTTGAATTTTTTTAAATATTGAACTTTCATTATTGCATGCATAAAATTTGACATTCGCCTCAGTAAAGCGCCAAACGCGCATCCTTGCAACACATCATTACCATATAAGGGAGCAAGAAAATCTTTACACCCATTTCTTTGCAGGCTTTCAAGAATATTAATTTAATGGGCTGTCAATATTTTCAAAGGATCCTGAGGATCCAGAGAAATTTAGTCTTTTCCAGCTTCTCTTTTGGCACATTCGGGGTCAAAAATGTGTGGATGCCTTATCGCTAAATACAGTCTCCAAAATGAAATGTTCGAACTCTCTCTCCACTACAGAAATCCCTTGACAATCTAAGATTTAACACTTTATCAAGAGCTTCCTATCTCCCCCTTTCAATTACATAATTAATTCTACCTCCAAATTTCCATGCCAATTTTAGACTTACTGTTGATATTGAAGAGTGGATATTGCCTCCTCCAAAAAATAATTCTGTCTCCACACCAGAATTTCCGCAATTTCCACAATAGTAATACACAAAGTTTTATTTGTAAAGTACAATTTAAAACTTTACTTTCATGATAATATGTAATCATGTTTCGAAAGATAAAGTCAGCAGGCTCGTGTATTCTTCGTGATTTCCTTGCCGCATTTCACCCAATCTGTCAAGGTTTTCCCTGATTTATTTACAAATTTCATTTTTTCTTGTTGTTGATTCTACGGGTTGGAAATATATTGAAACTTGCAACGTCCACAAACGCAGTGCTCAGCACCACGGCGCAGGAGTACTGGTACTGGCTGCGTTCAACACGCTAAACACTGCAGTTGGGTGGTCGGCAAACGTTTACCCATATGTGCTAACTGATTCAGTCGTAGTACAAAGACTCAGATGTATCTCAGGGCTTGCTGGGTGTAAAGAAAGACTAAACCAGGTTTATATATACATGTAACAGTTTATTATAATCCTATCACAAGGATGTCCGTTAGCACACTTACACACATGTCTTTACCTTTACCCTTACCACTCACGTGTACCACCTTTAGACTTGAAGACATAAGGGAGGAGCAGGGAACATCCAATTCATTCCTCGCAGTGAGGCGCCCATGGGGAGTATGGGGACCTAATTTTACTTAGGGCCTGGTCGCCGCAGGTTGATAGGGGAAGGAAACCTCTCGCAGCAAGCGGAGCGGGTCCTCTCTCGCCAATAAGCGGAGTGGGGTATCTCTCACTCGAAAGTGGAGTGGGTTCTCTTGCCAAAGGCAGAGTTCAACCTCTCTCGCTGGAAGGCGGAGTGCGGCTTCTCTCGGGTGCTTGGCCTCTCGCAAGAGAGGAGTGCAACTTCCTTCCTTCCTTCCTCAGGATGCTTGGACTCTCGCAAGAGCGGAGTGATCCTTCTTCCAGGTCCGTTGGTAAGAGAGGTCTTATCGTGAGCCGACCTGAAAGCCAACTGAACTCCGGGATTGGATTTTTTTTTTTTTTTGATTTGACGTCAGGATTTGTGTATCCCAGCATATTGTTTATTTACCATTAACTGGAATCGACAATAATTTACAATACTGTTACAATAATTACTTTTCTTTACATCAATATTTTACAAAAACTAACGCAACTGTCGCGTTAGTACAATATACAATGTTCCCAGAAAATCCCCAAAATCTACTCACTACTACATATATATGAACATTCACAATCACAATCATTACATTAACTTGATTGTCATTTCATTTATCTGGTTTATATAAACAGTCATGGACGGGGAAGTGAAACCCTCTCTACTCTGGGTTTTATTTGACCTATAGCTTGCACTAATGGGTTTGGATGCATCGTAATCCGTCTCCACAGGTTATCCCGGGCAATATGTAGTAAATCTTCAATCCTGGGCTGTTCCATGTCTTCATGGAGTTGTTGTATACGTGTCGCTAACGGGTAATGACCAATGTATCTGAGTGCTCTGTTTTGTACATATTGCAATTTCTGTAAATGTGTTTTATCGGCCTGTAACCATGTAGGGCCGGCATATAATAATATAGGTCTAATCATCATTTGATACAGATGGAGTCTTGTTTCAATTGACAACGCTGGTGATCTTAGTAGAGGCATGAGGTATCCTGTTCTTTGTTTTGCCCTTCTTGCCACCTCATCTAGATGTGGGCCAAAAGTCAGTCTTGTATCAAGGCTTATTCCTAGGTACTTTATCTTATTGACCGTAGGGACTGGCGTCTGGAATATTTGGAGTTTGATTTTCTCCCTAGCTCCACTCGATGCAAAAACTATGGTGTTGCTTTTTGTTGGATTTATTTTTATTTTCCATTTCTGAGTCCATTTTATTAATTCTGGCACATACTTGTTAATTCGTTTTTCGCAAGTGGACAGTAATTTTGCATGTACTAACAATGAAGTATCATCTGCATATGTTGCTAGTAATCCTTCTTTCGGATATGGAATATCTGCCGTATATAATGAGTATAACGTAGGGGAAAGGACAGAGCCTTGAGGCACCCCTGCTTCAATAGATCTGGAAGTAGATTTCTGCCCTTGCACAGTTACTATAAACTTTCTGTTTTGCAGATAATTCATCATAACTTTTAAGTAGCACTGAGGTATCGGAAGTTGTTGTAATTTGAGCATTAGTCCACCGTGCCATACTCTATCAAATGCTTGCTGCACGTCCAGAAATAGACCAGCGACACGATGCTTTCTGTTGTTATGAACAGCAATATAGTCAACGACTCTGACAAGTTGTTCGGTAGTACCGTGATTTTTCCGAAAGCCAAATTGGTGGTTTAGTATTAGCTGATGTTCGTCTATAATAACTGTGAGACGCTGGCACAACACCCTTTCGAAAAGCTTACTAACATGAGATAATAGACTTATAGGCCTATAGTTTGTCTTCTCGTGCGGATTCTTTCCCATTTTTGGAATAGCAATTATCTTTGCAATTTTCCATTGTGTTGGAAAATAGCCCAGTCGTATAATGTTAGTAAAAAGTTTGGCAAGATACACAAACCCCTTTCTTGTGAGATTCTGAAGTGCCGCAGGTGGAATACCATCTAGGCCAGGTGCTGCTTTCGGTTTTAGCTTTTTTGTCAGCCTTTGGACTTCACGAGGTGTTACGTATGGAGCATCAAGAATCGATGGAAGTTGTAGAAGTTGGTCGGATATATTTTGAACCTCTTGCTCTCTTTCTTGATCATTAAGTTCTGCATTAAGTTTGAAATGCGTTTGGAATTGGTCTGCAAGAGTTTCCGCTATTTCCTGAGGATTCACTATAGGTCCTTCTGGAGAATTTAAGGAATTCAACGTTGGCTTATCTCTTGCATTGAGAGTGCGCGCTAACTTCCAAAATTGCCTATCTTGTGGTTCCACTTTTCGTAGACGTTCATCCCATTGGGAGGTCCGCTCTCTTACTAGGAAATTATGTAATTCTTTGGCAAGCAACCTCCATTCGTAAAGATGGTGGGGTGATTGAGTTCTATACCAGCGACGTCGGGCCCATCGTGTCAAACAAAGTAACATTTCCAGTACTGGAGAAGTGTTTGGCGTAGGTAAAGTAGACATGTTAATCGTTGTTCGGCTCCAAGATGTTTTAATAACCTCTGTAAAGTTGTTTACTGCTTCATCGATCTCCTCAGCCGTATTCATTGATTGATGGAGGTTCAGTCTCATATGTGATTGCCGGCGAAAAGCATTCCAATCTGTTTTGGGTTCCTGTAGTGCCTGGAACCTATGATAGTAGATGCCCTGGGCAATAGCTGCGATAACAGGGAGATAATCCGAGGTAAGAGCGTCTTCAACATGTGGTGCAGTACTAATGCCTACTCCTTTGTTCAAAAGTACGTCTAAGACATCAGGTGTTCCTCTACTCCTAGGGTAGAAAGTAGGGTCCAGTGGAGCAGATATAGAAAATTCAGTATCTGGCAGCGCTTGCAGTAGAATATTTCCAGACGGGTTAGATATTCTGGAATGCCATATAGGATGCTTGGCATTAAGATCGCCTCCAACAATAACGTTGGATCCCAGGGTGTCCAATTGTAGTACGTCTTGATAATCCAGCACTGTAGCTGGAGACCGATACGCTGCAACTAATATCAGATCTTCTGAAGTAGTATGCACCTTAATTGCAATTGCCTCAATTGATGTAAATGTGGGTAGTGCTATTCTTACCGAGTTGATTCCTTGTCTTGTTAATAAGAGAAGTCCGCCTTTTCTTTGTTGGAGTCGGTCTTCACGGAAAATTCTATAACGAGAGATGGTCCATTTCATATGTGGTTTGAGGTGAGTCTCGTTAATTAGTGCAATATCTATATTTTTATTGCAAAGTAGATGAGTGAGTTCAGGTGTCTGATTTGCTATGCCATCGGCATTGTATATCAGCAAATTGATATGTTGAAGCAAGTTATGTCGACTAAAAACAGCCATCAGATTGCATTTCCATCAGTATTTGTATTATGATTGGTATTATAGACATTCCCGAGGTAGCTTGGGAGATCTTTTGTAGTCCTCGGGATACATGTTGCCATATCTTGGTAAAGTTCCATGTATTAGCCAGATCCAGGAGTATTTGCAGACCTTGGCCAGCTTGCCCAGTATTTGTTGTAGGTTGGTGACGTTGTCCCATTCGAGACTGTGGGTCATCTCTGTAGGCATAAGATGTATAACGTGCTGCTTCAGTGGGCCTGATAGATGTTGAAGCTGGAGCTGGAGCTGAAGCTGCTGGAGCTGTAGTGATGGATCTGACAGGTTGACTGGCAGTTATCATCTGAGGTTTTCTCTGTTGTTGATCTATTACAGTGAAGATCCGACAGCCTCTAAAGTTTGCGGGATGTTCTCCCCCACAGTTCGCACATGTGGGGGGATCATCCCTCTTCTTCTGACATTTATATGCTTCATGTGGTTTACCACATTTAACACAGCGTGGTATGGTAAAACATTGTTGCTGGGTGTGGCCTAGACGTTGGCATTTATGGCATTGTATGACTGTTGGGGGCAGATATTCTACGACCTCAATCCTATAGATGTTAATACTTTCCAAATCGTAGATCGTTGATGCTGCTGGTGATCTCTTAAGAGTAATCAGGAATAGTGGTATGTTCTTCCTTCCGGGACCTTTTGGGTTACTCTGGCTCATTTGGTGAACAGTCATAACTTCAAATCCATAATCAATGAGCTCCGACATGATGAACTTCGTATCTAGATCTATAGGAAGATGTCGAATGACAACCCGAAGTGGATGATTTTGACGATTCGGAGCTATGGCGAATCTTTCTCTGTTTGTTTGAAGATAGGTTTTCAATTTGTTGAAATCATTTGATGAAGTACATTGGAAACGTATACTATCCATTGTGTAACGCACCCTTGGGTTAATCTTGGTAGTTTCGATAGTTTTCATGACAAAATTATGAGGTGCCGGTTGATGATAGACATAGATCAACGGCTCTCTGGTAGGTTTTGGTGTGGAAACGGAAGGTATTTCGTTTTCTCCCTCTGTTTGAATCTGCATATTTTCAGGTGGTAATTCCGGTTGGTCTGATGTGAACGCATCATATCTATTTGATGTTTCAATTGTTGATGGTGGATCAGCAGTCATAGTACTGGCCGGAACTGTCTTTCTTGGAGGTACGAGTTGAAAACCTTCGGGATCAACGGTCTTGTTTTGTGTGGATTGCATATAACGTCCTCTTCTATCCGTTGGCTTCATAAATAACTTTTCGGAAGATCTGGAATATACTCGTCGTGGTGGGCGCATTTTCCCTCCTTGCGACTTGGAGATGGCTCCCGTGTGAGCGGATACTCTTCTCTCTTCATTTACAACAGAATCTGATGTGTAACCGTACTCCGATGCAGTGCCCTGAGGTTCCCGGTTGTCGATATTGTGCACTTCAGAATCGCTAAGGCGTTCTGTATCTATCATTGGTTGCCTCGATAGCCTATCAGAGGGAGGAATTGGGAACACGAATTGTCCCCCCTGAATGGTTGAGCTCGTTGGCCTATCGGATGATTGGGTTGTTGAACGTCTTCCATTATTTCCCTGGACGGGGTCGGGTAGGTTGAAGTTCCTCACTGACATCGCGCGAACGCGTGTCTATGCCGCGGCGATCTCGACGTTCGATGGTCTGGAGCTTCGTTGGGCACCGTGAGTTTCCACTCCAGGTCCCTTCGGACAGAGGTGAACTCCGGGCCTCGCTGCGCTGGCTTTATACTCGCGGTGGCGCATGGGTGCTGAAAATTTTAACTACAAGTACGCGTTGCTAACTCTTTTTTTTTTTACATATGGCAAACTTCGTACTGAGAAACATCCAAGAAGTAACATTAAGAAAACACTAGTGGGAAAATCACTAGATGCACGTGTCAATATAAACTAAAACTGTGTGCATTCAGACAATACAATTAATAATGAGCCTCGCAGGACTCCGCAATCCTAAACTTCGAGTTGAACAGTGTAAATGACAATAAATGATAACATTTACGAAATACAACGACCACGCAGGGTCTAATAATGAGCGAAGTTAATAAACGTAGAGGTGGACCCGTTAACATTTACAGAATACAGCGACCACGCAGGGTCAAATAATACGTAGAGGTGGATGCGTTAACACATTTAAACTAAAAGCGTACGCTTCGCAGGGACTTTTAGCATGCACTCTTTATCCAAACCTTCTTAACAAAATATAATATTGCGACCTCGCCGGGTCGTTAAATGTGGCGACCACGCAGGGTCGTTACAACCTCTTCACTCACATGTTCTGACCCATGAAACGATTTAGAGCCAAAAAATAGCAGTGCACGTTACTCTCTCGCACATTTCCCATGCTTTCAACAACTTTAACACAGCGTAGTATCCTACATACAGTAGTTACTGAAAATTCCACCAGATGTCATATCGGATAATTTTAATCGCGAATTCTCAGAGGGAAAATGATAATCATTCTGAGCTTGAAAGCTGGTACCACTGATTATCTCGTGTGAAAATCACAAGGTTGTATTCGTCACATGCTAGGTAAAATGTAAACCATATTATGTAACCGGGCCTCCCCCATGGCGCAGTGGTAGCGTCATTGCCTTGTAATCGTGGGGTCCCGGGTTCGATACCCGGTGGAGGCACAAGTGGTTCGGATCCCACTTTAAACTGTAGGTCCAGTCCCGATTAGCCTTACTGTGCATAAAGTGGACTTAAAACAACAACAACTCAAGCCATATTATGTAACTATGTGGCCTGTGAAAGGTCGACCCCCCTGTCCCTGGTTTCTATCCGGCCCTCTGGATTATTTCCTTGTAAAATCCTTTCCAATCTCTCCTTTCACCTCACCCTGGGTGACAAGCGAGCAGATTATATTAACGCCGGAATTACGAAAGGGAAGTTTCACATAACATTTACATTTTTTAGTCCCTGGTTCGTTACACATGTACAGCAAGTGAATAAATATTTGGTTTAAAATGGATAGAACTGTAGTTCTTAGAGTTAATTCTTAAATCAGAACATTTCGAGTATAATTATATGGGTTCATTTTATGTTATATATATACATATTTACATAACGTTTCAATGTGTGCATTTACATAATCAACCAATTTCCTTAATTCAACATAATTGCGCACCTATGGCTTACCTTACACCATCGGCACTTCCTTTATCGCAGAGTTAGCATAACTATCTCTGCGGGCCTACCCTCAGCTTAAATGACATTCCGTTAATTACAAATGCGTTTCCTTACGCCTTACTCTTCTTTTTGGCATCAATTATTCAGAACGGAAGGAAATATCCAAATATTCAAAGCTTTTCTAAAGGGGACTTGGGACAGCAAACAGGGGTTAGCTTACACCAAATGCTACATTATTATATTCAGTCTAGCCACCAAAAGTGGACTAAACTCGAGGAGACGTTCCTCGTCGTCGAAAAGATGGGGAAACACTGTCTTTTCTGCTAAAGCCCACCTTTTTTATAGTCGGGTAAACGTCCGTGAACGTGGACCCCGTAGCAGTTGAAAATTCCACTGCAACGGTCTTTTGAAAGACAGATCCCCCACTGGGAAGCTAAAAAACAGAGGTATCTAATATCCAGTAAAGCACAATCCAATAAGCACATACACTTACATCTAATAACATAAAAGTACACTCATGGAAACATATTACTTAACCCTACACCTTGTAGCTGGCCAGCAATTAATTAATACAATAATACAAAACTAGTAATGGTCAATCCGACCATTACAGGAGGTACATTTAAATTTCAGATTCAGTAGCAATTAGTCTATTTGTGTTACACATTTTGAAAACATTAATTGGCAGTGTGGAAAAGGATATTTTTGAAGTATTATGTTTTTTGCTATTTTTTATTGTTCGTTGAATTATGTATCACTTTTTCAATATGCTAGGTCATCGGTAGAGTGGAGCACGTGCTCCTGTATCCCCCGCAAAATCTGCCAATGCAAACACCTATTTAATATGCATTCTATCGGCGTTATAAACTCGACTGAACAATAACGCACGCAGAAAGCAGAAAATGTCAATCTGCTTGCGTGCGTGAGAGAGAGAGAGATAGAGAGAGAGAGAGAGAGAGAGAGAGAGAGAGAGAGAGAGAGAGAGAGAGAGAGAGAGGGAGAAAGAGAGAGAGTGAGAGAGAGAGGAAGATCCATAAATCCAACCAACAATACTGGTCAGCATAGATTCCAAATCAAAATAAAAATGCAACTGAACTATGTTTAACAGCAGCTACACGCTAGTTTATTTTTTGGGCGGGAGAGGGATGTGTTCAGCACTTGCCAATATAAACATGCTGAATTTTGAATTTGAAATCATGTGAAATTATTATTACAGTCACTTCAATTTGTGATAAACATACAGTTTTGATATTAGAGGTTCGTCGACTACAACTATTCTTGACGGCAGAAATTATGATTTAGAGCAAAACTCTCTCCTCCAGTAGTTCTTGATTCCTTCCAAATACGCTTCGAAATAATTCTCCAAAGAGAGTTTTGCGAGATCGAAGTTGAACACTTCTTGGTCAACAGGATTAAGGCTCCTGAAGAGATGGTTTATGTTGTCATAAGGAAAATTCCAATCTCGAAGAGTGACCCAACTTAGGTTCTTCATCTCTTGGTATATTCTCATCTGCAGCTTCACCATGCTGCAATAACATAAATAATAAAAAAAATAATAAACGTTATTTAGGTCAGTCGATATGCTAAACTATCATACACCATGTTAGTAACATAGGTGTGCTCAGACTAATGTATTTGGGGGTGCCTTAAAGGCCGTAGGCCGGGAGCGCAGAAACAAAAGGCTGCGTGCGCTTGTGGTTAAAAATGTATACCACGAGCGCACAAAATCCATGGCGATGTTGCCACGTTGTTTCAACTGTTTTTGCCCCGGCTGGGTCCTTATAAGTTGACATATTATGTATCATATGTATGTGACTGGCTATATTCATAACACCGTATTCAATTTAAATAAGCTCACTATCTCAAACAATTTGGCCTCGTAAGACGGGCAATGTATCGCTGCAGAAGGAGAGAGACATCAGCAGATCCAAGAGACATAGTCGAAGCTAACTTAACCTAAATAACCTAGCCATTTCACAATAATAGATGTGGCAACGCAGCATTGGATGTTGTGCGCCGTGGTATCTTTCATATACCAAGAGCGCACACTTTCACATTTTTGTGCGCTAGTGGACTGCACCCGCCTTAAGAGGAGTTTTAATTCCCTATCTGGACAGTGTTAGCCTTCATGTTCATTTTTCACAGAAACTGTTAGGTACGTGAAGATGGAATTTTAACATTATAATCACTGAGTATTCCTATCATTGTCATGATATTTATATTATTTAAATAATGAAAGTAAACAGTTTTAAATTACTAAATAACTAACTCTAACAGATGTAACACAATACAAGGCTATATCTCTACAGGTGATATCAGATCAATTCCTCTCATTTAAACAAATTAATTAAAAACAACCTCTTATAATTGCCATTTGCCGTTATCAAACCACAATTATTATCACTTTATAAATTACACAGCGCTTTTTCCATAAATCGTTTTGAATTTCTATTTCTTGTGGGAGCTATTTCGATTACTACTGCAATCCAATTAACCGGGGGCAGAGGGTGCCGGTGATTTTCTCCCCACATGTTTTTTATCCCTGGCAGAAGAATTTGTTTTTAATCCCTGCCAGGGATGTTTTTACCCCCACCCCCGAAAGAAAATGGAATTGAAAGCATACAGTATATAATATACTAACTATACAAACGCCACATAAAAACCATTTGGGAACAGTTATTTAACCTTTAAGAGAATATTATCTTCTTCTCGTTGGAAGTTCTATTTTTAAATGGCCCATTCATTGTTTACTTGTTTCTATTGTCGTCGGATCCAGAAGTTTCAGAAAAATCTACCAGACTAGCGCCTTTGTTCTTCCCATTGTTAAATAAACTATGAAAACCCGAAGCAATGGCAAGAAAGAGTAGTAAATATCTAGTATCGCCCGAACGGATTTCTTCACTTTTACAGAAGAAACTACTTACTTTAATCAATTTCTCTGACGTTGTGGAAGTTCGTGAAGATGTTTTCTTTGATCGTTTAAGCTTTCTGACCCGGAATTCCTTTTCTTTCCTGAGAAATATTTCCAACACGCAGAGGCGATTGCTGCCATTTACTTGCTATTTGCCTGCGCTCGATGACGTAACCCAGTATCAGTGTTTCCAAACACGCATTATGTTACCTGAACTAACTTACCTGAATGGTAACGACCCCAAACTTTAACTGTGTTTGCGTAACCTAACCTAGGGCCTCCCCGATGGCGAAATGGTAGCGTCGTTGCCTTGTAATCAAGGGTTCCCGGGTTCGATACCCGGTGAAGGCACATAGTGGTTCGGGTTCCACTTTAAACTGTAGGTCCAGTCCCGATTAGCGTTACTGTGCATAAAGTGGACTTAAAACACCCAACCTAACCTAACCTAACCTTATCGTCCATGGTTCATGGAGCTAATCATGCAAGAATCATGGAAACATGCAAAAAAAATGGCAATAGTTTGTAATTTTCGGTCATTAAGGTTTGAAACACTGCTTGCGCACTGCAAATCGACAAAACACAAGCACGACGCGCGATGATCCTTGACGAGTGCACGCCATATTGTCTGTTACACAAGCGAAACAATGAAGGCAAATAATGACTCGTAATATCAAAAGTTGACACTATTTTATGGAAAAAGGCATAACTTCACCTTAAAGAATCTTCCGCAATGCAGAATAGGTAAGTATCAATGCTTAAATTAACGAAATAAACGAGTGAGAGGTGTTCGGGCGATACTAGATAATTAATGTAAGAGTTAATTTCTTTAGCTTTTTTTCGTTGGACGTAGATAACATTTCTCACCGCACACCGTCATTGAGTTGAACCATGGCCATCTTTAAAGGGAGGACGGAGCCTTCAATGTGGCAACCCTGTAAAGTGTGACATCAGCCGACCGATGTTGCTCGGAAGAAAACATTTGAGAAAATATCCAAACATAAAGAAGTGATACAATTTTATGTAGCCTATTCATCCCGTAATAACTTTATTCGCCCAAATTGTATCCGCGAGTTTATTCAACTTTTTTTTTTTATTAAAGTAGGGTAGTATGTTGTAAAGTTGTTTGTTTAATATGCATTGGATTTTCTGAGCCATATATATCTGCATTTCACGAAGTAGCTTTACTTGCTTTTTACATGTCAATCAATAAATTTAATAAACATCCGATATTGATGGCATTAAGAGTTTTTAATCATCATGTGCAAAACAAATCAGTGATATCGAAAAGCTATAACCATGACATAGATGTTATTTTGACCAAGTTATTTAAGTTTTGCGTCCTTTTACGTATCTGATATATTCTGACGCTGCAAAATCTCCAAATATGAACTGTGTTACCTATATATACATATTTTTATTTGTAAAATGATAGTTATTGCAAGTAGTAATTGAACACTTACTACATAAGATGCTCAATGTTTGTTTGTTATATTCTGCCATTTAGAACAGAACAAATAGTCTGTATCTTTTGTTAGATTAGGTAATTTTACATATGTGTTATGTTATTTTAGTCCTAACAATTACCTGCTTTTATTATGTTGGACCGGTTAGATTTTTGTACCTCATTTATTTTGTAAATTTTGTTGTTTGTTTTTTGGTAGGTTAGACCTGTTACTTCTTCTTCTTCTTTTTAACTGTCCCTGTCAACATTATCTTGTCGACTTTGGACATCGTTATTGTATTGTATTTGTTTTAATGTTTTCTTCTAAGGTTGATAGTCTCTCAAATTTCAGAATCGCAAACATAAAACGATTATTATGAATAATTCACTTTTTTTTACCTTTTGCTGTTTCTTATTTTCTTTTTTTAAATACGGTGAGTCACATAATTATTCGGACAGATAAGATTTCTGAATATTTACTGGCGTAGTCGTGATATAATACGATGATAAATGTTTAATGTTTCTTTACCAAACAAAACGCAATATGAGCACACTGTTAATTATCTTCAAAAATGTTTATATATAATATATTAGTAAAATATTTTCATTAAACAAAACAAACATTCTTTGTGGGTTAAACAAAATTATTCGGACACACGGAAGGAGAAACAGGAAAACACGCTTGAAAAGCAACGAACAGAAATGTCAGTATCTGGTAGGCATCCCTTTCATTTTTAACACCTCGGAAAAACGATTTGGCATACTTTCTACCAATTTTCTGGTGTACACTGGCGATATGTTGGCCCATTCATGTTGAAGTCTCTCCTTGAGGTCTGTCTTCGAGGTTGTAGGTGTTTTCCTCACTTCTTTTTCCAACTCACACCAGAGGTGCTCAATGACGTTCAAGTCTGGAGACTGCGGTGGAGGATGGAGCACTTTTGGGCAGTTGTACAATGACCATTCTTGTCCTACGCGGGAAGTGTGCTTCGGGTCATTATCTTGATAAAACATAAAGTTACAAAGAATGCCCATCATTTCAGCACTAGTCTTTAGATTTGACTTCAGAATGTCAAGGTAACGGTACCTGTCCATTGTCTGTTCGATTGAAGCAAATTTACCAACGCCTTGGGCCGACATGCAGCCCCAAACCATTACGTGACCACCCCCGTGCTTCACTGTTGCAAATTTTTCCCTCGGAGCTCCTCATTTGGTTTACGCCACACTGTTACCCTCCCATCTGACTCACAAATATTAAATTTACTCTCGTCAGTAAAAATTACCCGATTCTAATATGTCTGATCCTTTCCTAAGTGTTCCTTTGCGAACACCAGTATTTTTGTCCTGTTTGGCTTACTTACAAATGGCTTTCTCCTGGCTACACGGCCATGACAGTTTGCCCTTCTGAGCACTCTTCGTATAGTTTCAGGATGACTATGCTTTCCACACTCCTCAGCTACCAAAGCACACACCATTGGAGCACTCATCTTTGTTTTCTTTTTAATATTCCTCACGATTACTGTCTCTTGTGTGGGGAAAAAAATCTTGGTCTCCCTGTATGACCGTGGGACTCGATCCTGTCTTCATCTTTAAATCGCTTAATAATATCTGCAACTGTACCTTTTTTCATTTTCAACATTGAGACAATTGCACGGTAAGTTTTACCCTTAGCGTGGTGCCATATCACTAACTGACGTTGTTCAAATGAACTTTCCTTTCCTCTTCGCCCCATTTCTACATAGAAAATGTTCTTATATCACAACTTTGTAAAACAAAACGCGATCGTAAATGCTATAGAAACCTACAGGAAACCAGAGTTAATATATATGAACAGAGTATACATACATCAATCAATCCGTAAATCGAAATTGTCACTGTATCGCAAACTTACGTTAACATTTACTGTGTGTCCGAATAATTTTGTGGCACTATTATTGCAACGGTAGGGATTCATCCTTCGTTATATTGTTGCTGATGTTCGTTTTTTAACTTTTTATCGTCCAATTTTGTGCTAAACATGACATTTTTTAAACGAAAATCAACTTCAACGCTGTACACAGATTTCACTCCCTTCCCGCTCTTAAACGTTAGAAATTTACTGTGTGTCCGAATAATTATGTGACTCACTGTATATGTATAGACCTGTTAGGTTTCCTCCTCGTAGTAAATAAGTTTGTTACTTCCTCTAGTTTTAGACGTGAACATCTTTATCTTAGGTTTTTTGCTCTTAATTATTTTATGTATTTGTCCTAACACACTTCATTTTGACATTGAATTTGCATTAATTAGGTTTCAATAATCTACCAGATAATATATAAACAAGCATGGAAATGGAAAAATGGTAAACTTCCTGTAAAGTACTATTCTACATGATTTTTTTATCCCCACAATATGACTTAATTGCTTCTGTATGACAAATACCTATCTGCTCTCATATGCATTTCCCCAGAAAGTTATTCTATAGGTTAGCCCTTCACTGGTATATGTAGGAACGTAGTGCTCACCCTAGATTATTAAAATCAAAGTTAAATTCCATATAAAATTATATAAATTGCTATATTTTCTTGATATTTTGTTTCTAATAATATATAATCAGTAATATTGCAATACAAGAATGTAATTTTGTTATGTAGTAATTGAACACTTACTACATAAGATGCTCAATGTTATTCCGAAATTATAGCACATAAAATCATGGCAAACTACACAATTATCTTAAACATTCCATGCTTGATATGATATGTAAAGTTGGCCTAATTTTTAATCCTGATTTCCATTTATTTAACAGCAAATCTATATTTTCACTGTTACTGCATGTTTTCCATTTACTTTGTAATGCGAAATTTACAAAAACTAGAACATTTTACTTAATATTCCCTAGTTTTCTTTGGAATCAACGAAAATTTCGCTATTCCCACCATGATTTTTGCCTTGATTTTCAAGCCGGCGAGACAGCGTTGCCACATATCAGCATTCCGGCCTTAATAAAGATGGCCGTGGTTGAACGGGCAACAGAAATTTGTCAAGTTTTATCAATATTACTAGTTGAATAGCTCTTTTCTGTATGAATTCGAGCTTTCTTAGAATGTAAATGTACTTCTAAGTGTTGCTTAATTACGTCTAAATGTTATCATAAGATCTAATGTCCTAGGTTAGAACCACTGTTCTAAGGTACTTACAACTGCTAGGCAATCGTTTAGTTCAACAAAATTTTCATACAAAGAAACCTGTTCCCCCCGCAATGAAATCACAAATACGCCACCGAGTGCGCATCTCCTCCCCCCCCCCCCCACAAAGCCAAATACTTAATTTGCACACTGCCGCAATCTTCTTGTTATGTATAAAATGTAAATAAACAAATAAGCCGTGCGAGTTGTGGAAGTTTGCATCAGCAATCTTGAGTCATATATCGGTATTGTGGTCATTCTTTCATATACTCAACACTAACATCGACTATTCTCATCGACAGAATTAACTGGACGAAAAAATAATTACATGTCGAACTTAAGCTAAGTTAGCATCCGCGCACATACAATACTTCGACAAATGAACCAGTCGACGTCTGACAAGATTTCAGAGCATGACAATGTCCCAGGAAATAATATTGCATGTCTCTTATCGCTAATGCATGAGCAATGGAGTGTTTATTACACAGTACTGTAATCTTCAATAGAAGAAAATCTACTAGTACTTATCTCTGAACTTGGTTTCATTGGATTTTTGCTATTTCGCGTCGCTTCTCTTCCACTTTTGGATAATCGCGACCATGTGGATGAGTGTTGATATGATGAAATTGATTAGGGACACTCAAAAAGAGCGCCAATGCCCAGGCCGTGATTCGAACCCGGGACCCATGGCGTTGTAGAGCGCTGTGCTAGCAACTCCATCATGGAGATCGGTTTAACTTTGAACTTGTCTGTACATCTCTATATTTTTGCATTTCCGGTACCAACAAAGGGAAAACTATAAGGCAAGCCCGTAGCCAGAATTTTATATCAAAAGTTGGGAGATAGAAGACCTGAAGATGAAATATCTGTATATTAGAACTTATTATACAAGATGATTAATTCTGCTGAGGAAGTAAAATTAATTACCACTACACGCTATTTAAATTAGATATTTGTAGGATTTCGTGGTGGGGGGCTTCAGCTAAACGAGCCCTCCCCCTGGCCACCTGCCTGCTGCAAGGTAAATTTTAGTGAAAATTAACGATACAGATTACAATAACGTACATGCAGTGAAATTCAACTTACCTTCTCTTATTGCCACGTAAAAATGCAAGTGTGTCCATAAAAAAAGCCGGGAGCAGTTGAAGTATGAAATACCATAGGTGATAAAAAATTGGGTTACTGGATAATATTACAAAAACTTTGGCAGCCCCACTCTTATCGATTGAATGCCTCGACATGTACGGAATTACAAAAGTGCGGCAATCTGGAGTTGAAAATGGATTTATATTGTGCGGAGCATAGTTGTACAAAGTAATTTTCCCGCTTCTGGAAGAAAGAGTATAAAATCATAAATTACACAAGAAGAAGATATATATGCTTTATTTAATACTAAAAATCATAACAACGCACGCCTCATTATTATCGTACATTCAGGAGAATGTGAAATAAAAATTAATAGTGGTCCGGGATACTACAGGTATTGCTCATAGCATTTCATCAATAGTAGATCGTATTTAATAAGACCAAGGAATATAATACTCTTTGTGATTCGATCAGAATTAAGAGCATTACAATTAGACAATCGCTGTTTATTTCCATTATATTTCATATATCTATGAATTAACTTTGAATCTGTTAGTCAAAATGGGTAGATATTTTAAGTTTTAGGTTATCTGCTTGATGACTAATGTATAGGATATATATCAGTATAAATAGGAATATCCTACATGAAAAGTACCTCTATTTTTACCTAAACAATTTTAATTTACTCGTTAAACCAAACCAAGGAAACAGACTAAGTTTTCTCAAACCATTTCACTTAAAAGAATTAAGTTTTAAGGTGAACTACTGCAATGAACAATAGTGACTTGGCAGATTTAGAAACTTTTTATTTACAATTCATAACTTCATGTATGACATTTCCTTTCTTGTTATTCTACATTATTAACCAATAATTTACACTAAATCATTTATAGATTTTGCACTTACAACAATGTTGTGAACAAAATTAGGTGTACAGTACTAATCTAATTTGTGGGGGGAAAAAATTGTTACTTAGTACATACCTTTGTATTGCTGTCTGATAACAAACTGCTATCATGGCATTTATTGTTAGGTCTACAGGGACGATGCAAAAGCAAGTATTTGGATTGTAGTATAGGGCGTGCATAGCCCCTTTCCATATAGCGACGAGGGTGCCTGTTGAACCGTTTAGATTATCCACCCATCCAGGAACTGGTTCCTTTAGAGAACCTGAAACTAAGAAATGGAAAAGTATCAGGTTATAACTATATGAGAATTAAACACAGTTACAGGCTATGCTTTAGAGAGTTCTCTCGTGTATTACAATTAATATATTGATTGAAATCGTTTATTTTACTTCACTTTTGTGTCACATTTGGCTAATCGCGAAGATAACGATTGATTGTTGAATCGATGTGAGATGGATGAAGGCACAATCACAAACATATAGGAACGACACAACACGAGGCCCACAGAGGATGATACTGACTACAGGTCCAGACGCCAGAAATGGTTATAAATAGGGCTCGGAAGTTGAGAAAAAATCCTTTTTTTCCCTAGTATCCGAAGACGAGGCCCAACATAATATATGTTCATTTTGGGTCATTGTAGGCCAGAAAAAGGTGGGTTTTATTTATCCTTTTTTGCCTTTTTCGGCTTATTGGTCCTTTTTTTAGCCTTTTCTGAGATATTAACGGCTTTTTTTTGCAACTTCACCTTCTTCTGTAACCCTAGTGTGTAACCCTATACGTCCTTTTTTCCGTTTTTAGGTTCTTTTTTTAAAATATTTTTAGGTCTTTTTATAGGTCTTTCTTTGGCAAATTATAGGTCAATTTCCGAGCCCTAGTTATAAATAACTAACATAAAGACATTTACTGAAGATGATGTATTTTCCTAT
Source organism: Lepisma saccharinum (assembly GCF_977018435.1). Classification (NCBI taxonomy): domain Eukaryota; kingdom Metazoa; phylum Arthropoda; class Insecta; order Zygentoma; family Lepismatidae; genus Lepisma; species Lepisma saccharinum. The sequence goes on from NC_139232.1 coordinate 109,535,260, forward strand.
CACGATAGCAATTTGTATGTTTCCGTATCATGGTAATTTTATAGCAGCATCAGTGGCAAAACTAGGAAAGGGGGGCTGGACAGTTTACTTTCCATTGGTAGAAAATGTATAGCATAGTTCTGGAGCAAGAGTGTAAAAAAGGGGGGCAACTGCCCCGCACGCCTCCCTAATCGTCCCCACTGGTAACACTCATTCTATATGCAGTCCCGGTTCCAATTCCCAGTATGAATTGTATCGAGACTAGATAACTGATTGCATGCAGGTTGATAGCTGCCAATGGATGATATTCACCGAACATCATCCCCCAAAATTTATTGCACGAAATCACGTCCGCCGCCATATTTCCGGCCAACAGCTCAGATCCTACGTTGAAAGCATACAGGGGTAAACACTGTGCGTATGATATTTGCCGAAGTGATTCAAGGTATGATTATTATGATCGTATAAGGAATATGTACGTACAAAATATAGCAAATTTTCTCGCTACAAGATGGCACGTTTGATTGATTTAGTTTATTTTACTTCGCGTTTTGTGCCTCTTGGCTAATTTGCGAAGATGGGGATGAGTGATGAACTTGATGAATGGACATTCAGAAACAAACAAACAAGCCCGAGCGGGATTCGAACCCGAGACCCTTGGCGTCGCAGCGCGGTGTGCTAACCACTCGGCCGCAGGGTCCGGCAAGATGGTACGTTTGAATAAGTCGCACGGTAAATTAAGTTTGATTGAGGCGAAATGTTCAAATATAATAATCGAAGTCACGAACGATACCGAGAGCTTGACATTGAGTCCCGCTAACGATGCTCTGGCGCCTGGACCTGCAGTCAGGGGCTCTTATCACCATTCATCCTCATCTTCGGGATTAGCCAAAAGTGGCACAAAAGTGTAGTCCAATAAAACAAATCCATCAATCGAGTCCCGCCTCAATTGATGTCTGTGTTGTTCTTGATCTCGAATGGTCTCGTGTCGTTCTTGGTCTCAATAATTCCCTTCCAGTTCATGCTCCACGTAGAACCCCTGTCTATGAAGTACACCTAACAATGCTTTGGAGCTTTTAACTGAAATACCTTCAGTTTCAAACTATGCACTTCTACTTACCAATCCCAGGTCTGAAAATAGCTGCAGGGATCACTCCGGCGTATTTCTGCACTAAATTTTCTGTGATGCTTTTGGTGAAGGTGTAGGTGTTTGGATAGTCCCGCAGGAAACTACAAGAAAGAAGAAAAAAAAGTACATTATTTGTTCATATTGAAGAAATGGGATGGTTGAAAACATGACACGTGAAGAGGAATGGATACACCGGATAGAAAGAAGAAAATTAACAGTGACGAAGCCTTTGAAATGTTAGGCAAAGAAAGTGACTTAAAGACCGTAAGGGCTAACAAATCGTTTTTACTTGTTTTGTTCAAGACCACATTATGCTCAGATAGAGGCCAATCGGGACTGGAACTACAGTTGAAGTCTGATCCAAACAACTGTACAATATGCAATACGAAGTTTCAAATATTGCGAAAAACATATTAAAATAATTCAACTACGCTTAACTTCCAATATACATGTGTATGTTCACATCATTCTCAACTATTAACCTAATGTATTAGAAAAGTAAATTCCCCCAAAAGGATTATGTTCTAACGAATAAATTAGTCAGTTCTGAACTTAGCAAGTTAACGTCGGTTAAGTAAACATTGTTACCTTCATTTTTTTTAAAAGTATCTATTTTATCGTTACAGTTACTGGTAAATGTGGTTTTTGAGGCTATAACTGAGAAAACATTTCTACTTTAAGCAATGCTTCACACATATTAGATGTACTACCATAAGTTCAGCTTAATGAACAATTGTCAATTTAATTTTTACAGCAAACGTTAACATGAATAACACTGCAACATTAATCGGGATGCATATTTTTATTATGCTCAGTATGCACCCACTGACTTAAAATCTATGAAAAATTGCAGAACTGAACTTGAGAACTGCAACATGAAGTTATAGTTTCGCATGACCTCCATAGATTTCTGGAAGTCGTAAGATTACTGTATGTAATGTACTCACTAAGAGCTGACCAGTTCGCAACCCTCTTCTTCTAAGTAATCGAAGATCCTGATGAGCTTGTCTGCCTCTGGGGTTGTAGTGTAGAACCGTTCCTCAAGTTTACTCTCAGATGGAAAGACGTAAGCAGTGGAAACGTGTACAAAGGACTGTAGATGAAGAAATATATATATAAACATATGAAGCCACGAATAAATAGGATATGGTAGAAAGGTACAATTTTTAAGTAAGGGTTTTTCGTGGAGCAAAGACGTGCTAAGGTGTAAGAAAGTCCTGTAGTACAATGGACTCATTCAAATTCGAAATGCTTTTGTTAAAAATATTAACAATAAATATATTGTATTGCAATTGCAGTGCCATAACTTCATATGTATATAAATTGACGAAAAAGACAGACTGTCAAGTGCTGCCACGTGGTGCTGATTTTGTTTGAAACCAACCGTCCTCAAGCGCATAATTTGGAAGGTTTCGTTTGAAACCAGCCTTCTGCTGATCTAGAGGAGTGATTTTCAACGTTCATCAGACAGCGGCCCTATACAATATTCTTTTAAAAAACGATGCCCAGATATCAACAATTTTACTCGTAAATCCATTTCTATTTGTTTAAACTGTCCACGTGTCTAATTAAATATTAATAAATAAATTATCGTACAATCATAAAGAGCAATAGTTCGATTATGCCTATGCATGTTGACAAAATATAATTAGGTTTAAAAATTAGTTGTCAACCACTAGATCTAATGAAATCTTGTGCTTTCCTCAGGCCAGCATGATTAAATTAATATATTCTCTGTTCCGGGTATCTGTGGAGCAAACGAACGAAAACAAGGCTCTGCGCAAGTAGTGACTCGATAAGTCTCGACCAATGAACGTGAGGGAACGGGAGCGTGGAGAGTAAAGCGACTACAACTAGCAGTCGTTTGCTGAAGCGTGTACTGCCTCACTCCACCCACTCGCTTCCTCACTTTCTTTATCGTTATGCGCTGTCTTACTCCAGAAATTTCCGGGATAGAGTATAGTAAGTGTTGATTTTCATTGGTATGTTGCATTCTGAAACCGAAAAGTTCTAATAAATCAGTTCATTTCGAGTGTATATTTATTTACTAAAACTTATTGCGCAAACTAAAATGACAAATCTCAGATAACCTCTCGCGGTTGTCGAGAACAGCTGATCTAGAACATTGTACAGTCAACGGCAAAGAAAGTGGTAGGCAAATTGTCCACCACTATTTTCATTTCTTTTTTATTCTACATCCTGTGTTGATTTAAGGAATGAAACTATGTTCGTTCGAAGCAGGCATTGTTCTCTGCTTATTGATGTCATTACTTCAATTTATTGTAATCACATTGTGTAATACAGACCGAATGAAAATGGTGGTGGACAATTCGTCTACTGTTTCTTTTGCCGTTGGGTGTACCACCCACCTCCAAGTTCGGCATGTCCTTGCAGAGCTCCAGCATCTGCTGGGTGCCTCGGACGTTCAGCAGGATGGCATTTTTCAGCTTCTCTGTGAACCTCACGGTGGCTGCAGAGTGGAAGACCACGGACACCTCTCTCTGCAGGAGGTGCCTGTCGCTCTCGCTCAGGCCCAGCCCCACTTTGGAGACGTCGCCCGCCACTGCCACCACCTTCTGCAGAAGCTGCGGCTGAGAACGCACCAGTGTTGCAAACGCCTGGAACGTGAAAATAACCAGACGCTCTCTCAAAAAATACAACATAACAATTATACCAAGCACTATATTTAAACTTATCTTCACTTACATGTGATCACAGTGGTAACTTTATGAATTTTTAAAAGCAAAGTATTCAAATTCATAAATTCGAAGTAAATTACCGTCCCTAAGATATATGTTAAAAGTTCATGTAGCTAATTCGAATAGCAATATGATATTACAAATAATATTGTCTCTCTTTTTGCGATTTACAGACTATTAAGTTACGGCAATGAACTGCTATGTCCAACAAAATGACGAGAGAACATTTCACTAGACACATTAGAATCATGTTTACTGCCGTAACTACAAGGCGAATCCAGTTTCTACTTACAAAGTAGACTCAAGTGTAAATTTTTGGAGGCACTTTGCACAGTGGTTTGGATCTCACTTACAACTGTATTTCCTGCCCGACCCTGTGGCCGAATGGTTAGCACATCGCGCTGCGACGCCAAGGGTCCCGGGTTCGAATCCCGGTCGGGCTTGGTTGTTTGTGAATGTCTATTCATCAATTTCATCATTTCATCACTCATCCCCATCTTCGCAAATTAGCCAAGAGGCACAAAACGCGAAGTAAAATGAACTAAATCAATCAATCAATCAATCAAACAACTGTATTTCCAGTCCCGATTAGGCTATCTATGTATAAGTGGACTTAAAAACAACAATTCATTCTAGTCAGAATTTGTCAACAACGCCAAAGCGTTTCAATTCACTTTCAATTTGCTGACCTCCGTGGCGGAGTGGTTAGCACAGCCCGTTACGACCTCAGGGGTGCCGAGTTCGAATCCTAGTCTGGGCGTGGGTGTTCTTTGTGAATTTCATTTCATCAATTTCATCATATCATCACAGATCCCCAACTAAAAGTGGCATAAAAGAGAAGTAAAATAAACCAATCAAAATCAATCTTATGATTTCCATAATAATAATGAAAAGGTAAAATATAGGTTTCTATGACTGAAGGTCAAGATACGAAATCTTACTCTGACCCACTCCCCCCCCCCCCCGAGAGAAAATTCTGCTGGCACAGTTTCCTCTCACCACGACAAGGCTGACCTACGTGGTAGGGGTTATTTCTCCTAGTGGGGAGCTGAAAAAACAAAGACTAAAAATAACCCAAAATTCAGAATACAATTACATACCCCTGAACTGAGCATTGTCTTCAGGCGCTCGCTGACGTCACTTCCTCTCTTAGGCCTCAGGAGGACGAAGATGGTCTTGATGCCTGGGCATGACCTGAGGAGCTTCTCCACGAGGACCTTCCCCATGAACCCTGTGGCCCCCGTCACGAGGACGGCCCGGTTGCTGAAGAAGGCTGCGATGTTGCTCGCTTGGTCTGAGTAAGACATCTCCATTGCGTTGCTGCGGAGAAAAAATAAATTCAGTTACCCCATGTAAAATTTTCAAATCTATTACATCCACTACAGGGTGATTCAAATGTGTCCGAACACCCCCTGTAAAATGTAATGGAGTTAGGCTGGGTACAAATGGTCATGATAGAAACAGGTTAGGCCTAGGGGGAACTATATTGATGTGTTCCAAACGGATGTCAACCATATGGAATTCAACTCAAAATGTTTAAATCGGAAGGTGGTGATGTGATATACCAGATCAGGCTAGAATTTCACCAGAAATGCAATGGGGAAGGGTTTTTCGCAGTTTCATTAACAGGTAAAAAGTTTTTAATGAATGCTTGTACCGATATCCTCATTTTAGAGGTGCATGTTTCTACCTACCTTGCCTATTACGTTTAGACACATCACAGCGCCTTACGACGACAGGTATCCTGGGTCGAATCCTGGACTGGGCACCGAGGTTCTTTGCGAGTGTCCCCTTGATAAATTCCATCATCACTCTTCGTCGCGATTAGCAAAAAGTGGCAGAAAAGCGAAGCTAAATAAGGAAAATCTAATCAAATCAAATCATCTCCAGCTAATCTAGTATCCTGCGGTCAGACAATAAAGAGTTCTTGAAACAGAATCCTGATAAAGATATTTGAACACAAAACCAATTGAAGGGCTCGGGAGTAAAATATGGCAAAGGACATTTTGGTCATTATTGAGTTTATTAAGGAAAAAGGTTATTAGAAGCTATATTGTAGATAAATTGTTTCCGTGTTGTGTTGAACAATTTCAGAATCCTTGAATGAGTCCAATGCAAATTGACTGACATGGCAATTACACGTGAAAATTTAAGGATGGCTCTTTTTACTTTACGACTCAATAATGACCAAATTGTCACTATGTTTTACTCCCGAGGCTTCAATTAATATCGGTTAGATGACAAAAAATCAAATAAAAATATTTCGGTTGGTAGGCCGTGTACCATGAATGAAAGAAATGATTACAAGATCTGTGTTGGGAAAGCTGATGGTATGAGGTAAAGATAAGACGAATGTGCAACAATGTTGGGATGAACCTAAAGGAAATTGAAAAAGTGCAAGGATGACACAAACCTTTGGGTTTATGAATGGCTGTTTCTAGTTAGTTCTGCACTCACCTTCCCCAAGACCCGTCAAGATGGGACACTGTTAAGTGGAAAACTAATTTTACTGGAAGTAGATAATTCAATACAGAATTTTTTTCAAGGTGTGGTAACCGTTTGTATGTTAAATGTGAACCTACCCCAGAATGACGCAAAAGCCTGTCTAATTATAATGCAGCATGCTTTGTTTCGAAATCTGATTGTCCCTTCCCCATCATACATGCAAGCACATACTTCCTATCACCAGATGGTATTACACAACAAAACAAGCTTCAAAGAAGAGCATGATATTTTTGGATGTCTTCCTTGCACACCGATAATATTAATTTAATAGAGCAGCAGTACCTTTGGGGGTGGCGCAGGGTGTGAAATTCTGGGGCGGCACTGGAGGAATTCCCCCTCCCCAAAAATTCTGGTCATAAAAAATCGGCCCACCAAATAATTTCCAGGAGGAAGATTGATTGAGTTGGTGTTTTAAGTCCACTTTATGCGCAGTAAGGCTAATCGGGACTGGCTGTACAGTTTAAATTGGGATCCGAACCACAATGTGCCTCCACGGGGTATCGAACCCGGGACTCCTTGATTACAAGGCGATGACGCTACCATCCGGGAGGCCTCCAGGAGGGAGAGTTTTTGTTATAAGAATGAAGATAAGCAATTAGTCTTTACTTCAAATATACTTTACTAAGAAAGAATAAAAAACACAGAGAGGAAGAAGAATGTCTGTTTGTGTCTGTGTTTGTGAGTGTTGCATGTTTTCTCTCGCTCTCTCTCATCTTGAAGATACTAAATATGCACAATGAAACTAAAACAGAAATGCAAGATAAATATAAGTGAGAAATGTAATTAATTTATATTCATGAAAAGCAAATATTAAAAAAAAACTTAAACATAATAAAACAATTTTTTGTTGGTAAAGAATTAGCTTACAACTTTATAATATCTGATATATGTAAAATACAAATTAATTCATATAGATAATATATATATATATATATATATATATATAATAAAAAGTATGTTTAAATATTTAGTAATTTACTTTTAAACGTAACAAAATAGTAAATAATAATAATAAATAACCCGTGGTTCGACAGCCCTGGAAAGGCCTTGACCTATCTCCCGACTGCCAGTCTCCCTCCCACAATCCTACATAGAGGTGTGGAGATATTCAACCGGTAATGGGGTGACGTGGGGTCAGCACGTCGAACCCCCATCCGTTATAGGAGATATTCGAGACCGGGTTACGCTACTAACTCGTAGCTCCCCAATTTCCTCACGATCGTGGGTTGCCATCGATCTTATACACAGGCCGAGAACCCAGAGACTGAACCCAGGTGGGCTCGAACCAATGCCGTCCCGCAGTCGGAGTCCACAGTGCCTTAGATCGCACAGCCACGGAGGAGGACAACAACTTAATGAATACGTATATCAAATATATTTGTGTGTGCAAATGAAGATCTTCAGCACTCAACAACGACTGGGGGTTCGTCACCTCGAAACTACTGTCGGATTAAAAATTGTACGCAGATACTAGAGTTTGGACTCCAATTAAAAATTCACCAGTAGACAGCCAATCCATGAATTCTGGGTGTGACAATCACACACTTCAAATGTAAATATTTTGTAGACAAAGACATTGAGATCATCCATATCATTATTATAGCATTCAGAATGATGGCATTGTTACTGTCTTGAAGAGTGAGCTTTGTGAACAACGTTGTTTTTGGGCAATTCAAGAATAATGAAAGTTCCGGTGTGACCCGGGCGGTGGTAAAAGCCTCACATACCACCATACAACTTAAATACTCTGTGATTTTTTTACAACTTTTTTTCCCATCATATTTTTCATCTCGGTGTTTATAGAGGAAAGATTTTTATTTTTACTGTTATTAATTTTTATGAAAGTTCCGGGTGTGTCCTATGTGAATACCTCATCGATTAACCAGGCCTCCCCGATGGGGCAGTGGTAGCGTCGTCGCCTTGTAATTAAGGGCTCCCGGGTTCGATACCAGGTGGAGGCACATAGTGGTTCGGATGGATCCTACTGTAAACTGTGGGGCCTAGTCCCAATCAGAGCCGGATTAAGACGAAATTGGGCCTGATGCTGCTGAATAATAACTATAATAAGTAACGCTGTGTCTAGGCGTCCGAAATTGGGGCTCCAAATTTCATTCCAAGATTTATTTTCAGGTTAATATAGCAAAAGAAAACTGTCCAGCTTTCGGAAAATTCTCATCTGTTTTCATCTGGGCCTATTTCAGGAATGGGCCTAATGCTGCAGCATCAATAGCACGCACCTTAATCCGGCCCTGGTCCCAATTAGCCTTACTGCGCATAAATTGGACTTAAAACACCAACTCATCCGTTAACCCTATTTAATACCATAATACTCAACTAATACTTTAACTCAGCAATATCAAAGTGGAAACCAACCTCAACTCATAAATTTTAATAATAACTAACTTTATTTGTGAAAATTACAAATTTATTGAGAATTGCCTGTACACCAGAATCTTCATGTAAAAAGACAACCTTTATCACCTTTTGCATTAGTCTTTGCTGTTAATATCTGAATTCTTAAGCCATTCCAGGACATGCAAATATCAAATGAGTAACTCCTTAGTGTTCTGCACCGTTGTCGTGTGGTTAAGGCATCATGCCTTGGGCTCGAGCTAGGGACGCGTGCTGGATTGAGATTTCTTGAGGGAAGCGTAACAACTTCTCTCCAGAAATTTCGGCCAATGTATGGGACTGGTGGCAACCCACCATCGTGTGACAATTGAGGATCTCTGAGTAGCGTAACCTGGTCATGGGAACCTACAGCAATGACTTGGGGTTCGTCGTGCTGACCACACATAACACCGTAACTGGTTGGATGATCAGCCACCTCTACTTAGGCATGTGAGAGTATGGCCAGCAGTCAGCCCTTGGCCTTCAAAGGCTGTTCAGCCACCGCACTGGTAATAATAATAAAAAAGTAGTTCCTCAGTACTACATTGATTTTTTCTACTTGAAAGTATACACAACACTGTTTATCCCGTTTATTTCAATGGATGGAGGAGAAATGATCTTTTTTATCTCATTCACAGAAATATCCCATTCCTTTTGACCAGCAATATATTCATGCAAGATTTTCAGAATGGTTCCAGAAATGTCACTTTTATCAATTTCATGGCAGAGATTCCGGACTGACAAACACAAATGAATTTCTTCTTCCTGTTAGTTTTGTCACTAATAATTGTTGACAACCCGAATATCGCGAGCCCAATCGGAACTTCAGATCATTGCTTGACGAGCGTGTCACTGCATTGCGCAAAACAAGTGGACAAAGCCAAGCACGTTACGTACCGCGATTTTAAGAAATTTCAATATGAAAATTTTAGTCTGGATGCTGTAAATATCAATTGGAATGAAATGTTAAAACTTGGAAACATCGATTCTAAAATAGAATTTCTTGAGAAAAATCTCAACCTGTTTAACGTTCATGCCCCGTTACGAACGGTTAGGGTGAGGAAAGATCCAGCGCCGTGGGTAACGGGTAACCTTAAGCTGCTCATGAAACTGAGGGATGGTACGCTACGTAAATATAAGCGAAGCAAATTAACTTTACACTGGGACGAATATAAAAGATTAAAAAATGTTACCTCCTCTGTTTAGCCCAGTAAACAAAGGATTTTTGTCGGAATTAATTAGGGGAAAGCTGAATTTGGTGTATTGTTAGACCATCATAAGAGATGTATTTTTATTAAAAGTCCACGCCCCTCCCCTCGTAGCTTCTTCCCCTACGGCCCCCTGAACATTCAATATGCAGTGTTTTAGGAAAATTTCCATATCTCTGAAACTAGTGGACATATCGGGACGTTCCTTTTTCAATTTCAGTGCCAGCATTACTCACTATAAATTTAGTCCTCTTCATGTCTTAAATATTCTCAATGGTTTTTGAGTAATTCTAAGACAAAATTAAAAAAATGTAAATTTCTATACTTACTTTATTCTTTTTTGGCACTGTATTTTCATTACGAATGATAATATTGGAAAATTATCGAAACAAAAGTTGTAGAGTATAAAATTATCTTTAATTTGATACCAATAATGACAAGCTTGCTACTAAAATTTGGCGTGAATCTTTATGCATTACTTACAGAGGTCACGATTGAAGTTACCGACATTTGTGTTTTTTGCTTGCCAACATACAAAGGAAAAATATGTATATACGTAAAAATCCTGGCCCTAATTTTTACCAGGAATTCGATTGAATGTCAGAATGATCGCTTATTCCCCATGGTGCATGCTCTTCGACTTTTTCGCTCGTAAACAAAATCAAGGCGAGCAACCGCTATAGGTGGACTACGACAACACATCACTGTGACCTTCAGGATCAAACACGTGAATGGACCGTTGCGAAATTGTGAGTCCGTCCTTCCCACTTGCATTTTGGTTATCTTATGTCGCTTTTCTACTGTTCTTGGTTAAGAAGCGTGGCAGTACTAACGCCAATATTTAAAATTTAAGACACGTGATCTGTCCCTTCGAGACTGCTCAGACGAGATCTAAACTTCCTGTCACAGAACCTCGTCTCGGTTGAGACTTTAGTTTAAGAATTGTTTTTTTTAAGTTCACCTTATGCACAGATAGGCTAATCGGGACTGGGTCTGCACATCAGAGTGGTGCCCGAACGGTCGTGCAATGTGCTTTCACCGGGTATCGAACTAGGGACCCCTTGATTACAAGATGATAACCGTACCACTTCCCCTACCAGAGATAGACGAAGTCAGAAAGAGAAAGAAGCACAGTCGCAGTGAAAGACAGAAAGAGACAAAACAGAGGGTGGCAAGAACAAAAGCAGACAAAGAGAGACTGAAAAAACAAACTTAAAGTTAGAGATTCAATGTGATTTCTTTTACTTGGTTTTTCTGTTGCTTTTGGATAATCGCGAAGATAATAATGAGTGACTGATGATATAATCAAACTGGTGAACGGATTCTCACAAAGAACAAATTGGTACAAGAATTCAGTCATAACTTTTTATTGGTTAAAGATACATAAAAGGAACCTTCACCATTGCATTTCTCGTGAAATTCTAGCCTGATTTGATATATCATACCACCCCCTTCCCATTTAAAATTCTGAAGTTGAATTCAAAATGGCGGACATCAAGATGGCCGCCGACCGTGCGGGTGTAGTCTATGTGGTTCCCCATTGGGCTGGCAACGATTGGTCAGCACCATTTCCACGTTGCGCGCCGCAGTGGCTTGTACCGAGGGTGTTAAGAGACTTTTTGAGCCACCCTGTACAAAATCGCAGAGAAAGATTAAAAAATATAAAACGCAGAGGGAAAGAGATAAATACAAAGAGGAAAAGAGAAAGAAGAGGGAGAAAAAACAGACGCAAAGAAAAAGAAATAAAAGGCATTGAGAAAGAGATTACGAAGAGAGGGAGGAGACAAATGGAAAGAGATAATAGAAAGAAGGAGCGATAGACAAACAGGAATAAAGGCAGAGGAAAATATAGAAAAAGAGAGAGGAAGAAAGCGGTGAAACCCGTTTTCAAGAAGACCATATCAAACAAGTATAAAGAAATAAATATGTTACAATTACATAACGCAATACTCCACGTAGTATAATGCAGCACCTCGTTCGAAGGCCATTGAGAATGCGATGAATAATAGCCTTGTTAAAAGACCAAGAGCGTTAAACGAACAGATAATTATAGGTTTTAAAAGCTCTCTTTTATTATTGCGATTCGCGTGGTTACGTTCCTGTTTACAACGAACGAAGGCGAACGGGACAAGTTGCAGAAGGAACAATACGTTGTCCGAACAAGGTCAAGCGTGTGCCTGGTCATCGGAAAGTCAAGTTCAAAGTTGTCGGGAGTCAGTTTCCTCTAGAGATCGCTCCGGACAGGAACAAGGTGAGTTTCTTTCCTGCTAAACTACTTCGCTCTCGTCCTGTAAAAGAATTCTGGTTTCGCGGTGCTGTCAAGTTGATATTAATCTTGTTAGTTGTCGCAAACGCTGGTAGAGACATTTCTGTGGATTGTTATGTTTCAACTTGTGCCGGCGCATGAGCCGCAATTTTTTCCCCTTAAAAATTAGTCTGAAAAACAGTGATCGTCTTATAAGCCGATACTCGATTTTTGATTTCTTTCATTTCTGGAAATGTTCCCTGTTCGGAGTTAGACAAATTCTTTCTTGCTTCCTTGCGGTGTGTGACGAAGATTTTTTTTTTCTAGATAGATTAGGTAAGTTATTTGTTGAAAGTGGACTTCCATATTACTTTAGGTTTGAAATACTGTAAATTAATTATATGGCCCGGGACTTTATGTTATAACATATTTTTCATTTGGCTTCGGATCTAATATTGGGGTGAGATCTTTACATATCTGATGAAAATCAGCCGAAATTGACAAACTTGACAAAGCATATTTTGACATATTTCACCAATTTCGCGTTTTTACAACATATTTCTTCAATTTTGTTGTAATAAGACATATTTCGGTATAATTTCGTAATTCTCTCGCACATAATCGGTTATTTCATAATTTTTCCTTCGTAGCTTTAACACAACGATAGTTCATATTGTCGATGGCAGGATATGGAAATTACGGAGGAAGAAAAGTGCCGTCTTTTCTTAGTACAGAACAATAATACCCCACTTTTTTTATCCCGCCGACAATTGATAGCCATGCAAACATTATCGAGGAAAAATGTTCTCCCTCATTGTTGCACGGGAAGTAAAGAAGTTTCGTTCTCATTTCTTTGCCTTTTTCGCTTTTCACAAAAATCAGTCAAAAGTAAAAATAACATTCGGTACATTACAGCCCCTACTCTACTCTATCGGGTATGGGAGAAATTCGAGAGTACTGTTGTGCATATTTTTGGCTTTACTGGGAATATTTCTGCATTTTTCTGACATATTTGTAATTTTTCATGACATATTTTCCAATTTATATGACATAATTCATATTTTACAGTTTTATAGGACATAATGTCCCGGGCCATAATTATAAATTCAGTGATAAAACTTTTCCTTAAAAATGTGGGGGGAAAGGTGGTTCGCCTGCAAATACGATATAGTACGGTTGAAACTTGCATGTACGAGCATTACTACTGTCATACCGTGTCATTACAGGGATTGAAATGGAAATTTTGATGAGACTGAATGTTTTACTTTAGTTAACATGGTGCTGTTTTTTTTGTTTTTTTTGTTTTTGTTTTTTGTTACTAGTGCGATGAGACAACATTTAGTGAAATGATGCTCTATCTTACAATTAATAGTTAATATTAACATATTTACATCAACATCAAATTTGTGGATGGTAGTCTGCCTGCCAAACAGGGGAAAATTAGAACCTCAATACTCTGTTTTAATAATACTTAGAGTAAGGTGGGGCAAGACTGCGCAGTTTGAGTTCATAATTTTATCTTCAAACTATGAAACTACAGACACACATGAAAAAATCAATACACATTGCACTATCCTTTGCTAACTCACAGTAAATTTCCGAAAGCTGAATGAACAACATTTCTGCATGAAACATTTACAAAACCGTGACCATGCAAATGCGCAGTCTTACCCGCACCGTGGGGTAAGACTGCGATCAAGTTGGGGTAAGAATGCGCACTTTCTACACAGAGTCACATTTGTATAAAAAGATACACAAATCACCAGTGAATACCGTCCTGCACTTGGGTTAGGAATCGCTAGCACAAATCACAAATAAAGGTTACTGTTTCATGCAATTTTCATGCCACCACTCGTCACATGTGGAACACTGGATCCAATCCTCTACTGGAGGATCGCTGTACTTCTCATTACAACCTGGGCAATTGTACTATTTCTTCTGGCGTTTTCTGCTTGCTACATCTTCTTCAACAACGATGTTCCGTTTCTGTTTCCCCTGAACTTTCTTTTTGCTCTTCTCAGCCAACGAGGCTTCCAAGTTCACTTTGAATGGAGATCCAGTTAACACCTGAGACTGCCTTCCCTTTCGTCGGCGGTGCTGAATATGCTTTGCATGTGGAAGTGGTGATATCTGGTTAACGGAAATGTGCCGTATGATCCAGTATTATTAACCCCACTTGTTGAGGGCTGCTCACCTGGAGTTTCAGCTGATGCATGAGCCACATTTGCCTGCTGTGGCACGTTATTGGTGGATGGTCCAGTATTGTTAACCCCACTTGTTGAAGACTGCTCACCTGGAGTTGGAGCTGATACATTGGAACTGATACACAGTAGAGGGAAGAAACTCGTCCTCAGTGAAGATGTCTTGTTTGAAAGGGCATAATCCAGTCACTTCAAAGCCCTTCATGTCATTCCCAACTGTAGCTGCCTCCATATGCCTTTATAAAAATGGATGCCACTTGCAAAACTGTGATTGGGCCACCCGGATGGTTACTCACCCACTTATCACACTCAGATGAATAAATCGACTTCAGTGGACCAAAAAATGATCTATTTAATGACTGGGCCTTGCAAGCCACACACATGTGGGGTAAAACTGCGCACGTGCGCAGTCGTACCCCGTGCTGCATTCCTGAACAAATCACGTGATGCTGCCCAGCCATTGCACAAAGCAATGGAAACTAATACAAAGGTGGACTCGGCATTAACACAGCTTCTTCTATCCATCAATATCGTAATATTGTATACATTCACAGTGACGTAGTACTCAAAATACGTAGTACCAAAATAAATAGCAAACACCCTCAAAATCTTTTCACTTACCTCTCTCAGCACAACGAATTTCAAACGTATCTTCACCACTGTCCACAGCTAGCTACCATCTTGGACAAAGTAACGGTGGCGCAGTGGTGCCAACTGTGTGTGATTTTCACCTCGAAAAACCGGTGCGCAGTCTTACCCGCCGCGCAGTCTTACCCCACCTTACTCTATTCTTATTTTATAAAAATCAGTCCGGCGCAGTGGCCATGCGGTCTAAGATCTCATGATTTGAGCTCCGGTTACAGGATTCGCGCAGGTTCGAATCTCCTGGGAGAAGCGTTAACAACTTTTCTACAGAGATTTTGGCCTATGTATGGGACCGGTGGCCACTCACCATTGAGGAGATACGAATGAGCAGCGTAACCCGGTCTTGGAAACCCACAACCACGACTGAGGCTTCGTCGTGCTGACCACACGTCACCCCGCAACTGGTTGGATGAACTCCCACCTCGGCAGGAGGGAGTGAGGCCGGCAGTCGGTAGAGACCCTGGCCCTCACGGGCTGTTGCGTCACGGGTTATTATATTAAAAACATCAATTTGAGCAAGTGAAATATGTTTCCATATTACTATTTTGCGTATGATCAGAGATTGATTTTTTGACTAACTGGAAACTTTACCGTTTTGTTAATCTGTCAGAAGAATCTAATCCACAAGACACGACAAATAATAATTAACAAATAAAGAAGGGTAAAAAAGAAAACCATACGCCATAATAAATAAATAAAAAATAAGGCGACATGGACGCAATCATATTCTACTAAACTCTCTCGCTGCATTAACCATTTCCAAGTAGAGGGGAATCAAGTACTAACCGCTCAAGAGAAGGTCCCCAAATGAGGGGAGAGGGCGTGCAGAGGGACAGGAGAAGACCGGTCTATTTGCAGATTTTAGGGGTAGAAGGAAGTCTTCCGCTGCGGCCATTGTCGTTGTGGAAGTGCTTGTGCGTGGGTGTTTAATTGTGATTTCTTTGGGATTTTCGTGGTGTTGTAAGAGTTCTGGTAGTTATACATTATTTAGCCGTGTTGTGTCGGAAACTTTCGAATAAAGGAAATGATCAACAGTGTCGATATGAAACAATCATCCCGACAATTTTCATGCCAAACCTAGACCGACATTGTTGACATTTGTAGCTTTGCACATTGTAAGTGCAAATAAACGTTCTCCGCTTTCGCAATTCTTTTTATCTTTTTTCCTTTGCCATTTGCTTCGAACGCGTTCAGCCAATTCCGTCGTTGAAAATATCTTAAACATTGTAGTTAGTACAATCGGCAGGCTCTTCATTTAAAAAAAAATAATTAAAAAATCGGTGTACTCTGACAATAAGTCAACACCAGATTGACGATGATCATACCTTTACCGCTAATGTGGATACCCCCTGACCGTGCGCGGACAGTGATTTGAGCGTAGATGTGAATGAAGCCTTGAAGCTTACAGCGAGACCACAGCGCTTGTTTCTGCCCCAGGGTGCACTCCCCCAACCCTAATAGTAGAGTCGCCTGCGATACGTCACTTGACTTCCGTCAGGGATCTTCTCCTGAGCGGTGGGCTATATGAATGCAATAATAGGTACAGTCACGGACACTTCTGGGTTGTAACAAACCCATTAACTTTCAATGTGATCGTTACAACCCAGAAGTGTCCACGTCTGTACCATTAAAGTGCATTAACAATTTAGTTCACAACGAAAAGGAAAATGTAGTGAAATACCTAAAACTTTGAAAGAAACCGGAATCGCCCGTTGCCATTTCTGACGAGACGGAACCGTTTCGATTGATTGAGTTGGTATCTTAAGTCCACTTTATACACAGTAAGGCTAATCGGGACTGGACCTACAGTTTAAAGCGGTACCCGAACCACTATGCGCCTCCACCGGGTACCGAACCCGGGACGCCTTGAACGTCGTTTCGATCCCTGGTCGCTGCTCTATCAATTGAGCTACCGAGCCATCCCTATGATTTTTCGCTCTTGCTCGATGCATCCGATTAGGTTATTGTATGTGGCCTTTGTGCCACTTTGGCTAATCACGACGATGAGGATGAGTGACGACATGATGGAATGGATGAAGAGACATTCGAGCCCATGCCGGGATTCGAATCCGGGACCCTTTTCGCTCTTGCTGTTTTTCCTGACTGGGAAAGTCCATTCTATCGCAACGCGATTTGTTGTCTTTGAAACATGTACCGCACCTCATATATGATGGCGTCCAAAAAAAGGACCTGTCAATCTTGAGACTTTGTAATTTTGTTTACATATTCCTACTTCCCCCATTTAGTGGCGTCCAAAAAGAAGGACCTTCGACGTCATAAGTGCATCAACTGACAGACAGAATTTCACACAGGTTAAAACAGCCAAAAATGAATCAAAGCAGTAGTTCGATTGGTAGCGAACTAGTACAGTATGAGAGACCCCGGCTTGAGTCCTGGTTGAGCTTGCATTTTGAGGTGAAATTTCTAAATCGTTAGACAGTTGAGTAATGCTCGTACGTGTATGTTTCAATTACCTGAGGTAAAAAAATTCAGTGACGTAAAAACGCGACCTCATTATTGTTGAATTATACCGTGGGATTCTTGTCTTTCCACGTCCTTGATATGACGCAAATCCGATGTGGAAACAATTTCTGGCTGTTCATGTAGTTTCCCTCATCCCCCCACCCTACAAAAAAGTAATGATAGGTTGAAAGAATACTTACATCAACAGTAACCACCAACAGACAATGGTTTCTGTTTAACCTTCGAACGGTTTTTCTTTGTTCTATCTTCATAATCTAACTGGAGTTACGAAAAATGATTGGTTTTTAAGACCACTGACCTTACTTTATAAATATTTCGTAACGGAAAACTCATAAAACACGCAAGGAAAGATATGATATGAAAAGCTTAAAAACAAAACGCACTTTTATTCCTACGCTATAAAGATCTCAGGTAGGGTAGCTATTATTGTTAAAATTCAATCAAGCAGTATATATGCACAATCGTATTAATACAGCTCAGAAGTTTGCTTAGCGTATGCTTTTAGTAATGTGCGTTTTGATTACGTATATTTGAACCAGGCTACAATATCATTGAAAACTGGTTGGGGGGGAAATATTATTATCATCACACACACACACAGACATATATTATATACGAGGGTAGTTTGAAAAGTAAAATAAACGAGGCAGAGATGGCAGCATCATAATCGAAATAGATGCACAGTCGATAAGT
Source organism: Lepisma saccharinum (assembly GCF_977018435.1). Classification (NCBI taxonomy): domain Eukaryota; kingdom Metazoa; phylum Arthropoda; class Insecta; order Zygentoma; family Lepismatidae; genus Lepisma; species Lepisma saccharinum. The sequence goes on from NC_139232.1 coordinate 109,553,439, forward strand.
TCGATCATTCAAACGAGCTCTTGCAGAGTTCCAGCCCAGTGCGTTCTGACGTTATTGTTTGATCACGCGAAGTAGGTAAACTTTCAAGCGTTTTCAAAAATGATGGACAAAACCCCCAGGACAATGCACCAGTTCACACGTCAATGGTTTCTATGGCTAAAATCCATGAACTTAAGGGGAAGAGTGACAATTTCGCACCAGTTGTGCATTTATTTGAATATCGTCGGAATGTGCACTGTTACTAAAAAAAAAAAAAACCGACAAGAGACTGTGATTTTTTCTCCATGTTGCAAGTGGAAGCGGGTATATAAGGTGATTATTAAGCTAGACACGATGTTTGAAAAATATGATCAATAAATATTTACAGATTCCCATGTATTCCTTATGGAAAATCAATTTCAACTTCAAATAACGACTAAGTAATCAAATGGGAGTTTCGACTTTCCTACGACTAAGACTTGTCATTTTTCCGTCCATGTACTTTTCTACATCATTGGATGGTTGATATTCCCGAGAGAACGAATAAAATAATGGTCGCATAAGCCTAATACATTTCTTCTTGCCTCCTACGACCATCCTGGAAGTGTTGCCAAACCTGATGTGAATAAAAGAGCTAAATTTCAGCTTAAATGGAGCTACAGTTGACTTTCAAGGAGCTAGATTAACGAAGGCTGCATAAAGTGCCTCCTAGGGTAATTTTAGGTGTCAGAGGGGTGAGGGCGCTGCTATTACCGTTAGCTTTAAAGTGATGGCAATTTATTCTTAGTTTTCACTGTCTAGATCTGGCGGCATCACTCATTTCAATAATACACTGATGGTCGTAGGAAATCCAAAATAAAGGATTCCCGGACGAGAACATTGCCATCTTCACCTCAGCTACGACGCTATATAAAAGTAGTTGGGGAGGTAAGAGGGGGTGGGGCGACGCAGCCAATATAACAATATCACGTCACGGGCCTCCCCGATGGCGCAGTGGTAGGTAGCGTCGTCGCCTTTTAACCAAGGGGTTCTGGGTTCGATACTCGGTGGAGGCACATGGTGGTTCGGTTCCCACTTTAAACTGTAGGTCCAATCCCGATTAACCTTACTATGCATAAAGTGGACTAAGACACAAAATCAATCAATTAATCACTATCACGTCAAGTGCAAAATGTAGCTATACTCAAACAAAAGTTGGTTGTGGGCCGGAGCCAGTGATGGCATCACAGTGTGGCAGGTGTTACAGTTCACAGCCAAACGAGTGCATGAAAGAGCCAGATATGGCTCCAAAAGAGCTAAGTTGGCAACAGTGCTCCCCATCTGCGGCAGAGAGATGGACCTCGGGAAATTGTCCCTCATCCCCTTAAGTTCGAATTGTTGGAACATCCGCCCTATTTCCCAGATCTAACTCCCTCTGACTTCCATTTTTCCCTAACCTCAAAGATGGCTCGGAGGACAACGATTTTCCGATAACGATTAAGTGATTCGTGCTGTGAACGGGCATTTTGCAGACCAGGAGAAATCATTTTATAAAAATAACCTCACAACGCACTAGGCTGAAACCCTGCAAGGGTTCGTTTGAAGGGTCAAACTTATCGACCGTGCATCGATTTCGATTATGGTGCTACCATCTCTGCTTTCGTTTACCTTACTTTTCGAACTACCCTCGTGTGTATGTGTGTGTGTATACATATATACACATACATACACGTACATGCACGTACATACACATATTATTATGTGATATAATATATGTGTTGTTACATACAAAAGTAGATTACTAAATATTTAAATATATGAATATATACAGGGTGGCGCACGAATAGTTAACACATTTGAAATTTAGATTGCAAATTTATTTTTAAATATGACATGTGCATATTGTGACATACAGAATAGTCCGTGGAAAGTTGTCTCACTGTATCACATGTTCAGTATGGCCCCCGTTTTGCCGAACAACCTTTTCAAGGCGGGTGCCTATATTTCTTACCACTCTACGGCACATGTCTTCGTGAAATATCACCACACAACTGAACTATTCGACCTCGCATTTCCATATGTTGGCTGGATTTAACGGGAAGAGTTTTTCCTTCAAAACCCCCCGGGCAACGTGTCATGCCAACTCGAACAGAACAGCCTCAATGTTTTCAGGAGTCCGAACTGGAGCAACGCGAGGTCGTCTTTCTTCTTTCACGGTGACTTCTTCCTCGAACGTACAGTACAAACGAAGAATAGTGTTTCTTGCTGGAGCCCATCGTGTTTTGAAATGAGCTCGAAATTTCCGTTGCGTACTTGTAACGCTCTTCGTTGCTGCTTACAATAGGACTGTTGGCGCGCTGCACTGAAAACAAACGTCCGTGCTCAGCTATGGCTACTCGCTGACTGGCGGGAAATGGATGTGCCCAGCGATAAGCCACCTACCGGTATTTCCAAGAACTACCGAATGCGCTTCTGTATTTTAAATTTAGATTCCAAATGTGTCAACTGTTCGTGCGCCACTCTTCACAAAGGAATTCATTTGTTACTTTTATGTACTGTGTATATCGTATATTTATAAAGTGGCAAGCTAATTCCTTTACGAACCGTTTAAAAATGTCAATAAATTACAAAATACTTGAGATTGTTTTGCTATGTTTGATATTTCGTTTAATTTTTGCTTTTTATTAGTATGCTTCTCTTGCATTGTTGTTTTACTTTTATTGTGCACATGTTTTTGTGTATATCTGTTAATGGTCTCTTGAAAGAGGGAGAGAGAAATCATCAATTACAAACACACACAAAGACAGACAATTCCTTCGTACTTTCTAGTGTTTTTTTTTTAATATTTCTTAGTATATTTGAAGGTAAAACAAATTGTTTATCTTCGTTCTTATAAAACAAACTCTCGCCCCGGAAATTTTTGGTGGGGAAGATTTTTTAGGACAATATTGTTGGTAGGTGAAATTCCTTCTGTTCCCCCATGAATTCGCACGCTGAATTGAACCTCGGAGTGCATTGCCTTCCACTAACTAGGCTAGTATGCCAGTGAGAGACGATATACATTTTTTGTAAGGGGAGATCAGGTTGTTGATATAATATTGACACTAATATTTATAAAATAAGTAATTACATTAGAAACTTAATTTTATATCATTAGGGAGAGATCACCATTCAATTCACCTGATTGATTTAGTTATTTGGACCATTTACGTCGCTTTTCTGACACTTTTAGCTAAACGAGACGACGAAGATGAGTGTGCGAATTAAACGTTTTAATTTGTTATTATTATTATTATTATATTATTGATATTATTATTATTTACAAGTCATAAAATTCAAATTTAATTTCAAATACTTTGGCGCTGCATAAAAGTTCAGACCAATCTGCTATCTATGTAGATAGAAACTTGATTCGCCTTACTTCCTTTCCATAAACATCTACCACTTTCTTGATGAACAGTTCTTTGTCATTTGGTACTTTTTAACGAAGCAGAGATATCAAACAGATTCTCAATCTACTGTCCTTCATGCTACCTCTGATCCATGTTTTTACATGTCGAAGGGTAGGCCTACTGGCGAAAAAAGTAATAATTGAAAATGAGGGGGTGTGGATTTTCGAGATCAGATCCCGACCTTTCGTAATCAATAACCGCCGAGAAAATCTTATTTAAAACAGGCTAATACTGCACTACGAGGGCCGCACTGAAAGTTTCAGGAATCGGGTACTGGCAACTATGCAATCTGTTAGATTTTGTTATATTTATAAACTGTGATATTTGTCGACTGTAAATACAAGGACTGATGTAACACGGATTCTTTTTAGTTTCTGGATAGAAGTTTGAAGTGAGGTGTTTGTAAAAAAAATGGATTTAACAAGAGAGAACTTACGTGCCATGATTTATTATGATTTTCGGCAAGGTTTAACACAGCAACAGTGTGTTACTTGAATGATCGAAACTTTTCACGAAGATGCCCGATCAAAGACGACAATTTATCGCTGGTTTCAAGAATTCAGATGCGGCCGGGTTAGCCTTAGTGGTAAAATTCGTGAAGGCCGCCCATCGACAGCCATTGTGCCAGAAAACATTGATGCAGTTCGTGAACTAATGAACAGTGATCGACACGTGACTTATCGCGAAATTCAGGGTTCCTTGGGTACAGGTATGAGTCAAATACAAACAATTTTGCACAATCATTTAGGTGTGAAAAAGCTTTGTGCCCGTTGGATTCCACACAATTTAACAAAAGCACAAAAAGACGACCGTGTGAAGTGGTGCAAGGCTATGATCAAACGGTTCAAGTCGGGATCAACAAATCTTGTGTTTAACATCGTCACAGGCGATGAATCGTGGATTTACTCTTATGAACCTGAAACAAAGCGACAATCTGCCGTGTGGGTGTTCCAGGATGTGCCTAAACCAACGAAAATTGTTCCTGCACGCAGTGTGTCGAAAAAAAATGGTTGCCTCTTTTTTCGGTAAATCAGGTCACATTGCGACTGTTGCACTAGAGAATCGTAGAACAGTCAATGCAGAATGGTATACCACAATTTGCCAGCCACAAGTACTCCACGTGATCAGAACTTCAAACCCCAATCGTCGAATCATTCTGCATCACGACAATGCCAGCTCGCACACAGCATCTGACACAAGGAACTTTCTGGATCATGAACAAGTTGAACTCATGACTCATCCAGCTTATTCACCTGACTTAGCTCCATGTGATTTTTTTTTTGTTCCCAACAATCAAGAACAAGTTGCGTGGTCAGCGATTTTTCACTCCCGAAGAGGCTATCGAAGCACACGAAATGCATGTCTCGCAGGTACCGACTTCAGACTGGCATAGCTATTTCAACAATTGGTTCCATCGCATGAAACAATGCATTGCTGTAAAGGGTGAATGTTTTGAAAAGTAATAAAAAATTGATGTACTTTCATTCTTCTTCTTTATGTCATTTTCCCGAAACTTTCAGTGCGGCCCTCGTATAAGTGTCTGAAATTTCTTGAAATTAACAGTTTTTATTCCAGAAGTGCAAAAACAATCACTTGAAGAGGAAATAGTGTGTGCAATTAGAGATTTAGACAGCATAGGGAATATGTTACAAGTCAGTAAACAAATCTATTGCCCTGCGGTTCTAACCTTGAACGTTGGTTCTAACCTAGGTCACTAAATCTTACTTAATACATTTATGACGTAATTTAGAAACAGTGTATTTTCATTCTAAGAAAACCCAAACTCGTACACGAAAAGAGCTATCGAACTAATAACACCGAAAAAGTATCTAAATTTCCATTGCCAGGTTCAACCTTAATGTCCATTTAACCACTGGGTTCTTGTGAACACTTGAATACATATTCGGCGAGGTTGGTCAGTTGAAGAATGGTCCTCCTTTAATCCACAAGGTTGCATATTTTTCGGCAGGGAAATCTTTGATGACTTGATAATTAATGGACACGAATGATTCTTCAGTTATTTTGCCGGGGGATAACCCCGTTAATTCGCACACTGATGATAAGATCAAATTGATGAAAGGACAATCACAAAAACACATGACAGAACACAAGTCTAGCCGAGAATTATACTTGCTATATTCCAAACGCCAGAGCCTCGTTAGTCTGCAAAATGCAGTCCAAAGAGAGGTTGACATCTGAATCTCTTCAGAAACGGACAATACACCAGATAAGAGTGGGGAGCAAGATATGCATTTAGAGTCCTCTCCGATGGAGTAGTGGTAACACGGTCGCCTTGTAATCAGTGGCGCAACCACAGGGGGGGCAGGGGGCATTGCCTTAGGGGAAATCGATTCTATGGGGTACAAGGGGAGGGGCAAACATTGACGCCCAACGGCACCTGCAGGGGGCACCGAAGGGCAATCGATTTCAAATTTTGTGCAAATAAAAACACATTTCGTAAAATTTTCTTGCTCGCTTCACTCGCAATTCCCACTACGGTCTGCGAGCCGACCGATCTAAATGAAAATAGTTGTAAAAGAGAGAATACGATGGCGCCCCATGGAATTATTTGCACCATATTAAATGAACATTGTTTACAGTTTGCAAGAAATTAGATCTAAAAATTTTCTTGCTCGCAATGCACGATTGCTTTTCTGTAATGCATCGTAAATTATCAGAGAGACAAATAAGACTTAACTTAATTGAATTTGTCTTAAATGCATGAACATTTGTTTTGAGGGAAAGGAGCGTGCACATTTGAGACACAATTTATATATTTTTTCCTGTTGTTTATTATGAGGTGAATGAATTGATTTTGTAATGTATTTAAAAAATATATGTTGTAATATATGTATTAAAGAAACTTTGAATATGTACACAATTAGTGTTAGCATATTACTAGACCTTGGATCTTAGGTTTTTAACCTATTTTTTTCCTTTGCAGGCAAATAAGAAATAACAAGTTATATTAGCGTTTCATTAAAAAAAAAAACAATTGACGAAGTTTTATAGTGCCTAAAATAACCTATTTTGCGTGTTAGAACCTATTTTAGGTATAAGTGCCTAAATTAAACCTATTTTAGATTTCTAGATTTTTTTAGGTTTTACAGGATTTTTACATCTTTCAGAGGATTGGTAACGAAACAATTCAATTACTGGCGTGTTTGAAACATGTATTCTGTCCACCCCCACTCCCTCCAAATCTATGATGTTTTTCAAAGCTCTAAACAAAATGTCTTAATGCCACTTTAACCTGCATACAGTGGCGGCGAATGGCGGGGACAGTTCCTCCCTACTTTTTGAACCCGCATTATGGATCCTTAATTCTAAACCTTTTACTAACAAGGGAGGTTATCTAAGTGTCCCCCTCCGATTTCCACGAAATTTGGCAAGTGTATAGAGGGGCCCAAAAGAAGACGTACATGTTTTTGTGTTTCAGCTAAAAAACGGATTTATGGGGACCCCTCCCCCCCCCCCGCTCAAATGTCAAGATGAGGTGAAATTGAAATAGGGGTCTGACCCCGAAACCACTTAAATATGGCATAGGAAGAAACAGGGGGCATACGCCCCTCTCTCTATACACATGCCAAATTTCATGGAAATCGGCACAGGGGTCAGATCCGCACGTCAATTTGTCCTCATCTTGACATTTGAGACGGGTTTTGCCCCCTAAAACAGTTTTTTAGCCGAAGCAAAAAACACGTATGTCTTCCTTTGGGCCCCTCTATACACCTGCCAAGTTTCATGGAAATCGGAGGGGGACACAGGGGTCAGATCTTCACTTCAATTTGTCCTCATCTTGACATTCGAGGGGGGTTTTGCACCCTAAAACAGTTTTTTTAGCTGAAACAAAAAAACACGTATTTCTTCCTTTGGGTTCCTCTATACACCTGCCAAGTTTCATGGAAATCGGAGGGGGACACAGGGGTCAGATCTTCACTTCAATTTGTCCTCATCTTGACATTCGAGGGGGGTTTTGCCCCCTAAAACAGTTTTTTAGCTGAAACAAAAAAACACGCATTTCTTCCTTTGGGTTCCTCTATACACCTGCCAAGTTTCATGGAAATCGGAGGGGGACACTTAGATAACCTCCCTTGTAAGACAAAGTGAAATGTCCTTGCTCCCCCGTTTTGGCACCCAATCATCTCTACTGCATGCACAGTCCAATGTGCAAACTTCTGGTCTTACTCACTTTCGCGTCAGTTCGGTACATTTGTGGCATTTACGCCTTGCAAAGTAACGTTTTTTCACCACTGACTATGTTTAAGTTAAAAGTTTCTTTTTTCATGTTTTACCAAAATTCACGCTTAATTCCCAGAGCCAAAAATTCACGCATAATTCCCGGAATTCAAAGAATTCCAGGTGAGTACCCTCCCTGATATTGTGCAGCAAATTATACATACGTAATTCATCTTTCATACCAACAAGTAACTCCTGCTAAGAGCACAAGTACAGTAATACGATAATTTGTGGATAATTTTGAAAATTATGCATACAAATGAAAATTTGGTTAGAAAATTAACATTTGGTTTGCATATAGACGTCTATACCTACTAAAATTTCTTACGGTTCTTGTGAACTTTGTTAACGATTCTATCTAATCCGTAATTTTCAGGAATTTTGTACTATTTAAGTCTTTTGGAACCTATATTTAAGTATTTTTCTAGCCTAATTTAAAATTTTTAAAACCTATTCCAGAATTTTTAGGACCTCTTTTAGAATTTTTAGAACCTATTTTAGTTTTTTGGAGCCTATTTTAGGGACCTAAAAGCACTCTTTTTAGAACCTAAAAATCCGAGCTCTACATATTACACATGTAGGCAATTTTCTTATTTTACGTCTCTCCATGTTGCATGTGTGTAAAACACATGTTGAACATGCAAGTCATACATATTATGCGTAAAAAAAAGGATTTTATTCGGAATGCATTTATCAGTAATTTTCTGTCTTATAAAAATACAGTTTGTGTGCTTGTTTTCCATTATTAATGTGAAATTGAACGTTTTGAAAATAAAATTCAATCGTGTGTGCAACACAAATGCTTTAGCACAGACTTCTACCCCTTTTTATGTGATTTACGAGGATAATAACGTGATACTACTACTACTGCTACTAGTATTACTACAATAATAACAGTGTTGTTATTATTATTATTGGTACGTTTATCCTGGTACTTGCCACCCCAACCTCCGACAAAAATTCGTGGTTGCGCCTCTGCTTATAATCAAGGGGTATCGGATTCGATACCATATTCTATCCTTGAGAAATGAAATGGAAAAGCCATACGATTTTTCACACGGTAGCATTTTGGTCATGGCATAAATGTCAAGAAAAATGCTAACATAAGTGTTTTCGTGTAAAGCGGGCTTTAGAACTCCAGTCCCTTCCGAAAAGAAATCCTCCGTGTGCCAGTGCGTGTGAGTGCCAAGTTAGCTTGTCATGTGTGGTGTGAGTCAGCAGTTTATCCACCTTATGAATATGCGAGGCATTCTTGAAAGAACTGGTGCACCCGTTACCTTTAAAGAAGGTTATTCAAACACACACATACGAATTGACCTTCCTCAACTTTGTACGTAACCGCAGGCGACTGGTAAAGGTCGACCAGTTGATTGTTGCTGCGTGTTCTTAAGACTTCGAATGTAGACCCAGAGAAAAGCGTTGGCTGCGATATAAGAGTGACGTAACATGTGGGAAGTATATCGAATGAGAAAAACAATCGCTTTGACACAAAGCTGAAAATAAAGTATAGTTAGCGGAGATTATCTGGGGGGGAGGGTGATTTATAAAATTTTGGTCCTTTGTTTTAGGCCCTGCCGATATTATTATTGTTGTTATTATTAGAGGAAATGGTCTAAATATGGGCCCCCCTTTTTATGTTGTCATTTTCGGAGGAAAAAAATTAATATATCAAGCACCTGCCTTTAAAATGCATATCTATGAAATATATACTTAAATGTAATAGCATGCTAAAGTATAGAAGGTCTCAATTTTTTTTTTAAAAAAAAAGCAATTTCCAAAAAGTGGTAAAATGATGTATTTCAAAATTGTGGTCTAAATATAGGCTACTAGTGGCAATATCACAAAAAGCAATTAAAATTAAAAAGAACAGCCATTTATTGCTAAAACATTATAAAATTCATATTTATGAATAATCTGTTGTTTTGAAATTCACGCGGAATGGGAAAAATCGAAATAAAGAAAAACAACGAAATATTTGTTGAAAATGTGATCTCAACATTAGACCTCATGTCATAGCCCATATTTAGAGCATCACGCTATTTTTCTTCTTCACTTTATTTTTGCTCTCTGTACATTTCACAAACAAATCATGGCATTATAAAAGCCCATATTTGTTTTATGTACCGCTAATATCATAACCTACAAAGCAGATGAGAATTCAGAAAACGCTGAGTTAAAACATTCCTGCTAAATGTTTTTGGAGGTCGCAATTCTATAACAGCGTCCAAGGCCGAAACTAACCACCACTTTCTCTTGCGATTTGGCGCCGCAACCTTTGTCGTTGACAGATAACCAGTTACAATAATAGCCTCTGATAGGCTGCAGCACCCGGCAGAGATGATAACTCCAAAACCCATATTTAAACCTTAGCCCATAATTAGACCTTCTCCTCTAACAGTTTTGTTATCTCAGGGTGGCCACTCCAGGACCACGATAAAATTCAAATATAATTCCCGGTTTTCAAGGCTTCCTTTCCAAAAATTCAAGGCTACAAGCAGATGTTTTCTCTATTTCAACCTTCCGTATTAGGCTACTCTCTCTCTCTCACCCCCGCCCCCCCCCCCCCACACAAATATATTAACAATATAAAAGGTCTGTCTGATTCCAATGTATCCGAAAACACTAATTCAATTCAATTAAATAATACATGTGTAAAATATTTAATCTAAGCTGCGGAGTTCACAGTTGCTATTTCACATATTCAGACTCAATATGCATACACAAACACAAGTCGCAAATGTTAAGGGATTTACTAATATACGAAAAAAAATGTGAATTGTACAGTATAAGGTTTCAAACTCAATTTTACCTAATCAACTTCAAAATATCTTATCTCGCAATAATCTTCCGTCTGTCAGATAGATTGTTCTGTAAGGACACTAACACAGTAAACGAACTGAGAGAATTCTGTTTAATTCTCGACGCAACTTTTCTTTCCTTCTTCATTAGAAACAAAAGCTAAACTGTGAAATGTGAGCCTATAAAAAAACTACGTCGATTTTCCAAATTTATAAAAAAATTCAATTTTATTCTTACATAAATGAATGTGTTTCTTGTGTAGAAGTCTCCAGTCTACAATATTGGGTAGTTTTAGTTTTGTAATCATTGATGCAAGGCTACCAGACGTCCGATTCACCGATTTATTCAGGATTGTAGTTTATTTTTAATCCCTGTCCCGAACTTTTTCGAACTGCAGTAGTGATGCGAAAATGTCTCTTTATTATTTTTTTCTTGTATAAACTAACATTTAGACATGTTCTTTATGGTAATAATAATTGCTAATACGGAACATTTATTTAATAAATATATTATTTTCTAAACATAGAATTATCATGGGTTTTCAATGACACTCTCATAAGAAAATGAAGGAAATTTGAAAACATTGCTAATTTGCAGAACACAAAACTAGTTGAACTATTTTGTAATCTCTCTCTCTCTCTCTCTCTCTCTCTCTCTCTATATATATATATATATATATATATATATATATATATATATATATCTCTGTGTGTGTGTGTGTGTGTGTGTGTGTGTGTGTGTGTGTGTGTGTGTACATATATATATGTATGTATAATTTCGTTTCTGGACCCTCCCTCAAAGAAATCCTGGGTACGGGCCTGGTATTGACTGTTGTTTTATTTTGCTATTATCACAATATTAAGGGATTTTAACAGTCGATGGTCTTTTGTCACTTCTGCTGCTTCAACGTTTCACTTTCGTGCGGCCCCTAGGCCTAGTCTCTCACTGAAGATTATACAAAAGTCACTAAACCCCCAAAACTGTATTTTTGTTAACAAGTAATTTGTTTGTTTGTTTCAGTCTACCTTATGCTCAGCTAGGCTAATCAGGACTGAGCCTACAGTTTAAAGTGGGATCTGAACCACAGTGCCTCCTCCAGTAGACTCTGTGGCCGAGCTAACCTCACGGCTGATCTCCGTGCCGGAGTGGGTAGCAGAACCAGTCCCAACGCCTGTGATCCCGGGTTCAACCCCGGTCTGGCAAAGTGTGATCCTTGTGAGTGTCCCTTCATAAGTTTCATCATATCCTCATATTTTCGCGATTAGCCACAAGTGGAAGAAAAGCGAAGTAAAATCAACCAATCACATTCTCAATGAAGACTGTCGAAGGTTCGAGGCCTGGAGTGGTCATTTCTTTGTGTGTGTTCCTTCATCAGTTTCATCCGATCATCATTCATCCTCAACCGTCTCAATTAGCGACGTTAAATATCGAAAATACAAATACTGCAAACAGATCTAGATTGAATATTCACTAATTTAAAATCGCTTCTCTTGTCTCTCCGAGTGAGGGGTGTCCAAATTATTTTGTATGTAGGGCCAACTTGCTTCTTGAGCTACTTGTTACGGGTCATGTTAAGCCCCTATCACACGGAACTGGATTTCTAGTAGGAATACACTAGTTGGCGCTGAACTAACTTTCTAGGTAGCAATCATGGCCGCCTGGCTGACTGCGTGACTGGTTTGGAGGAAGAGGACATTTTCTAATTGCTACTTGCATTCCTCGAATTATTGTACAGCCAAACAGAGCAAAGTTTCGCCATGTGAAGATAATCTGTGAGTGTGCAAAGGAGCGCTTTTGTCTGTGGTTTCCGAGTGTTACTCCAGCAATGTATAACGTATACAGCATGAAAGGCGCGTTGAGTTACACCATCTATGCCGAGTGCACGGTGTTTACATTTGAAACAACTAAAATATTCACCATACGTGCACAGTAAACGTTGTAAAGTATGTATTTAATCAGCGCCATTGTTTTGTACCTAATTAAGTTTTATACGAAACGTTATTCCTCTCGGTTGAATAGTTATCGGCTTTTAAAAATGTGAAGTGATCAGTGACGTGCACTGAGGAGTAGCTAGTCTAGCAGAGATAGATCAATCAATCTCACATTTCGAATTATATTCAAATCACAATATTTATTGTCTTGTTAAAGCCACAGTTCATATGCAACACTTTCTTTTCCACGCTCTTCTCGTCCATCGGTGTTCTCCGCGGGCAAAGCTGGCTGGATACCCTAGCTCGCTCTTCTTCCGCCTGACCAGTTTCCAGGTAGAAACGGCCGGCCCAAGGAAAACGAAGATTTCTACCTCTAACTCCCTTGCCCCCTCGCCCCCCGCTGCAATGGTTGAAAGCCCAGGCTTTCAGGTTCCCCAGTCTATCTCCTATAGGACAGATAGGGGTTTGGTTTCTCATAGATTTTTTTGTAAATCCTCTAAACAACTCAGGGTAAAATTTTCTGCAGTACATATGTTCTCTGTATTTACACAACATTTTACACATTGTACAATATGTATGTATAATATGGGATGTAGTTTTATTATTTATGAAATGGGAACGTGTTATGTGCAGACAATAATGTTATGCTTTCTTTCTCTTTTTTTTTTTCAAGTATGGAATATATAATGATGACAAATATGTGCTCGGGCTCTCTCTCACTCTCGTTTTAGTAGTTTTTTATTTTTTTAATATACTACTTTTGGCCTCTAACAGTCATAAATACGGATGTATTTATTTGGGCAAGAGAACGCGTGTTCATATTGTTGTTGGTTTGGTTTATTTTACTTCTCTTTTCTGCCACATTTGGTTATCGCGAATATGAGGATGAGTGATGATATGATGAAATTGATGAAGGGACCTCATATGAACAATCCAGGCCAGGATTCGAACCCGTGATGAGTGCGCATTCTTGTCCTATGTGTTGTAGGTACTCTGCAGTGAATAATGAAATAATTTGGAATGAAAAATGTATCTCAGAACTCAAAAAGCCAAATGAATATTATTGAAGAAACTACAAAAAAGTGTGTTTTGTTACAAGTTTTGTTTCTGTGCATAAAGTGTGTTTAAAACACCAAATCAACAAACCGTGGGGGGAGTGGTTATCACAGCGCGCTACGACACCAGGAGTTCCGGGTTCGAACCCCGACCTGGGCATGGGTGTTCTTTGTGTTTGTCCCTTCATTAATTTTATCGTATCATCTTCGCAATTAACCAAATGTGACAAAAAGGCGACGCTAAGTAACAAAAATGAAATCAAATCATTGATTGATTGCTTGATTTGGTTTATTTTACTTCGCTTTTCAGCCACTTTTGGCTAATCGCGAAGATGATACGATATGCTATTTTTGTTGATATGCTGTTTTAAGTCCACTTTATGCACAGTAAGGCTAATCGGGACTGGACCTACAGTTTAAAGTGGGTTCCGAACCACTTGTGCCTCCACCGGGTATCGAACCCAGGACCCCTTGATTACAAGGCTGCGACGCTACCACTGCGCCATCGGGGAGGCCCTAAGATGATACGATAAAATTGACGAAGGGACACACACAAAGAATACCCATGACCAAGCTAAGATTCGAAACCCAGGATCTCTGGCTTAGTAGTCAAATCAAATAGTTTTTTATTTTCGAATGTGGGTGGGGTTTACGTGTATTTTTTTTAGTACTCATTCATCATTTTGCAATCTTTTCCTGTTATTGACATTCTTTTTTTTTAGGAATACTGGACCCTAAAGGGGGGAGGGGTGTGACCCACACCAACCCCCCCCCCCCTTGAGCACGCCACTGACTGCTACCCCAAGTGTCGACGTCACCGCACGTCACTGGAAGTGATACATTGTTTACATCTCACGCGGCCGCCATTACAACTTCCCTCGTATGGGAACAAAAGTCTATCGACAAGTACGCTGATAAGTATCGTGTGAGGCGAAAACTAGCAAATTGGTAGCCAGTCCAGCGCCAACTAGGGCATACCTACTGGAAATCCAGTTCCGTGTGATGCGGGCTTTACATTATACTTCCACATTAAATACAATGCCTTAAAATAAAATGGTAGATTTCTTTTAGTATTACACAGCGGGCCATATACAAAAAAGCTTACCGGGGTGGATGTTGCTCGCGGGCCGTAGTTTAGGCGACCCTGCTCTAAGTAAATGGAATGTCGATTACATGAAGTTCATAAAAAGCAGTGAACACATAAGGCCTGATCTAATACTCGAACCAAAACCTTTGGTAACGAGATCAACCTTTTCGCGTATTTAAAATGTACACAAGAAAAGTAAACATACACTACTGATCTACAAGTAAACTATTATATAAAGTAATCAAGTAAATTAAAGATATTCCATAACACACCTTATTCAATGTAAAACTTCCCCCATTCTGAAAAAGTCCAATTCTTCGATATGTTAGAATCCACACAGGAACCTGATCCATAAGTTGTTTCCTCGTCCTTGTAGCACTTAAAATTGGGCAACTGAGTGTCTGGTGTGTTAAAAAGACGCTTCTTTTACTGACGTTGATACAAAAGGAAGACCCATCTGTTGGAAACTATCAGAATTAAACAGGAACATAACAATAAATTGGAACTACATGAAAGTTTTAGAGGGACAGTAAAAATTGTGTGAATAATTTATTGAATTAGGTTATTTTACTCCGCTTGTCTGTCAATTTAGGCTAATCGCGACGATGAGGATGAGTGAAGATATGATTAAATTGATGGACCTTCACAGCCGACCTCCGTGGCGGAGTGGTTAGCACAGCGCGCTACGAGGTCAGGAATCCTGAGTTCGAATCCCGACCTGGACATAAGTGTTCTTTGTGAGTATCCATTTCATCAAATCATCACTGGTCCTCATCTTCGCGATTAGCCAAAAGTGGCAGAAAAACTAAGTAAAATAAACCATTTTATAAAATAAACAATAAGACATTATCCTTAGTTATTTTGTGCGAGTTTAAACAGTAGCGGTTATTTTCTGCCAAAACTGTGTGGTTGTGGGGGAGGGGGAGGACAGTTTACTTTCTCTTGGTAGACAAGGATTAGCATTAAGAGGCCATAGTGTGGGGGGGGGGCAAAAGTGGGTGGCAACAGTCCCCCTAATTGCCGTTAATGTTAGTAAAGTATATTTGAAATTAATATTAATTGCTTATCTTTTGTTGTTATAACAAAAACTCTCCCCCGGAAATTTTTGGTGGAGGAAATCCCCTATACCCCTAGGATTTCGCACCCAGATCATTGCAAGACGCACTTTTCATCCTGTAGAATCAAGGTCTGAGGACTGATACACTTCCCAGGCTCCTTCCCAGTTCCCATGAATATGTTTACACCTTCGACTTCCTGCCAAATAATTAACATATTAAAATTGTGCTTCCTGATATACCCTGTGCACTACGTAGCAGGAATATCTTACTACCGGGAAATGTTAATTGTAATCCACTATTATATACTTTGAAGGTCGCTTTCGGACTTGGCCACTTACATTGTCCAATGTTCTTTTGTGTCACGGGCCTTACTCCTCTTACTCCTGCAGGTAATTGTACTCGCAAGCGTGTGCACACGCGTGTGATTAAGGATGCCAAAGCCTTGATGAAATTTCGGTTGGAGAAATAACTGCATTCGATCTCACTGTTTTGCAAACTCAGGCATTTCCAGATCCACGAAAATCCCAGTCCTGTGTACATTTAACTTAATTTTAGGCATAATAACTCTCATGCAAAAAAGAAACTTGTATTTACTGCATGTAAGGAAAAGCCAAATCTGAGTTTGTTTTTTTAAGTCCATTTTATGCACAGAAAAGCTAACTGGGACTAGACCTATATTTTAAAGTGAAACCTGCCTACGGCGGATATCGAACCTCTTCTTGAACTACAAGTTTAACAAACACATGCTTGCAAATTGAGTTCACATATATTTACAAATATTGGATATTATATGAATCACTAGTGGTGTAAGTTGATTGTTTCAAAGTAACACTTGGTACGAGCCCTTTTTTAGCCTCTTTTTTTATCAATTGAATATCAGTTTTTGACATATTTTGACAATTTTTTGTCGACGTTTTAGCGTTTAGCGATGTTTCAGTGCAATTTTCCATTTTCCCACCTCACACTTGGTACGAATGCCACGATCTTACGTGATATAACTTAACCAATTCATTTTTTTTATTACGTGCCAAACTACACGAGAGCCTCTACGTGCTTTGACCTACTTTGTAGAGTAGTGGGGTAAAGAGAGTTCAGCGACCGAAAGTGGGGCTCGGTGGGGCTCGCTTTAATGGTTTGCTCTTGTAAGGCATAAGCCTCATTTTCTCGCAGTGTTGCCAACACCTCACTCGAAAAAAATCACCAAGGTTTTTTTTTCACGGTCTAACCTAACCTAAAGCAAGGAGCTGAGGCTTATGCCTTACAGTGCATAAAGCAATTTTTGCCAACCTATACTGACACCCTTGCCATAGCCTTTTACGAAAAAAAAAAAAGGGATTAAACAACCGACAGTGCTGCCAACACCTACCTACAGGTTGAATAGTACATTCTGGCGACGCCCTTTGACCTACTGTTTATTTTACGACGTTTGACGGACTAAACTAACCTACAATGAGAGAAAAGTGGACAGAAGAAGCTCTGGCATCACTTTTTAAGCTTTTTTTTTTTTTTACCTCCTGCAAATTTTGCTCTTATGCTAACCTCGCCCTTTGATCTACTTTTGAAATGACTTACGACATTTTCCTATAAGTCTGCTGTGTCCTCTTACTGTAAGGTCCCTCAGTGTAATCTACTACGACCTGCTCTCAGCGTAATCTGCCACGATGTGTTTTTTTTAAAACTCATGTGTGATCTTCTACAATGTGTGCCCCCCCCCCTGCTACGACCTAACGGGCGGGGACCTCTCCTACGATGTTTTTCTCCTCATGATGCAAAAAAAATTGGTATTGTAGCGGTATTTGAAATCGACTGTGCTGCGTGAAGCGGGAACAAAAAAAAATATCTTCGTGTTCACTGAACAAATAGGAGAGCGGAAGAGTACCTCCTGGCTTTTTCATCGAAAAAAAAAAACGGGAGCACGATGATGTTCAGTTCAGACAATGGAATGGGGAACGTCGCAGCACGAGAATTCGATGCGAACGCGTCCGGTATGAAATGGAGCAGGCACGCCTCGTTCTCCTGCCGGTCGATCTGGTCGAGGATCAAGCTGAACCCCAACTTCGGAGAAACGACCGCTTTCACGGTGTTCGCCTCGGTTCCAAATCGTCTGGCTCCGAAATTGTGGTCTTTCATGTGAAAATAAGCAAAAAGCGTTCGCACGACGTCGACCCACGGTGCGGGGACCTTAACCCAGTTCACGCGCTCGACGCGTTCCCGAACGAACGCGGAATCCTTTTTTGGGAAAATAGCGGTCTTTGCTGGCGTCCAGGTTGAGAGAATCGATGTAGGCGGCCCACGACCACCTGTGGTGCTGCTCGCTGCCCTCCACGATCTGGTGGAAACGAAAATTGTCTGGCAGGATCGTCCGTTCGAAGGTTTTGTACTGAGTCGATATTCTCTTCTCCGCCCGCAGGAGGCGCAGAAATTGAGTTTTGAACGCGTCGGTTTCGGTTACGTCCTGGTACAAATCTTTCAGGACGTTCAACTTGTTTTCCAAAACCGTGTGATGCAGCACCAGGTAGTTGATGTTGCAGTGTATGATGAAAAAGGTCGGGATGATGCAGCAGAATCGGTAGATCAGGTCCCAGCCTAGAAAGTAATGCGTGTGGAAACGATGCTGGGTCGTCCACGTGAATTCGTTCAGAACGTGGCTGTCGCAAACGGTATTCGGAAAAATCGTTCGCAGGTACGTGGCCGGATCCTTTTTGAAAACCTTCTCGAAAACGTGGCGCCAAGCCAGCGCGTTGATGCAGTCGCTCTTGAAACTGGCCAGCGGAGCGGACAGATCGAGCTTCCTGCCCAAATCGAATTGAGTCGCGTGCCTTTCCACGAACTCCAGGTAGGCCTTCGCCGTGGGCCACACGATGCTCGCGACGATCTGATCGACCGAGTCCGTCGTACGATAGCCCGTGTCGAAGTATTCACCCCACGCTCTCTTCAGGATCGTGATCAGAAAATTTTTCTCCCGCACGTCTATGGCGGTCCTCAACCCTTTAAATTGCACCTCGTCGCTGTCGGCCAGCTGCACGACGTACTTTTTTCTTGGTCATCGCCGCACCCAAGAAATTCTATATAAATAACATACCTGAAAATTCTATCGTAATTACAACTATTGTCCTTTAACATATTTTTAAGCTATATTCTATCAATTATCTTAAGTTTGAAAGTATTTTAAGTATTTTTCCTAGTAAATAGAATCTTATTGAATTTTGGGTTGATCGTGCGTTTTTGTATTCACACCCAAGAAATTCTATATAAATAACATACCTGAAAATTGTATCGCTATATACTAGATTTTTTGATTTCTGTGATTTTGGAGAAAGCATAATGGAATCCACCAGTTTGATCGAATGTGTCACTTGCAAAAAATTAATATCTAAAACTAATATTAGCAAGCACAGGGCAAGATGTAGCGAAACAGGTTCGAGAATTAATCGTTCGTTACCTTCTAAGTCTTGTGCTCGATGCGGAAAAATGTTCAGCATTGCACATTTAAGTAAACACCTCAAAATTTGCAAACCATCGACCGGACAAGCATCGAAAAGGAAAATCGATAATTCAGAAACGGAAGCTTCCACTTCCAAGCAAATTAAATTTTCCGATGAACGAAAACCAATTAGATCTGCATTTAACCGTCATATTCAGGATTTCTCTTTTACTTCGGAACCAGGCTGCGACATTCTTAGTTTCTTGCGTGAAACGAAAACATCCGTGATAAATATTCTAAAAAATAAATTGGAAAATAATTCCATAAAAGTATACGTTGATCTATTTTCCGAATACGAAAAAGTCGACGGTACAACAAGAGTCTTTTATCATCGAACAAAAAACCAGGCTCTTCATTTGGCGGACGTCGATAATTTGGACGAATTTTATTCTGATCTTTCAAATGAACTGGTTAAGAAACACGACGATTTCGAGGCTAAAGGGTCGGGATGGTCTCTGTGTGGAAGTCCTCACACGTTAACCGTATACGTGAACCAATTCTCGCCTCTTCGCGCTTCCAGCTACGTTCCTCTTCCACCGAACATTCAACACAAGAGGGCTGTGTTAAATATACAGAACAGCGATAACAAGTGTTTTCTTTGGTGTGTGTTGCCGGAACTTCACCCGATTCATTGGTCAAATAATCCAGAACAGGTTTATCATTACAAGCAGCATGAACCTGAACTGGAAAATGCAATGGCTGGCATCGAATACCCGATGACCATTTCTGATATATCAAAATTCGACACACGAGCACGAGATGCAGAAGGAAAACGCTTAATCATCAACGTGTATTCCTATACGTTGGATAAACATGTCATGCATCAGTAGTATAATTGGGGGGTTTCAAAGTAGTACTTAGTAGGTATGGTCTTTTTTTACCAATTGAATATCACTTTTTGACATACTTTGACAATTTTTTGTCGATGTTTTAGCGTTTAGCGATGTTTTAGTACAAATTTTCACTATACTCATTTTTCCCCCACTCGTACTTGGTAGGTATATCATGATGTTACGTGATACAACTTAACCTATCTTTTTTTTACGATTATTTAATTTTTTTTACGATCCTAAGTGATATAACTTAACCTATCATTTTTTTATTTATGCACTGTTTGAACGTTATTATTTGAGGATCATATTTTGTAGGTATTTTTTTTTTATCAATCGAATATAAGTTTTTGACATATTTTTGACAATTTTTTGTCGATGTTATAGCGTTTAGCGATGTTTTAGTACAAATTTTCACTGCACTCATTTTTTCTATTTATACTTGGTAGGTATATCACGATCTTACGTGATATAACTTAACCTATCTTTTTTTTTACGATTTTTTTAATTTTTTTACGATCCTAAGTGATATAACTTAACCTATTATTTTTTTTTATTTACGCACCGAACTAACCTACAAGGGGGAGTCCGTTTGTTTTAATATTTCAGTATTATAAGGTTTTCACAAATTTTATATAACCTAAAATGTGTTGGATGTTGATGTTAGTATGTGGCAATTTTTTATGAATTTTAAAACTGTTCTGTGACCCTTTCGTTCTTCACGTCGTAGGCGAAGGACTTCTCTGCAATTAGGATGACACTGCATAGGGTATCCTCGGGCAAGGCGTCGTGGAACTCGCAGACGACCTTGATGTTGGTTCGATCGTTGACCACAACCTTCTTCCTCTTAGATGTGTTGATGACGGTCATGGGTCTCCGGGCTTTGAATTCGCTGGGCGTGTAGTACATGTCCACGCTTCCCTCGGTTACGCGTTTGTAAGCCGTGTAAGCTTCGTAAAGTTTGAGGTAATCGTCTTTGGTCACGTCGAGGTTGTAATTCTCGCGCGGGAACACTTCGTTGCGTCCATTCTTCAGATAAACGTTCTTGATCTTGCAGTCGTCGAACTTGCTGGAATCTTTCTCCTGGTTGTTATCGCGCCCGGTCTGAAAAAGCACCACGACGAAATCTGGCATGTCGAACTGTATGTTGTTGAACTGCGTCGTCACGTCGAATTCCATGTGACTTCCCGACGCCATCTTCTGCACGCACTGGTAACCGTGAAAGTGAATCGGCACCTGCGGACTTTTCAAGATCTCCGCTTTGTACTTGAGAGCGTAGTTTGTTTCGTATTCCACCACCGGCATTCTCAATTCCATGCTCCGGATGAGGCATTTCGCCGCTTCGGGTAAAGTGTTGGCTATCGGCGTAGTGCCGTCCGGACCCAAAGTAGCGTATCGCATCAGTGCATCGTTGTCGTTGGCTGCTCTTCGAAACGTGACCCTCAGTCCTCCCTTCCACATGATCTCCTTGTAGTCCGAGAAGAAACCAGGCAGCAGACGCATGGGAAAGAGCACCGTGTGACTTTTCGTCGATATTTTGGTCCCGGCTTCGAATCCCCCGGCCTGGTAGTACGCTGCGTCCGTTTTGGATAATTTCAACGTTCCCACCGCCGTCGACGTGATGCCTGGATAATCTATTCTGTCGATGACGGTGTTGTGTTTCCTCACCTCCACCTGCGAGAACAGGTGAGGCACGAAGTTGTCCACGAGTATCAAGTTTGCTGCTGCGGGAAACGCGTCTCCGCTTTCTTTCTTCACCACGTCGAATTGAAGGTAGAGGTCCGCTCTGTGAGGATGAATGAACCCATCGCCTACGTCCACGTCGTATTCAATCTCCCTGTTTGCCTCGTTCAGATTGGCGAACGTGCGACGGTTGGGAGGGAAAGATTGCAATTCGTAACTTTCGATTTGCTCCATTTTACATGTATGGTTATTTATTATACGTTGATCTCCACGATGGCCGTCGTAGTGGCACCTGCGAAATCCACCACGTCTCCTTTCTCGTTCGTCACCACCAACTCTATGTCGTCTATGCGGTTGCGACATACTGGAAAATAGATCGGCGAAGAGGGCGTGTAGATGATCGGTTCCATGAACTCGGAACTTGGTTTGAAAGTGGCTATGATTCCCGTCTGCTTGTGACTTCCTAACAATCCGTCCGAAGATTTCGTGATCATACCTTCGGCCACGTTACAGTGTACGTTCAGAGTCTCTATGGCCAAGAATTTAGGAATGTTGGTTGCTACGTGCTTGATGCCAGCTTCGAGTTTGGTGTTGTTCTCGAAACCTAAAAGTTCTCCTATGGTGCCCAGGTCCACGGTCTCCGTCGCGGATAGGATTTCCACTCTGTGCGTGACCGAATTTTGAGAAAGGTATGTGCCTTTGGGTAATTGAGCTTGCAAAGTGGAAAGATTGTATTGTCCTGGCGTGACGACGATGTGTTCGCTTCCGACGCTAATTTTGTTGTTGTGCTGGGTGACGTTAGGTATGAGGTACATGCTGTAGAATGCACGCAGAGCCACGGATTTAGGATAGACGATGTCGTCGTGCAGCGTGAGTTTCAAGATCGAAGATTCGCTCGTGAGATGGAACACGCCCATCCTAGTGATGCTGTTTGAGGTTCCACAATGCTTTCTGGAAATCCTCGATCGTAGGGTTATTTATTTTAGAGAGAAACGCGAGCACGGAGAGGCAGAGATGACCGCAGTTCACGTCTCCGAAATTTTGAATGCGTTCGTCGTTGTAGTATATAGAGGTTTTGTTTGTTTTCAGATAATGAATTAAATTTGTAGGTGGAACACCTCCGAAAGAATCGAAAACGAATGCTTTATCATTGTTTTTGTGGTAACATATCCAATGCGTGCCTGGATTTTCTTGACCGTCCAAGTTGACTACTCCGCATTCTCTTCTTTTGACGCTTGAAGGTAACGAGTCGGACATGAAAACTCCTCTGAAGTGTTTGATTTGTAACGGTTCGATCAGAGATTCAATATCTCGGTTGGTGAGTGCTTCTGTTTCTTTTTTTTAAACTTCTTCATCACGCCCTTCCCCTTCTTCTCCATGGCCAGGTTGTGACGTTTCTGTTCTTCCAATTCCGCCTTGTTCTTCTTCGAGTCGATGACGGTTTTCGCGATGGCGGCACTTCCGCCGGCCAAACTTCCAACGGCCCCCAATGCTGCCAGGATGGCCGGGATGCTGAATATGAAACCTCCGATCTTTTGCTGTTTCCGCGAACGCTGCAATCTTTTCAATTGAGGTGTGCTGAGCAGCAATTTCATTCCATGTCCTTTCGACAAGCAAGAACGTTTCTTCTCGCGTTGTTTCTTGGTGAGTAACCCATCGAGGGCGCCTAGATTTTTAAGATTGGAGTATGGTATCTGGTACACGACACCCTTGGGCTTCATGTTGATGCTCTATGTGTTATTTTCACGGTATGTTATTTATATATATATTCTGAGATTTTTTTTTGTGTAGTTTTTTACGGTATGTTATTTATATATTTTTAAGGCCTCGCAGTCGTTACACAAATTCTATTACGTGCTTCGTTTTCTTGCCAAGAAGTTCCTTTGTCCCCTTGTACACGATTCGAGTTTTGTTCTCGATTAAAATAGATAGCTTCTCGTCGGATAACATGTTAGCGTATCGATCTGGTAAAAATAGACTGTATTGTGCGTTGAGCAACAGGCGTACCTTGGGACCATACTGGGTAGAAACGATTGAACCGGAAGTTATCGTGTAAGGTTTGTCGACTTCCAATTCCTGAATTTTTACATACTCGACTGACAAATTTAGCATTTGTTTTAATGCTTGGAGATCGCTCATTTTTTCAGTTGTCAGAGTGTTAGAGAGAAATTTAATTGCTTTTTTTCACGATGTGTGTTATTTATATATACCAAAAATTATTTTTTTACGATGTGTGTTATTTATATATCAAGTTTTTTTTTTTTTTACGGTATGTTATTTATATACCCCACCCCAATTTTTGTTTCGTGTTCATGGCGATGGTGGTACCCAGTGCGGCGACCCGTTCACCCAGCGATGCGTCTCTGCTCACGAACCTTTCGAAAGCTGCATGTTCCAATTTTTTGTCTGCTTCGTGACGTGCATCCAGATCCGTCTGCGTGGTATTGTAAGCGATGTCGTGATCTTTGCACGCCGCGTCCAACGGATTCACACCCTTGTCTCCTCTCTCCAATCTTTTCTCGAGTTTGGTACCCGGCCCGCAGTACTGGTAGCCAGGTAAATGCATCTCGAAAGGTAACTTGTTGATGATGTCGTTCACGAGTCCCTTTCCTTCGGCCACGTTCCAAAATTTCGGAGGCAGCGTGTTGATGATTTTGATCAGGTAACCTATGCCCTTGTCGTCGTTCACGATGAAGTTGGAAAGTTTCGTGCTGATCATGTCCACGATGCCAACCTTCTCGTTGTAGAAATTACGGTTACCTGCATTCTCTTCGCCGGCTATCACCAACAATCGGTCCACGAGTTTCCTAACGTCGTCCACCCAAACGAATTCTTTGGGTAACGTGTTGTAGCGTTTGACGCCGCTGCCTGTTTTGACCTGGTTCCAAATCGGTTTGATGAGATTCCTGTACTTCTCGCCGCTGCTCGATTTCACCCTATTCTGCGAGGCGTCGTTGTTCTGGTACAAGGCATCCGTCATGATCAGAATTTCCTTGTAACTTTGGTAATCTTCGTCGGTGTAATCTTTCGGCTGCTTTTTGGCGACGAGTTCCCACAGTCCCACCGTACCCGGATACCTGTTCCAACTATCCTTGTCGCCTAAATTGACTTTAATGTCGTTGCCTTCGAAGGTCACCTTCGATTTCCCAATCTTCCACACCACACCGCCGCCTTCGCTGGTTTCCATGCTGGGATACAATCCGAACACTTCATCCTTGTCGAATTTCCCCGTGCTCAGGTAGTCTCGTGCCAAAGGCCCCAACTCGATTTTATCCGAAGACGACGACGTGCTGCCTATGGCTCGACGTCGTGCCGGTGCATCCTTCAGTTCGAACGGCGTCGAAGGAATGCTCGAAATGGGTGTGGGTACAGCATAACTTTTAGCTGCGAGCGGCACGAGTTCGTTGATCAAATTTTTATTTTGTTCCGTGACACTTTTAATTTCTTTACCTAGACTGCTGATGGCATCGATCACGGGTTGATCCTGACGTTTCTTCTCTTCGTAGAATCCGCGATTCTCGGATTTCCAACCTTTGAAGCGTTTCGCGAGGTAATCGCGAAGCTTGAGATTTTCGTCTTCGATTTTTCGTTTCGTCATGACGTTATTTATATACGTCGTTTCTCACAACGTTGCAACGTTTAGAAAGTTGTTGATTTTGTTTCTGTATTTTCCATCGTTGGGTTTTCTCGTCATGTCGATCGTCACAAATCCGAAATCGTCACCGTTCCAGCAAGTAGAGCAGCCTTCCGAAAATTGATTGTAGTTCATGTCTCCGCCTACGTAGTCATCGTACGCATGCTTGAGGTTGGTGTGATCTTGACGAAACAAACATATGAAATTAGCGTTGTCGCGTACTAACTGTTTTGGAATTTTGGAAAACGTTTGAGCTAGGTAAAAGCAATCCATTCCTTTGTGACGACCTTGCGTGAAAAAGTTGCGAATTTCATTTTGATTTTCCAGGATGGCGTCGTCGAACACGACGACTGAATTTTCACGACAATCGTCGAGTGGTTTTATTTCCGAGGCGAACGTTGCAATGTCCAGACCATCGTACACTTTCATCAGTTGCTGGTATTTGGATTGCTCCAAACTTTTTGAGAACACGTACAGATGCCTGTTCTTCCAATCTAACCAATTCGGTGCGAGGAGAAAATTGTCCACGAGCAGTGTCGTTTTCCCACACCCCGAAGGACCTACGATCAGACAGCGGATGCTGTCGGGAAGCAACTTGCCGTTCTTTTTCTTCGTTTGACTTTCCGGATCCGGTAGACGCTTCACCACGTTCCACGTACTTACAAGATCACTTCGTCCGCGTCGATCCAACTCTTTTCCGGAAGTCCCAGCCATTTGACAAACAGTTTGTCACCTTTCCTACGCAATACTTTCTCGATGAGGTACGTGTCGGGGTGTTTTGTTTTAGAGAGTTCCTCTTCGTAAAATCTTCCTTTCAAAATCTCGCCGCTACTATCTTTTATTATATACGTGTGTCGGTTTCCGGGTAGAACTCGAACCACCGTAAAGAGTTCCGTGCTCCAATTTTTTGTGAACCCCTTCTCGAAGGTGCGTTTGAATTTGCTGATCCTCACCTGGTCTCCAATTTTGTATTTAGCTTTTTTTGTCGTGGGTGTGTACTTTGGGCAGTAAACTGTAGAAATTAAACGCTGCTCGTCAGACTTGGTAACGTCAGCTGGCTTCATGCCTATCGTTCTGTGTACCGTATCATTATAGATGTCGACGAGTTCCGGCAGGATGTCGACCCATTTGTAATTTCCCCGAAGCGTGAATCGTTTCCACATGTGTGTTTTCAAGGTTCGATTGAATCTTTCCACGATGCTGGCTTTGATGTGACTGAAGCTCGAATAATGTCGAATCTTGTGTTTTTGAATAAATTTTTGGAATACGGCGTTGTAAAATTCTTTACCGTTGTCCGTTTGCAGAAACCGTGGTCGTCTGCCGCCGCTTTCGCGAAAAATTAATTTGAATGCTTCCGTGACACACGTTCCCGTTTTCGCCTTCAAAGGTAGAGCCCATGCGAATTTCGAAAACGTGTCTATGACGGTGAGGAGGTACTTGTTGCCCTTGTTCAATTTATGCACGTTTTTCAAATTGCCGCTACTCATCTCCACGAGGTCGCTTTGCCAGAGGTCGTCGATGCCCTTGGTTACCACAGCCAAACGTTCGTAGTTGCGGCGTGCAGGTTTATGCAATTCTTCGACGATGGCTTGCCTAGACATTTTCTTAGAGATTACGTTTCAAGAGAAGCACAAGCGTGATGGGATTCAAAGAGGGTGGCACTTCGCTCGTGTTTTGAATGATCAGCTTATCGCCGGCACTCACGTCGAAAACGGTGAGATCTTCGTCTTCGTGTATTTCATATATGTTGCGCGTTTCGTTCCAACGTGCCAGAGGAATGTTTCCTGCTTTCTGGACACCACGATTCGATATCAAAGTCATGGTGGGAACGCTAGCTTTTCTACCGTGAGACCAGTACGAAAATTCGTTTATCTGAATCGTGCCATCGAGGAGAAACTTGTAGTACGGATGATAAGGATGCAACATGTACAGTTTGTTACCTTCGACGAACGTGGAGATTCTCTGCTGATTGGGAATGCTGTTGATTTCGATGGCTTGCAGAAAATGCAGTTTAGCGAATTTAGTGTCGACGCCGAGCAGATTACTGTGAACTTGTCCGAGTTTATTTTCGATGGGCAGCAAATGCTCGATTATGGCATCCGTTACGGCAGAAAACGACGGTTTGATTTTCACTTCCACGTTCAACTGCTTGTAGTTTTCGTTGAGTTCTTGCAACTTGGCACCGAAAGAAGCCAGCGTCGATTCCTGCGTGGATTCCAGCACTCCGACTTGATCTCTGATGTTGACCACAATGTTCTGAAGGTTCTCGACTTGATTCAATTTCGAGCTCTTTTCGGTAAGATCGTTCACGATGCTTCGCATCTCTGTAAACTGCGTGTGAAGGTCGGCGACGCTCTGCGAAGTGGGCAGTGTCGACACCAGCGAACTAATTTCGTCTCGAATCTGTTCCACGTTCGTCGTTTCCGTTTCCAGTCGTTTCAGCATACGTGATATGTTTCTTTTCAAAGCGTGTAATTCTTTGGAGGTAGGGAGATTGGCCACTTTACTCTCGAGATCGCTCAATGAACTTTTGATGTCCCTCGAATCGGATAGTGCCGTCACCGCCGTTTTCAATTTTTCCAAATCTTCGCTCGAAGGCACGCTAGTCCGTAACAATTCCAAGTCACCCTGTATGTTGTCCAGTACGTGATGAAAATGAGCGAGATTGGATTCGACGTTCAAATTTTCTAAATATTCGATCTTCTGCCGAACCGTGCTTAACGTGTCCTGAATACTCGTCAACACACTTGCTTCAGCGTGAATATTTTTAATTTCTTCGTTGATCAATTCCAAGGACGCCTGAAGCGTAGCGATGGTGGTTTGAATGTGTTCGAAATCTCGATAGGCCTCCAATTGAATTTTTATGTTCGCGACGCTTTTACCGATGACCTGCAGTTCGTCCGACGATGGTAGGTTCGTCATTGTATCTTCCAAAGTCTGCAACTTGGATTTAATTTCTTCCAACGTGCTGGTGAATTCTTCTTGTAATTTGGAAACGACGACATGCAAGCGTTCTGCGTCTATATCGTTCACCACAGTTTGAAGTTCAGAGAAATTCTTTTCTATTGCGGAAGTTCGTTCTTCGATTTCGAGTTTCAATTTTTCCAAATCTTCATTTTTCGATTGAAATTGTTGTAATTTGGCCAAATCATTTTGAAGCGAATCCACGCTCAACTGTATATTTTGAACGCTGTCGTAAGAAGGTACGTCGACATAATTTTTTATCAGCGTTTTCAGTTCGGAATCGATTTTCAGAATAGGGTCCAGACATTGCGTTTGGAGCGTAGCGATTTCCGACTCTAAACTTTTGTTTAAGGTTTCCTGCAAAGCGATCAAATCAGTCCTCAACTTCTTAACTCGAATGTCCAACATGAGAATCTCTTCTGCATGGTCCACACGCTTGGTGTTGCCGAAAATGTCGTTAGGCATTTTGTTAACGGTTATTTATAATAGGATAGACGATTCGTAATTCTACGAAGAGAGGAATAAGTTTGTCGTAATCTCCTAGGAGTTCCATGTAAAGATAATCTCCTGCAGACACATCGTACGTAATGTTAGAAAGCATCTTGTCGTGCTTGATTCGAAAAATGTTTTTGCCGGTAGATATTTTGATTTCGCCTGCGTTTTCCGGATTCACGGTGATTTGAAGTTTCCCGTCGATCGGAATTTCGTAGAAATGTAAATTGTTATTAAAAACATAAAACATCTTGCCCACATCGTCATTCAGTTTCGTCCAAATGCTGTTGAGGTGAATGATCAACAGACCGTTGAGTTTAGGTAACACGGAAGGTAAGACTTCATGATCTGGTATGGTTTCCATAATGATCTGTTTTTTAAAACCGAACAAATTCATAGGCATGCTGGTTATTTATTCTCACAACGTTGCAACGTTTAGAAAGTTGTTGATTTTGTTTCTGTATTTTCCGTCGTTGGGTTTCCTCGTCACGTCGATCGTCGCGAATCCGAAATCGTCACTGTTCCAGCAAGAAGAGCAGCGTTCCGAAAATTGATTGATCAACAGACCGTTGAGTTTAGATAACATAGAAGGTAGAAATTCATGATCTGCCGTGCGGTGTACAGTCCCCATTGTTTGCTTTCGGAAACCAAAGTGATTTATTGTCCTTGCTAGTTATTTATTGTGTATGTGAGATAGTTAATTTTTTTTTTATTTTAGTTATAGTTATTTAAGTTCATTTTTTTCATTTGCATTGCCTACAATTTTTACTAATTTCTAAACGATAGTGTCCCCAAGGCAACGTGTGGATTCCACAAGACAAAATACATCTTTTATCGTCGTGCGGATCTAATGCTACCTTCTTAATTTCGTTTGTTGTAATCACATGGTCGACGCTCTGGATTCTTTGTTCTATGCTTAGTATCGTCGATTGTGAGTAAAGGCAATCGATGTAATCGTGGAAGGTGAGTTTGTTCTCCACCGTATTTTTGCCCACACCTTTTGCTTTCTTCGTGACGCTACTCTCTGTTCTCATGGCATACATCTTCGAACGCAAACCCGCGAACTCGACAATAATATCACCGTTACATTCATCTTTCAGCTTACCTAGGATTTTTTTGTTGAGGGAAGGAATTCCAAATCTGTTGGGTTGAGGATACGCTGAAGTATCGAAATACTCAAGCATGGAAGGATTTTTTATGTCTTCATAGAGGTTAGGTGTTTGTATGCTGTAAATGAAGCTGTCGGTGTCTGTGTACAAAAGTGATATTTTATCATTGTAGAAGGGTTTCATCACGTCATAATGAAATTCGAACATGTAAAGTTTCGACAAGTCGAGAACCGTTGCGCCAACGTAAATTGGTTTTCTGAATTTCATCAATTTTATATGTAGATTGAAAAGTGCTAAATTCTCGTTGTAAATTTTTCTCGACTTGAATCTAGGATCGGCTATCCACTTCCGACATTTATTCTTATCGGAAATTAATTTCACGTCTACGTGCTTTCTAACATTCTCCATGGTCTTTCCATACACTGCATTGTTCATTAATTTAAAGAAGTCCTTGTCTAAATCGGAAGTGGCAGCTGTTCTATGTTGTGTGTTAGTTTCTATGTAAGGTCTTAACCACGTGGAATGTTTAAACTTTAGTATTCTTCTAACATTTACTATCTGAACACCCTTCCCAATCAAAAACCGGAGATTCTTGTAGTGGACGACGTATCTCTGTTTAGGGTCCAATGTTAACAAAAGCTTGTCTTGAACGGAGTCGGGTGGACATTTGATTTCGGGAGTCGGAGGCAAATCCGAAAACGTGTCGTGCAGGTGGTCGGAGAATTGGAGATCTACCTCTGCGAAAAAACCACACTCGCTATCGTCGAAATGAATAATATCTATCGAAGTGGGATCTAACCATTCGAATCCCCCGTAAGGAAGTTTCTGAACCATGGCATGTCCGTAGAGATTATTAACGTCAGCGTAGAAGATGTAATTCGATGCTCGATTTGAATCGTAATCTTCTTTCATGTGTACGTTATTAGCTTTCGCATGTCTCTGTACGCATTGCACCATTCCACCTCGTATCCCTCTTTCGATAAATAGCAACATGTCAACGTCCGATATCAGTTCCAGCTTGACCTTTGTCTGGAATAACATTGCCGACCACGCTAATCCCGGTAGACTGTAGAAATACGCTGGATCTAATTTGTAAATATTCGTTGCCGTTTTCCTGAAAGCTTGAAAAACATCCGCGAGTATCGTCACGTCCAGTTTTAAGTATGCGTCGTGGTAGTCTCCGAGTGTCCTACATTCTAATTTCTCCCACATGAGTTGCGCGTGTTGGTATTCTTCGTCCGTGATTCCTTTCTCTCTGAGTCTGCTGTAAAATTCCCTTGGAGGTGGGAGAACGTCGTCGTTAAATTTAGAACCATCACTAACATATTCGTAAGGATAAATCCCTTTACGTCTAACGAGTTCTATGTCTACGTTGGGAAAACTAGCTCTAGTTATTGTGAATTGATCGTCGGTGAGTTTGTTCGCTAAAGCATCCAGACTTGCAGAGAGAAATCTATACGAATCCAGGAAGCGCATCTCGATTGTATTTTTCGTTCCCGGAATCGACACTTGCTTGCTGAGACTAATATAGCGTTCTTCATTCTCGGCCAAGACACCTATACGTTTCGGATCGTAGCCAAGATGTCTCACCAGGTGGTGAAAATCATATCCGCTTCCGTTGTGAAAAAATATGGGGATGAATTTAGGTTTCTGGATTTTAAGATTGCACGTGTTGCAAATTCCACCTATGTAGTTTCCGCTGAAATGATCGTGGTGGAATATTTTTTTGTTCTCATCAGTGAAACTTTGATCACATACCGGACACACCTCAGTGGAATTGTAATTTTGAAGTTCATTTTCAGTTAAAGATGTCATCGGTTTTGATGTAAGCAGTATGCTACCAATTACCTCAACCTCCTCCACCATTTTTTCCAGGAAGTGTTCGATTGCATTTGGCCCGCGGT
This sequence comes from Lepisma saccharinum, assembly GCF_977018435.1. Lineage (NCBI taxonomy): Eukaryota > Metazoa > Arthropoda > Insecta > Zygentoma > Lepismatidae > Lepisma > Lepisma saccharinum. Next base: position 109,585,118 of record NC_139232.1, read on the forward strand.
ATATATATGCTTCATTTATTTTATCACGTCGCACAACAACATAGCCGAAACTATTAGGTTGATGAAGCTGGTACGGCGTTGTGGAGGAAATTTCAGGATCCGGTTCGCAGTAGGAGAGTGGTTTGAGGAACGCCTCGAAATCTGCGACGATGATTGCGGGATGTTCCAACAATGCCTTGTGAATTTTGAATTCTTCGACTTCGTTCGCTTCGGGCATCAACATTCTAGCCGGTCTGTTGTCACCGCAATAAATTTTATGTTCGGCAAGTTTCTCGATAGCAATTTGACGACTATGAAGATTTTGATGATCACGTCGGTCACGATCGTCGAACGTGGTTAGGCATCTCGGGCAAACTTCGATGCAATTTTTATGCTTGGTAGTTTGACTTTTGACCAAACGTGATAGTGAACGAATTAGCATGTAGTGATGAACATCCTCGTTTGAAATTAGAAGAAGATTAATCACACGAGCATCGTCATCGTCGATATCGCTTATCCTGACGGGGTGCACGAGATATTTATCTGACGTGAAGGAATATACATTAATAGCGATGCGTTTTCCTGCACGATTTTCGAACTTTGTTATATCCGACAATGTCACCGGGTATTCGATGCCAGACATTACACTTTCAAACTCGCACTCGTATTGTTTGTAATGATAAATCTGTTCTGGATTATTTGACCAATGAACAGGATGCAGTGCAGCCAATATACACCAGAGGAAACACTTGTTATCTCTGTTTTGTATATTTAACACAGCCCTCTTGTGTTGAATGTTCGGTGGAAGAGGAACGTAGCTGGAAGCGCGAAGAGGCAAGAATCGGTTCACGTAAACGGTTAACGTGTGAGGACTTCCACACAGAGACCATCCCGACCCTTTAGCCTCGAAACCGTCATGTTTCTTAACCAGCTCGTTGGTAACTTTATAATAGAAGTTGTCCAAATTTTCGACGTCAGCAAAATGAAGAGTCTGGTTTTTTGTACGATGATAAAAAATACTCGTTGTGCCATCAACTTTCTTGTATTCAGAAAACAGAACAACGTATACTTTTATAGAGTTGTTTTCAAGTTTATCTTTCAAAATATTTAGTACAGGTGTTTTCGTTTCATCCAAGAAACTAAGGATGTCACGGCCTGGTTCTGACTTAATTGAAAAATCCTGGAGTTGGTCGTTGAATGCTGATCTAATTGGTTTGGGTTCATCGGATAATTTAATTTGCTTGGAAGTGGAAGCTTCGGTTCCTGGATCATCGATTTTTCTTTTCACTGTTCCTCGTTCGGTCGATGGTTTGCAAATTTTGAGATGTTTACTTAAATTTGTAATGCTGATCATCTTTCCGCATCGAGCACAGGGCTTAGAAGGTAACGAACGATTAATTCTCGAACCTGTTTCGCTACATCTTGCCCTGTGTACCGATAAATTGTTCCTTGAGATTAGTTTCCCACAAGTAACACATTCAGTTTTATCATTTTTACGATTGAAACTGGTGGTGGATGCCATTGCTTTCTCCAAAATCACAGAAATCAAAAAGTCTAGTATATAGCGACACAATTTTCAGGTATGTTATTTTATATAGAATTTCTTGGAGTGATTACAAAACTCAAAAATTCAATCTACTGTAAATAGAATTTCAGGTATGTTATTTATATAGAATTTCTTGTGTGCGAATACAAAAACTCAAGAATTCAATCTACTGTAAATACAATTTTCAGGTATGTTATTTTATATAGAATTTCTTGGGGTAATTACAAAACTCAAAAAATGAATCTACTGTGAATATAATTTTCAGGTATGTTATTTTATATAGAATTTTCTCGGGGGGCGAATACAAAACTCAACGTTTCAGCTACTAGGACCTCATTACCATGAGCCTAATCCTAGTAAGTCACATACACACCTGTTCTTCGTATCGCATATGCTAGTAAGTCAGATGACATATTGGGAGAATCACATTTCCCCCAATGATCCCACCACAACAAACGTCGCACATGCTAGAAGCGTCACATCAAGCTTCAGGTATGCATCGTGGTAATCACCGAAAGTTCGGCAACCCAACTCGACCCACATAGACTGAGCATGCTTGTACTCCTCGTCGGTAATACCTGAACCTCTCAACTGGTTGTAGAACTTATCCTAGGGAGCCAGCAACTTTTCTTCGAACTTGGAAGGGTCTGTGACGTATTCGTAGGGGTAGACCCCTTTACGTCTGATGAGTGCGACATCTAAGTTTGGGAAACTTGATGTAGTAATGGCTAGTTGGTCGTCTCTGAGCTTCCCAGCAAGAGTATCGAGGCTTGCCTGGAGGAACCTCAGAGAGTCGAGGAACCGAAGCTCGATGCTGTTGCTTGAGTTGGGGATCGGCACCCACTTACTGATGCTAATATAACGCTCCTCGTTCTGCGCCAGGATATTGATTCTCGCATTGTCGTACCCTAGATGTGTAACCAAGTGATGGAAATCATATCCCGAGCCATTGTGAAAAAAAAACCGGTATTTCATCAGACGGTTTCTTATACTTGCAGCATAGCACGGCATAGAATTTAGTGGAGTATGTAGGCAATGCATCGTTGAGGATGGATATTATCTTAGCTCGCTCGCTCTCCAGAAAACTACGCACATCGCAGAAGCTGTCTGATGTTATGTTAAAGTCTTCTAATAAATGCTCAAACGCAATTCGGTCTGCTTTCTTCGTCAGCTTGACGCATTTGGTAGGTGGCGATGCATCGAGGGAGGTTACTTCTACCTTTCGCTTGGAAGGTTGCGGTAGTGATGTTCCAGTGCTCTTGCAAATAAGCTGGTGTCGCTTGAAGTAGTCAATAGAAAAATTGTTTCCATACTTAGAGCACAGTTTGGTCGCACATATTCGCTTTCCCGGCACACAAGTACGACAGTGCCTTTTGAAAATTTTTACTTGACACAGTAATTTGGCACGTAGGGCAATTTTTTTCAGAACGCATAATGCAGAGATTTTTTGGGGGTATGTTATTTAATACCAAATGCTGTGCAATGCAAAATATAATTGCTCACTTTTTTTTAACTATTTTCTATGACCTTACTTTGGGTTTTTTTTTCGCCAAATTATATGCTTCTAGTCTCCTATACAATACAATATACGTACAATATATTGTCAACGGTATTATATTTGAGCGAGCCGCTTGTCGCCTAAACACTACAGCTCACAGGTCGGGAAAATCTGACATGAAAGCAGATAATACGTTTATCCTTATTTATATATAATTTTCACGGGGCGTACAATATTGTCAACGGTATTATATTTGAGCGGGCCGCTTGTCGCCTAAACACTACAGCTCACAGGTCGGGAAAATCTGACATGAAAGCAGATAATACGCTTATCCTTATTTATATATAATTTTCACGGGGCGTACAATATTGTCAACGGTATTATATTTGAGCGAGCCGCTTGTCGCCTAACACTACAGCTCACAGGTCGGGAAAATCTGACATGAAAGCAGATAATACGCTTATGCCTTATTTATATATAATTTTCTCGGGCGTACAATATTGTTAAAAGCGTTAGTTTTTGTAGAGCTCTCTTTTTCCATTTTTCCTCTATACAGTGAAGCTGTAGAAGACGCATTTAGCTAACCTAGCATACAACACACCTTCCTAATTAATATGGATATTGTCACACATTTCTCTTATTTTATACTGTTGTAAATGGAAAAGATTATGTACGGTAAATGTTTTGTACATTATAGGAAAAAAATTCAAAATATCCTGCAATTTTAATTCGAATCGAGTCGAATTTTTACATATTTCCACGCCACCACATATTGTCCTATTTGCTTCTTTTACTTGCCTTGCTTAATTAACACTCGCTAATTAGCATTTTTTTGGAAGAAGTCAACTAGAACAACATATGGCGGTATGAGAAATATGTAAATTAAAGAACATTTTAGCAATATATGGGCCCTAGCAATTAGCTTTCTCGACTAAGAGTACTCTTTCAAACGTCTTCTGCTGATCGTATTACTAAACGAGGACGTTTAAAATTTTTGGGTGTTGAAAAAATTTGAGCCTACTTTTTTATTTTTATTGTTTGCTAATAGATGGCACTAATAGTACCTCCTCCCCTCCCCTCTCCCCTCTTCTCCTCTACTGTATGACAAATAGCGCAAACATAAAAATCAAGATTTTGGAGAGCAAAACATAAAATTTGCATGCATCTGATGTCGAACCAGGAACTTTTATCTTTCGGGGAGTCAACATTATTTTTTTACTCAGTCGTCATATAACATGAACACATGCAAACATTCACATGTGCTTTTATTATTTTGTGTTCGGTAAGTACAAGTATATTCTTACATAAATTATTGTTTAATTTAATAAATTGTAAAACTCGGAGCCTGCTATACTAAAACTCCTTCTGTCTATTGAAAGCAAATGTTGCGTGCATGCGGAAATAACATGGAAAAAAAAAACCGGATGGAAGCAATTTAAAATCAGTGGGGCAAGGTCAGTATTACGAGAGCGTAAAAACACGTGCTTCATTCAACTTCGAAAAATAAGAATGAATGTGTAATAACACTGGTATTATTTGTAATCACAGTGCTTACTCATGTATTTTATTTAATATTTTATTTCAAATTCACTGTCAGAAACTAGTGTTGTTAGTTTCTGCATGTAGGTTTATTTACTCTGTTGGTTGTCACTGTCAAGTTTTTAGTATTCGTACAGCATAAAAAGCTATAACCCCCCTCTCAAAATATATACATTGTATACGCCAAGATGCCCAATAGCCTGGCAACACATCATGAAAAAACATGCCAAGAAGACCCAGGGGGTTTATAAGTCAGTGCTGCCAATTCCTATTTGTAGGTTAGCTTAGCCAGTGAAAGATCATATAGTAGAATTTTTGTAGAGTGGGTGTCTGCGAGTTCCACGACGCCTTGCCCGAGGATACCCTATGCAGTGTCATCCTAATTGCAGAGAAGTCCTTCGCCTACGACGTGAAGAACGAAAGGGTCACAGAACAGTTTTAAAATTCATAAAAAATTGCCACATACTAACATCAACATCCAACACATTTTAGGTTATATAAAATTTGTGAAAACCTTATAATACTGAAATATTAAAACAAACAGAGTCCCTTGTAGGTTAGTTCGGTGCGTAAATAAAAAAATGATAGGTTAAGTTATATCACTTAGGATCGTAAAAAAATTAAAAAATCGTAAAAAAAAAGAATAGGTTAAGTTGTGTCACGTAAGATCGTGATATACCTACCAAGTATAAATGGAAAAAATGAGTGCAGTGAAAATTTGTACTAAAACATCGCTAAACGCTATAACATCGACAAAAAATTGTCAAAATATGTCAAAAACTTATATTCGATTGATAAAAAAAAATACCTACAAAATATGATCCTCAAATAATGACGTTCAAACAGTGCATAAATAAAAAAATAATAGGTTAAGTTATATCACTTAGGATCGTAAAAAAAATTAAATAATCGTAAAAAAAGGATAGGTTAAGTTGTATCACGTAACATCATAATATACCTACCAAGTACGAGTGGGGGAAAAATGAGTATAGTAAAAATTTGTACTAAAACATCGTTAAACGCTAAAACATCGACAAAAAATTGTCAAAATATGTCAAAAAATGATATTTAATTAGTAAAAAAAGAGGATACCTACTAAGTACTACTTTGAAACCCCCCAATTATACTACTTGCATCCCGTCAGGATAAGCGATGTCGACGATGACGATGCTCGTGTGATTAATCTTCTTCTTATTTCCAACGAGGATGTTCATCACTACACGCTAATTCGTTCTCTATCACGTTTGGTCAGAAGTCAAACTACCAAGTATGCAAACAACATCGAAGTTTGCCCGAGATGCCTAACCACGTTCGACGATCGACAACAATCCGATTATCGAAAATACACTGGACGTCAAATTGCTATCGATAAACTTGTTCAACATAAAATATATTGCGGCAACAACAGACCGGTTCGAATGTTGATGCCCGAAAAGAACGAAGTGGAAGAATTCAAAATGCACAAGGCATTGTTGGAACATCCAGTTATCATCGTTGCTGATTTCGAGGCGTTCCTCAAACCACTCTCATACTGCGATCCGGATCCCGAAGTTTCTTCCACCACACCTTACCAGCTTCACGAACCAAACAGTTTCGGTTACGTTGTCGTGCGACAGGATAAAATAGATGAACCGTACGTATACCGAGGACCCGATGCAATCGAACGCTTCTTCGAAAAGATGATCGAGGAGGTTGGGAAAATTGGATGCATGCTGCAAACATCGAAACCGATGCTTCCGTTATCTGCTATCGAACTTCAAAATTACTATGACACTGTCAAGTGTCCTGTGTGTGATAACCACTTCACAGACGACAATCGTAAAGTGTTTCACCATTCGCATACGGACGGTCGCTTCATAAGCGGAATCTGTAATGCATGCAACCTCAAAATCCAAAAACCAAAATTCGTCCCCATATTCTTTCACAATGGTTCTAATTACGACTTTCATCCCTTAATTAGGAAACTTGGATACGACACTCAAAAAATAGATATTCTTGCTCAAAACGAAGAACGATATATCTCTATAAGTAAGAAAGTTATGATTCCTGAGACTAAAAATACCATCGAGATGAGGTTTCTGGATTCATACAGATTTCTCTCTGCCAGCCTGGACGCTCTTGCCAGCAAACTTCTAGACGAACAATTCAAAATTACAAAAGCTAGTTTTCCCACCGTAGACATAGAACTCGTTAGACGTAAAGGGATTTATCCTTACGAATATGTTAGTGATAATTCTAAATTTAACGACGACGCTCTCCCACTTCCAAGAGAATTTTACAGCAGACTCAGAGAGAAAGGAATCACGGACGAAGAATACCAACACGCGCAACTCATGTGGGAGAAATTAGAATGTAGTACACTCGGAGACTACCACGATGCCTACTTAAAATTAGACGTAACGATACTCGCGGATGTTTTTCAAGCATTCAGGAAAACAGCAACGAATATTTATAAATTAGATCCAGCGTATTTCTACAGCCTACCGGGATTAGCGTGGTCGGCAATGTTATTCCAGACAAAGGTCAAGCTGGAACTGATATCGGACGTGGACATGTTACTTTTCATCGAGAGGGGGATTCGGGGCGGGATGGTACAATGTGTACAGAGATATGCAAAAGCCAACAACGTGCACATGAAAGAAGATTATGATTCAAATCGAGCATCGAATTACATCTTCTACGCCGACGTTAATAATCTCTACGGACATGCCATGGTACAGAAAATTCCTTACGGGGGATTCGAATGGGCATCAATAGATATAGAAAATTTCGATGATAGTGAGTATGGCTTCTTCGCAGAGGTGGATATCGAATTCCCCGACCATTTACACGATCTGTTCAGCGATTTACCACCGGCATCCGAGTTCAAATCTTCGCCTCACTCTAATCAATGCAAGCTTTTATTGACTCTAGAGGGGAAAAAGAGATACGTTGTTCATTACTCGAATCTCCGATTCTTGATCGGGAAGGGTGCTAAGGTAGCGAATGTTAGAAGAGTCTCCTCAGGTTTAAACATTCCGAGTGGCTCAAACCGTACATTGAAACAAACACGCAACATAGGACAGTTGCCACTTCCGATTTAGACAAAGATTTTTTTAAATTGATGAATAACGCGGTGTATGGCAAGACGATGGAAAACGTGCGGAATCATGTAGACGTGAAATTGGTTTCAGATAAAAATAAATGCATGAAGTGGGTGGCCGATCCTAGATTCAAGTCGAGAAAAATTTACAATGAGAATTTGGCACTTTTCAATCTAGATATAAAATTGATGAAATTCAGAAAACCAATTTACGTTGGCGCAACGGTTCTCGACTTGTCGAAACTTTACATGTTCGAATTTCATTATGACGTGATGAAACCCTTCTTCAATGATAAGATATCACTTTTGTACACGGACACCGACAGCTTCATTTACAGCATACAAACACCTAACCTCTATGAAGACATAAAAAATCCTTCCATGCTTGAGTATTTCGATACTTCTGCATATCCTCAACCCAACAGATTTGGGATTCCTTCCCTCAACAAAAAAGTCCTAGGTAAACTGAAAGATGAATGTAACGGTGATATTATTGTCGAGTTCGCGGGTTTGCGTTCGAAAATGTATGCCATGAGAACAGAAAGTAGCGTCACGAAGAAAGCAAAAGGTGTGTGCAAGAATACGGTGGAGAACAAACTCACCTTCCACGATTACGTCGATTGCCTTTACTCACAATCGACGATACTAAGTATAGAACAAAGAATCCAAAGTGTAGACCACGTGATTACAACAAACAAAGTTAGGAAAGTAGCATTAGATCCACATGACGATAAAAGATGTACTTTGTCTTGTGGAATCCACACGTTGCCTTGGGGGCACTATCGTTTAGAAATTAGTAAAAATTGTAGGCAATGCAAATGAAAAGAAAATAAACTTAAATAACTATAACTAAAATAAAAAAAACTTTAACTGTCTCACATACACAATAAATAACTAGCAAGGACAATGAATCTCTTTGGTTTCCGAAAGCAAACAATGGAGACTGTACACCGCACGACGACAGATCATGAATTTCTACCTTCCGTGTTATCTAAACTCAACGGCCTGTTGATCGTTCACCTCAACAGCATTTGGACGAAATTGGACGAGGATGTGGGCAAGATTTTTTACGTGTTCAACAATAATTTACATTTTTACGAAATTCCGATCGACGGGAAACTTCGGATCACCGTGAATCCGGAGAACGCAGGCGAAATCAAAATTTCTACCGGCAAGAACATTTTTCGAATGAAGCACGACAAGGTGCTTTCTAACATGGCGTACGATGTGTCTGTAGGAGATTTACTTTACGTTCAACTCCTCGGAGATTACGACAAACTCATTCCTCTCTTCGTAGAATTACGAATCACCTATCCTATTATAAATAGCCGTTAACAAAAATGCCTAACGACATTTTCGGCCACACCAAGCGTGTAGACCACGCAGAAGAAATTCTCATGCTCGACGTTCGAGTTAAAAAGTTGAGGAGCGATTTGATCGCTTTGCAGGAGACCTTAAACAAAAGTTTAGAGTCGAAGATCGCTACGCTCCAAACGCAATGTCTCGATCCTATTCTGAAAATCAATTCCGAACTGGAAACACTCATAAAAAATTATGTTGATGTACCTTCTTACGACAACGTTAAAAATATACAGTTGAGCGTGGATTCGCTTCAAAATGATTTGGCCAAATTACAGCAATTTCAATCGAAAGATTTGGAAAAATTGAAACTCGAAATCGAAGAAAGAACTTCCGCAACTGAAAAGAATTTCTCTGAACTTCAAACCGTTGTGGATGATATCGATGTAGAACGCTTGCATGTCGTCGTTTCTAAATTACAAGAAGAATTCACCAGCACGTTGGAAGAAATTAAATCCAAGTTGCAGACTTTGGAAGATACCATGGCAAACCTACCATCGTCGGACGAACTGCAGGTCATCGGTAAAAGCGTTGCGAACATAAAAATTCAATTGGAGGCATATCAAGATTTCGAACACATTCAAACCACCATCGCTACGCTTCAGGCGTCTTTGGAGTTGATCTACGACGAAATTAAAAATATTCACGCTCAAGCAAGCGCGTTGACGAGTATTCAAGACACGTTGAGCACGGTTCGGCAGAAGATCGAATATTTAGAAAATTTGAACGTCGAATCGAACCTTGCTCATTTTCATCACGTACTGGACAACATACAGGGTGACTTGGAATCGTTACGGACGAGCGTGCCTTCGAACAAAGATTTGGAAAAATTGAAAACGGCAGTGACGGCATTATCCGAATCGAGCGACATCAAAAGTTCATTGAGCGATCTCGAAAGTACGGTGGCCAATCTCCCCACCTCCAAAGAATTACACGCTTTGAAAAGGAACGTATCTCGAATGCTGAAACGACTAGAAACGGTAACGGCAAACGTGGAACAGATTCGAGATGAAATTACTTCGCTGGTGTCGACGTTGCCCACTTCGCAGAGCGTCACGGATCTTCACACGCAGTTTACCGAGATGCGAAGCATCGTGAACGATCTTACCGAGAAAAGCTCAAAATTGAATCAAGTCGAGAACATTCAGAAACATTGTCGTCAACATCAGAGATCAAGTTGGAGTGCTGGAATCCACGCAGGAATCGACGCTGGCCTCTTTCGGTGCCAAGTTGCAAGAACTGAACGAAAACTACAAGCAGTTGAACGTGGAAGTGAAAATCAAACCGTCATTTTCTGCCGTAACGGATACCATAGTCGAGCATTTGTTGCCCATCGAAAATAAACTTGGACACGTTCACAGTAATCTGCTCAGCGTCGACACTAAAATCGCCAAATTGTTCACCTTGCAAGCCATCGAAATCAACAGCGTACCCAATCAACAGAGAATCTCCACGTTCGTCGAAGGTAACAAACTGTACATGTTGCATCCTTATCATCCGTATTACAAGTTTCTCCTCGATGGCACGATTCAGATAAACGAATTTTCGTACTGGTCTCACGGCAAAAAAGCTAGCGTTCCCACCATGACGTTGATATCGAATCGTGGTGTCCAGAAAGCAGGAAACATTCCTCTGGCACGTTGGAACGAAACGCGCAACATATATGAAATACACGAAGACGAAGATCTTACCGTTTTCGACGTGAGTGCCGGCGATAAGCTGATCGTTCAAAACACGAGCAAGGTGCCACCCTCTTTGAATCCCATCACGCTCGTGCTTCTCTTCAAACGTAATCTCTAAAAAAAATGTCTAGGCAAGCCATCGTCGAAGAATTGCATAAACCTGCACGCCGCAACTACGAACGTTTGGCTGTGGTAACCAAGGGAATCGATGACCTTTGGGAAAGTGACCTCGTGGAGATGAGTAGCGGCAAATTAAAAAATGTACATAAATTGAACAAGGGCAACAAGTACCTCCTCACCGTCATAGACACATTTTCGAAATTCGCATGGGCTCTACCTTTGAAAGCGAAAACGGGAACATGCGTCACGGAAGCATTCAAATTAATTTTTCGCGAAAGCGGCAGACGACCACGGTTTCTGCACACGGACAACGGGAAGGAATTCTACAATGCCACGTTCAGGCAGTTTATTCGGAAACACGACGTTCGACATTACTCGACCTTCAGTGACGTCAAAGCCAGCATCGTGGAAACATTCAATCGGACCTTGAAATCGCGCATGTGGTCACGCTTTACGCTTCAGGGAAGCTACAAGTGGGTCACCATTCTTCCGGAACTCGTTAACGACCATAATTATAGGGTACACAGAACGATAGGCATGAAGCCAGCTGACGTTACGAAGTCCTACGAGCAGCGTTTAATTTCTACCGTTTACTGTCCAAAGTACGCACCCACAACAAAAAGACCTAAATACAAAATTGGAGACCAGGTGAGGATCAGTAAATTCAAGCGAACGTTCGACAGGGGTTTCACCAGAAATTGGAGCACGGAACTTTTTACCGTGGTTCGAGTTTTACCCGGAAACCGTCACACGTATATAATAAAGGACGGTGGCGGTGAAATTTTATTGGGGCGCTTCTACGAAGAGGAACTCTCTAATACTAAACACCCCGACACGTACCTTATCGAAAAAGTTTTGCGTAAGAGAGGTGACAAACTTTTGGTGAAATGGCTGGGACTTCCGGGAACAAGTTGGATCGACTCGAACGAAGTGATTCTATGAGTACGTGGAATGTTGTGAAACGTTTACCTGATTCGGAAAGTCAAACGAAAAAAAGGAACGGCGAATTGCTCCCCGATAGCATACGGTGTCTGATCGTAGGACCTTCAGGGTGCGGAAAGACGACACTGCTCATTGATAATTTTATCCTCGCACCCAATTGGTTAGACTGGGAAAACAGACACCTCTACGTATTTTCGAAAAGTCTCGAACAAGCAAAATACCAGCAACTTATGAAACTGTACGAGGGACTGGGCATTGCAACTTTCGCATCTGAAATCATTCCACTGGACGATTGTCTCGAGAATTCCGTTGTGGTGTTCGACGACATGATCCTGGAAAATCAAAACGAGATTCGTAATTTTTTCACTCGAGGTCGTCACAAAGGATTAGATTGTTTCTACCTGGCACAAACTTTTTCCAAGGTTCCGAAACAACTGCTACGCGTTAATGCTAATTTTATTTGCTTGTTTCGACAAGATCACACCAATTTAAAACACGCGTACGATGACTACGTGGGGGCTGACGAATTACGATCTATTTTCTAAATTCTGCTCCCACTGTTGGAACCAGGGTGATTTCGGATTCGTGACCATTGACATGACTCGAAAAGCAAACCATGGAAAGTATAGGAATAAAATAAACGTTTACCTAGACGTCTCAGAGGATATTAATCACCCCTGAGGCTAACAAGAGGAAGAAATTTCAGATTTGCAACGAGAAGAAAAAAAAATCAACGGTCGAAAAAAATTTTTTGAAAAAAAACGTTCTTTTTTTTTCAAACGTCTCAGGCATATATATAAAATAACCATTACAAACAAAAAGTGAGTGTTAGAAAAGTGAATAGTCTCAAGCGGGTGACGGTAAGAAAACTACGAGAACCGAACGTATAGGCTGAGAATTCGACGTTTCAGAAACGTTTCAACGTATATAGAAAAATGTCAAAACGTCAATTTCAAGAAGAGGACAATCTCAAGTTGCGTGAATATGTAGTGAAACGCTTCAAAGGTTGGAAATCCGAGAATCGCGGATTCTACGAAGAGAAGAAACGTCAAGATCAACCTGTGATCGACGCCATCAGCGGTCTAGGTAAAGAAATTAAAAGTGTCACGGAACAAAATAAAAATTTGATCAACGAACTCGTACCACTTGCAGCTAAAAGTTCGAACTGAAGGAAGTACCGGCACGACGTCAAGCTATAGGTAGCACGTCGTCTTCGGATAAGATCGAGTTGGAACCGTTGGCACGAGACTACCTGAGCACGGGGAAATTCGACAAGGATGAAGTGTTCGGATTGTATCCGAGCATGGAAACCAACGAGGGTGTGATTTGGAAGATGGGGAAATCGAAAGTCACCTTCGAAGGCAACGACATTAAAGTTAATTTAGGCGACAAGAATAGTTGGACCAGGTATCCGGGTACGGTGGGACTGTGGGAACTCGTTGCCAAAAAATATCCGAAAGATTACACCGTCGAAGATTATCAGAGTTACAGAGAAATTCTAATCATGACGGATGCCATGTACCAGAACAACGATGCCTCGCAGAATAGGGTGAAATCGAGCAGCGGTGAGAAGTACAGGAATCTCATCAAACCGATTTGGAACGAGGTGAAGAGTGGAAGCGGCGTCAAACGCTACAACACGTTACCCAAAGAATTCGACAGATTGTTAGTGATAGCCGGTGAAGAGAATGCAGGCAATCGTAATTTCTACAACGAGAAGGTTGGCATCGTGGACATGATCAGCACCAAACTTTCCAACTTCATCGTGAACGACGACAAGGGCATAGGTTACTTGATCAAAATTATCAACACGCTGCCTCCGAGATTCTGGAGCGTGACCGAAGGGAAGGGACTCGTGAACGACATCATCAACAAGTTACCTTTCCAGATGCATTTACCTGGCTACCAGTACTGCGGACCGGGTACCAAACTCGAGAAAAGATTGGAGAGAGGAGACAAGGGTGTGAATCCGTTGGACGCGGCATGCAAAGATCACGATATCGCTTACAACACTCGCACCGATCTGGATGCACGTCACGAAGCAGACAAGAAATTGGAGCATGCCGCTTTCGAAAGATTCGTCAGCAGAGACGCCTCGCTTGGTGAACGGGTCGTTGCATTGGGCACCACCATCGCCATGAACACGAAACAAAAATTTGGATGGGGAGTGTAGAAATAAAATAACATACAGTAAAAAAAAAAATAACAACATGTCTTGTATAACCGACTTACCACCCGAACTGCTATGTAAAATATTCAAACACGCTTGCGAGGATGTAGGGAAACTTTTAAACGTAGCAAGAACAACGCCGAAATTTCTCATCCCTTGTGAAATGGTTGTCAAGGACCATCTTCGGGAGATCAGTGGAATGAGGTGCAGTGATCTCGACACTCGTCTTTCGGCCGCAGGGGAAAAATTAAACGACAGGATGAACGAACTTCACGAGGCGAGGCAGGGGAGAAGACGATACACGGATGATTGGCGCAAGTCTAAACAGGAGACCGAAGATATCATCACGCACATCATCGCGTTTTCCGAAGCACGAACTTTCTTTCTCTAACACACACAAAAAAATAATAACATACGTGTCAAAAAAAACTTGATATATAAATAACACACATCGTGAAAAAAATAAATTCTTCGGTATATATATAAATAACACATTGTTAAAAAAAAATTAAATTTCTATAACACACCCTGAAATTTCTCTTCGATATGACTGACCTCCAAGCATTAAAACAAATGCTAAATTTGTCAATCGAGTATGTAAAAATTCAGGAATTGGAAGTCGGCAAACCTTACACGATAACTTCCGGTTCAATTGTTTCTACCCAGTATGGTCCCAAGGTGCGTCTGTTGCTCGACGGACAATACAGTCTATTTTTACCGGATCGATACGCTAACATGTTATCCGACGAGAAGCTATCTATTTTAATCGAGAACAAAACTCGAATCGTGTACAAGGGGTCAAAGGAACTTCTTGGTGAGAAAACAAAGCACGTAATAGAATTTGTGTAACAGCTGCGCGGAGTATATAAAATAACATACCTTGAAAAAAAAAATTACACGAGAGGGAAACAAAAAATAATCTCGGAACATATATATATAAATAACATACCTTGAAAAAAAAATTACACGAGAGAGGGAAACAAAAAAAATCTCAGAACATATATATATATATAACATACCGTGAAAATAACATATAGAGCATCAACATGAAGCCCAAGGGTGTCGTGTACCAGATACCATATTCGAATCTGAAAACGCTGGGTGCCCTCGATGGGTTACTCACCAAGAAACAACTCGAGAAGAAACGTTCTTGCTTGACGAAAGGACACGGAATGAAATTGCTGCTCAGCACTCCACAATTGAGACGGTTGCAGCGTTCGCGGAAACAGCAAAAGACAGGGGGGTTCATATTCAGCATCCCGGCCATCCTGGCAGCATTGGGGGCCGTTGGAAGTTTGGCTGGGGGTAGCGCCGCCATCGCGAAAACCGTCATCGACTCGAAGAAGAACAAGGCGGAATTGGAAGAACAGAAACGTCACAATCTGGCCATGGAGAAGAAGGGGAAGGGGGTCGCGAGCAAGTATAAAAAAAAGAAGAAGCACTCACCAACCGAGACATTGAATCTCTGATCAAACCATTACAAATCAAACACTTCAGAGGAGTTTTCATGTCCGATTCGTTACCTTCAACCGTTAAAAATAGAGAATGTGGAGTAGTCAACTTGGACAGTCAAGAAAATCCAGGCACGCATTGGATATGTTACCACAAAAATGATAAAGCATTCGTTTTCGATTCTTTCGGAGGCGTTCCACCTACAAATTTAGTTCGTTAACTGAAAACGAACAACCTCTACTACAACGACGAACGCATTCAAAATTTCGGAGACGTGAACTGCGGTCATCTCTGTCTCTACATGCTCGCGTTTCTCTCTAAAATAAATAAGCCACAGGTGGAAGATTTCCAGAAAGCATTGTGGAACCTAAAGCATCACGATGGGCGTGTTCCATCTCACGAGCGAATCTTCGATCTTGAAACTCACGCTGCACGACGACATCGTCTATCCTAAATCCATAGCTCTGCGTGCATTCTACAGCATGTACCTCATACCTAACGTCACGCATCACAACAACAAAATTAGCGTCGGAAGTGAACATATCGTCGTCACGCCAGGTCAATACAATCTTTCTACTTTGCAAGCACAATTACCCAAAGGCACGTACCTTTCTCAAAATTCAGTCACGCACAGAGTCGAAATCGTATCGGCGACGGAGACCGTGGACCTGGGCACCATAGGAGAACTTGTAGGTTTCGAGAACGACACCAAACTCGAAGCTGGCATCAAGCACACGGGAGCAAACATTCCAAAATTTCTAGCCATCGAAACTTTGAACGTTCACTGCAACGTGGCCGAAGGCATGATCACGAAATCCGACGGATTAGGAAGTCACAAGCAGACGGGAATCATAGCCACGTTCAAACCCAGTTCCGAATTCATGGAACCGATCATCTACACACCCTCTTCGCCGATCTATTTTCCAGTATGTCGCAACCGCATAGACAACGTAGAGTTGGTGGTCACGAACGAGAAAGGAGACGTGGTGGATTTTGCAGGTGCCACGACCACTGCCATCGTGGAGATCGACGTATAATAAATAACACATAGTGGAAAAAAAATGGAACAAATCGAAAGTTACGAATTGCAATCTTTCCCTCCCAACCGTCGCACGTTCGCAAATTTGAACGAAGCGAACCGAGAGATAGAATACGACGTGGACGTAGGCGACGGGTTCGTTCATCCTCACAGAGCGGACCTTTACCTTCAATTCGACGTGGTGAAGAAAGAAAGCGGAGACGCGTTCCCCGCAGCAGCAAATTTGAAACTCGTGGACAACTTCGTGCCTCACCTGTTCTCGCAGGTGGAGGTGAGGAAACACAACACCGTCATCGACAGAATAGATTATCCAGGCATCACGTCAACGGCAGTGGGAACATTGAAATTATCCAAAACGGACGCAGCATACTATCAAGCGGGGGGGGGGGGGGTTCGAAGCGGGAACCAAAATATCGACGAGAAGTCACACGGTGCTCTTTCCCATGCGTCTGCTTCCGGGATTCTTCTCGGACTACAAGGAGTTCATGTGGAAGGGAGGACTGAGAATCACATTTCGAAGAGCGGCCAACGACAACGACGCACTGATGCGATACAGTAACTTGAACGCGGACGGGATCACGCCGCTGCCCAACACTTTACCCGAAGCAGCCAAATGCGTCATCCGGAGTTGAGAATGCCGATCGTGGAATACGAAACGAATTACGCCCTCAAGTACAAAGCTGAGATCTTGAAAAGTCCACAGGTGCCCATTCACTTTCACGGTTACCAGTGCGTGCAGAAAATAGCGTCGGGAAGTCACATGGAATTCGACGTGACGACGCAGTTCAACAACATACAGTTCGACATGCCAGATTTCGTCATTGTACTCTTTCAGACCGGACGCGATAACGATCAGGAAAAAGATTCCAGCAAATTCGACGACTGCAAGATCAAAAATGTTTATCTGAAGAACGACAGGAACGAAGTGTTCCCGCGCGAGAATTACAACCTCGACATGACCAAAGATGATTACCTCAAACTTTACGAAGCTTACACCTCTTACAAGCGCGTGACCGAGGGAAACGTGGACATGTACTACGCGCCCAGCGAATTCATAACCCACAGGCCGATGTTCGTCATCAACACGACGAAGCGGAAGCAGGTGGTGGTCAACGATCGCACCAACATCAAGGTCGTCTGCGAGTTCCACGAAGCCTTGCCTGCTGATACCATGTGCAGCGTCATCCTGGTCGCCGAGAAGTCCTTCATCCATGACGTGAAGAACGAGAGGGTCACGGAACAGTTTTAAAAATATCAACTCGCAGAACAGTCGCTCTAGATGATATGGAAGTTTCCACGGCATAGAGCATCGAATTCTCGTGCTGCGACGTTCCCCATTCCATTGTCTGAACTGAACATCATCGCGCTCCCGTTTTTTTTTCGATGAAAAAGGCAGGAGGTACTCTTCCGCTCTCCTATTTGTTCAGTGAACACGAAGAGATTTTTTTTTTGGTTCCCGCTTCACGCAGCACAGTCGATTTCAAATACCGCTACAATACCAATTTTTTTGCATCATGAGGAGAAAAACATCGTAGGAGAGGTCCCCCGCCCGTTAGGTCGTAGCAGGGGGGGGCACACATTGTAGAAGATCACACATGAGTTTTAAAAAAAACACATCGTGGCAGATTACGCTGAGAGCAGGTCGTAGTAGATTACACTGAGGGACCTTACAGTAAGAGGAGACAGCAGACTTATAGGAAAATGTCGTAAGTCATTTCAAAAGTAGATCAAAGGGCGAGGTTAGCATAAGAGCAAAATTTGCAGGAGGTAAAAAAAAAAAAAAAAGCTTAAAAAGTGATGCCAGAGCTTCTTCTGTCCACTTTTCTCTCATTGTAGGTTAGTTTAGTCCGTCAAACGTCGTAAAATAAACAGTAGGTCAAAGGGCGTCGCCAGAACGTACCATTCAACCTGTAGGTAGGTGTTGGCAGCACTGTCGGTTGTTTAATCCCTTTTTTTTCGTAAAAGGCTATGGCAAGGGTGCCAGTATAGGTTGGCAAAAATTGCTTTATGCACTGTAAGGCATAAGCCTCAGCTCCTTGCTTTAGGTTAGGTTAGACCGTGAAAAAAAAACCTTGGTGATTTTTTTCGAGTGAGGTGTTGGCAACACTGCGAGAAAATGAGGCTAATGCCTTACAAGAGCAAACCATTAAAGCGAGCCCCACCGAGCCCCACTTTCGGTCGCTGAACTCTCTTTACCCCACTACTCTACAAAGTAGGTCAAAGCACATAGAGGCTCTCCTGTAGTTTGGCACGTAATAAAAAAAATGAATAGGTTAAGTTATATCACGTAAGATCGTGGCATTCGTACCAAGTGTGAGGTGGGAAAATGGGAAATTGCACTGAAACATCGCTAAACGCTAAAACGTCGACAAAAAATTGTCAAAATATGTCAAAAACTGATATTCAATTGATAAAAAAAGAGGCTAAAAAAGGGCTCGTACCAAGTGTTACTTTGAAACAATCAACCAACACTGTTGGTCTAACATTTGAATGAACTTCTGCAGTCTTGAAAAAATATCCTATCCTACAATGGTAGTCTTCGTTCAGTTGGTACACAAGTTTTAAACACTTCCACTATGCCACCGATACACCATGAGCACCAGAAAGGGATAAGGGGGAAAATTGGCATTGTTCAAGTTACAAAAATGCAGAAAATGCATTAGATCGAAAAACTTAGTGTAAAATATAGGAACCAGATTATGTTT
Source organism: Lepisma saccharinum (assembly GCF_977018435.1). Taxonomy (NCBI): domain Eukaryota; kingdom Metazoa; phylum Arthropoda; class Insecta; order Zygentoma; family Lepismatidae; genus Lepisma; species Lepisma saccharinum. The sequence goes on from NC_139232.1 coordinate 109,604,231, forward strand.
TCATATTGTACCATTTCAGCAAAAGAATAAATGGTTCCACAGTATTCAATATTCCAAAATAGTAATAGTTAGTTTTATGTGAGAGGTCACACATCTACTTTATGACTAAAATTTTCTCCTGACTATTAAAGCTTTTTCTTGGTGTGTTAAAGTTAATAACAAAATACAACAAAAAGTTAAAAACAATTGTACCATATATTCATTCATCTGGTGGATCGAGTAGAAGTGTTTCTCCAAAGATATAATAATAATGGTAAAAATGTTTTTTATAAAAACAATCATAGCCATGATAATTATTATTATTTCTACTATACAAGTTTTATCAGTGGCCTGACACCCTGTTCAAAAATGTATTGCAACCCCCATGAGATACACCCAATTACAAAATAAATAATGTTGCTTTGAACTTTCAACGGCTTGAAAGTATAAATATTAGGGGTGCATCTGGCCTCCTCCCCCCATATGTGCATGCTTATGGTTGTACTTTACCTCTGCACTGAGCTACAGCTGATAGAAAATACTGTTAGAAAGCATTGGATGTACTCAGAATGGTATTGTAGGGGGTGTGATGGGAGAATCCCCCCCTTTACTGCAAATTGTTGCACTTTGATACCATTGCCTATATGACAATACCACAATCAAAAGAAGTTACTGGAATTTTCCTATAGATTTCAAGTGAGAATTTTACATTTCATGTTATAGCACCCTATCTTTAAACATATTTTGGTAGAAACATTTCTTTATATTTTACAATCATTCCTGGAGGGGATGCAAGGGGTGGCCTGAGAAGGCTCCCAAAAGTCAACCTCACTTCCACGTAGTACATCCTGGTAACTGCAGTCTCACAGGCCAACGAGGCCAATGTTTGTATTATATATAATATAATGAATAATAATAATTACTGTAATGGCAGAAAAGTACATTGAATTAGGATTCAAGAATGGCTGTGGCACCTGAATTCACATCCACAGCCAGCAGGAATGGCGCTACAGGGGGCACCCAAAACAGGTCTCAGCCCCCCCTGTAGCCCCGCTGGATTTGTAATACAGTAGATGCATGTAGATCAAAAACTTAAAAAGTAGACATTTACATTTTCCATTATAAAACTTCCATTGAGGCAAGTACAATGTTCAAATACATTTTTTTAGTTCGGTTAGATCGCAAGGTTACCTATTTGTGATGTGTTGTAAAATCAAAAAAAAAAGTGGGGAGATCAGCTGCAGATATGCCTGGATAACAGTGGCTACTGATCATTTATTTGAACTAAGTAATTGGCCAATCGAGTCGCCAAACTTGATGCAAAATCTGCTGCCTGTCTGGTAGGTAGACAAATTCAGTGGCTGTGAGATTGTTGGCATATGCAGTTTCTGAACAGGTCTAGTAGGTGTGACAAATGAATTTTACATGAATAAGTAGGACGACGTTCAAAATCTAAAGAAGCATTATGTTTCTTTTCTGTTTGTTAGTTCCTCATTGGAGTACCGACAATTGCACGAGTGTTAGCAATGTTCTCTCATTGGTGTCATTGTTATATCTATTCTTATTGCTGCAAATATTCGAGAGGGACAAATATGATGATATAGAACCGAAGAGTACACAAACTACCTGATTCTTAAATGCTAAGATCAAAATTGGACTCCCAGCCCCAATAGTCTAGCGATAATCCTAATATCCATCCCTGGTGGAGGTAACATTTCATTATGTGGTTTGGATTTAACAAGAAACCGTAACTCTCATCCAAACTGTAGCTGTCTGTGCATATTTTGGACCTTATTACAAATCTAATCAACTAATCATTGCAATACGGTGAGAAAATCAGCATGCTTGGGCAATTCTATTACTCTGTCTTTGTCCTACGTCTTGATTAATTATCATTTGTGAGGTTAGAAAACAATTTCTGCAGTACCGTCATAGTGGTATTCTTGCAGGAGAATCAATCTTTGATCCAATTCTGATCAGTATTTATGCATAATATATACTGAAATAAAATTATTATCTTCCTCAGTTATTTTCACTGATCATATGGCTCAGTGCAAGAGGTTACAACTCTATTGCTTTTATGTCAATCTGATATTTGTCTCCTAACGGAGGTGAATTTGTAGTGAAAATATGTCTGTTCCTTGAGAGTGGCACCTACTAAGTGAACGGTATTTATCACATCCTCCCCATTTTTAGCCCTAAGTTCTGAATTCTAGTCGAACAAGAAAACGTAAGATATTTCATCGTGGCAGCAGAAAATATAGCATCATTACCACATTTTCTATTCAAGGATGGTGGTGTTTATTTGCTGCCTACTTTATTAAGTCAGTGCCACTTTTAAGAATCACGAAAAGCTGCAATCTATTGCCACTCCCTGTTGTTGTGATTTGGACAATTTAGAGGTAGAAAGGAACTAAAAATAAAGACTCTTCAGCACCTCCTTGCAATGGTTGAAGCATTAAAAGCTGCCTTTTATGAACTTTGCAAGCTTTGAGTTATTGAAATGTGCATAATTCCCATGAGCGGCTGCTTGCGGTAAACCAAGTGTTACCTTCGTAATCAAATTGGTAACAAGAGGTTGAGTGCTACATCTATTTTCCCTTTCAATGAATGATTTGGTGCTTTAAGTCCACTTTATGCACAGTAAGGCTAATCGGGACTGGACCTACAGTTTAAAGTGGGATCTGAAACACTATGTGCCTCCACCGGGTATTGAACCCGGGACCACTTGAATACAAGCTGACGATGCTACCACTGCACCATCAGGGAGGCCCTATTCTCCATTTGAGAAAGAGCTTGCAAAATTATACCGTAGAAAAGTATTATGTAAATACCTTTTAGCCGGTATAAGTTAGCCCCCAGAATTTGACTTCAAAATCTTTAGCCCCCCCCCCCCCCACACTTATTCCAGGCTGGCGCCATCACTGACAGCCAGTACAATAATCTGACTGTCCATGTGTGTTTGTGATTGTCCCTTCATCCATTCCATTTTATCAGCATTCATCCTTATCTTAACGATTAGCCGAAAATGACAGAAAAGCGAAGTAAAATAATCAAACCAATCAAAAATCAAGTAAACATCCAAGAACTGTTGTTTCCACATATCCGAGGATTACTTAGAAACATCAGTCCTCTTAAAAAAATCTCACAAAAAGTTTCAACCTGTTTGTATCTAATTACACAAGACTGTATATGTACACGAGCATGCATGAAAACACACACACACACAACTTGCTGTGGTGTGTATAAATAAAATAAATTACTTTTAATATGCACTTATTTATTGTATTATTTTATTGTTGTTTTATCACTATGTTTTCACCTGTTATTATTTAACACAGTGGTTCCCAAAGAGTGCACCATGGCACCGTAACTGGCTTACAGGGGTGCCGCAAAATGTTCGAATATTTTCACTGAAATTACACTTACCTGTTAGTCTACGCATGGTTTTAGTACTTTTTACACATAAAGTGTTTCTGAATTTGAAATATACACCTGTGTATGTATATTTTTTTAAGGCAAGCAACCTAATTACACTAACTGAGCATTGTAAGTGTTAGATAGACCTACATTCTGAATTGGGTGCCACGGAACAATCTTGAAACACTAAGGGGCACCATGAAAAGAAAAAGTTTGGAAACCGCTGATTTAACATAAAGGTTGCCAAAACACCCATGATGTATCCATTTTCAAGCTAGGATTTTTGGCCGAGTGGTTAGCACATCGTGCTGCGATGCCAAGGGTCCTGGGTTCGAATCCCGGTCGGGCTTGGTTGTTTGTGAATGTCCATTCATCAATTTCATCATTTCATCACTCATCCCCATCTTCGCAAATTAGCCAAGAGGCACAAAACGCGAAGTAAAATAAACTAAATCAATCAATCAATCAAGCTAGGATTTTAAATGGTTTCATGGTGATTTGGCAAACTGAATTGTACTTAGAAAATTTCTAGGGATGCTCACAAAATTATAAGACATGAACTTCTTATCCGCACATCTACCAAAAATGTTGATTAAACTTTCCACCGAGAGATGGTGATCTTTAAGTTCCTACGGCTTTGTTCTCTCCTGCAGGAGACAGAGACAGTAAAGAGCACAGCACAATGGACAGCACCGGAAGAACAATTCCTGAGTTCTTTCAGGACTGCAGCGTGTTCATCACTGGTGGCTCCGGCTTCATTGGGAAGACCCTGATTGAGAAGTTGTTGAGATGCTGCCCCGGCATCAGGAAGATCTTTGTCCTCCTGAGGAGCAAGAGGGGAAAGTCCCCTGCCTCAAGGCTTCAAGACCTGCTCAGCGTTCCTGTAAGTATATTGTGCACCGATCCAGTTGATCCTTTCAGTAGATTCCAGCATGCAAGATTTACCAATTGCAATGTATCTAAAGATGTCTATTTGGCAGTTATGCAGAGAGTAGTTCACTCTAATGAACTTACGGCTCGTTTCTCCCCTCTGTTTTTCTTTGTCATCGATTTTGCCTATCTGGTGGCTTCATCAAGCATGTACTGGCTTGCTGCAGGTGGCTGGTTACTTTTTCTCCTGCTCGCATAGATACGAGCAGGAGAAAAAGTACCCCCTGCAGCAAGCCACTGGAATTATCTAGTATTCCACTCTACTGCTGTGAACATGAGACACCTGGGGAATTGGTAACTTTCATTACATGCCTGATGAAGCCACCAGATAGGCAAAATCGATCATGAAGAAAAACTGTGTGGTAAAATGAACTGTAATGGATACCTGTTCAAAAAGTAATACAAACACAATCTTTTAGCAAGACAGTGAATCATCTGATCACATGTATTTTTTTCAATCTTCTGTGCTTGAGTTTTTTAAAGTTCAATTAATGCACAGATAGGCTAGATGGGACTGGACCTACAGTTTAAAGTGGGATTTGAATCACATGCCTCCACCGGGTATCGAAGCTCGGACTCCTTGGTTACAAGGTGATGAGGCAATCTTATGTGCATGTACTGTAACAAGCAGATACTACCTAGTCATATCATACATACTGTCACAAGGTTTGCAGGAAATAGACACAAGATGGTTAGGGATAGTGTAATATCCCTAGAATATGTGGTATACGAATATGTGAAGAACACGAAACACCTATAGCTACTCAAAATGACCACTTTTAGCACGCACACAGTCCTTCAGTCTTTGTGGCCACGCATCAATTGCAATACGCACGATATCTACAGGGAAGTCCGCCACTGTCTTCACAAGAGAGTGCTTCAAACTAGCGATGTTGGGGTGTCTTTTCTTGCACGCCATTTTCTTAAGAACAGCGCAAAATTTTTAGTCCAGAGAGTTAAGATCGGGGCTACCAGAAGACCAATCAGAAATGGAAATGAAGTCCGGCACAGTCGTCTGGAGCCACTGCTGGGTCATCTTAGCCTTATGGGCTGGTGCCGACTCCTGCTGGGAACTCCAGGCCTGACTGCGAAAGAGGATGTTCGTGAGTCCCTTGACCACACCCTCAAGGACCATCTCTTGGTACACCTTGGCCGATGTTTTGATGCCTTGCTCACAGAAATGCAGCTCAGTGGTGTCCTCGTAGCTCACCCCCCACCACACCATAACTGACACTGGGTGATGACCCCTCTGGACCCTTGTAGCTTGTTGGCAGCTTCTCATGAACTCCTCGCATATGCTCTATCATTATGGGCATTGAATGCCTCCTCCACATTGAACAGTTTTTCATCGGTGAAGAGGATTCGTCTTTGCTTTGATCTACCTCTGCTGCTTTAACGCATCATTGAGGATATGACCTGTACGTCGTTTGTGAGCTTGCAGTCCTAAGCCCCGCGACAGGTTAAGTTTGCAGCAGGTTTTATGTATCAATCCACTCTAGAGCGGCACTCAGCATCCACGTGCCAGTCTCACCTTAACCGCCGAGCTGTTCATATCACAGACAGTGAGAAAATCCGCAGTATTGCAGCGGAACTATTTTCTGTGCGCACATTTGGGTCTGTATATGCGAAAAGTTGCTGCAAGGTTAATCTGTCGCCGGGCTTAGGTTACAATGTAACACACGAGACATGGACATTTTTTACATCTTCTGGTCCTGAGGCAGTACTGACTGTCTCCTGACATGATTTCGTCGCACACATGCCGCCACTGCTTTCACAACCTCTGGAGTTTGTACTGTTCAAGCCCGCTCTGCCCTGGGCTGGTTGTTCACAGTTCCAGCTTCAATGTATCGCTGGATAGTGCGATACACGAACCTGTTTGAGATTTGAAGCTTCTGGAGAAGTTTGAAAATCTCACCTGCTTCTTTCCCCACCTTATGTAATGCAATCACAGCCACTCAATTTTAATGCTCGCTCCATTCCATCCTGATCTGTACCACAATCACCTTCTCCCGTCTGCAGCTCACCACAGAATGACTCAGGTCTTACAGCTCCCCATGGTCAGGTGCTACCCTTGCCCTGAAGATGTCCAGCCAGCCTCCAAAGTTGTGACAGTATTTATGATATGACTAGGTATATCTTGACTGCTTTGATAAGTAAAGCTACCCTGCACATTGAAACATTCCATGAAGGCACATGAGAAATTTGGAAACAGGGCTCCTCCACACAATCATAATCTCGACCATTTGTTGAGGTGATGCAGTCATGCATTCCAGATTGTGTCTTTTAGAAAGGCAGTTTAAAGTGCCTTCTACACATCTTGACCACTTCCTGTATTCATCTTCTTTCATGAATTATTTCCAACACAGTTTATTTCTTACTTTATCTGTCCATTTTACACACTTCATTCTTCTCCATAGCCACATATCCAAAGCTTCCAATTGCTTTCCTCACTTCTTCATAACCTCCAGGTTTCTATGCCACACAGCATTTAACAATTTCAGAATACTTTTTACACAAATAATAAACTTGTTAAGTTACAAAAAAGCATATAGATCCAGGTCACCACTGCTTAACGAATTTTTTTCACATTATATCACAACTAATTAAATAGAATCCAACAATAACAGAAGTTTGTTGGGTAAAATTGCAGGTGCAAAATGTGGAGTGGAAGCACTATATGTTCTGGAGTTGGCCTTCATGTAGTTATAATGTGATTGCATTATGTAGTTTATCCTCACATTCTGTATACCATTCCATTTTTATTTTCAGCACATCATCCTAAAACTTTTCACATAAACACATTAGTTCCAAGAACAGACTGCTTAATGACAGAAATTCAGAATGCATTCATAGCTATAAAAAAAATGTACCATTATCAACTGTTGTTGTGTATCAAGTCAGATTTTGCCATAGATTTTCCCCAACATGAATTCAATGAACTTTTATTAATTTCATGACAGCTGTTTGACCGACTAAGGCAAGAAGATGCCAGAGCATTTGAGAAGCTGATCGTGATCGAGGGAGACGTAGAAAAACTTGGCCTAGGGATCAGCAACGAGGACAGAACAACATTGGTGCAGGAAGTGTCTATTGTCTTCCACAGTGCCGCCAACATCAAGTTTACCAACACGCTGAAGAATGCCGTATTAACCAATACCAGGGGAGCTAGGGAAGTGGTGAGCTTGTGCCTCGAAATGAAGCAGATAAAGGTAAATTAATATTTTCATAAAGTTGTAATTGATCAAGGTAGAAGTGTTACTCGCAATTGTGCACTAGATCAACAATGCATGCATATACCATCCTGTACACATGCAAATGTCATACAAAAAATGCATATTTGTTTTACAAAAGCACATTTTATGTAGTTTTTCTTGCTTTCCTGGGGGAGTGGTTGACTTGACTAGGGGCACTCATTTCCTCTTGTACCCTCTGACACCATAACTAAGGAAATGAAGTACTATTAGTGAATAATACATCTTTTTTATTATAAACTGATAAAAAAAAGTATTAAAATTGCACTGTATAAACAGAAAACTGCATCAAATTACAAGGGAGGTCAGGATATATATATAACACTAGCAGGAATATTTTATCTTTTAGTTGATGAGGAACCCCCAGATTCATCTGCTGACTATCCATATGCAATTCATAAATATAACACTCTCATGTATTCAAATTCTCTAATTGTGAGGTTCTATATCATATTTCTCTGCAGGCTGTCATACACGTGTCCACAGCATACTGCAACTTCCATCATCAGATCATTGAGGAGAAAATTTACATTCCTGACCAACATTACAACCATGTCATTGAGCTAGCTGAATCATTGGAGGACAAGACCCTCGAGGCATTAACACCATCGTAAGTTTAGACTTAATGCCACAACGTTTGTGTTTGTCACACTGAAACGAAATATCCTTGAAATCCTTATAAATTGCATGTTGCTGGTAAAGCAAAAGCACTTTGAACAGTTCATCTTGTAATTCGTAATTATCATTAAGCAGTAAGTTACGAAGTAGCATGTAATTTTTACAAATTTGTTTTTAAATTAAATTTGATGTCCCAACAGCCCTTCAGGGTCAAGGTCTACCAAGTGACTTTTCATTGGTTGAACTCTGGCCAGAGCATAAAGTCCTATCACCCCTATAACCTGGCTTTCTAGAGAAGAGTCTACTACTATTTCTTTCAACTAGCTCCCAACTGTCCTCACAGTCCTATGTAAACACAGAAACTCTCACCTGTATCAAGGGTGCAGTAGCCATTTCAGTATCAAGGAGCCCTGATACACACTAGCAGTGATTACATTTAAGATTTTCTATTATCATATACGATATTAGTACACAGTCTCCTTTTTCACAATGAAATGAATTTTGATTTGTTAATAGCACAGCAGATGATGATGTCATATCATGATCAAAATCTTCCAGCTCCAATCTCTGCATGGCGCATATAGCAGTCCAAATTCTACTTTTAACTTGAATAGTTTGTTATTTTTGGCAAATGCTTTCTTCTGTTTAATTTGGTTCTTGAAGTAGTGATAAAAGTATAATGGCTTGCAAAATTTTGGGCATCCCCCACCCCCTACCCCTGACAAAACAGCATAATTCCATGCATCTTTGCTAAAAATTACTCTATTCACGTACTGATATCAGTGGCCTACTGTCACTATTCACATGGAACACACTGGTGTTACAGCATCATTCATACATGTCACATGAATGATGACAGTGAGTTACCAAAATCGGTAGGCAAATATGGTAATTTTCCATAAAAGCATGGATAAAAGCATAAATTCACAGAATTATTATATGTTTGTGTATTCAAATGTGTTTGTGCTTTGAAGTATCTGCTCTAATGGATTATATTCAACTTGACGTTATCATGCAGTGTACTCTGTGGAAAAAATCCAGGCCACAGATTCATGTGTGTTATGGAAAGCGTATGAGAAACCTTCTTCCGGTGACAAAATTTGCATTCACTACTTTACACAGTTTCTGCAGGGATGTGTAAAAGGTAAAAAGTATACATTCCTCATATGATCACCATAAACATACCATGAATCACTTCAACAAAGATGCATAATGCTTAACCAGCATGTTTTCAATACAAGGATATGATCTATTTTCCCAAAATATGGTGAAATGATTGTGGGGAAAGTTGTTCAATGAGTATCATCCATTATACTATTGATCTGTAACTTTTATAGCCACTATAACAAAACTTTATGGGTAAATATTAATGTTCACAGCTGTCCTCATGTATTTCTTAGATAAGGCACTGCACTAAGTTGTCCCGCAGAGCTTCTTACTTAGGTAATGGTAATGTTAGTAAAATCTACATTCAATAATAAGAAAAGGAATTGCCACTTATAAACCATGCTGTTTTACCTGTTTTCAAATCATATAAAAATCATTGTCAAGTATCCACAATTGACTTTCTTCCCCTCCACCTTACTAACTAAATCATTCTTTGGAAACTTACACCACTGGCAAGCCCAATTATGCATTTCATAATATTTTAAACATTTAATTTGTATATTTGAATTACTCTTCTTTCGTTCATTTGTTCTTTCAGGTTCCTGAAAGATTCCAAAACGACATACCTATTTTCAAAGAGACTCGCTGAGCATGTTTTCTATGAAAACAAAGGAAATTTGCCTATCGCCATTGTGAGACCTACAATGGGTAAGATTTTTATGTCTCTCTCATGTGCTATACAGGTTTATGCCTTGAAGGGTTGATACTGAATTTGTTGTATAAGACGCTCACATAATACACAGATGGTATCGGTACCCAATCAAATTCAGTGCCAAATACCAGTCAACACTTTACTAGTCTTGGTACCTCACTATTTTGGCAAAATGCTGCACAATACTTGCAATAAGTTTATGAAATTATGCAAAATTCACAATTTGCATTAATTGTAAGCAAATATTGTGAAACTGAAGTGAATATTCTCCCTAAACAAGAGCTGGTTTTATATTTTGTTTATTGTATGTCAACATATCAATATTTTTGGGAAAAAATCCTGGTAGATTAATACATTAATATTTATAAAGATTAAAAAAAGAAGTTAATGAAAATTTTAGGTTCAATCAGGGATCGAATGCAAAAGACCCATTCAACTCCTAGTTGAGCCTAGAATTTTCATGAAGTCAATACATATAAATGTTCTAAACAACTTTCAATTGTTACAGTGTTCATGTTTTAGTATGTGCAGGAATCTGGAAGCATATCAGAAGTGGTATCAGTATTGTTTGAAATGGTGTCTACTCGGCTTTAATATGCATAATGTTTTAATCATGTTAAAACCCAACAATGACTTAATAAGATAAAAGTATAATTACAGGCAGAGTCATTATTATTATTATTGATTTGCTTTATTTTACTTCGCTTTTGTGCCACTTTTGGCTAATTTACGAAGATGGAGATGAGTGATGATATGATGAAATTGATGAATGGACACTCACAAACATCCATGCCCAGGCTGGGATTCGAACCCGGGACCCCTGGTGTCATAGCACGAGCAGACTGAGTCAAAATAGCCTTGTTAGACACTACATTAAACAGCAAACAATAGAGTAACAGAGAAAATCTCCAAGCATTTGTGTAAATGCCCTGGCAAATCAGTGTATTCTTGTCCAGTAGTGGAATTCCAGTCAGTCAGTATGGTGCCAGATGAGGAGTAGGCTAATTATGTTTAGAGTACATTATACTCTGGGGATAAGTAAATCACCCAGTGTTTGTGCTGACCCTGCCCTGAGATATTAAGTGACCATCATCACTAAGGTGGACCTGGCAATACTGGAATGAGCTGAATTGGACTACAGGACATGTTTACTGCATCAAAAAGGGGTGGAACATCAAGCACTTGTAAAGAATAAGTCGAATAAAACTTTAGTATTTTAGTGTCAAAATAACGATAAATTGGACTTTTGATAAAAATTTTAGGGGTGTTGGGAAAAGAGTTGACAATATGTTTGGGGGGGGGGGGTGAATAAAGCCAGTAGAAGTGGAAACCAGGACTTGCTTTGTAGCTCAGTTGGATGAGCAATAGCACAGTAAGCCAGAGATCTGGGATTGAGTCCTGTATGTGCCAAATTATAAGGGAAGGTAACAGTAGTGGTACATGAAAGCCAGCATGATGCACTTTGATTATTTTAAAGTCAAATTCAATAATTGGATGTTTCATAGCTTCATAACCTTTCTTTCCAATCCCTAGTATCGTGTACAATGGAGGAACCGATGCCTGCCTGGATTGAAGGTCTCAATGGACCAGAGGGCCTGTTACTGGGAATAAGTAAAGGGATCACTCGGTTCATCTACTCCCAGCCAAACAGGATTGGAGACTATGTGCCTGCAGACACATTAATCAATACTGTAATTGCTGCTGCTTGGTACACAGGAGTAGCTAAGTACGTGTTTGTTATTGATACTTATGTTTCCGCATTTCATTGTGTGCATGCTATCAAAAGCTCTGGTAAAGTCCTAAAGCCAATAATTTCTATCTGAAACTTTCAGGAAGTGCTATCTAGGAAATTTTAGGATTACTGTGGGTAATGAAAAGTGGTAGGGTATAATCTGTTTTTATGAATTGTAGTATTATCTCATGTTAAAAATTGTATTCTAACATGAGATGGTGTCTTATGCTATATTAGGATATATACAGTTAGATTCAAACACCACATTTAAACAAAAATCACAAATGGTGATATTTCAAAAACTTGTTTGTACAGTGGGATCCACAAGTATTACTGTGCAAATTGTTCATGACTATTTTCATTCATTTTTCTTTTACATCCTATGTGTTTTTAAATGATGGAATTTTATTTATGTTGGTGCAGAAGTTATCAATGGCTTGTTTTGTGTTTTCTTTTAATTCTTGAAACTCTTGTTGGATTAAATAAAGTGCACGAACACGGTGATGGACAATTTACACGGTAATACTTATGAATCCAACTGTACGTTCAGTTTGAATGGGTTTTTTTTAAATTTTTATTTGATTTATTTTACTTCGCTTGTTGTGCCACTTTTAGCTAATTTGCGAAGATGGGGATGAGTGATGATATTATGAAATTGATGAATTGGCATCACAAACATTCATGCCCAAGGCAGAATTCGAACCCAGGACCCCTGGCGTCGCAGCGCTATGTGCTAACCACTCCGCCACGGGGGCCAGCAGTTTCAATGAAGTAATAAAAAGCAACCAAAGGTGATGTATTACAAGAGTCAAATGAAAACCTTAAAAGTCCAATAAAAATTGTAGGGCAGACTGTATACAGCTCAAATTTACATGAAGTATCAACTGTTATTTACAAACGACCTCTACCTGTTGCTTTTTATAAATTTACGATTTGATTGGGTGTTTTACACCCACTATATGCACAGTAAGGTTAATCGGGACTTGACCTACAGTTTAAACTGGAATCTGAACCACTTGTGCCTCCACCGGGTATCGAACTGATTACAAGCCGATGACGCCACCACTGTGCCATCGGGGAGGCCGCGTATAACTTTACGAGTATAAAGATACAAATGAGACATTCTTTCCAAACCTCACCATTCGTGATTTACTGTGAATATGATATTTACCCAGCATGATAAAAAAATGCCAGCATTATGAAAATGTTATATTTGAAAGCTTTGCACACATTGAAATAATTCAGTTGTTAAAATTGGGTGACAGAAGTGTAAATTTTGATGAATGTCACACACAACTGTGATGCAACCTCCTGTTTATTGTTTTATTACCAGGCCGAATGACATAATGGTGTACAACTGCAACTCAAAATCGAAGACAGCGACGGAACTCCTGGCAACGTGCAACCAAATATCTCAGGAATTGCCTCTCGGAGATGTTTTCTGGTACCCGGATGCTTTCATGGTCAGCAACCAGTTCCTCCGTCTCTTCTACAGCACCCTGTTCCACTTCATTCCTGCTCTCTTCATTGACTCCTTCCTACTGCTGAAGGGCAAAAGGGCCAGGTAAGTCCATGGTACACTAGGTCACTGCTGAAACACTATTCAAATTAGCAAATTTCAAAACTGTTACTTACTAGTTTTGAGTATCTGGTTCTGTTAATATCATTCATTGTTAAGTTTGGTGTAGGCAGGGGTGGCTCAAGAAATTATTTTATCTAGACGAGGTGGATTTTTGGTGCCCCTCAAAATTTGGTGCAGGTATTCCATCAGTTGTTTAAATATCTGGTCTCATTCATGAAAAGCGTACACAGAACATATGTTTGCTTGGATTGCATTGCTTTCATACTTTATTTGATTAACTAAAATGAATGCAATATCAGACAGGGCCTTCTAATATCAAATGGTAGTTAAAACACACAAAAACGATAATTTATTTTGCAAGTGATAGCATTTGATGTGAAATGTGGTCTCTTACACTAAAAGACGAACATAAGCACATAAATTCAAAGAAACACATGCCATCATGCACTTCCCACACAAATTAAGCCTCAACAGCGGACAAGCACACCATACATGGATCCCCCTACCGTAGCAGTTAACACCCAGGAACAGCAGACAACACAAACACAAGCAGGCAGACAACAACAGTGCACCTAATGGCATTTGACAACCAAAAAGAACAGAAGCACACCAAGCAATAGTGTAGCAAGTTCTAATGAGGATGGAATTTTGCAGGGACATGGGTACATCAACTCTCTGAATCTGTATATTACCACATCTCTCATTTCCAAAATATGGCATCAGTATCACTGGTCAATATTTCATATTGGTTCATCACTAGGGGCCGGGACTTTATGTTATAACATATTTTTCATATTTTTTATATATCATGGGATCCGGAGTGAGATCTCGACATATCTGGTGATAATAAACTGAAATTAGCAAATTTCATAGGACATAATTTGACATAGTTTATGGTTTTTTTGTTTTTACAACATATTTATTCCCTTTTCAGGCAAGATGACATATATAGCTATCTATAATTTCCTAATTTTCCTACATACAAATAATTATATAACATGTATCCGGATCCTTATTATCCACTTATTTTGAGACTTGAAACTGAAAACATCCATGACACCTCTGTGCAGGCACGCCAGCAGGATTTTTTCCTGGAGGAGGAAAAGCGACCCCTTGCCCCCCCTTTCCAGGCATCCATGCATCTGCGTTATTGTCTGAGCTTGCATGATGTGAACAAACTTGCCCTTCATTGTTGTACGCACTCACGAGAATCGCCAGCGAGAAACGAAACGAATTTGAACTGTTGTATAACCTTCTTTTTTCCATTTTACAACAATTAAAAAACTGACAGTTACATGCTCAAGTCGGCAGACTTTGATTTTATCAATAATGCAAAAAAGAGGCCGACGTCAAGAAAAGAACCTGGACGTTTGTGTTTGTCGATAAGAAGTAAGAACAATGCTTCAAACGAGTGTTAGTTAACGCAGCAGCTTCTCTTTCATGCCAAGTGAATATGGTTTGATGAGGCAATCTCGAATCAGTGATCAATTGAGAGAGAGGCAATAGTATCAGAACAATGCCTCCTGTAAAGGAATCAGATTCGGTCAAATTTAGAGGTTACGTTAAAGAATTTGGTAGTGATGTTTTCTCAACAAATGACAAGATTTTGTTTTGCAAGCTACGTGATATTTCTGTTGGATATTCAAAGAGGTCTTCAGTGTTGCAGCATCTAACATGGCGAAGCACATAAGAAACTTGCAAGTGAAGAAAACGAACGTAGCTTAGGCATTGCTTCCACATGCGGTGTCAGTCCACGGCAGTCGGCAGTCTTCTTTCACCCAGGAACTGTGCAAATCATTCATCGCATCTGGTATTCCTCTGTGGAAGTTGGAAGAACCAACACTTCGTAAGTTTCTTCAGAAGTGCTGCGACAGGGAAATTCCTCACGAATCCACGCTAAGGAAGGTCTATGTGGAAAATATATACAGTGACACTATACGTGTCATCCGGGACAAAGTGAAAAACAAAAACTTGTGGCTATCAGTGGACGAAACGACAGACTGTTGTGGGTGTTACATGGCAAATCTTGTGGTGGGTGTTTTAGAAACGGAACAGGCAGGAGAAATATTCCTTGTGCATGATGATCAGCTGGAGAAGGTAAACCATTCAACAATCGCTAGTTTCATTGAAAGCTCAATGCAGATACTATTTCCTGAAGGTATTCCGCACGATAGGATTTTGTTACTTGTAACTGATGCTACTAGGTATATGTTGAAGGCAGGAAAAACCTTACGGGTTCTATATCCGAAAATAGTCCACATAACCTGCCTGGCACGCGAACTTCATAGACTATGCGAAGAAATTCAATCAAGGTATCCCAACGTAGACCGATTTCTGTCAAACATGAAAAAAATCTTCTTGAAGTGCCCATCATGATGCCAAGCGCTAAAGGAAGCTGCACCAGATATTCGTTCGCCCCACAGCCGGTGGTGACACGGTGGGGAACATGGCACTTAGCAGTTCAATATTACTGCACCAATCTTAACATTCTTTCCGAAGTAGTTACTGGTTTTGAAAGTAAAGGTGTCGCATCTGTTAGTGTTGTTCAGGAATTACTTCAAAATACAGAACTGAAAGACGATAATGCTTACATTTCTGTGAATTTCGCGTTCCTCGTATCGTGCATTGAGCAATTGGAGAGAAATGATGTAAGTGTGCATGACTCACTTCAAATTATAGAAGACGTAAAAACAAAATTGTCAATAGTGAGGGGGCAAACAGCAGATTTGGTTAGAGAGAAATTCAGAACCATCTTGAACAACAATCCTGGATTCAGCACTTTCACCACCATCGCCTGTGTCGTGAGCGGTGACGGAAGATCAACTCTGGAAAGTGTTGATAAAGATTTGACATCTGCAGATGTAGCATTTTTTAGGTTTGTTCCAGTTACATCGTGCTCTGTGGAATGTAGCGACATTCTCACGCTACAAAGCTCTGCTAGTAGATAACAGGCAAAGTTTTAAGGTAAAGAACCTGAAGAGAATTTTCGTTTCTCACTGTAATGCTTGAGGTTAGTGAAATTAAAAATTTGTGAACTTTCTTCGTTTATATGCCTACGTATGATATTTTTTTAAAAATTTCCTCTGTGTGTGAGGCATGTTTTAACAAAGATTTTGTATGCAGATTGAATATAGTATTTTTTTTTCTGAAAACTCTGCCATTTCTTGTATATAAATTTAAAAATTACACTTCCAACAAATAGGTAAAATGTGGCAGAATAGTAAATGCAACTGAGGATAATTGCACAATAAGCACTACTATTTTTCCAATGTTTCTCCACGCAGTCTAGATAAAAGAGATTCTAATTTCATTTAATACATCATCCGAAATTTGTTGATATTGTGTGGAAAACCCAGAATTGAATTGTAAATGAAATAGTTCTGCTTTGCATATATTTGGGATTCACTGGTTGTTTCTTTTTTTTTCATTTTTCTGACATATTTTTCAATTTTTAAGACATATTTTTAATTTTTTCTGACATATTTACATACATATTTTACACTTTTATAGGACATAAAGTCCCGGGCACTGTTCTTCACTAATAAAGAATGTAAAATTCATGGCCTTCTGACTTTATTTTGTCTTGTAATCCGGTAGCTTGTCCTGTTATGACCCATTTCAGACTTCTCGATATCCAGATGACAATTTTCAAGTACGAGAGCATCATAGATCAGGTGATGCAGAAGAACTTGACCTTCAAGCAGGACCACTACAAGAAGTTGAGGGCACAGTTGCTGCCTGAGGACATCCCGACATTCGACACCCAGATGAAGAACAGGAAGTTCATCGATATCCTGAGGGTGGTCCAGACAGGTATCAGATCCAACATCTTGAAGCAACCAAACAGTTCTCTGCCACAGGCAAGGAGGCAACTGCAAAGGTATGAACTGTTTGACGAGCATGAGGTGGGAGTTGTTACTTTTGCAAAGTTTCTAGTGTCCTGTTTTGATTTCGATCTTGGGATAAATTGAGATAAAGTAGTTACACCATGTCTTCTGGGGCACTTACATTCAGCTACTATGTAGAATTTTCAGCGAAAAATGCAGGCTCGAGCAGGACTCGAACCTGGGTCTCTGGCATACTGTGCCATTTCTCTGCCACTGAGCTACCGAGCTGGCTTGACTTCACCTGATTCTTAACATCTCTACGCTGGGAGGAATCAGACAATGTCGACGTCTACAGAGTTTGAAAGCCAACAGATCCTGTTACGGTAGCACTAGCAGAAACTATTCCACACAGGTAAAACAGGGACAATGAAAAATCAGGCGAAGTAAGGTCGGTGAGGTAGCTCATTGAGAGAACAATGGCATGGTATGCCAGACACCCAGGTTCGAGTCCTGGTCGAGACTGCATTTTCGCTGAAAATTCTATGTAGTACATCTCCTGTGTGCACCTAATTTAAAGAATTCAGCTACTATGTTTCACAAAGATGAATTACAGATTCTGGGTTTGTTATATGTTTCTTAGTTTAGATTTATGCCTCTTTAGGGTAACTGATGATGAAGATGAATAATAATTACACAAAATTGATGAAGGGTACTTCACAATGCAGCACCCATGGTCATGATGGGATTATAACAAGGAACCTTCAGTGGTAGAAATAAGAGACAACCTCTAAACATAGATTGACATGAACATGGCTATATTTGATTTTAGTTACACCCTTAGGTTAGTTTAGGTTATGTTTAGGGCTGAGGCGATATCAATGCCAATGTATCACTATAGGCTGATATTGGAAATTATCAGTTGGAATTTATTTACCGATACCAGACGGTATTTTTATTTTTCACGTGCTTTACAAAAACAGGGTGTCTACAATTTTATAGAAACAAAATTCCCCGACTTTTTCAGGTTTTCCATACCAAGAACCAAAATTTTCCAGACTTAAGTCATTAGGACAGTTAATTAATGTATTTAAATATGTGTAAGAAGTTCACTATATTTTAGACAACAGCACACTTAGATTCCCACGTATCCAAGTTCTTATAATATTCACTTCACTTGTAAAAGCAGTAAGAAGGGAAATGAAATAGAAGTTCACTATTGTAAGGAAGTATCAGGGATGAGCTCTTATATAATACTTGGCATGTATTGACTTATGGACAAAAAGGAATATTGCATAATTATTGTAAAATTTAGTGCTAATGCTAATAACTACCACAAACCAAATCTTGCAAGAAGAAAGTGAGAAATTCCAATAGCCACTTACTGTAGTAGACTTCTACACAAAAGTAGTTAAAAACGTGACCTTTTCCTAGAGTATTTAATATAAAATTTTACTATAACTACAGGTAATATTCAATATGTCAAATTGAAATATAGTCTGTCCACAACAAATTTTAAAGTCCTTACTTGTCCTCTTCTTTATTTGTTTAAAAAACCTACTTTTAATGCACTACTACAAATACTTGATTTCTCCAGAAAAACAGTAAATTTCCCTAACATTTCCATGACTTTTCCAGAAAAAGTAAATTCCCTGACTTTTCCAGGATTTCCAGACTGATAGACACCCTGAAAAATGTTGCACAACACTTAATTATCCTGGAAATAATGCAAAATTCGAAGTTTCTTTTTAATTTGCACAATTTTTGTGTGAAAAACTGAATTTTGTGATATGATTTTTGTGAATCGGCGAGGGTATCCGTATCTGTTCAAAGCTGTATCGGCTCAGGCCAAGTTATGTTACATTAGGTTAGGTTAGGCTATTTTTGTTATTTTATTTGCTTTTCTGCCACTTTTGTCTAATCACAATGGTGAAGATGACTGAATCAAACTGATGAAGGGACACTTTGAAAGAACACACATGCCTATGCCAAGGTTTGAACCTGGGAAGTTCGGTGGCAAAATCGAAAGTCAACAACTTGCCTTGGCCATCAAGTTGGATAGTGTGAAGTATAAAATGGCGAGGTTTATAAAATCAAATGTTACAATTAATTACATGATAAGATAATACAGTTCCTATTTTTGTAACTATTTTCAGATTGCTCTGGGTCCACACATTGGCCAAAATTCTGGGATATGGAGTAGTTGGATGGTTCCTGTGGTACCTTAGCTCGTTTGCACTTAACACAGGCTTTATGAAAGAGAGAATAAGAGTGGCTGGCCTGCTTAAAAAAAGTGCCATTACTTCTTGAAAATAGTGTAGGCAATTTCTTGTATTGTGTGCATGTGAATGTAATTATTTTATCATTTTTTATATACACTTAATAATTACCCTACACAGGTGGCTTTCAAATTCAACAATCAACTTACACTTTGCTGTGTGAGCAATGTATTGTAAAATATAAGTTAATGTATAGTCATAGTTTGACAACTCTAAGTTGAAAATAAAATTTTCTTGAAGTTATTCCAATTACCTGTCTTTAACCCTTAAAGTCCGGATCGGGTCAATTATGTACATGTATGTGATTATGAGACCATCATGCTTTAAGATGTGTTGTGATAAATTTTATCACTCATGTAACCGTGTGTCAATTTTTTTAAAGGTAAATTATTTATCTATATACGAAAAATGTTTTTCTAATTTTTTTATAGTACATTGTAGAATAGAGTTTTCTCAGAAAGTAGCAAGAAGAATGTATTACTCTTTTTGTGAGAGTTAAGTATATACCAACCAATATGCCGGCACCATTTCCAATCTCAAATTCCCAGCGGAGCCTTGGGGAAAGAGCAGGGGGGTTACTTTCACGATTTTTCTTTTTTTACTTTTTCAAATTACCAACACACATACAATTTCATTAGCATGTTATATTGTTATATGATTCATAACTCTACTATAATATTTTTTGGAAAAAAAAATATATTTGTGCATAACATTTTTAAATTTCACGCAGAAAACAGCCCAGAGCATCTAATGGTTAAGCAAATGATTCTTTCTCTTCACTTTTCCACAGAACCTTCTGTGATTTTCATTTGTTTCAGTATTGCAAACCTGGATTGGAGGAGTGTCAGATTTTTTTCCACACATGATTGAAAATTATGCTTTTTGAGGGCTAGTAGCATCGATACTGGGCCACAGAAAAGATGTTCACCTTTGAATTTGACATTGTTTGTTTGAATTGTTGTTTTAACTCCACTTTATGTACAGATAGGGTATTCAGCACTGGACCTACAGTTTAAAGTGCAATCAGAACCACTGTGCAATGTGCCTTCATGGTATTGAACCTGGAGACCCCTTGATTAATGTTTGTGTTGTCCTCTATATGCTGTGTTAGTTTGTCAGTGTCCTACCATGTATATATACACGTAGATGTTTATGGTCCAGTCAGATGGGTGTGTGTAGCATTCCCGAGGTGAGAGATTTCAGCTGAGAGCTTTTCCAACAATGTGTCTCATACAGCAGTTTTCCCAGCCTTTAATCAATGGGTTCCTGTCTACAAACCTGCAACCAGTGCATGGTGCTCATTACAGTATCTCCACTGTGCCTGAGGTTCAGAATGTTTGAAGCCTTACCATCACACACTCACATACTCCCCTGCCCAAACTTAAATATCACCACCGAATAATCCTAACCCCTCTAATACACAATTATTTGTGACATTCTTCCATACTAACCACCCATTATATCTTCATTTCAACAACTACTATGAGCAGGAACCAGTTTATACCAATCACAGGATAATTATTTCAACACTGATTTGGAAATTACCTACCTAGATCAATTTGCGTAATCTCACATTTCTCAAAGGTGCTTTACAAATTATTTGAAAGGCAAAAAATTCCACAAACTTGCTGTGTGTAGCAGTGGTGGCTCGAGGAGTACAATTAATGATCATCATACAAAATCTGAAGTTTCCATTTATTCGGCAGCAATATTATGCAGAATTGTGTTTTTTTGTGATTACATAAGAAGTACTTTAATGTTCGGAACCCACTTTAAACTATAGGTCCAGTCCCGATTAGTCTTTCTGTGCATAAAGTGGATTTACAAAACAACAAATCAAATAAAATTGTTACAAGTTTCAAGCATAATTTAAATTAGGTTACGATTCTCCCCAAAATAAAATATTTATCTTTGGCTAACGTGGACATTTTGTCTGTTGCTCTACGACACAGGACAGTAAGAACTTGGCTGCTGTTCGAATGCTGCTGCTCTCTATGAAAGAATTAGCAATCAAGCATTTGTTTTTGGTCCGGCCTCTTCTTCCCTCACCCACCGGGGGATCCGAAACGGGTCGCCTGACTTTGGTGTGTTGTAAACCCATTGCAACGACCAAGCCGACTGAAGCAGGGGATACTCCTTGCTGTAGAGATCAGGCCGTTGCTCCAGCTTTGCAACTCGTACCTGTGCGTCTACTCATACACTGTGAGATCTTGTAGGTTGCCTTTCTTTTTTTTAACATATCAATATGGAATTTGCTTTATGAAGCAATGAAGGGCAAAATTGTTTGTTTATGTACAATATATTTAATAGGAAAACAAATGAAAAAATAAATTAACAAAAAGTATGAAATTTTGTTGTAAAATATCCGGTCGTTGTGCAACACTGCAACAATATCAGTAACCGTCCCTGGTGTGTAGTCTGAAAATGGGGAGACATTTCCCAACATGTATCATATTCATAAAAAGCAGTAGCAGCGTTGCAAGCAACATTTTCTACTTTCCAGAATTCAAAAATCATATTTTGGATTAAAAATTATGCTGTTGGAGAGAGAGTTTCTGTGTTGTGAACCCTACAAACAAGTTTTCATGCATTAAATATTGTAAGAGGCAAAACATCTGAAAAGCAGCAAGGCAGAAATAAAATATCAACATAAATGGAAACTTACACCTTGTGAACGTCCCATTGCATTCACATCCCGAGAGCCTAGTGAGGAGGCACATCTTTCCTGAACCTTACATAGCCATTCCTATTGAGTATATTCCCACTGTGACTTAACATCACTTTTCTTAATATTCTGCATTCTATACCCTTGCTGGGGAACTCTTGTCCACTTTTTTCATCCCAAGTTTCCGTATTTCTTCGCATGTGACTGGGAACTGAAAATAAGAAATTTTTGTCATAATAACAAATATATGTTGGTGTGTTGTACTACAATCATAGCTTTCAGCTTTTAATAGCATGATCTTAATTATTAACTATAGCAAATACCTTGACCAAAAACAGAGAAAATATTACTTTAATAACTTTAATTTCCCTAATTTTGGTATAAAAATTACGACAAATCTTTAAACATGTTTGAATTTTTGTCTTATACAAATTAAATTTTACTGAAATTACCTGTGAATACACCAACAATAACCTTTTAGTCATAAAACACCAATAATTATAAGTAAGGAGACATGTGTTATTCTACAAAGTCTTTATGGTGGTAAGACCATAACATACAATTGAATAGTACAATGATAAAAATAATACTGGTTAATATTATAAACTAATAATAAACTGTTGTTTCATTGCTAATTGATTCTTATTATAAATTTGGGAGAGAATTCTACTGAAGCCACTATAGAAATGAAAATCTGACACAACTGGTTTTCTTCACGGGAGCGTGGACAATTGGATAAATTACCGTCCCTCTTTTTGGTAATATAGAGTCCAATCACCACTGGGTTTCTAGACCACTTCTTTTCAATTAGCTCTACAACTGTCACCATGATGCTAGTTAACATCGAAATTTTGAAGTTCCCTTGGAGGGGAGAGCACTATCAATTCGGCTATGTGGGAGTTCATATCAACTGCAAGGCAACAGCAAAAGATGAGGTGGAAATGGATTATGTATAAACTTACCAGACTCATCAAAAACAAGTACTGATTCCTCACATATTTGATGCAGATTTGCAATTCATATCACTGTGTCCTCCAGTCCCCTACGATGCAGTGGCGCCTACATGAATTTGTTGATTCAGTACCCTGAAAAACAATACACAATTTTGAGTACTTCCCAAACAGATGATAGTGACTAATAAATAGTACAAATATGTGAGTGCAAATGTACACTTGCTTCTTGGATCTAATGTAAAGAAGTTAGAGGCAAAGTTTTGAGACAACTACAGAACATTCCAAAATAAAACAATAAATCTTATTTCTAGTGTTTCTTATCTAGTGACATTTCGCTCTGGCTTCCCAAAACTATTTTCAAGCTGGGCAACTAAAATGAAGTGTTGCTATAATAATAACTTTAAACATAACAACTTTAAAA
Organism: Lepisma saccharinum; assembly: GCF_977018435.1. NCBI lineage: Eukaryota > Metazoa > Arthropoda > Insecta > Zygentoma > Lepismatidae > Lepisma > Lepisma saccharinum. The sequence continues at coordinate 109,627,704 of NC_139232.1, forward strand.
ATTTGATTTGCTATGTTAATCGATTCCATTTATCTAGATGTAAGTATAGGTAACTATTTAATGCTCAATTTATGTGTGTGTGTGTGTGTGTGTGTGTGTGTGTGTGTGTGTGTGTACATAATGTCGTAGCAGATGAAGCGAACATTGAATATAGAAAACATATTTTTAGCCAATTTGTCTCAAGAAAATAACATTGAGCATGCATTTATTCTCTTTATTCGATATCTTGTATCTCATACTATCTATTGTATTTTATATTATATTATGCCTATAATTTTATAGATGTATTCTAAATGTACATGTACAATGTGACAATTCCAAACTTTTGTAAAGTTGAATGGATGCTAATAAATCAATCAATACGAGGGTCATTTGGAAAGTAACTTCCGTTTGGGTATAAAAGAAACACCAGGACATTGTGAGTGTTTTTATTATATACAACTGAAAGAGACAACTCTAAGCTATTTTTCTACATAAGCACCGTTCTGTTGAGACACTTATCATATCGGCGAACATGGTTTACAATACCCATGTCAAAGTAATCTGCCACCTGGAACATATGTAGTCTGTGCAATTCTTTTTCGATTGATTGATTGATTTGGTTAGGTGGGAAAACAGCCACAGGCTGAACCTCACCCTTCAATGAAGAAAATTTGAATTGGGGAAATTTGAATCTTACTTCGCTTTTCTGCTACTTTTGGCTAACTGCGAAGATTAGGATGAGCGATGATATGATGATTTTAATGAAATGACAAAGAACATCCATGCCCAGGCTGGTATTCAAACCCGGAACCCCTGGAGTTGTAGCACGCTATGCTAACCATTCCCAACACAGAGATCTGCCAGTTTCTTTTTGAATGATACATATGTGATACAGAAGCACGTAGTGGGAATTTTTATTATTATGTATTATTTACATTTATGAAATGAAAGTGTAAATTGATCAATGGTGTCACAAGAAAATATCAAGCTTTTAAAGGATGGAAGAAACGAATACAAGGTAAAATGTAAGGTGGTTGTCATTTTTTCCCCTGCTGTTGAAAGAGAGCTAGAAAAGTTCGAGGCATTAAAATAATGTTTCTTGCCCTAATCCAAACTACCTAAAATTTAAATTCGATTTTTTGAAAATAAGTTCAATGAAGCTTACTTCTTACATTTGCATTCACGTATGGCAATATTTCATGCTGATATCCAAGAATTGGAAAACCAGCAAAATTCTGTGCTTCAAATTATAGATATTCGTAGTTATTATTGTCAAGTGTTATGAACAGATTAGGAAATTTATTTCTTTTCTTAAAGACAAAGAGGAAACTACTGAAAAAGATCCTCTGAAAAGTATCTGTGAGCAAAGTGATGAAGATTGTTTACATTGATTAAATTAACAGTAATGGCAAATGTGTTGCCATTTTTTTCGGTGTCTTCTTTTTTATAACCTTGTTCTCCTTTTCCGCCAATGCTCTGTCCTTTTTTTTTAATGTGTATGTCTGGTCACCCTACACAGAGCAAATTGTAAAAAAGTAATAAAGTAAAGTGCTCCCCTGTGCTTTGCACCACGCCATGAAGGCATATAGGGGGTGTGGGATTAGGTCCCCACACTTTCTTGATCTCGGCCGAGCTGGGGGTGATGTGATCAGCACCATGCCTTTACCCCCCAGTTTCCTTCAGGTACCCACTTTATACAATGCTGGGTGGGTGCCGGAGCTGCTTGAACAGGTTGAAAATGTCCCGGTTCTCCCCGGGAAACAAACTTTGAATGAACTAACAAACTAATAAGAATTTTAGTAGACGAAAAATTTCAGTTGGGTGACCACATTGATTATTATGATGAAGAAAAGTCATACTGATCGGAATAGCAAAGAATTAATTTGTTACTAAAGGTGTTGGAGGATTGTTTACTATGATGATATATTACTTTAAAAAAAAAGGTATGCCAGAATTACCGGTGCTTAAAAATAATTTTAATTACATGGCGTTACCCCCACACCCCTTATACGCCTTCATGGCGTGGTGCTAAGCACAGGGGAGCATTTTACCTTTACCTTTTTACTATGTAAAGTGTATTTGATGCAAGATTAGTATGCTCACACGAAAGTCACAATCTTATCAATACGCTCCCTAGGTACTTGCTGAAAAGTAGTGGAAAGAAGTTTTCTAGTTGATTGATAGAAAAGTCATGGTTCATGGAAATGTTATGGAATTTAAAATTTGTGGTGGATAAACTATATTTCAATTTGACATATTGAATATTACCTTAGTTAGAGTAAAATATTATATTAAATACTCTAGGTAAAGGTCACGTTTTTAACTATTTTTGTGTAGAAGTCTATTACAGTAAGTGGCTATTGGAATTTCTCACTCTCTTCTTGTAAGATTTGGTTTGTGGTAGTTATTAGCATTAGCACTAAATTTTACAATAATTATGCAATATTCATTTAAATTCCTTGCTTGTCCTCTTCTTTATTTGTTTAAAAAATCTACTTTTAGTGCACTACTACAAATGGTTGATTTTTCCAGAAACACAGTAAATTTCCAGGATTTCCAGGTTTTCCAGACTGGTAGACACCCTGAACATATTGCACAACCCTTTGACGCAGCTTAATTATCCTGGAAATAATGCAAACTTTCACCATAGAAATCACAAAGCATTTTAAAATTTTCTCATACTTACATTTCCACACAAAAGAACTGCAACCAAGAACATGCTGACTTTCTACCTCCGTGATTTCAAACAAATGAACAAGGAGTCTACAACGATGTCTCCCTGATGGTGCAGTGGTAGCGTCATGCCTTGCAATTAAGGGGTCTCGGGGTTTGATACCCGGTGGAAGCACATAGTGTTTGGTTGGTATTTTAAGTCCACTTTATGCACAGTAAGGATAATCGGGACTGAACCTACAGTTTTTAGTGGGATCCGATCCTATATATGCCTCAACTAGGTATCGAACCTGGGACCCCTTAGGCCAAGATGGAATGTAGAAAGTAGTTCTGTTATAATGTAAAGTGGTACGCTGTTTGTGAGTTTTCTTAATAAATGCAGTTCTTCTTGATAATGCGTGTGATTGCATCGCAAAACAGTTGATTGATTCTTATTGTAAATTTGAGAGAGAACTCTACTCAAGCCACTATACAAATGAAAATCTGACAACTGGGAGTGTGGATATGGATTATTAAGGTAGGTAGCCATAAGTTCGCCACTAGATTCTATGTTTAGCCGAAAGATATCAGAAGCTACTTCATGCCAGGTGCATGGTGCCTTGGGAACTATGTTGAACACTGAAGGTCGATTTCCGGTAGCATGTGCTTGCTTGGAGATAGTCGCCACATTCTGTTGGTAATGGTTTCTGGCTAGTGCTGATATAACATTTGCTCTGTAAGTATCCGTTTTATACAACAGAATAACTATTGCATTGAGATAGTGTAATATATCATTTCTAAGCCTACGTTGTGTACTTTTTAGGGCTATTGTTAAAATTAAATGTATAATTGTTATGTCATAGTTACTGACGCGTTTAATAAAATCTGCACGTCTTCTTAAGTTCGCCACTGTATCGTGCTTCATGGCGAACTTAAGAACTGATATTATGACAATGAAACTTGTTTCTTTAATTAGAGTAAGACTTAGAATTCATTAGTTTTGCATACAGATTTTCGAAGTTCAGCGCCACCAAAACTTAAAGCATGTACAACATGTAAGATCGACTCCCAAAAATAAACTCCCAAGAAAGGAACCGTTTACCAATTAACAGCCACGCTGTAAAAATTCAGAAAAGTTTGTTCTCCAGCCCATCAGATTCCGGTCCTTCCTTTTCCAATGCAGTTGGTTACCCAACAGCCACAATAACCCCCAAAACTGTAAGACCTAAAAACACAACCTGTCCTCATCCAAAAAAGAATCCTGGAGCAGGCAAATCTACAGACAGCTGGTATTGTTTCCTTTGCAAACAAGATTGTGTCCTAGATATGAGATGCTGCAGTTTATGTCATCATTACGTTCACGAAGAATGTGTGGGATTAACGAAAAATGATAAATGTGTTTTCGTGCTCAAATTGATACTTCATTCTCAGTGTGAAGTGAAATTGTCTTGGACTAAAATTGTGTTTGTTACAGTCTGTACTGATTTTATGCATGAATATTGTATAATTAATATTGCCTTTGTTTAGTATGAAAATAAATTGCATCCACCCTCTACTGTTATTAAAATATTAATTCAGTTTACCGCTTGTACACAAGTGGCGAAGTTAGGGAACACGTGCATCCTAACTTCACCAGTTGCAACCCCCCATTCTCTTTGTCATTGTTCAAGAAAGGGGACAGCTGAGAACACTGTCGATCTTCGAGGTATGAGAATGGGCAGCCATGTTCCAGATTGGTGAACAATATTCTAGAATGGGGGACACAAATGTCTTGAAGTAAATGGAAAGTGCTTTCGGGTTATTGATTTCGGTGAATCTGTAAAGTAGGCCTAGCATACGCATTGCCTTTTTTGTGATTGTTGATATGTGATTATCGAAATTTAGTTTTGAATCTATGAGGATACCTAGATCTCGGTGTTGTGCTTCTTTTGCTAGAGGAAGGTCGGTGAGCATATAATTGCCTTCAAGAATGTTTTGTTTCAATGAAATTGTTATGTAAGAGCATTTAGAAGGGTTTGTGGACAGTTTCCATTGCTTACACCATTCAGAGAATCTGTTAATATCATTTTGGAGAATTTGCATGTCTGATGGCTGTTTTATTTCTCTCATAATCTTGCAATCATCGGCAAACATTAGAATTGTGCTTGAGATGTGGGAATTAAAGAGGTCTGTAGATCATCCAGATATAATACAAATAACAAAGGGCCAAGAACGCTTCCTTGCGGCACACCAGATATAACAGGAAGCCAGTTAGAATGAGTTCCAGGAAGTATAACGCGTTGTTGTCTATTTCTTAGATAGTCTTTCACTAATTTTAATGTGTTTCCAGTGATGTTAAATCTGTTAGATAATTTATGCAGTAAATAATGGTGATCCACTGAATCAAAAGCTTTGGACAGATCAAAGTAAACAACATCTAACTGATTATGATTAGTAATGGCGTTTATGGCACAGGATTGCATACAAGACAGATTTGTAAGGCATGAAGAATTTGGAAGAAAGCAGTGTTGTGCTGGGTTAATGTAAGGGGATGTGAATTTCAGAAGCCTTTTTTTCAGAATTTTTTCACAGACAATAGCAAGTGTGGAAAGGAGAGAAATGGGCCTATAACATGTAGTATCGTTAGTATTTCCAGATTTAAAAATAGGAATGATATTTGCTTTCTTCCATTGAGTGGGAAAGCAGCCTTCAGAGAAGCACCTATTGTATAACATTGCAAGAGGAGTAGGTAGTGAGTGAGCTGTTTTTTGAAGGAAAATAGTAGGAATATTGTCTGGTCCAGATGCTCGGTGAGAAGAAAAGGATGTAAGGAAGTTCAAGACTTCACCTGGTTCTGTATAGACGGTAGAAAGAGAGTGAGAGCAGATAGATTTGATAGGCGGGTGATCTAAAACATCATTTGAAACAAAATTATTTTGAAATGTTAGATTGAATAGTTCAGCTCTATCATTACCAACAGCTGAAATGTCAAATAAACAAGTATTGTGTTCTTTCCAAAGAATAACTGGCAAAAAAGAAAGCACAAATGGTTTTTAGCTTTACCCTTACCGTTTATACATATGTACAAGGAACAATTTCAAAATAGTGGTGTGATTTGTACAAACACTCTTACAATAATAACCTTGCAAGCAACTACATACCTGATGGTTCACAAGATGTAAATACTAATCCTTAAAGGAACATAGAAAACATTTCATGCAAAGTAATATATTTTAATTATATTGTATGTGATTTTGTATTTTAACTTAAAAACTGGCAAAAAAGACAGGTACACTGTTAGTATCCTTACAGCATTGATACGCATGTGCAAGGAACAATTTCAAACACCATTACAATAACTTTGCACGAAACTGCATGCCTGAATATGCATAAAGCTTAAATCCCAAACATTTCTTTAAAGGAAACATTCACAGGTGCGTATGTACAAGGAATAATATTTTCTGGGTGGATATTAGTGTGTTATGTAAACAACTACTATGTGCATTCTAACATTGGCCTTCCACGAAACTATATATCTGAAAGTTTATACAGTCCATGTATATAGGCCTACAGAAATAATGGGTAAAAGTATGTGAATCCTGTCCCAAGTATGCTCATGCAATGATAAAAATGTTGGTTTTGTACATCTAATGTGAGGATTTCAAAATCAAGATGTCCAAGCAGCACTGAAAATTTACCTTATGTACCGGAAGGAGTGGAAGGCTAATCTTCAGAGGAAAGGGAAGAAAGCTCCTAGTACTTTCTTTCAAGACAGGGGTTAAAGTTCAACACAGAAAAGCATCAAATAAATGACATAATAATTTTTTGTATTGCTATTTCAGTTTCATATTCGCTGGTCCATGTTTCCAATTCTATTTTATGTTCACAAATACATATATTTTTATACCAGAATAAAGTACTTTCTTATCTATGAAACTGTTTTTTCGTGGTTCTATTAATTATTCACTGAGCAGTAATAGAAATAATCCTGATAGGATTGTTGTAATGGCCATCAAAATTAATAGAATTCCAAAAATGAGATTCTCAGAGAAGTAAGTACTTTATTCAAGTATAATAATTTGATACCTTGTCTTTCAATACCTCATAAGATTTTATATCATCTTTGAGCAGGTGTAAGTAAAGTAAAATAAAATGCTCCTCTGTGCTTTGCACCATGCCATGAAGGTGTATAGGGGGTGTGGAGTTAGGGAACCACTCTTCCTTGATCACTGCCGAAGGTGGGGGTGATGTGATCAGCACCATGCCCCTTGCTGCCTTTACCCCCCAGTTTCCTCCAGGTACCCACTTTATATGATGCTGGGTGGGTGTCGGAGCCCCTTCAACAAGTGGAAAAAATCCCCCACTGCAGAACGAACCTGAGTCTTTCGCATGGCAGTCAGGTGCCTAATGACTTTTTTTTTAGAAGGAATACTGTGCGGTAGTATCCGCTGTCATTTGCTTTTTTTCTAAAATTTCATATATATATATATATATATATATATATATATATATGACGTTCCTGTTCGTATTCGGTCCATGACCTCCTCAATCTTCCTCTTCCATCCTGTCATTTTCAAGGCTGCTCTCAGTTCCTAGTTTTCAGTCCTTGTACTGTGTCTGCTCCAACAGCTTCTTCCCATGGTTTCTGGGTCTTACCACTGATCACTTCCTTGCATCACCTTCTTGGTGATTCAGCTTTCATCCATCCTGATTACATGTTCTGCCCACTCTAACCTTTTAGCTCTTATATAAGTTGAGATGGGGACATCTTTCTAAAGCTCAAACAATTCCTGATTGGTTCTTATTCTTCAAATATCTTGCACTTTTATTGGTCCAAATATTTTCCTCAATATTTTCCGTTCAAGCAAGTCCACCATTTCAGCTGCACTTTGATTAAAGATCCATGTTTCACTCCTGTTAAATCATTATGCTGCGAATTAGGGATTTATACAAAGTAACTTTGGCTCTATGGTTTACTCCATGATATTTAATCATTGGTAGTAATGAGAAGTATGCTATATTGGTTCTTTGTATTCTATTTCTTACTTCTATTATCTCGTCATTTTTGTCTGTGATTAATACTCCTAGAATAGGGAAACTTGACACCACTTGCATTCATGTTCTCCGATCTTTATATGATTTTCCTTTGACATTGCTTTCTTCTTTTGGACTAATATTTTTATTTCATCTATGTTAATTTGTAATCCAATTTCCTTCCCTTTCTCGTCTAGTGTTTCTACCACTTCTTTAATTGATCTTCCTATAATATTGACGTCCTCTGCATACCCAACTATTTGCATTGACATGTTCTTCTGGTATCTATCATTAGTTTCCTTATCACATATTCCAGAGATAGATTGAACAAGAGCGGTGCCAAGTCATCTTGTTTGAGACCTTGTTTAACTGGAAAGCTCTCTCCCATATATGCTTGTATCTTCAGACATGCTTTTGTGTTCTGCACCGCCATGTCTACCAATCAAATTCATTATGCGGGTATTCTGAATGTTCTCAATATGTTTCTAATAGTTAGTTCTATCAATGAAGTCATATGCTTGCTTAAAATCGACAAAGACTTGTGTTATTTCTATGTTTCCTTCCCAACACTTCTCCAGTATCTGTCTGACTGTGTGTATTGGATCTATTGTAGACCTTTCTTTTCTGAAGCCGGCTTGGTACTCTCCTAATGCTTTTCTGAATATGGTTGTAGTCTTTCTCTAAGTATGCTTGTCAATATCTTGTATGCTACACAAAGCAAGGATATTCCCCTGTAATTTTCACACATTTGTTTATCCCCCTTCTTGAATATAGGGCAAATTATTCTCTCTCTCCAGTCATCTGGCATAAGTTCTAAGCTCCAGACTTTGCATAGCAGTAAGTGTAGGGATTCTAACAACTTCTTCCCTCCGTATTTCCATATTTCTGCTGGTATCCTGTCTTTCCCTGGTGCTCTGAAAAGCAGAGTCTCCCCAATGGTGCAGTGGTAGCAGCGCTGTCTTGTTATCAGGGAGTTCCAGTTTCAATTCCCAGTCGTTTAAATTGTAGGTCCAGTCCCAATTAGCATTACTGTGCATAAAGTGGACTTAAAACACCAACTCAATCAATCCATAATCCTGAAAGGCAGAAAACATCAATGAGACTTGATGCATGGCAAGTCTTTGCTCTCAAAGGACTCTTGCATCACTGAGTTCAGTTTTATTCAGTAACTATTGTCTGTCCCACGCCATGACCATTTGGTCTAAGGCAGCCATGTCAAACTCAAATCGTAAGTAGGGCCACATAACGATAATGTTAAAACTCTCCGGGCCGCACATCTCGAACCCCAACCCCTGAAGTACAAAAGTAGGATATTCCAGTGATTTCTCTTGCAGTGTTGGTATATTATATGAATGAAATTCATAGTTGCCACCCCCGTCTAAGTACCAAAATTAATGCAAAAACGAGAGAGGGGGAGGGATTCCCCTTTACATAACACCCTCCTTAGAATTAAATGATTACACGATTACATGTGTGTTGTAATGAGAAATATCTTAATTATAATCCTAATCAGTTTTATTTTTATTGATATAAAATAAAACTAATATTTTTCTTAGTGGTAAATTTTTAAGTACATTTCGTGTTTGTATTGATTAATGCCATTGTATGTGTGTGTGTGTGTGTGTGGTGTTTATATTGTGTAGTAGTTGTGGTGTGTTTGTGTTTATATTGTGTTATAGTTGTGATGTGTTTGTGTGTGTCTTGTGTAGTAGTTATGCTGTCTAATGTGTTTGTGTTCGTCTTGTGTAGTAATTGTGCTGTCTAATATGTTTGTGTCTGTCTTGTGTAGTAGTTCCTCCATTCATATTGGGGGTTAGGCGTAGAGCTGACAACTCTGCACTGTAAAAAGACATGTCAAGAAACAGAAATATAAGGCCATGGATGTTCCCAAGGTAAAATATTCCGGAGGTAAAATAGTCCCCCGTTCGGATCTCCGGGTGGGGACTACTTTGGGAGGTCCCTGGACTAAGGATAAGATCTACGTTAGGAATAAGGATATTAAATTAGGCACCTGGAATGTTCTGAGCCTTTACCGGCCTGGGGCATTTCAGTGTACAGTTAATGAGATAGTTAAATATAAATTAGATGTAGTACCTGTCCAGAAAGTTAGGTGGCCAGGAGAAGGGAATTGTAAAACTAAAAATTATACTTTTTTCTATGGTGGTACTGAAAATCATAATTTTGGAACAGGCTTTTTCATAAATAATAGAATTATCTCGGCTCTTAAAACAGTAGAATTTATTAATGATAGGATATCATATGCAGTTTTACAGGGTAGGTGGTGTAAAATTATTTTAATAAACATACATGCACCAACGGAAGATAAAGATGATAATACTAAAGATGATTTTTATGCAGAGTTAGAACAGATCTTTGATAAATTTTCTCAGTATGATATGAAAATTCTGTTAGGTGACTGTAATGCACAGATTGGCAAAGAAGAGACATTTAAACCCACGATTGGTAAAGAAAGTCTTCATGAATTAAGTAATGATAATGGTATAAGATTGATTACTTTTGCAACCTCAAAGAATTTAATTGTGAAAAGTACCACTTTTAAACATAAAGATATCCAGATTGTAAAACTCATAATCAGATAGATCATATTCTCATTGATAAGAGAAGGCATACTAGTATAATTGACGTTCGTACACATAGAGGTGCTGACTGTGCCAGTGACCATTATTTAGTAATTGCTAAATTAAGAGAAAGACTCTCAGTGATAAATCATAAGCAACAAAATCTAAAAGTTCTAAATTTTGATACAGGAAAGTTTGCTGATGAAAGAATTAAGAAAGATTACCAAATTAAACTGTCAAATAGATTTGATGTTTTGCAGGATTTAAATGATGATGAAAATATAAATGAAACAGAGGTAAATAAGAATTGGGAGCACATACGTAATGCAATAGAATCAGCAGCTAAAGAAAGTATAGGATACCATAAACCAAGAAAAAGTAAGCCATGGTTTGATAATGAATGTCATAATCTAATAGAAATAAGAAATCAGGCTAGACGTAGGTGGTTAATTATAATAGAATAAAGCGAGAAGTTAACCGCACGTTTAGAAGTAAAAAAAGAGATTACTTGAAAAGCAAAATTAACGAAATTGAAACAAACAGCAAAAATAAAAATATCAGAGATTTATATAAAGGGCGTGATGCTGATCACATCACCCCCACTCACGACCGGATCAAGAAAGTGTGGGGCGTTACCCCCACACCCCCTATACGCCTTCATGGCGTGGTGCTAAGCACAGGGGAGAACTTTACTTTTTTACTTTTTTAACTTTTTTTATATAAAGGTATAAATGAATTTAGAAAGGGGTGGCAACCTAAAGTAAACTTGATAAAAGATAAAGATGGTGATTTTCTAGCTGACCCAAGCGATATTCTAAATAGATGGAAGAACTACTTTAATGACCTTTTAAATGTTCATGTAGGAGATAAATCAGAAGTAAATGAAATACACACAGCAGAACCTTTAGTTCCAAAACCTAACTTGACTGAAGTTACAGATGCTATTAAAAGGCTAAAGAATAACAAAGCACCTGGCATTGATTTAATACCAGCTGAGTTAATTAAGTATGGTGGAAATTCATTAATATGTCAAATTCATAAATTAATTTGTTTAATATGGAATAAAGAAGAAATCCCTCAACAGTGGAAAGAATCCATAATTGTTCCTGTGTTTAAAAAAGGTGATAAAATGAACTGCAGTAATTACCGTGGAATTGGTTGGTGGACTACAATGTGATCCTCCCAGCTAGATCGGAGGGATCCGCTGACCAATGACAGCGACAGGTGCGGTCCTATATTCATGTTGGGGATTAGGTGTAGAGCTGACAACTCTGCAGTGTAAAAAGACATGTCAAGAATCAGCAATATGAGACCATGGATGTTCCCAAAATAAAATATTCCGGAGGTAAAATAGCCTCCCATTCGGATCTCCGGGCAGGGCCTACTTTGGGAGGTCCCTGGACTAAGGATATAAATGTTACAATGCAAGTTTATGATTAGTGGGAATGAATGTACAGGTAATTTCGAACCCTTTTCTTTAGAAAGCATTTAGCGATATTATTTTAATGCTAACAGAACCTAACCTAACTACAAGAGCATTTAGGTTTATTATTAGGGTAATTATTACTGCTGCAACCTTTTCAACTACTTGGGGTAGTAAATAATAATCTGTGGTGGTTAGGTTAGGCCAATGAAGAATAAGACGAAAATGGTTGTAGCAGCAATACCGACCTTTTAAAATATGTCCAAATTCCCCCAAAGTTCTCACGCAATTCTTGCCACAATTTTTATTTCTCGTTCTTGCCTGAATATTCTTTCAAATGTCTCTTTTTCAACTATCGATATAAAACGTCATTGTACAATCACGGACACTGCTGGGTTGTAACGATTCCGTTGAAATCAAAGTATTCATTACAACCCAGCAGTATCTGTGACATCAGTGATGTGCCCTAGACTACAAGTTTACGTCTACATGTGTTATCTACACATAATCTACACAAAGATTACATTGCCTTACAGTTTATATAGTCTATTGTAGTCAATACAAACAACATGGAAGAAGGAAATCCCAGTGGTGTTTGAAAGAGAAAGTTTTTTTTTCAAAGATATCGATAATCTGGGCCTATAACCAACTTAAGACCATCCGACATAATCAAAGTTATCAAAAAAAGGGGGAAAAGGGACTACCAGAAGAAAAACAAACGACAGCCACAGTGAAAACTGACATTATTTTTTACACTGACAAAAGGGAAGGCTGAAAATAGTCTTTTGCTTTATTACTGCATAGGAAAGTACATGTGTCTTTATAGCACATTTTTCCACGTGTGAAATGGTGGAAATAGAAATAAAACAAATCTTGTCATTCTACGGACATCACATTTTTTGGGTAAGCTGCGACAAGTTTATTTTTCAGTTCAATTAATAGAGTAAAGATGCCTAATATGAGACACAATTTTTATGTGACAATTACAGCCAACAATGATGTAACAATGTGAATGTGACAAATGCATACAATGGCCAGACATGTTGTTGAAATTCAATAACTAAAATTGTCCTAGAATGTTCTTGAAAAACATAGTGATACAAAATACAAAAATATGCAAAAATGAGGTTTGAGAAAATGGGGTCCTAATATGAGATACTACATTCACTTGCAAGTAAGTCATCACTGAAGTAAGCACTGGTTACTTCAATTCAAACGATACATAACGCACATGACAAACACATGAAGCACACTAGTCTTGGCACCTGGTCACTTCACCTGCATGCACATGAAGTGCATGAAGGACAATGACAAAGAAGCAAAACGAGTTCTGCACACACTGATTCATATTCACTCAATCGAAAATAGCCCGTGTGTCACAAAAACTGCACACAAACCCATTTGCACCAATTTCACCACAATCCTCATGGGCCGAAGATAAACATTTGAGACACTTAGCCCTCACCATGAGTGTCCTCTGAAAACCGACCTGTGCAGAAGAGACACTGGACATCATAATCATTAAGGTCTTCACTGTCAGAAAAGTCTTGCTACTAAAAATCTTAAACATCTGAGTCACTGCTGCTTGTTGAGACATCCTTCTGACCAGTGGCGTCGCTAGGCCATCTGCTTTGGGGGGGGCTGCAACCAGATGCATGACTTACTACTATTGTAAATATTTTTAATGTTTGAAAATAGCAAAGTGATTAATAAGACAATAATATATAACAAGCATAAGCAATTAAAACTAACATAGTGCATTAATTTTTATGAAAACAGATGGATATTCTTGTCCTGTTTTTCTAATGCTGGTGAACTATGTCTTTATGTATCAGCTGTACTCTGCGGTTCGAATTTCTTGCAAAATTATCAATAACACAATCCACACACAATTCATGACACTCTTCCTTTTCTATGGCCAGTATTGCAAGTGAGGAAAGTCTGTCTTGGCCCATACTATTACGCAAAAATGTCTTGATTCTCTTCAAACAGCAAAACTCCTCTCACACGATGCTGATGTCACAGGAATTGTCACTGCAATTTGCAACATTCTGCATAAGTTCGGAAACATGTCTTTGGGAATGGCGTTCATTAAATGTACTATGGATGTGATGGTGTATGTCAAGTTCTTCAGGTAATTTTTTGTATCTATAGGTATGTTCCTGCATTAACAATTCTTCAAATATGTTTTCTCGAAATACTGTATGTAATAATAGCTAAAAGTTGGGGGGCTTATCGAGGGATAGGGGGGGCTGAAGCCCCCCCAAAAAGGGCCTAGCGACGCCACTGCTTCTGACTCCTTTCTTCGGATGTGACTTGACACGTACATGGTTTCCTGCAGTTGACGGTATCTTTCGTTGTTTCTTTTTCTGGTTCACAAATGCTTGCTTCTAAGGTGAAGAAGTTATAACTTGAGGAGACCCAGTTCTCGATGATTGCTCTCCTGCATTGGTATTGATATTAATATATGGAACAGGGCGATGTTACAAACTGTCCTGAAGAGGAAGGAAGTGAGGCAGCATTTTATGTGGTAGGACTCTCAGGTTGTGCAGCATGTGACTGAGCTGTAGGTTCTGTGGCAGTCATAGGTTCAGTTCCTGAACAACGGTCTTCAACGCAGGGGTGTGTGTTTGGTGACTCATGAATAGCAAATTAGTATTCTTGAAAGATATGCCCATTGCAGGGATAGATACCAGTTTTCCGAAAATCCTTGACTGCAATGTCCATGCTTGCTGCACGACTGTATGCTCTTCCAAATAATTTTGCCACCACATATCATGTCACTAGTCGCCCAGGATTATTTCGCAGGAATGTTTCAATTTCCTGGGCATAGTAGGTTTTTAGTGGTCCCATAAATGAAATGTCGAGAGGTTGCATGGCATGTGTTGAGTGAGGAGGTAACATGGTTGCCTCTCGCCATATCAATTACCTCAATATTCCTTGTATGAGAGTAATGGCCATCCCAAAGAAGTAGAACAGGATCTGCAGCAGTTGGTTTGGTATACTGTATGAAGTGATCCATCCACTTGGTGAAGAGATAAGTTTGGATCACCCAGGCGGATGACAACCCCATATGGCTCCTGCTGGTGTACCATCCATTAACTCTAGCTTCATGTTTTTTCCGTGGAAACACAATCAGTGGTGGTATGAAGATTCCAATGGCATCCCTACAAGTAACAACTGTGATCAAATGTCCTCTCTCCATCGAGCATTTACTTGTTTCTTTCCTTTTGCACTAATCACCTGGCTGTGCTTGTGCTGAACCACAATCAGTCCACTTTCATCTACATTGAAAACTCTTCGTGGTGCAGCTTTGATCTTCTCCATTTCAGGTTCCAAGATATCAAAGAATTTTCGCATATTTCCCTCATTGAAAGCCTGTACACGAGCACTGGAGATAGCTTGTGGAGTTCTGAAAGATAATGACGGGTGCCTCTTCATAAACTTGCAAAGCCATATCGTCCCCGCAGCTTTCTTCTGTATACTGAATGGATGCTGAAGTTGGTTTTTGAAAGCCAACTGAAAGCCCATCTCTTTCACATCACGTCTTCTTAATCCAAAGTATCTTTTATCCATTTCTATGCAATATGACTCCAATGCATCTTCAACTTCTGGTGAAAGAACTGGATTTCTGCCTAAGGTGAGTAACACTAGTTGTTCAGGGGTCTTTGGTCCTTTATATATCGTTCGAGTGTTCCCTTTGGTACAGCATATTGCTTGGATGCCTTCAGGTAACCCATTTCCTTGTTCCTAACAGCATGCACTGCCATTATCATATTCTCCCTGGACCATGCTTTTCGTTGATGCGGTGCCATCTGAAACAATAGAAATAATTGTTAATAACATAAAAATACTTTGCCTAAATCAGAACATTCACTTAATCTCGATGTGTTGAGACATTATAAACAGAGCATCGTAGTTCAACCTAAGCTACCCTAATATGAGACATGTCTCGTATTGGGAACCACTCACTGTCAGTGACGTGCACTGAGGAGTAGCTAGTCTAGCAGAGATAGATCAATCAATCTCACATCTCGAATTATATTCAAATCACAATATTTATTGTCTTGTTAAAGCCACCACAGCTCATACGCAACACTTCCTTTTCCACGCGCTTCTCGTCCATCGGTGTTCTCCGCGGGCAAAGCTGGCTGGATACCCTAGCTCGCTCTTCTTCCGCCTGACCAGTTTCCAGGTAGAAACTGCCGGCCCAAGGAAAACGAAGATTTCTACCTCTACCTCTCTTGTCCCCTCGCCCCCCGCTGAAATGGTTGAAAGCCCGTGCTTTCAGGTCCCCCAGTCTATCTCCTATAGGACAGATAGGGGATTGTTTTCTCATAGATTTTTTGTAAATCCTGTAAAGAACTCAGGGTAAAATTTTCTGCAGTACTTATGTTCTCTGTATTTACACAACCTTTTACACGTTGTACAATATGTGCGTATGTACAATATGGGATGTAGTTTTATTATTTATGAAATGGGAACGTGTTATGTGCAGACAATGATGTTATGCTTTCTTTCTTTTTTTATTTTACAAATATGGAATATATAATGATTAAATTACAAATATATGCTCAGGCTCTCTCTGACTCTCGTTTTAGTAGTGTTTTATTTAAATATACTACTCTTGGTCTCTAACAGTCATAAATACGGATGTATTTATTTGGGCAAGAGAACGCGTGTTCATATTGTTGTTGGTTTGGTTTATTTTACTTCGCTTTTCTGCCACATTTGGTTATCGCGAAAATGAGGATTGAGTGATAATATGATGAAATTGGTTAAGGGACCTCATATGAACAATCCAGGCCAGGATTCGAACCCGTGATGAGTGCGCATTCTTGTCCTATGTGTTGCAGTGAATAATGAAATAATTTGGAATAAAAAATGTATCTCAGAACTCAAAAAGTCAAATGAATAACATTGAAGAAACTACAAAAAAGTGTGTTGTGTTTTGTTACCTGCCCTCAAAACCTACTTTACATCGTGCGTCGTACCTATTCTTGAATATGGTTCCTGTATTTGGTCAATGGCCTGTGATAGCAATATAAAGAGAACAAACAAAGTGGTAAATTTCTTTATCAGAATAGTCAAACATAGATGCCCAGCCCTTGCAAACTTTTCCAAACATGAAATTCTATCCACTCTTCAAATTCACGATCCTTCCCTTCGCCGTCAAGTTTCAGATCTAACATTTCTTTTCAAAATCATGAATGGACAACTTTTCACTAACGAACTCTTGCCACATCTTCACATCCGGATCCCACGTACCAACAGCAAATGCAACAACTTCTTTTACACAAAAGCCTCAAGGCTATCCCTAGAACAAAGGTCATTGCTCTATAGGCTCCAAACAAGGTACAATACACTAGTTGATCCTCCAGGCTTCCATCTATCTAAGCAGGCTTTCAGAAATGCGTGCATCAAGCAGCTGAAGAGAAATTAATATTTGTTATACCCTTGTTATTGTTTTATTATTATTGTTTAATTTTTATTATTTTTATTGTATTATTCTTGTTACATATGTGTGCGTGCTTCTCATTTGTTAATTTCTATTTTTCTCGCTGTTGATATCCTGATATAAAATGGATTTGCTCTGTATTCAGGATTTCTCAAATAAATAAATAAAAAAAAATCAACCAAGCGTGGGGGAGTGGTTATCATAGCGCGCTACGATAACCCTTCATCAATTTCATCGTATCTTCGCAATTAACCAAATGTGACAAAAAAGCGACGCTAAGTAACAAAAATGAAATCAAATCATTGATTGATTGCTCAATTTGGTTCATTTTACTTCGCTTTTCCGCCACCTTTGGTACAACAAAATAGATGAAGGAACACACACAAAGAACACAAATGGCCAATCCGAGATTCGGACCCAGGATCTCTGGCTTAGAGTCAAATAAAATAGTTTTTTACTTTCGAATGTGGGTGGGGTTTACGTGTACTTTTTTCTGGTACTCATTCATAATTTTGCAATCTTTTCCTGTTATTGACATTCTTCTTTTTTGTAGGAATACTGGCCCTAAAGGGAGGAGGGGTGTGACCCACACCCCACCCCTTGAGCACGCCACTGACTGCTACCTCAAGTGTCGACGTCACCGCACGTCACTGCTCACTTTCTCATATTTGGAGCATTGGTACACGAATAAACAACCGCCATGTTTTCATTTAAATTTGCCATCGCGAATCTTCAAAAACTGACAGCACACTGCTTGGTTCATTACCTTTAACGGTACATTAATGATCTTATGTCTCCCAATTAACTTACCTTTGAAACCCGCAATGTTTTCCACCTCTGCAAAATATTCTGCCTTGACAAAATGCTTCCAACACGTCCAACATCTACACTGTTCTTCTTCTCTTCTTCTTCTTCAAAATGCCCCGATCACCTTAAATAAGGCGATTTTGGACAACGGTACTGAAGGAATGCATCAGACAAAATCCGATAACATCCCGCGTGAAAATAAACTCTTCCTCCTATTTATGTTCATAAATAGGTCCTTCGAAAATAGTAACACAAAAGACAACACAAAACTCTTCCTCCTATTCACTTAAGTAAATAGGTCCTTCGCGGTATGAATTGGACGAACACAACACAAACGTCCGCTCACACCGAGGCCGCGTCCGAATCGGCAGCAGATGTCACCTAGAGCACCGTTCCATCTGGGGACTCAGCCAACCTCCGTTGTCCGAATTCGCGGCAGACGTGGAGTCGGAGGGGAGAGCTGAGAGGAGCGACAGATGCACGCTTGAACTCGCTGTGACCCTGCGCTTGGCAACCATATTCTAACTTTCACTTTGTGCAGACAGCATTTACTGATTAGACGATGTAAAACTCAGTGATACTTTAACATTTTATCGATAATACTGAATGTAGGAAAATTGTAAATGATGAAATAGCATGTTACATTTTTAAAATGAGTAGTAAATAGGTGGAAATCATTGTGATGTTTGTTTGGCGTCTGCCTTCTGCTTCCGTGCGGTGCGCCTGCGCCCCAGAGCGCGGTGGGTGAAGTTCGGGCTGACACCTGGCGGGAAAAGTGATAACCGTACTACAAGGGGACCCCATCTGTTCAACGACCACAGCAAATTTTCTCAGAGACTAACAGAGTTGCCAGGTGCTATGTATCTGATGAGTAATTGATTGCCTACGGCGCCACATAAGCGAGATCGGCCGCTATCTCATATTAGGGATCATCCTCATATTAGGCGCCTTTACTCTACGTAGTGAATTGGTTGAACGTAAATAAATACTGAAAACACTTATTTTTGTACAGTGGAATACTTCACGCTCTCTATGTTCACCTGCTGATGCTGGTATGCTTCTAGAACAATGCGCGTGTTTTGCACGGAGAACGCCGAGCGCCATGTTGTCTACGTTGATTACGTATATTACATAGTTTACGCCTTGTCCGGATTGGCAAGCGCTCCGTCCCGTTCTCTCCCGCTGCTCTAGGGTGCCGTCGAAGTCACGTCCAAGTCGTCCGAATCTACATGTCTCCTTGTAGTGCGGTTGTCACTTTTCCCGCCAGGTGTCAGCCCGAACTTCACCCACCGCGCCCTGGGGCGCAGGCGCATCGCTCGGAAGCAGAAGGCAGACGCCAAACAAACATGACAATGATTTCCACCTATTTACTACTCATATTAAAAATGCAACACGCTATTTCATCATTTACAATTTTTCTACATTCAGTATTATCGATAAAATGTTAAAGTATAACTAAGTTTTCCATCGTCTATTCAGTAAATGTTGTCTGTACAAAGGGAAAGTTAGAATATGGCTGCCAAGCGCAGCGTCACAGCGAGTTCAAGCGTGCATATGTCGCGCCTCTCTGCTCTCCCCTCCGACTCCACGTCTGCAGCGAATTCGGACAACGGAGGTTGGCTGAGTCCCCGGATGGAACGGTGCTCTAGGTGACATCTCCTGCCGATTCGGACGCGGCCATAATCTACATTGTCTACACGATTTAAGAGAAATGTAGAACATAATGTCCCAAAATGTAGGACATTGAGTCAAAATGTAGGACATAAAACATTCGCAATAAATAATACATATTCTATAAAACACGTTAGAGAGTAATTTAAAATTGACACTTGTAATCATACTAAACAATGCACTTTTCAAAATTTCAGGTTGAGTCAAAATATATTTATGAGAGAGTGGACTCACAAACTCTTTGAAATTATGTGGACCAGTACCAAACTTTTTACAGAATTTATGGAAAAAAAAATATTTCTCTCGTAAGTACGTTGTGCTGATGGTAATGAAAGTAGTGTCTCAACATTTGCATTATCTCCTGTAATGGCAAACAAATATTCAGCAATTGCCGTAATTGAAATGGTTTTAGAAGTTTCATCTTGCGTAGCTTTTATTTGAATAACAAATATTATTGAGTTTTTCAGGTCTTTTTCTTTACTTTTTCGTTTTTCTTAACCTTTATTTATTCGACCCCTACTTAGATAAAGTTGGAAATTAGCAATTAAAAAAATAAATATCTATTTAATGAAAATAACACCAAACGGCCAGTTAAAATGAAAACTGAAGCTGCATAAGAGATTTAGACCTATTTTATCTATTAATACCCATTAGACTGCATTTGGACGACTAGCGAGGCTTTGGCGTCTGGACTCACAGCCAGTATAATCTTATGTGGAGCTCGTGTTTTCATCCCTATATGTTTGTGATTTTCCCTTCATCCATCAGGGCCTCCCCGATGGCGCAGTGGTAGCGTCGCCGCCTTGTAATCAAGGGGTCCCGGGTTCGATACCCGGTGGAGGCACAAGTGGTTCGGATCCCACTTTAAACTGTAGGTCCAGTCCCGATTAGCCTTACTGTGCATAAAGTGGACTTAAAACACCAACTCAACTCAACCCTTCATCCATCTTATCTTACCACCATCCACCCTGATCCTCGCAATAAGCCAAAGGTGCAGAACAGTTAAGTAAAATCAACTAATCAGTCATTGTGATAGCAAAAACTCTTGACCACAAGCAAAATTTATTGACTATTTATTTACTTCTTGACCTACCTTCTGTCAAAAAAGTACCTGGAATTTGTAATTTAAAAGGCCAGCGCAAATGACTTTTTAAAATATTTTTTCCGTAAGTTGGTAGCTCTGTACTTAATTACTATGCCAAACATGAGCGCGATCTGTCAACCAGTTTGTTTACAGTAGCAGATTGAATCAGTCCACTTCAGTAGTGCATCACGATTTTTACAATGAAAGAAATTATTGAACAAAGAGTTTGCCTTAAATTTTGTGTTGAGAACGGAATTTCGTGTGCTCACTCGCTAAAAATGTGAGAAAAGACTTATGGTGAATCAGTTTTATCAAAAACACAGGCTTACGAGTGGTACAAAGCGTTCAAGGAGGGCCGAGAGATCGTCGAAGACATGCCTCGTTCTGGACGACCTTCGACCTCTTCAACCGATGAAAACATCGAAAAAGTGAAGAAAATTGTGCTCGATAATCGCCATTCCAACTTAAGAGAGATAGATAGTGACCTTAACATCTCTCACGAGTCTGTTCGTTCTATTTGGTGGATATTTTGGGCATGAGACGCGTCGCCGCACGGCTTGTTCCAAAATAGCTGAATTTTCTTCAAAAACATTACTTTGAGCATGTCTCTTTAGACATGCTGGATCGCGCCAATTCTTATCCCACATTCATGGAACGCATCGTAACTGGTGACGAGACATGGGTCTACGAGTTTGACATGCAAACAAGTCAACAGTCATTAGAATGGAGGACAAAAGAGGAGCCGAAACCGAAAAACCACGTCAAAGTCGCTCAAAAGTCAAGGTGATGCTCATTGTTTTCTTCGATATTCGTGGTTTGGTGCATCATGAATTCGTTCCAGAGGGACAGACGATCAATAAGGAATACTATTTGGCCGTATTGAAGCGTTTGCGTGAGAAAATCCGTCAGAAACGGCCAGATTTGTGGAAGAACAATTCGTGGATTTTACACGACGATAATGCGCCATCGCATAGAGCGACAGTTGCGACCGAATTTAAGGCCAAAAACAGGGACGGAGACAGGGGTGGGCACGGGTGGGCAAGCGCCCACCCAAAAATTCCGGTGCCCACCCGACTGCCCACCCAATCAAATTTTATAAGTACATATACTTTGGGATATGTGAATGACTCAATAAATAAGTGTATTCTGGTGTTCATAACATGTATATTATACTTCTGAATATTATCTACGCTAGAAATCTTCACATATTATCAACCCATAAGAAGCGAATTTTGCCATTAGAAAGTGAAAGAGCTATTGAAAAAAACTGTGATCAAATT
This sequence comes from Lepisma saccharinum, assembly GCF_977018435.1. Classification (NCBI taxonomy): domain Eukaryota; kingdom Metazoa; phylum Arthropoda; class Insecta; order Zygentoma; family Lepismatidae; genus Lepisma; species Lepisma saccharinum. Next base: position 109,649,653 of record NC_139232.1, read on the forward strand.
AATACTTCTATGATTAAAAGCAGCTAGTAGGCTTAGGAGGCTCAAAATTATGTAGGGTATGATCAAGATTAGAATTTAGGGTGAACTTGAGGACTGCAGTTCCAGGTCTTCACTGGGAAAGACTGCTTTGAAAAGTACCACATAATTAAAAGATTAGGTACTTCGGATGTGGTAAGGAATACATAACAAACCACACCATGTAACTTGGCGAGAAGTTATAACTGAAACTGTGTAGAGGAAATTGGAGTGATGTCTTGGTGCTGTAAGCTCCCTGCCTCCACAAATAAATCGCGGCATGAGTATGATTAAAATAATCTCCAAATAAACAAATAAAAACATCATCTTAGCGTTACTTCCTCCAGCAACACAATGAATTATTTAGATTTTTTAAATTATTTTAGAATAATTAATCAAGAAGACTTAGGTGGGAAGGTTATGTGACACGATGCCAAAGGAAAGAATAGTTTACAGGATTCTTGTTGGGAAACCTGATGGTAAGAGACCAGTAGGAAGGCCAACACGAAGATGGAGGGATAACGTTGAGATGAACCTAAAGGAAATTAGCTCTGCATTGAAATTCCAAAAGCGTCCCTTTCTTTATTTCATTACAATTTTTATATACCTGTCATCTTCAAAATATCAATATGGTATGTGAAATATCAACTTTATATTCGTTCTATTAATAAGAAGTAATCACAATAATCACTACAATACCGAACTGAATAAATTTTGATAAACCATTTATGTATGGGAAAAGGTGCAAGAATTATTCAATTGCTATTGAGTGGCTTATCGTATTTAGAAATCCTCGTTCGACACATAAATTTTGCCACATGAATCAGCCGAAAATGTCGACAGAATCTGTAGATGGAGATGAAGTAAAGAAAAAAGTCATGTCACGAAGTATCCAGAAGACGATTTTGTTAGTTTGTTTTTAAGCCCACTTTTATGCTCAGATAGGCTAATCGGGACTAAACCTACAGTTTAACGTGTAGTCCGAACCAGTGTGCATTGTGCTTCCACCAGAGGAGGGGGGAGTCGAACACAGGACCTCTTCATTATAATGCGAAAACGTTATGCCATTGGAGAAATAATATACGGAATGAACTCGCAACAAACGTGTCATTTTACCACCACAAAAGATGCGTCTATTTTAAGAGCGTGTATTGCCTGAGACAAATATTTGAGACTTTTGGGAGACAACGTCATTGTTCACGGAAATAGCTGCCTTGATCTACTAATGAACACTGTGCAATGTGTTTCATTAGTAGAAACTACGACCTCAACTTTCGAAGTGGTATGTACTAATGAAACTCCATTTTTGGAAGAGTAAGTTGTAGATGATTTGTTTTATTTAAGTCGTCTTTCTGCTAATTTTGATAATGACGACGATAAGGTTCAATGGTGATTGGATGAAAGTGACGAAGGGGCAAAAACAAACACACGCAGACACTCAAAATACAAAATCCCATAAATTATTACTTCGACTGTGGTTCCAGGCGGCAGGGACTCGTTGCCCTGCAAGAATAAAGTTTGCATGGTATGCTGTACAGGACAGAGGTTGACATTCTAGTGTGTTCGAAATGGTCATGCCATACAACCCAAGTCATCTATGAAAAATAGATGGATTATTCCTGGTACGATGATCAACTTCGATGAATTACTTGTGTCCTAAATCATTTTGTTACCTCAACAAATATGTTCATGTAACCATACATGTATTGCTTCTCCCGCAAGAGTAACATGACTTAGTTCAGAAAACGAATATCAACTTAGCTAATAATCTCTTCAATTCTGAACAGATTTTTCAATTTTACCCGTTTATTTCTTATGGGTGATATTTTGTCAAAATGGCCTTTCATTAGCCTAGGAATACTTCACGGATAATGAACAAAGAATTGGTTTTCCGTGTGTGTTTTAAATCATTCCTAATAAGACATTAATTTTAATCCAAACATTCAGTGGCGGCGATTAGGGGAAGCAGGAGTTGGATGCAGACCCCCCCCCACGGCACATTTTGTCACTTTTTGCCATTCTTTGCCCCCGGAATATGACCTCTTTATGCTAAGCCTTTTCTACCAAAATAAAGTATATTGCCCTGCCCCTCAAATGTTGGCACCCAATCGCCCCTACTGCAAACATTCAGATAGATTTGTCAGTTGTACAAAACCTTGTAAGCTAAGAAAAGTGACTCCCAAGGAGTAAGAAAACTCTTTCAGTCAAAAACTCATACGATTAAAATACTATGCTCAGGAACATGCATTTAAATTACGAGAAACATCACGATTGTCTACCTTCGCACTTTCTATCACTGTCGCCGAATACATAAAATCAAGTATGTGCCTCGTATTTCTTTTCTGTCCTCGAAGGGCAAAATGCCATGTAACACAAGCCTAATTCACATTTATTTCATTATATTAACATGTATGAAAGAATGTGACTGCGAATGTGTGGCTGCGCATGGATAAACACTTCGTTGAAATAATTGTGTCCATCAAGAGACAACGCGAAAGGAAATGGAACAAGTTGCGAGAATAGATTAGAAAAGAATAAAGATGAAAACAAGAAAAGGAAAGGGAGAAGAAGCAAATCGGGAGTGTAAGAGAGGGGATACATATATGTCTTACGTCCACATATATGTGGTCTTAAATTTATACTGCCCACCCCAATCTATCAATATAGAACTTCTGCCCACCCGGTCGAAAATTTCTGGCGCTGCCCCTGGCCAAAAACATAATAAATATCATCGAACAACCACCGTATTCAGCAGATCTAGCCCCGTGTGACTTCTTTATGTTTCCAAAACTAAAATTGCCGCTCCGGGGTACCCGTTTTGACTCGATTGAAGGCATAAAGCAAAATTCGTGGAAGGAGCTGAAGGCCATACCGGAAAGCGCCTATAAAAATTGTTTCGAAGACTGGAAAAAACGCTGGCATACGTGTGTTGCATCAAATGGGGCCTACTTTGAAGGCGACAAAATAAATAGTGATGAATAAATGAAAATTGTGCGTTTTATTTAACAATTCCCGGTACTTTTTTGACAGAATATACTTGTTGATTTATTTACTCTTTCTTGACTTTCATGACTTCCTTGACTGGCAAACACCCTAAATAACTTTGTTCTCTATATCCCCGCTTTACAATCCACATAACGAATAAGAATGGGAAACATCTTGTTCCATCAGTATCAACCCCAAAGCAAGAAATTACCCTCATGCATTGAACAATGACATCATCAATATGTGGCCTCAAAACTTTGTTCAGTAATTGCTTCCGTTTTCCCTTTTGTCCTCTAGCAGGTCAAACTTTTATTTATTTATTTATTTTTTGGGGGGTAATGACTGAATCAAAATATATTTCACTATTGAGTTTGGGAGCGAAGTCCATGGACTTGTAACTTCCATGATTTCTTTTTGTTCAACTGAAACACATATTGTCCTAATTAATATTATGTGACGCTCAAAATGTAGGACATTTATGATATTTTTGAAATTCCTCCCGGACTTCGGACATAAGGCTAAAATGTAGGTCATGTCCGGGGAAAACCGGACGTCTGGTAACCCAAGTCAACAGCGATTCGTATGACAAAAAATCGCCAGTGCACGCTAACACGTTCCAAACCGTTTTTTTTTTTTCATTTTTCCGGGCAACAATTCCGTCACCTTGAAAATGAAGCATGATTTTTAATCGCCGTGATTTAAAAGTTATCAGTGCACGTATTCCCATACCCAACGCTCACGTTCTATTCCGGCGATAAAAATTTGCTCAGCCAGAGTAATTTTTAATCGGCAGTGCGCGTTAGTCATAATTAGAATTTTCATACGATTCGCAACATTCTATTACTAGGTCGACATTGTTGTTAAATACATTGTTGCCCTTGTAGCACATGGATGAAAAATTCGTAGCTATGGAAAACCATAGTTGCCCCACCGGGGCTTAGCGTTGAAACTTTTTTTTTTTGCTGCCCTTCCATCCAACAAATACAACATAGTTGATTCTTCACAGCAGTAAGTAGACATTCATTTTCTCTTGTATAGTTAGACAAACTCATGTTTTAAGTTTTATTCTCAAAAATTCACAAAATGGATTTGGTGTTTCAAGTCCACTTTATGTACAGTAAGGCTAATTGGGACTGGACTTACAGTTTAAAGTGGGATCTGAACCACTATGTGCATCCAATGGGTATCGAACCCGGGGCCCCTTGATTACAAGGCGATGACGCTACCACTGCGCCATCGGGAGGCATGGATCTTTACTTAGATCATAGCATACATCGCCGTAAATCAAGTTCGGTGATACCTGTTGTTGTTGTTGCTTTCTTCATAAGATACAATTACCATTTTAAACCTTCGTTTTATAAGTTATTGAAATACAAAAATGATTATTGGGAGTCCTTTAAAGGGATTTGCACTTACCACTTTAGGTTTTCCAAACTTTACTGCTTTCATTAGAATACTTTTTATATTCTCAAAATTTCGGGGGGGGGCCTAAATTAAAACTACTGTAGTTGTATTTATCTTATTTTGCATTGCTTTTCTGTCACTTGTGGCAAACAGCAACGATGAAGATGAATGATGAGTGGATACTTTAATGAAGAGTCACACACACAAAGGAAGAACTATGCCCAGGTCAGGATTCGAACCTTGAACCTTCGGTATAGTGTTCGTGGATCTTCCGGCTACATTCATTTAGGTAGGGAGAACATGTGGTACATGAACTACTCGCTTAAAAGAACATAGACATTGCACAAATAAAATGTTTGCTTATTTATTCATAACTTCGAGAGCGCAGTTGCCATACAGTGTCTTATTATAGGAGAGAGTGTGAGGTTCGTAATTTTCGTTAAATTGCTTATTTTCAGATAGGAAGTTCAATGAATCGGAAGATGGTAGTCAAGAAAAGGATCTAGAAGTTACAAAGGCTACATGTTGAATGTTGATGGTAAAGTGTGATATCTGTGAAAAAGATATCTAAGCTCTTCTAACTGAACTGAATTCTTACTTATTCGAGGTAGTTTTGTAACAAAGCAAGGACTTAATCTTCAGGAATCCCTAGAAGTATTCGTGGAATCGTAACGAGAGTTGTAACAGCTGAATCTTGTAGAGCAAGGGCGAGCAAGGGAGTTGCAAGATGGCAGCCTGCGAGTGCTTCTCAACATGGCGGACGTATTGTCTGATCACAGGTGCATGCCGAAGCATCGGGAGGGCTTGCGCGATCGAGATCGCCAAAGTTCTAAAGCGAGGTTCCGTAGTCGTCTTGCTGGCCAAAAGTGAAGAAGAACTCAAGGAGACCAGAGTTAGTATGTCCCACATTCCGATCATCGTGAAGGTATACCCAGTCGACCTGCCAGAAGCCGACGGCGCTCAGTATGCTCACGTGATCCAAGACTCTCTCGACACGTTGCAAATGAAACCAAGCGAGTTCGACCACGCCATGATCGTCCACAATGCTGGAACGCTGGGCGACATCACAAAGAGAGCGGTCAGAATGGATGACTTGAAAAACTGGGAGGACTATTTTAGATTCAATGTCTTTTCGACGACGATCCTCACGTCGAAGTTCTTCGGCGTCTTCACAGAGGATCAGGTGAAGAGAAGAACCGTGGTGAACATGACCTCACTGTGTGCCATTCAACCGTTCAAGACCTTCAGCCAGTACTGCACAGGGAAGGCTTCCAGAGACATGTTCTTCAAGGTCCTGGCTCTTGAAGAACCTTCCATAAAGGTCCTCAACTTCTCCCCAGGCCCTGTGGAAACCGATCTGGTCGACAACCTCATCGAGGACAGCATCGAAGGAGACCTGAGAGAATCATTCATAGCAACCAGGAAGGAGAAAACCCATCTGACATCCGAAGAAGCCATCAAGAAGTTGATTAAGATCTTAGCGTATGACAAATTTACCTCAGGTGACCACATTGATTATTTCGATATAGTAGGGCAGTAAAATATATTTTTTAAAGAAACTTAAGTCTACAGTAATTTATTTCTCCGACACTCCTGCATATGCCGTGGAAGTTTCGAATGAACCCACTCTGTGGGTACGCCTTTACTTCGCTTGATGTTGGTGTCCAAAGGGATGCTGACGGCAGGAAGCTTTCTCCTTTCAGTAGTTTCCTCGTTGTCACTCAAACTTACTTGAATAAATACACATACACGCACACAAAATCACACCAAAATTTAAAATCTGAAGAGCAGCATATATCACAATAAAATGGTTTATTAACACTTGTTATATTTACATTGAACACTTACGAATAACATTAAAACAAACACTTTCACTGTAAGATGTAAAGAGTTGACATCCACCTACTGCTATAACCGTGCCTCTATCTTAGTGGCTATGCGACTAAGGGGGGCGTGGAACAGTTCCGTCACGAAATTCAGTTCTGAATGCAGCCAGTTGTAAATTGGAACGCTGCAGATCTTGAAGGCAAACAATAGAAGGACGTAGAACAAGATCTTCGCCAAAGCTCTGGCACCAATGTCCAGGTAGTACATGCTGTAAGGAAAGAATAACATGTGTAATTATAACTTACAAGTGTGTTTTGTTCACAGTACTCAGGCATTTTCTGTGAAGAAGTTTTGTATTATTACCGATAGATGTCGATAGTGTTAAACAATCCTCACGACCTTCTAGGTCGCCAGATATAAATCTCATTGGAAAGTACGCGTAGCATGCTGAAAAACATCGCACATTTCGATATGATTTCTTCCTTAATCAGACAGTGTTGAGTTTATTCGTCTACAAATATATCAAACGTAATATTTCCTTTGGTTTTGTTTTGGGGTAGCTGGAACAATAAAAGAAATCAAGGGTTCCCACAGGATTTTCTATCAGGATGAGCAGCAGTGCTCAAAAGTGTGGGGGGAGACGTGGGGATGCTATCTCTCCCAGTTAAGAAAATTATTTTAAGGCATCCCTCACCCACTGCATTATCTCCATGTCGATCCACAAAACTATCCCTCCAAATTTCACCAAACTGGGCAAAGCATCCCCCCCAGCTAGGAATTTCCACTTCGAGCACTGGGGGGCAGAATAAAATTTCATATCCCCCACTTCGGTCATAAAAACTCATATTTTACCTAATATTATTAATATTATTAATATTACAAATCATCAAAACAAAATGGACTTGAAAATATCTTGTCGTTGTTGTCAATTTCAGACTTTTCAGTCCATTATTTAAATAGAAACTGAGTTCGATATCCCTTCTATCCATACAGGGTATCTCATAAGTAATAGCGCAAATTGGCACAGGTGAAAGTACACGATAATAGAAGCAAAAAAGTCTCAGTAAACATGGGTCTGCAAACGAGCCGCTTTCGAGATAATCGCGAATGTGTGATCACAAGCCGCCACTGACTTCATTGTTTGTAAACGTCGCTCTAGTTGGTAAAATGCTAATAATGTGTGCGAATGTGTGGTTACAAGCCGTCATTGATTGCATTTTGTAAACACCGAGTGCTTTACTCCTTGCGCGGTCCGAGGTTTGCTCTTTGTTTACAAAACAGAACATTTTCGAGAGGTGGCGTTGTAATCAAACAGGGATACAATCAGTATACAGTCTAATCGTACTGTGGGAGTCACGTCAGTTGTGCTGGACTGCTTAGTGAAAATGGAACCTTGCAGCAGCAAAGAGTACATTTTGCAAACAATGAAGTCAGTGGCGGCTTCTAATCACACATTCACGATTATCTCGAAAACGGCTCGTTTGCAGACCCATGTTTACTGAGATTTTTTTTGCTTCTTTTATCATGTACTTTCACCTGTGTCAGTTTGCGCTATTACTTTTGGGACACCCTGTATACTTGTCACTTTGTTGATGAACAGTTCTTTACATTTTTATACGTTTTCACGATGTACACTCAAAGAGGACCACTAAATTTATTTTGTCTTTCATGTCAAACCTCATCCATGTTTTCACGCCATTATTTCACCATTCGCATTTCATGAAGATTTTCTGATCCCAATAATGATGTGTAAATAATATAGAACACTGAAAAGTATCACACTGGAAATGTAACAAATTATTATGAAATAGATAACACGCAGTCAGCAATTAAGTTATGTGAATTCTTTAAATGTATAATGACGAAATAATTTGCTTTCTTAAGCGCAGGGACTTTACTACTGAAATAAAATATAAGAGGCAGTTATTGGGTGGGCTCGACATCCACAGTTGGTGCCCCTGCATGAGTGTTAGGTTTTGACACATTAATAGATTGACAACGCTGGTCCTACGTTTTGCCCATTACTTATCACAGGCACGTATCTAGAAATTTGTTTCGGGGGGTAGGGGGGTCCGAACCAAGTGTCTCAAAATAATAGTAGTAGTAGTAGTAGTAGTAGTAGTAGGGCAATTCCATGAAACTTGAAACCAAAATGTTAAATTTTCAAATGTGTCTAAGTTAGTCGTATCACATGCCAAAATGTAGGTTAATATCTATATATTTTTGTGCCACATGATATTTTGCATGAGAAAAATCAACATAATCAACAAAATCAACTATTTGGGATTTGTAACTGAACTGAAACATAAACAAGGTCTAGATGAACATATTGAAATTAATTGTACATAAACAGATTTATTATTTCTAAAATCCTAAACATGTTTTTGCAACTATGCGCTAACGGTTACGTCCGTAACACTTTTTACATAAAAGTTTTCATTACACCTCGAATTTAAGAACTAATAATGAGTACCTCTAGGTGCTCTTTTGGTTCATTATATCCCAAAATTGCCTATTGCTGTGCGAGATTTGGCACAAATAATGTTACGGACATAACAAATTATTAATTATCTTCAGCATATTATACATGCTATTTGTAAGACACAGACAGTTAGTCAATAATATGGCAAATTTCCATAGCAATGATTTGTAAATTAAAAAATGTAATAATATCCCCTTCATCACCAAGTAAAGTGTACAAATCACCTCAGTCACTAGGGAAAGCATTTCCCAAAGTTAAAAGCTCATTACCAAAGAGTCCTAGCAAACAGAAAAATTAGTTCAACCACATGGAGTTCCAAGAAAGCAGAAGTCAGCACATGGAAATGCTCTAAGTGATGAAATAAAGAGTATTGTCATAAACTTTTATGAACGTGATGATATATCCCACCAGGCACCAGCTAGGAAAGACACTGTTGTTACTAGAACTGGTCTGCACAAGGAAAAACCATCGTTAAAATAAATCCGAAGACCGAAAGGCAATCACGTGCCCGAATGTCTCAAGTTCTACGCAAAGGAGAATCAAAAAAGTCAGATGCAAGAGTGAGAAAGCAGTGAATGTTAACCACATGCTCCATCAAGTAAAAAATCAAAAACTGTTTGAAGATATAAAATCAAAATTCCCTCAGCTTAAAGTAGTCGAATTTTTTTCAGATGATGCAAGTCAGCACTTAAAACAGCGCTACACATTAGGCAACATTACCTTCAGCAAGGAGGACTGTGATCATGTTTTAAATTGGCATTTTTTTCTGTACATCGCATGGAAAGGGAGCAGTTGATGATGTGGGTGGAATGTTAAAGCATCATGGGTGGCAGAAAGTGAAGGCTAGGCAACATGTTAATGATTATTTATCTTTCATTCAATGTGCTCAGTCAATAACCAGCATTCCTAACACACATCGAGTTCATTGTGTCTATACTGTTGGTCAGAATGTGGTGGAAATAGGTTTGTTGTCCGAAGATAGTGGCACAATGTTTCATTTCACATTACCTGAAGATCAAGCTCCAATAAAAGAACAAAACAAATTTAGTGGAGAGGATCAATCAACCTAATGACAGAATCACATCTGTTTGGACAGTGATTGTTGTTCAGTTTGAATCTAAACGTGATGTGAGCATTTGCATAAGCTTATTGGACAAGTTGTCAGTGAACAACATGAAAAGAGTGTGATTGTGAAGTTCCTTAAGAGGGTAGGAAAGCAGTTTGTTTGGTCTGAAAAAGATGATGTTAGTGAAATTGATATTTCACAGGTAGGATATGTATTAAAAGAGCCAGATACCAACCTTCGAGAAAAAATAACTTTCAAAGACATTAAACCAGATTTTTTTTGACAGTTTTGTCATATGTTTCATTTGCACTTTAATTATTTCCAAAGTGTTGGTATGAAAACATTTTACTCACTCATGTTTGTTTATTTTTCCTATTTTTGTGATGTAAACAGAAATGTTACGTCCGAAACATTTTAATGGCACTGTAATAAGAAATGTACAACAATTGAGTACTTTTACTATTAACTTCATAAGAGTTCAATCTTTAATCATTGTTTGTATGTGAGAAGTTTCTTATTCAATTCTTAATCTCACAGAAATATTACAATTACAACATGAAGGTGTACTTTCTATTAATTTCTGAGTTACGTCCGTAACAGTATGTTTTTTTATCTGTGTGCAAAGAATAATTACAACTTGAATTTCATAAATATGACAGTGTAAACTGAACTGTGTGTCAATATTAAATATTTGTGAGAAAATCAAAGCTTCTATTTGATTAGTTTAGAAAATACACCACCTCAAACTTTCAAATTGTTACGTCCGTAACTATGGAATTGACTAGTAGTAATAAAATACGGTTTAAACTAAAATAATTATAGTTATATTAAATTAATTAAAATAGTATTGATTAAAATATTCAAAATAATTAACATTATATTTTATAACATGAATAGGTAAAAGGTCAATGTAAGAATAGTGATATAACAGCACGTATTCATTATCTAGCTTACATGTAGTTAAGGTTGGCAAAATTTCTAAAAGAAGAAAAAACTGTCCTGGCAAGGAAATTAATGTCAAATAAATAAAGAACTGAATATTTATTGAATATATAAAAAAAATGGATGTTAGATCCAGTTGATGAAAAGTAAAGTTCCTGGTCATATTTTTTGAATGGTTCGTTATAAGTAGTAATAAATCTTGCATAAATCTTTGGCACAGTCATTCAAAGTCCTATGATCACAATATAATCCTTGTCTTCCAATAAGTTTGGCGGATATAAGTAACCCTTGATTAAACAACTAGTATATTTTCATTATTTAATTTTAGTTATCTTATTATTTTCATTATTTAATTTTAGTACTTAGTAAGTTTTTCGGGGGGGGGGGGGGATTGCCTAGAGTGGTGACTCTAGACAATTTTCCTTGCAAATCTTGATAAATTATAAAAGTGTTCGGCGCTTGTCTGAAATGTTCGCAAAAAATTTCCCGACAAAACAGCTTGGAATAGCGTTGTAAGATGCGTTCCAATTAGGATAAGCGCTTTAGTCGTTGCCAAAACAGGCCTTTCTTTGCTAAGTTTTCTCAAAAGTTCGGAGGTGGCTGCTAACGAGGTTAAGACGCTCTCATGGTAGCACGCGTGTTGCGAGAGGTTACGCAACGGAGCACGCGTTCCACAAAAGGCAGAATGTCAGTGGAATCGCTGCCAGAAGGAACACGGTTGCGGCTGCCATGTGCAAACAAGAATCGCTCGCTTCTATTCTGCTAATAGACTGCGTCACCACGTTGCACAAGTATCGACTGTGCTAACGTGTAAACTTCGAAGCGTGAAAGATAATCCTTTGTCAATGAACTCTCCAAAAGGCGCGCACAAAGAAAATTTTCCAAGTTGTGTACTTTGTAGGTGGGATGTGTTGGCTTCGTGTTTACTTGTCTTGATATTTTAAAGGATAGAGCAGGGTGCGAAATTGTTGAAGAAGACTCGTTGACACACGCATATCTTACACACACACACACACACACACATATTAATAATGTTATAAAAATAAATATTTTAAAATACATTATTATTAAATACATATAAATGAATTAATTTATTACTTATATATATATATATATATATATATATATATATATATGAATGGCTTATTGCAGAAAGGACGTCAGTCACACGAGGCTATAGCCAAGAAAATGCACAGTGAAAAGTGTACTTTAATGCAGAAAGGTACCTGAGTTACTGACTCGGGTCCTTTCTGCAATAAACTTAGCCGTATTTATACGTTGTACGAACTGTGTACGCTCATCTGTAATGCAGCTCGGGGTGGTAAAAATACTGTCAAACTTATTGAGACCAGTAACATTATTGGTTTCGCAACGTGGTGGCCTCATGTCTGCAAAAAAAAAAATGTGGCATCTGTGAAAACTACCATGTGTTCCTACAAGAATAGGCAAGTATTTTCAGATTTCCAAGTATCATTACTTTGAATACTGTGTTGAACATAAGGGTACTATCAAGGTTTCCGAATTCGTCAAAGCTTTGACGTCTTACACCTTCTATCTGTCCAAGAATTGTAATTCCTACGCCACGTACGTTCCCAGTTGCACGTATGCCGATCAAGCTTCCTAAATTGAAGGACATACGAATTGCCTTGTCGTATATACCAGACGACGTCAAAGGATTCTATGAAGATATTCTTCAGTGGCCCACTACACGCGCCAATGAAACAGACTCAGATGTAGAATAACACATGCATGTATGAGCTCGTACATTATTGTACTTCAAACACCGACAATAAAGTCCAGAAAGTGCAGTACACTGTCATTTATTGATGAATCTATAATTTTCTGTGGCATATATAACATAACGTAACCTAACCTAGCTTATGTGGCAACGACAAACGGGCGTTTGTAGGACATTTCTCGTCTTATTTCTCAAAGTTTCCACTTTTATTACAGAAAGGTACCGGAGTCACAACCTTTTTATCTCCACTGTATAGCAGCATACTGCCCGGGGGGGGGGGGGGCGCATTGAGGGTTGCAAAATTAACTATTCTTTATGCTGAATATTTGAACCAACAGCGGTACATTTCTTTCTTACACTATCAATATTATACGATTTTTCTTGTTTTTCTCAGAATTGTGCAAAAGTGACTCAGGTCCCTTTCTGCAATAAGCCAATCATATATAATATTTATAAATTAGCAAATTAATTCCTTTACACTAAGATCAAAGCATCTACATGTCTATAAATTACAAAATAGTTCATATAGTTTTATTACGTATAAGTTTTGGTTAGGTTTTTGCTCTCTATTAATATAAACCAATTAGATTTCATATTTATATTTTTCTTGCAATCTTTTTCACTTTTATTGAACTTATATTCTTATTGGTGTAGAGCTTTTAATGAATGATCTCTTGAAAGAAAGAGAAACGAGAAAGCGTGCAACACTGACAAACACACTACTTTCTGTGTGTTTTCGATATTATCCTTAGTAAAGTACGTGGACGTTCGCAAGATTTTCTTCCATGGGGGCAAAGGAGACATATATTTCCCCATAATAGTGATGCCCCTCAAAAAACACTATTTCAGTCTGATATTATCATGTTCCTTCAAAGAATTTATAATAATTAACATAAATTACTGTGGTTGAAATTAAATTATGTGTGAAATATATAATTTTCAGGTGAACATTTATTTTCCAGGGGGGGGCGCGGCCCCCCTTGCCCTCCCCCTTCCGGACGTCCACGGGAAAGTATATTTTAAGTCGATACTAACTGCTCAGCCTTTGTTGTTATAACAAAAACTCTCCACAGAGAAATTTTTGGTGAGGGAGATTTTTTAGGACAAGATAGATAGATTGATTGATTGATTTAGTTTATTTTACTTCGCGTTTTGTGCCTCTTCGCTAATTTGTGAAAATGGGGGATGAGTGATGAAATTATGAAATTGGTGAATGGACATTCACAAACAACCAAGCCGGAGCGGGTTTAGGACATGATTATTGGTCGGCCTCCCCTCAGGATATCGCACCCTGGATAGAGGAAAGAAGACATTAAATAGAAACGATAGAGAAGGTGAGAAAGAAATGAGAATAAAAAGAATAAACGGAAAAGTACGGAAGGAAGAGAAGAGAGACAAAGAAGTCAACGAAACAGAAACAGAGAGAAAGAAAGCAAGAGGGAGGGAGAGAGAAAGAGAGAGAGAGAGAGAGAGAGAGAGAAGGAAAGAAAATACAGAGTACGGGAAGGAAGTGCAGGAAAAGAAATGATCAAGAAGAGAAGAAGTAAACACGTGGAGAGCAAACAAGAGGAAAAGCTAGAAAGTGGAAATACGAGATGAATATAAATAAAAGGAAGAAGAGAAGAATAGTAGGTTTTTTTGCTTATTTAAGAGGTAAGAGCTACCCCTGTGATTTACCAAGAACTGACACAGTTTTATGAACAGCGCTCGGGAATTGTAGATAATAAAAAAAAATCACCAATTCGATTTGATAGTGCAGTTAATATTCTTGCATGATTAGTCTTTTTTTTTCAGAACCTTTGAGAAGTACGTTCCACTTAACAACAACAAAAAATATTTCTTTATATTGAAATTTTGGTGGAATGTTGATAATTTTGCAGTATTTTAGCAGATTTGTATCGCATCTTAATAATTTTTAAGGTTTCGTAATCCCTTCCTTGCTCTTTCATGGTCGTCTTGTGCATTGTAGTCGTATTTACTTTTTCCAAAAGTTTTACAACTCAAAATCCATATTTTATTACGTGTACATTTATATCAGCTTCGACAGTACATTATATCTCCTGCCTTTGAAAATCTATTCTTAAAGATGAGGATGAATGGCAGTGTCGTGCACAGGATTTCAAAAGGGAGGGGTTATGTATACTTTCTCTTGGTAGTCAGCCCACATTTCGTCATATTTTCCTACCTTTGACGTTCTTTTTTTTTTAGGAATACTGGGCGAAATAGGGGGGTTATAACCCCCATCAACCCCCCCCCCTTGTGCACGCCACTGATGAATGATGATTAGATTAGCTGATACAGGAACGGCCGGGGGAGGGGGAAAGTACTATTCTGGTCCATGTTTTTTTTTTTAAACACAATATTTCTTCAAGTGTTAACAAGGATAGTATCTTCGTTATATGATATGCTTGTTTATTCACATGATGAATTCATGGATTGGTTGATTCTTCGCTTTTTCATTTTACTTCGCTTTTATGCAATAATTGGCTAATCGCGAAGATGAGGAAGAATGATATTAAGATGAGATTGATGAAGGGACACTCACAGAAAACATCCAGCCTGGATTTGAACCCGGTAACTCCGATGGTGAACCGAGCCGGCTTCAGTATCTTGCGTCTGTCAAATTATAAGAAGGTGCAGGGGGTAGAATGCTTAATTCATTGACCGAATTAGGTTGTTTCACGTCGCACTTCTGCCACTTTTGGCTAATCGCGACGATGAATGATATGATGACATTCATGAAGGGACACTCACAAAGAAAACTCATGCCCAAGCCGAGATTCGAACCTGGAGAAGGGGTACAAAAAGTACAATTCGGATCAAAGGTTTTAGGGAACTACTGTACTCCCATAAATTTTATGGGACTGTACCGATGTATCCCGCCGGCCTTTCCGATTGCGTACTGGTAACGTGGTTGCCTTGTAATCACGAGGTCTTGGGTTCGATCTGCGGAAGAGGAACGTGGTGGTTCGAATCCCACTGTAAACTGTAGTGCCCGTCCCGATTAGCCTTTCTGTGTATAAAGTGGACTTTAAAGCAAACACAAATCCTATCCTACGTCATGTCTAAGTTGTAGAAATTTGAAGTTGGAGGGAATTTCCTATTCCCGACCACAATAAAAGAATAATATTGTTTTGTCATCTTTAATTCTTTCGATACATCTAACATTCTCTTGAGGATAGTACATTTGACGTACGGTGCGAGATCTGATACATGAACACAATTGTTCCTATGTACAGGGTGTTTCAAAAGACATGACGGAACCAGAAAGTGCGACTAAATGACAAGGTGGGTACTTACATCTTCGCATGTAATCTGGAGTGGGCCAGTTTCCTGTCGGGCTCCCCCATGACGAACCTCTTGATCCCGTGGACGCCGTTCATCCAGTAGTCGTCCTCGTCCACCCCCTTCATGGAGAAGTTGAAGGCCTCCCTGTCGCGGGGCAGAACCTCCCCCTGCAGCCGACGGTAGTTGTCGTTCTGGAAGTCCCAATTACCCTCCCCGTAGTAATGGATCTTCTCGCACGTCTCGTACATCAACTTCTGGATCTTCATCACCCTGGAAGAAGGACGGAGGAAAGCGAATTAGCGACGTTTCTGCGCAGTGACGTGCGGTGACGTCGACACTTGGGGTAGCAGTCAGTGGCGTGCTCAAGGGGGGGGGGGTTGGTGTGAGTCACACCCCTCCTCCCTTTAGGGCCAGTATTCCTTCAAAAAAGAAGAATGTCAATAACAGGAAAAGATTGCAAAATTATGAATGAGTACTAGAAAAAAGTACACGTAACCCCCACCCACATTCGAAAATAAAAAAATATTTGATTTGACTCTGAGCCAGAGATCCTGGGTTCGAATCTCGGATTGGCCATTTGTGTTCTTTGTGTGTTTTCCTTCATCTATTTTGTTGTACCAAAGGTGGCGGAAAAGCGAAGTAAAATAAACCAATTTGAGCAATCAATCAATGATTTGATTTCATTTTTGTTACTTAGCGTCGCCTTTTTGTCACATTTGGTAAATTGTGAAGATGATACGATGAAACTGATGAAGGGACGAGCACAGGGAACGCCCATGCCCGGGTCGGGGTTCGAACCCGGAACGCCTGGTGTCGTAGAGCGCTGTGATAACCACTCCCCCGCGCTTGGTTAATTTGGTGACAGGAAACAAAACACAACACACTTTTTTGTAGTTTCTTCAATGATATTCATTTGACTTTTTGAGTTCTGAGATACATTTTTTATTCCAAATTATTTCATTATTCACTGCAACACAGGACAAGAATACGCACTCATCACGGATTCGAATCCTGGCCTGGATTGTTCATATAAGGTCCCTTCACCAATTTCATCATATCATCACTCAATCCTCATTTTCGCGATAACCAAATGTGGCAGAAAAGCGAAGTAAAATAAACCTTACCAACAACAATATGAACCCGCGTTCTCTTGCCCAAATAAATACATCCGTATTTATGACTGTTACAGGCCAATATATTAGTATATTTAAATAAAACACTACTAAAACGAGAGTCAGAGAGAGTCTGAGCACATATTTGTAATTTAATCATTATATATTCCATATTTGAAAAAGAAAAAAAGAAAGAAAGCATAACATTATTGTCTGCACATAACACGTTCCCATTTTATAAATAATAAAACTACATCCCATATTATACATACACACATATTGTACAACGTGTAAAAGGTTGTGTAAATACAGAGAACATAAGTACTGCAGAAAATTTTACCCTGTGTTCTTTAGAGGATTTACAAAAAAATTATGAGAAACCAATCCCCTATCTGTCCTATAGGAGATAGACTGGGGGACCTGAAAGCCTGGGCTTTCAACCATTGCAGCGGGGGGCGTGGGAGCAAGGGAAGTAGAGGTAGAAATCTTCCTTTTCCTTGGGCCGGCCGTTTCTACCTGTAAACTGGCCTGGCTGAAGAAGAGCGAGCTAGGGTATCCAGCCAGCTTTGCCCGCGGAGAACACCGATGGACGAGAAGTGCGTGGAAAAGAAGGTGTTGCATATGAGCTGTGGTGGCTTTAACAAGACAATAAATATTGTGATTTGAATATAATTCGAGATGTGAGATTGATTGATCTATCTCTGCTAGACTAGCTACTCCTCAGTGCACGTCACTGTTTCTGCGCAATTTTCCGTGTTTCTTTTGTTTCTCTATTTGGATCGACCGGTTCGACTCTCAGGGCGATCGCTTCATTTTGATTTCAAGGTTTGACATATAGGGTGACCAACGTTCGACCATGAATTTAAGTTACATTTCCTACTTTCGGCATTTAATTTACGAAAGATTTGGTCGGTACCAATTTTGCACATTTTCAGCGGTGCGGTTTCCTTCCGGTAGATGTTCATGGGATAGATAATATTAAACAAAATAATTAATTTACATTTTATACAACATAAAGGTCAGAATACAGAATAAAAATTTACAAATTTGAATGTTTTTTAGTCCTGACTTATATGTATTTTGTCATTTGTAATTATTCAATTATTTTTAATGGTCCTTGTGGTAATCTAATAATTTTAACAATTGCAATTAATGTAATAAATAATTAAGTTTGCTCGTATGTTGCTGTTACGATGGTTATAACAGACTCACTATATAATTTTAATGTCTGATAGAGGAATTGTCATCCTACGGCCAGATGGGTGAGCGGCAGTGCAAGGGAGGGTCTGGGGTTGCCCAGTTATACGGCCCGCGAGGAAGGTCCCGTGGGTTCCTTAACAATGATGCCAACTCTAGCATAATGGTTCTAAACCTAGCAATATTTGAACTTCGTTGGCACCTAGCACTCTGTGTTTGGCATAATGGAAAATCCAGCATTATCTCAAAAACGGGCGTACCTGGGAAAAAGAGAAATCGAATTCTAATTAAGATATTTTGAGGAAATATTGATTTTTAAGAAAATCCCAGCTCTTGTTTGTACCTATCCAGCGAACTTGTTTCAAACTAAAGGTAGTATGCCGACCAAGGGACAAGCTTTTTACAGGCCCTGATCCATCCTCTTGTTTTCATCTTTTCTTTATCCTCCCCGATTTAACAAGGGAGGAACATTGCGTAAAAGGAAATCGGTAGAAAGTTGGAGGTCACAAATAAAACAAACGGACGCCGTTACCAGTCATGGAATTTTCTTCAACTTTTTTCAAGCACTATGCTAAAGCCATTTTATTGAATGGTCGAAATTCCTAATGTTGCTTAACTACAATAAATAATCAATAACGCAGTTCACAACTCCAAAATAGCAAAATAAAGTTGAACTTAATCTACTACAGTCATCAGAAAATGATGATAATAAATTAATAATAATTGTATAATACATAGTAATAATAATACTAATAATAATAATAATAATAAACCCTAGCATATTTATCACATTTAGCGTAATTTATGAGTTGGAACAGCACCTTTTCCTATCAGGAGGTTGGTATTGGCAAAGCTGTTCTTAATCCACACGTGACAGGCAGGGAGGGCCTGCAGCTAACATTACAAATCCAATGGATAATCCAAGGTACAGGCGATACATGTCACTGTGTAATTGAACGCATTTTTGAAAACTTTCCTCGGTCTGTTTACCATAACTTCCTACACCCCAAAAATTCCACGAGTCGCCACTGAGTCTCATAATTCCGCCGCACAGGGAGATTAGGTATCTACCGTGACGTAGTAATCCAGTGGCGAACACCCAAAAGGAACGATACAAATTTATATTTCGCGATCTTGGTTGTTAATGAAATATACATAAGAAATAGAATGCCAATACGGGAGGGGAGAGTCGGTCACCCCTCGGCAGGACATTTGAAAGATGTCTGCGAAGTCATTTTCACGAATTTCCTCTCCTTTCGAAAAAGAACTCGAGGATATTCCATAATCTGAACAATTCCATCTGCTTAGAATTTCTTCCAGAGCATTCGCTTGAACCTTCGTGTGGTTTGCTCTCGCTGTTCAAGCTAATGATCAACCAAGCAAGAAGCCACATTGCATTGGTTTCTTTATCAACTTTTAGTGTTGAAAACAACGCAGCTTTTACACGAGAAGAATCTAGGAAGTTCTTTAATGAAGAGAGAGATACGCTTACCTTGTCTTTTGTCCCGTGATGAAGAGAAAGGCGTCCATAAACATGGCGGGGATGAAGTGGAGAATCATGTTGAGGGCCTCGTAGGTGGCCCTGTTCTTGGTGACCAACACCCCGGGGTACCACACCAGCAGGTGGAAGGGGTACTTCCTGGTGGCTCTGCTCACAACCTCCGACATCCTCTCGAATGTGAATTTCCTCATCGTCTTGGGACACGAGTTCACGACCATCAAGTCAGGAGATCTGCGGAAAGTTAACGGTCCTGGTTGATTAGTTGGTTTATAACACGTTGCTTTTCTACCCTTTTTGCTAATCGCGAAGATAAGGATGAATGATGGATGATATGATGAAATTGAACAAGAACACCTATGTCGGTCCCGGGACCTTTAATAATAATAATTGTTATAATCGGTGCTTTTTTTATGGGAAGAAAGTTTCCAGTACTCTTCGAGTCGTTTTGTAAGGTAGCTTTCAGACCGAAGCGACAAGCGGCATGTGAATATTGTCGTACCGCTTCGATACGAAAGGTTGTATTAATTTCTGAGAGTTCGTTTTCTATCACTAAAATTGAATAAACAATTTTGTTATTGAATCATTGCTTTTGTTATTGGTATAGATGCAGTTGTATAATAATTACAAAAATTGCCATTATTAATAAAAACAAAAATTAAATGTTTGCTGTGAAAATTTATCGACCTGTTCAAGCGGCTTAGGCGCCCACCCAGCGTCGTATAAAGTGGGTACCTGGAGGATACTCTGGGGGGTAAAGGCGGCCGGGGGCGTGATGCTGATCTCATCACCCCCGCCTTCGTGATGAAGAAAGTGTGGGGCCCTAACTCCACACCCCCTATACGACTTCATGGTGTGGTGCAAAGCACAAGGAACCACTTTACTTTTTTAAGTTTTTACTGTCACTTGTATGACTGTCGCACACATTTTTATCGTTCACTAAATCTAAAAAAAAACAACTTAATTTTGTATAATTTCTTCTTTGTTTAGCTATGTAGGTGCAGCAATATAGTAATTATAACAATTACAAAAATACCACCATTAACACAAGAAAAGCAACTACAGTATTAACAGTCACTTGCATGCGTGTCATGTCGGAACACACATCCCAAAGGAGGGAGGGGGGGGGCTAGGCCCACCGTGTGCATTTTGCCTCCTACGTAAGTTCTGGTTATGATTTTATGAACAAAAGTAACACAGAAACATTGGGAACACTGTAATTTATTTTGATTTTTTTTTTAATAAAAAATGTCCACAGTGGTGGGCCTGGCACCCCCCCCCCCTTCCCTCCGTCGGGTACGATAGTGTTAAACTGCACTTACTGCTTGTTCGTCCCAACGGCCCAGGCGGCCGCTATCATGCAGTTGATGGAGAGGTCCACAGGGATGTAGTCGTCGATGCCCGAATCCCCGTGGAGGACCCTGGTGAGGCCGTTGCCTATCATGATCATGGGGGCCGTGGGGCCGTTCAGGCTCTCCACCCAGCCGGGAAAGGGTTCCGACAGGGACGGCGTCACTGCAAAAACAGAGATTAAAGTTGCTATGATAGTGCCAGTGTTAGGAAAGTTACTTGGTTCAAAACTGAGTTACAGTTACTAATTTTAGGAAGTAACTCAGTTAGTTTACTTGCACTTGAAAAGTAACCAGGTCACTTGTACTAAGTTTACTAATTTGCTGCTGGAAATTATATTGCAAACAAGTTACAATCAAATATTACAATTACAACCCTAGCGGCAAATCATGGTAACTATGCGCTCATGCTGTTTCCTAGTAAAAAAAAAAAAAAAACGTGGAGAGTTTGTTGACGGGCGGCTAGCGACAACCTTAGCAACTTGGAAATGCATGCTACAGTAACAGTAGCACACCTGCTCTGCCTAACCTATCCATGTATGCATATTATAGCTTAAACAAACAAAATTAACCTTCCTAACCTATTTTCTTGAATAGAATAATTACATCGTACTGAGACACACTTTTACTAAGCGTGTGAACCTCGAAAGGTTCGGGGATCGAACCTGGAGTCCTTTAGATGAAAGTAATTATTCTTCAATCGGGGGTTAGCGGTAGCCCGTAAGCTCTCGCTTGGCTGCATCTGCTAACTGCAGGAGGTATCTCAATAAACTTAAATTTACAGAACCCTTTATAGAATGGCAACTCTCTAGATTTGGGTTACAATGACCTTAAGTCTGCAAAGGATGGCATTATAACAGTATATTACCTGTCTCTCTTTAGAAGCGTGGACCGAAGAGTTTCTAAAGTAACTGTCACTCGCTTGCTGAAGTTCGCCTCTTAAATTGTCACTCAGCTTCGCTGCACTCCACTTCCAAACAAGTTTCTAAAAATTCTCCATCCAGCCTGAATCTCCTTCCAAATCAAACTCACTCTCCTCTCTCCAAAACTCAAAACCCCCTTATTCTTACTCCCGAACCACTCTCCTGTTCTCTTCAAACCCCAAGACCAACTCCCCTCTCTCCCTCGACCCAGATCCAACTTGCATTCACCCTGATCAAAACTCCTCCCCTTTTTCTCTCTCATCAATTTTCCTTTGCAAATATTGGCGAATGCTTTTCGCTGAGCTGGCGCTGAAGTTAACACTTTCCTATGCTTCCTGCCAGGCTGCCTAGCTAAACGTAATGAAAATGAGGGATACGTAACGCTTATTGCTGCTGTTGTATGCCTACATGGATAGGTTAGGCAGGTCTGGTTTGGCGCTGTTATATAAAAAAGAAAAGTTGCTAAGGCTGTTGCTGGCCGCTCGTAGTGTATCGTTCTATCAGCATCGTAATATTACCACTGTCCATTGTGGAGTGTATCTGTGGAGAATTTCTTAAATGTTTCACGAAATTACGAATCGGGGTGTGTGTGTGTGTGTGTGGGAGGGGTTGTAAGTAAATATGAGTGTCATTTCCGTATCAGGGTTATGACATGTAAGTATATAATTACGCCTAAAATTACACTAAAATGTATACAGGAAAGGGATTCTCGTGGCATCTATATGCAGGCACATAGCCAGGGTGGGGACTCGGGGGTCTGAAGCCGCCCGAAATCCTTCAAATATCTATTATAAATAGTGTATAGTGGTAATTAACTTTACTTCATTGGCAGGATTAAACATCTTGAATACCTTCACCCCCACTGTTTCGCCTTTAGATGGCGGCTGCTGATAAGTAGGGCCCGGGACTTTATGTCCTATAAAACTGTAAAATATGTATGTAATTATGTCATATAAATTGGAAAATATGTCAGAAAAATGCAGAAATATTCCCAGTAAAGCCAAAAATATGCACAACAGTACTCTCGAATTTCTCCCATACCCGATAGAGTAGAGTAGGGGCTGTAATATACCAAATGTTATTTTTACTTTCGAATGATATTTGTGAAAAGCGAAAGGCAAAGAAATGAGAACGAAACTTCTTTACTTCCCGTGCAACAATGAGGGAGAACATTTTTCCTCGATAATGTTTGCATGGCTATCAATTGTCTGCGGGATAAAAAAAGTGGGGTATTATTGTTCTGTACTAAGAAAAGACGGTAACTTTTCTTCCTCCGTAATTTCCATATCCTGCCATCGACAATATGAACTATCCGTTGTGCTAAAGCTACGAAGGAAAAATTATGAAATAACCGATCATGTGCGAGAGAATTACGAAATTATACGGAAATATGTCTTATTAAAACAAAATTGAAGCAATATGTTGTAAAAATGCGAAATTGGTGAAATATGTCAAAATATGCTTTGTCAAGTTTGTCTATTTCAGCTGATTTTCATCAGATATGTAAAGATCTCACCCCAATATTAGATCCGAAGCCAAATGAAAAATATGTTATAACAAAGTCCCGGGCCTAATGATAAGTTTTTTGTATATAAGTATATATATAACGTTCCTACTCACCCACTGGAGGTCGAAATATGACTATGGGAAATTGGCCTCTGTACTCATTGACAACCTGCTCCGCTAAGCTCTTCGTGAAGGGATATGGTACAGGAATCTTCCCGATCAACCTGAAAGAAAGCACCATGCATGCTGGAATTATTATGAATATTATATTCCGCATTTAGGCAGTCTTATAACCGCTCTTAAACATACACTGTAGGCTGTTCAATCGAATGGATGTGACCACTCTATCTAAAGTGAAGATAAAACATTTATGAAAACTAGTCTGTGTTCCTCTAAGTTGAAGGATAGTAGCTTTGACAAATATGCTATTGTCAGTGGAGTTCGTAGGATTTTCGAAAAGGAAAGGGGCGGTATGTATACTTTTTTTTAGTAGTCAGTCCTCATTTTACCATCTTTTTCTGCCTTTGACGTTCTTTTTATTTTTTAGAGAGATACTGGGCAAAAGGGAGGGGTTATGACCCCCACTAATCTCCCTTGGGCATGCTACTGGCTAGTCTCTAGTGTATTGTATATCAGAGGGTGGAAGGAATTATTTTAAAACATCTATGTATACGTTATAGATCTCTGTCCTGAACTCTAACTAACTAACTAACTAACTCTCTAGCCTTTTTAAACCCGAAGGTTCATGGCTGCAGCAACACAGGCCTTCCTATCTTGAGCAAGATCTATATACTCTTTTCCATCCCTACCGATTTCCCTTAGGTCCATCTCAACGTTGTCCCTCCATCTTCGTCTTGGCCTTCCTACAGGTCTCTTACCATCAGGTTTCCCAACAAGAATCCTGTAAACTCCTCTTTCCTCTCCCATTCGTGCCACATGACCTGCCCACCTAAGTCTTCTTGATTTAATTATTCTAATAATATCTGGACATGAATACGAATTATGTAGTTCTAAATTCTGTAACCTTCTCCACTCACCTGTCCCCTCATCCCTTTTAGGTCCAAATATTTTCCTAAGGATCCTATTTTCAAATACTCTCAATTTATGTTCCTCTTTCAATGTAAGGGACCAAGTTTCACACCCATATAATACTACAGGCAAAATTACGGTTTTGTATATTTTAACTTTTAGTTTCTTAGATATTAAACGAGAAGACAAAAGTTTATGAAGAGAGAAGTAACATGCATTTCCTGAATTAAGCCTACTTTTTATTTCCTCTTTAATATAATTTTCATTTGTTAATATTACTCCTAAGTATTTGAATTTGGAAACTGTTTCAAACGAGTTGTTATCAATAATTAGATTTTGATTATTACCTAACACTTGGTTTCGGCCTGTAAGCATATATTTAGTTTTCTCTTTGTTAACTTCCAAACCTATCTCTTTAGCAGTTTTGATAAATATTTTAGCATTATTCTTAATTGTATTCACATCATCCCCCAGTAAGTCTACATCATCTGCATATGCTAACAACTGAGTCACACCATTTAATTTTAGTCCTTCTTTAGTTTCTTTTACCTTCCTAACAGCATATTCTAAGGCAAAATTAAAGAGCAATGGAGATAATGCATCTCCTTGTTTTAACCCATCATGAATTGTAAATTTGTCAGACATATTCATACTCACACGAATTTTACTTTCAGTTTCACTGGTGCATATTTTTATCATACTAACAAGCTTCTTAGGTATTCCAAACTCTACTAATATATTATATAATTTATCTCTTTTGACCGAATCATATGCTTTTTTGAAATCAATGAATAGCTGATGGACATTTTGATTATATTCCCACTTTTTTTCAAGTGTCTGTCTGATGTGAATCTGTAGTTGATCTGTTACGTTTAAATCCATATTGATAATCACCTATAATTTCATTAGCATATGGGGTTAGTCTTGTTAAAAGAATGTTAGATAATATTTTATATGTTGTTGAGAGTAGAGAAATTCCACGGTAATTATTGCAGTTCATTTTATCACCTTTCTTAAACACAGAAACAATTATGGATTCTTTCCACTGTTGAGGGATTTCTTCTTTATTCCATATTAAACAAATTAATTTATGAATTTGACATATTAATGAATTTCCACCATATTTAATTAACTCAGCTGGTATTAAATCAATGCCAGGTGCTTTGTTATTCTTTAACCTTTTAATAGCATCTTTAACTTCAGTCAAGTTAGGTTCTGGAACTAAAGGTTCTGCTGTGTGGACTTCATTCACTTCTGATTTATCTCCTACATGGACATTTAATAGGTCATTAAAGTAGTTCTTCCATCTATTTAGAATATCGCTTGGGTCAGCAAGAAAATCACCGTCTTTATCTTTTATCAAGTTTACTTTACGTTGCCACCCCTTTCTAAATTCATTTACACCTTTATATAAATCTCTGATATTTTTATTTTTGCTGTTTGTTTCAATTTCGTTAATTTTGCTTTTCAAGTAATCTCTTTTTTACTTCTAAACGTGCGGTTAACTTCTTGCTTTATTCTATTATAATTGTTTAGATTTGTATCATCAGAGTTATTTAACCACCTAAGTCTAGCCTGATTTCTTATTTCTATTAGATTATGACATTCATTATCAAACCATGGCTTACTTTTTCTCGGTTTATGGTATCCTATACTTTCTTTAGCTGCTGATTCTATTGCATTACAATAGAATCAGCAGCTGAAGAAACTGTCCTGAACTCTCCCTAAAAAATTATTCAGGACGAAAAAATGTCACGCTTTGTAAAGAAACCAAGTAACATTAAAGAAAAGAAAACGCGAGAAATTAATTTTCAAAAATGCAAAGTGAGTATTTTCAGAGTAGAAGTAAATTTCTGATGTGAAAAAACACTGTCGGAGACAATTGGAGTCTCATTTTAAAATATTCTCTAGAGAACAGAACGTTAGAGTCTGATTGTTTTCAGAACATCTAACTAGCGAGTCTACCAAGAGTGTACAACGTGATCAAGAAGGTTAGCGATAGATGCTGAGTTGAGATGACGTCAGAGGCATGCTTGTTGATTGGAGGTTCTGTGAGTTATGACTCTCTCCCAAGATGGAAATGATGAAGAACCATATGTTACGGATTGGGGTGAAATAGAGTAAACTCGATTGCAATCGAGTTTGCAAATTTGCCATTCAATCTTATCTTTTCCCATTTTCTTTCTTTCTTCTCTTTTTCCTATTTTGTCATTCTACCTACTCCTTTTCCAATTTTGTCTTTCTATCTTATTTTTCCCATTTTGTCTTTCAAATCTTCTCCTTTTCCCATTTTGTCTTTCAATCTTCTTATTTCCATTTTCTCTTTCTATCTTCTTCTTTCCATTTGGTCATTCTATCTTCTCTTTTTCCCATTTTGTCTTTATTTCTTCTCCTTTTACTCTCTCTTATCTCTCAATTTCTCTTTTTGTTTCTGCCTTCCATTGCAGTACCATTTGCTTTAATTTTAACCTGTTTCACCCAATTATTCACTGAACCTGATCATTGCATTTAATTTAAAGTGGTAGAAAGCGACAAAAAATAAGAATAATACAATATTACAAACAACAGATTAATAAAACAGTACTAAAAATCCAAAGAATACCTTTAAATCTCAATATTCTTGAAAACAAAACACAACAAAACTAACGCTATAATAAAATAGCAAGTTAACTATTGCATGTAACACTTACTTTGGCGTGAGGGCTTCCAACATCTCGTCGTCCATCCACTCCACGCAATGGATGACGTCATTGTAATTGTAACGCATGGGATACACCTTCTCCTCTATGCAAGTGTTCTCGAGATAACAGAAGGAGGTTCCAACGTACACGAATACCTGAGGAAGGAGAAAGGAACAAAGAGTTAATTTCCTCTTTCTAGTCTCTTCGGGAAAAAGCACTTAAGTCAACATTGCAATTTTACAGCAGATAGATTTTTATGATTATTTTTTTCAATAGCAAATATTGCAAACATTATATACATGTTGAATCATCACGGTATAGAATCATTACATGTGCAAAATGTAAAATTATACTGATAATATTTTCTTTAATAATAGATTCAGTTAGACTTAGATGAAGACAACTAGTGTTGCCCACGAGACGAGACTTTGGCCTGTCTCGTCTCGTGGAGTCTCGTGTAAATGCTGTCTCGTCTCGAAAATATTCGTTTGTCTTATGACACATGGTCAATCTCGTCTCGTCTCGAATTTTTAAAAGCCTGTCCCGTCTCGTCCCGTGGGCAACACTAAAGACAACCGAAAATCGCAATTTGTGACATATATGCCTTTTCCCGAACACCCTACACATCGTATCACGTCGTAGGCGTGACTCGAGCCCAGGACCCCGGGCATCATAAATGAATAAGCTGATCACGTCATAAAAGGGGTCCCGCTGAAGCG
Source organism: Lepisma saccharinum (assembly GCF_977018435.1). Lineage (NCBI taxonomy): Eukaryota > Metazoa > Arthropoda > Insecta > Zygentoma > Lepismatidae > Lepisma > Lepisma saccharinum. The sequence continues at coordinate 109,677,414 of NC_139232.1, forward strand.
TTGGAAAAGAGCTTCCGAAAAGCAAATCACGCCAGCGATCTTCAGTGGAGTTGGAAAACTCCGCTGGCATTTCACTAGGCTGGAAGAATATGAAATACAGTAAATCAGCATTTTCCTCAGAAATCACCGTTGACTACTGGCGCGGTCGAGTCAACGGTTTTGCCGATCGAATGTTCAAATTTCAGTTAACTTAAATAGTTCGCGTGAGAGTATCTCGTCCTTAGTTGCTTTTAGAATTACATCCGATACAGTTATTGCGAGTAAGCTCCAAAGTTGTTAAGTACTAAAGGAAATGAAGAAAATAAGCGACCAAAAAGTTAGAATTTAGAATACCGGATTAAGCGAAAATAGGAGCCCGGAGTTACGCTTCTTCGTTCGTTTTATTCCAGGGTAGGACCACGTCGAAACGAGGACCAGGGGAGATGAGAACTTCCAACTGCGCTACAGGTACGAACATCCTATGTCATTTCCTCACCCCGCCTGTTCAGTCCAGTGTGTTGCCACATGAAGGAAAATTTCCCTTTTTGAAGGGAAATTTGGAGCTAATTTTAAGTGAAAAGGGAAAAGGTAAATTCGATGAAAAATAGCGAATTTTCAGGGAAATTTTATTATATGTATTATATTAAACATTATAAGAGATTCCAGTTTTGAAAATGAGAATTTTCTAAAAAAAAAATTGTCGTATACTTTGTTCTGAGAGGAAGGGTGGAATTTGGGTTGGTCCACATCTGGCTACCGTTTGGGGCTGGAGGTTATTGACCATTCACCCTTACCTATGTCTCGGCTTTGGGAGTGGGTGGCTAATTGCAAAGATGGGGATGAGTGATGATATGATGAAATTTATGACTGGACTCACAAACACTCGAACCCGGGATCACTGCCGTCGTAGCATTTCAAAGTTAAATTGTTTAACATTTTATACATACATACGAACATGGATCAACGATAATATTTATTATTATTATTATTATTATTATTATTATTATTATTATTATTATTATTAATTCTTTAGATGAAGGGAAAAATGGACATAAAAGGGAAATTTTACCCCTTGCAAAGGGAAATTGTGCTTATACAGTAGATTGTGGCGACACTGGTTCAGTCAATCGAAGTGTTTAAATCAAATGGTTTAGTGTTGTTCTTATTTCACGGGGCTAGCCCCCCCTGCTTGTTTGAGTATTGACACCGCTCTTCAGAGCGGTAATCCCACTTACAAGTATACCTCTCGCTGCCAATATACTTCTAATACCAGGCGCTCACATGGCCTGAGGTTTGATCCCCCTAAATCTCTTTGGATTTAGACGACATTGAGTGATTGATAACTTTCCGAATCATAGGCGAATATAGAATGTTTTTTTTTTCTGGGAGGCGTATATAAATTGTTGTAAGATATATCACTGTAAATATAATGTGCATTTCACAGGCACACAGACAAATATATATATAATACAAATGTATATATTATTATTTTATTCACATCGCGACAATCACAAGGGTTTCTTTTAGGTCCGATTTGTAGTCAGAGATAAAGTAATCGAGACAAGATTTTGAAAGTGGTCTCTGAACCACTGTGTAACAAACCTAGGGACCATATCATTATAAGATGATAACATAATTTAGTAGTTTTTGTGAAATATAAGTATAGTTCTACCAGGAGCGTATATTCTAGGCTGTCTGCGAAGCCTGAAGCGTAGAGAATAAAATACAGGAGAAAGTTCGATCAGAAATTGTAAATAAAATTATTCATATCAGTGAGATGATGATGGTGATTCTGAAGTTGGTAACCTGACTTCTCATGAGATGGTAACCAAATTTACTATAAGTTGGCAACCTGATTTCTTATGAGTTGGCAACCTGATTTCCTATGAGTTGGCAACCTGATTTCTTAGGAGTTGGTACACTTATTTCTATTCATAGCCTAGGACCACGTGACATAGTGAGATAGCCCAGATCCTGGACTCAGTATACGCTACTGAGTTCTATGTTATTTGTATCAACAATGATTACAGAAAAGGGTGCATTTTCCTCAGGTGAAACTGTCAAAAATATCTCGCTCGAGCGTGTACAATGGAATATCATTTTAACGTGACAATAATCACAAACATATATATGTAAAATATCCTTGGTAGTCTCATCCCACCAATTATCTATTTCATTTTCATATATCACCGTATTCGTAACATAGACTAAACTACATTACAACATGGAGATAATGACTATGTTTACTTAAGTTTCAATTTCACTGAGAACCCACTAAAACAAACAAATTACGGTTAAACGTGTACTACTGGACTGGACTTCGAGCGTATACCGCTCGTTTTGCCTGTTGGGGTGTTATTCGCTCGAGCGAAGAAGCTTTCAATTCCGTACGCTATCTAGCGTTGTCTGTGCAAACTACGTATTTGGCGCTCGAGCGAAATCGTCTTCCTGCAGCAGTCGGGCCTCCCTGATGGCACAGTGGTAGCGTCGTCGCCTTGCAATCAAGGGGTCCCGGGTACAATACCCGGTGGAGGCACATAGTGGTTCCGATTCCACTTTAAACTGTAGGTCCATTCCCGATTAGCCTTACTGTACACAAAGTGGACTTAAAACACCAACTCAAACCCAACTCTTCCTGCAGCACTCTAATTCTTATACTTTCTGATAAAGGATTGCTCGAACATTTTTGTTCCTTTTAAAATAATGTTAACAATACTTCTTTTGGGAGGGCACGTGTTCGCCAATGATCCCAACACTGGTGGGTATTATTATAAATCCTGGTTCTACTGTTACTAGAGCTGCTGTTCGCATACATTACCTCAAGTTTCTTCATCTCCTCGCATAACTTCATCATTTCCAGCGTGCCTTTTGTGTTGATGAGAGTGGCCTCCTTCAGGGGACTAGTGAACTTGACCGTGGCAGCGCTGTGGAAGACAACCGACACATTTTGCGCAAGAATCGTCCAGGACTCGTCGCTGAGGCCTAACCTCGACTTGGAGACGTCGCCATCGACCTGGACTAGTTTCTTCACAGCCTCTGGTCTCTCGGATTTCAGTCGATCGAAAAGCTGTAACGAAACAAATTAGTCATCAGTGGGGTTCTTCTCAGGTTTCAATTAGTGCTGTTGAAATTTGACACTTCCAGGCTTCGGTTTCAAAGAAGAAGAAAACGATTCTTGAAAACCGAAACCCCAAAACGGTTTTGAGAAACCTGAGTCAGAGAAAAAAGGTTTTCGAAATCGAAAAGATGTTTTCAAAAATTTCACAGGTTATTGATTTTAAGAAATGTATCTTCTTTTCAAAAATTGATTTTTGTTGTGACAATACTAGTATCAACGTATGCATATTACTAGAAGGGATTAACATTTTAAATTGATGAAGGACCAGGCTCCAAGAAAGATCCGAGCCTCTAACATCGAGGGTTGCTCACCCTTCGGGACATTTCCCCCGAATAGTAACCCCAAACCAGGAAGAGGAGTAGCAACGAATTCTGCTATATCAGCTGAATAATGCCGCAACACTGAGTTGCAATCGTCGCGAAGTAGCAGCGAGCAGCAATTGACGCAAGGTAATATCAGCACTTCCGGCTCAAAATCGATAAAACCCCAATTCAGGAGACAAACGAGAGAGAATTGAGAGATCACCACCCGAGACAACACACCGAGCAGAACGTTCCCACCTGGGCTGACCAAGGTGCGTTCAGTAAATACAACAGAAGCTCGTAAGCTGAAAAAGAGGCCTTCGGAGCATCCGAGGATACGGCCAGCCTGCTCTAGGTCCGTTCACGATCATCGACAAACTTCCATCACTGCCGTCGCTTCTCTCTCTCTCTCTCTATCCTGCACTCCGATTGGGGTTTGCCGGGTTTCTGCCTGCCTTACTGTACCTTGTCTCTTCCAGTCGCTCGCTGCCTCCGTCGGGCTGACCGCGACGACCCAAGCAGACCGCTTCAGCCGCCGTCCATCGCCAGCCGAAGGAGCCAGGGTAACTGTCCAGGGACCACGATTTTAACCTCTCATATCCGCAAAAGCCAAGCGAGTCAACCAAAAGCCTCCTCTTTTATTCCAAGGCACGCCCCGCGTGACTCCGATCCCTGCTATACCCCAGTAAAAGTAAAGTGCTCCCCTGTGCTTTGCACCACGCCAAGAAAGCGTATAGGGGTTGTGAAGTTAGGGCCCCACTCTTTATTGATCTCGGCCGAGCCAGCGTGATGTGATCAGCACCGCGCCCCTGACCGCCTTTACCCCCAAGAGTTTCCTCCAGGTACCCACTTTATACGACGCTGGGTAGGCGCCGGAGCTGCTTGAAACGGTTCTCCCCCGTCGGGGATCGAACCCGGGTCTCTCGCCTGGTAGTCAGACGCCCTAACGACTGAGCTACCGCCACGTCGCAATATATTGATTTTAAAATATCACGCTGTTGACGTAAGGTGTTTTATTTTTCACAATACCTTCTTATACCGTATTAAAACAAACCCAGAAGAAAATAACAAGGGATTTATAAAATAATATTATACAATATGAAGATACATCATCATATCATTGATATCTCTAATATGCAAAAATACATTCGAAAATGCTCCAAAAGACACTGCATTGTTTACATCTCAATAATAACAATAAAGTGACAACTGCACAATTCCAGTACTTCTGTATTATACAGTGCACTATGCACTACAAAAAAATCACTGATTTCGGGGGGTTCACACCACATTTTGGTCAATGTTTAACCTGAGTAGTGTTACAATGGTGTCGATTAGTACCATTTATCTGAGTTATTTTAACACCATGAGGTACATCGTTGACCAAATGTGGTTTGGACCTCCTGGGACCATTGAATGTAACACCACTTTCTCTACACTTCATTGATTGATTGTTTGATTCTTTCATTTCTGCCAATTTTGGCTAATCGCGAAGATGAGGATGGGTGAAGATATGATGTAATTGATGAAAGAGCATGCATGTATGTATTGTATGTATAGCCAGCTCAGAAAGAACTCCTGCATCTAATCTGATAATGCCGTGCTAAGCAAAGCAGTCCTGGCTGTTGCCAAATTAACTGCTAGCGCAAGGGAAGGACAGAAGATTCGCGATCTGTCCATTATTTTGATAATGCATGTACAGTATATATGAGTACAGTGAAATAATATACAGTAAACCCTCGTTAACACGAATCCCAAGGGACCGAAAAATCAAGAGTTCGTGTTTAAACAATTCGTGCTAACCGGGGACTCAAATTTTATTGTTGCAATAGAGTTCTTTCTACACATTAACCATTTACAATACGTATTTTGTATGTCACCATAAAAAACACTACTACAGTACTACAGTAATCAACTTTTAAAAAAAGTACTCACAGATCATTTTCTGGTGAAAAACAGTTCAGTATGTGTTCTGATGACACAAATTCCAAGGATGCGGTGATAGCTTTTATTGTATCAAGCACACTCTTACTTGGGGTTTAAGTCTTCTACGTTTTAATGAATAGAAAAACACATCTGAACACACAACTGAATTTGTTGGTTAAATACGTATAAGCTCATTGTTGACGCGGTGATCGCGATTGTCGAGCAATTGCACCCAAGTTTTAATCTTTATGTTACTCGTACTGGCTACGATTTAAAGAATAGAAAAACACCTTTGAACACATTGTGATCTGAATCTGTTGGAAATATTAACATACTACATGGCTCTACAGCCCTGGAAGGGCTTTGGTCTATCTTCTGACTGCCAGTCTCCTTCCCATAATCCTACCTAGAAGTGCGGAGATCTTCAACCGGTAATGGGGTGACGTGGAGTCGGAACGTCGAACCCTCAGCCGTTAGAGGAGATTTTTATGTTACACTATTCACTCGTAGCTCCCCAATTGTTTCACGATGGACGGTCCTATACACCGGCCGAGAACCCAGAGACTGAACCTAGGCGGACTCGAACCCATGCCGTCACGCAGCGCCTTAGAATGCACGGTCACGGAGGACTGTTGGAAATTTTAGGCTCCTTTTTTCCCGAAATATAAGAAGGCATTGACTGGTTGATCTTGATTTACTTAATTTTACGCTAAATAACGAAGTCAAATCAAAATTATTTTTTATGTGGAGTTGCATTATATTCCATTATTGGCGTTACTTCGTTTATAAGTTACGAAATTTTAAAATTTTCTTAATTGCAATTTTAACCACATATTATTTTTAATAATTACGGCAGCTAAATTCGTTTGTTTGGATATTGTTTAAGTCTACTTCTTATACTGACAGACTGATCGGGACTCGACCTACAGGTTAAAGTGGGACTCGAATCACTATGTACCTCCACACATCGAAACCGAACTCCTCGTTTACGAGGGACGATATTACAACTGCAACATCGGAGATGCCTGCACGTTAGTTGCTTGATAAACTTTTTAGAAATTTTTCGTCATGAAACGAATGTAATTGGGAAAGCATTAGTGCTTTATTCTTCTCTTTTTAAAATTATATTAACAGCCATTAGAAGACCTGAGTTATGTTTAAGGATTAGCGGGAGGGGTTCATGTCGACACTTTTTGGTGCTACGTATGAAAAAAGGGTCGGTGGGAATTAAGACTGATTGATTGATTGCTTTTGTTTGTCTTTGTCGCTTTTCTGCCACTATTGGCTAACCGCGAAGATGAAGCTGAGTGACGATATGGTGAGATTGATGAAGGGACACTCTTAAAGAACACCCATTCCCAGTTGACCGGGAATCGAACCCGTGTCCTTGGCGACGTAGTGTGCTCTGCTACCCACTCCTCCATTTCGATGAACGCTCCATACCCCACCCCCTCGCGCGCACACAACACACCACACTGACGCATTCACACACCTGATAATTCCATAGCTATCACGGCGCGGGCTTTGGTATCGCTCACGGTCTCAAGTAAAGCAAGCGTATTGCGTATTGACTTGCAACTTATTACAGGACGTCATCCAATGCAAGGAAAAACAGAAGAAAAGCTAATTTGCTCTCGATATCCAGGAGTCTTCGCCTCAAGGACGTGCACCTTACAGTAGTTCGATAAGAACCTGTATCTGTTGCTCCAATCAGTGTTGGCTGTCTTGAGACCTTAACCGTGGTTTTTCGTTTAGCCGAGGCTCGGTTCGGGAGGGGGAGGGTAATGTAGTACTTGATGAGGCGAGTGTACATATACCCAGGCCGGGATTCAAACCCGAGACCCCTGGCGTCGTAGCTAGCTGTGTTAACCACTCCGTCAATTATCTTTGCATAGGTGTCAATTTACACATACCCCGGGTTCGAATCTCGGCCTGGGCATGATGTTTGTGAATGTCCATTCATCAATTTCATCACATCATCACTCATCCCCCATCTTTGCAATTAACCAAAAGTGACAGAAAAGCGAAGTAAAATAAAGCAAATCAAATAGAATCAAAATTTACACATACATGAATATGCATGCAAACAATAATTACTGAATTTGGAACAACGCAAATGTAGCAACGTGTATCAACGTTAAGAACACGTGCTACGTCAGCGAGTGCAAATCGAATACCTGCTTTCGAGAATATAATACATGTTCGTGCGAAACTTCCCAACGCGTGGGAAGAACTTGCAAGTACAAGGGCAATTCATGGAAAACGTTCAAGGTAATGCTCTCAACCTAGGCAAAAGATATGTACTTACAGTGTGATGCTGTAAATTCGTAAGCGGCTAACAGTTAAAAAAAACGGATAGCAAATTGCCCAAATTAACAACGTCACTGCACCAGGAGGTGGAAAACTTGTCGCGGTCGGGAAATTCCGTTTCGTGTTAAACAAATCCGCAACTGAAATATAAATAACCATCTAGTGACACGAAATGTGCTGGAAAAATCATAAAGATAACGATGTTCAAACAATGTTGCACGAAGGTCTGGATAAGTGGCGGCAATTCATTAACAGAATTTTACATGTAATTACCGTATATCATTACCAACCTGTACTTTGACACTACGGAAACATAGAGATGATGTAACGAATATTAAACAATATTTTCAAAGTACAAAGTAGTACAAAGTAGTTATGGAAATTTTCTCATCATAAACTTGTTAGCGCGGTATGACCCACTTCTTAAAATTCATGTTGAAAATGAAAAAGCAAGACAAAATACTAAAGTCCTGCTATTCAAACTGAACTTTTTACACTGACTTCAAAACAGGTGTTGAGTGGTATAATAACTTACGATCTAAAGGCACTAATTTTCTCTGGATACAACCAAAGATATTACTAAAATTGATCAAAAGTCAGTTGTAATAAGTTACGTCAATATTAAACCTGTTGTCTTAACTTTTCGTAAAAGTTTTTACATTGATTCGAATTGCATGTATGTATTTCATATGTGTATGTGCGTAGTACATATCTAATATAAATGTAGGCTTCAATTAATATTTTATGATAGCTTTTTTAAGCGAACTGAAAGTTGCGGGAGGACACAGAGATTGCTAGTTACGTTGCTTCAACTATACCAATGTACAGTGGGATCCATGAGTATTACCGTGCAAATTGTCCATCACCATGTTCGTGCACTTTATTTTACCCAATAAGAGCTTCAAGAATTAAAAGAAAACTCAAAACAAGCTGTTGACAATTTCTGCACCAACATACATAAAAATGCATATCTTAAAAACACATAGGATGTAAGAGAAAAATTAATGAAAATAGTCATGGACAATTTGCACGGTAATACTCATGGATCCCACTGTACGTGCAACAAGTTTCTAGTTATTATCGCACACCGTCTTGAGCTCCTTCTAGAGAAGTGACTGATTGATTGATTGATTTGGTGTTTTAAGCCCACTTTATGCACAGTAAGGCTAATCGGGACTGGACCTACAGTTTAAAGTGTGATCCGAACCACTATGTGCCTCCACCGGGTATCGAACCCGGGACCCCCTGATTACAAGGCGACGTCGCTACCACTGCGCCATCGGGAAGGCCCTAGAGACGTGACGTCAGCGTGGAATGCCTTCGTTTGTGAGGTTAGGTTTCTTAGGTCTCTTAGCATAAATACACTGTAATATGTCGGGGCTTGACCAAAAAGGTATTACAGTATTTATGCTGAGAATTGAACCTCACAAGCCTAACCTAATAAACAGAACATTTTGAAAGTATTCTCTCGGACTATTGACCAGGTGAGTTGTGGAAAAGATTCCAAGCTTTCATCATTCGTCGCCAAGAAAGTTTCAAGACTTTCAACGATAACATTTATCGTCACTAGACGAGGGAGCTCAAAACGATGTGCGACTAGTGAGACCCACAGTGCGTGTGGTTCCTTCCAAACAGTGGCGTGTCCAATGTGGGCCCAGTATTCCTAAAAATGCAGGAAAAGATGGCAAAATGAGGACTGACTACTAAAAAAATTATACTCAACCTCCCACTTTTCGAAAATCCTGGGCACGCCACTGCATCCAGATGTTATATTTAATTAAAGCTGTGTTGCCCACGAGAGAAGACGAGACTTTGTGTATCGAGTGCTGGTGGCGCCGAAGCAAGGCCTGACATAGCAAAAAAAAGTTGTTAGGTTGATGTCCTCCACATGCTGCCAAATTTCGTTTGTTATGCATGGAAAAGGCGGGGGGGATTAGCAATACTAATAACCATGTTGGTTTCAGTGAGAATTTTAAGAGGTATGGATATATTTTCACTTCACAGTTACAGTTCACATGGGGTCTCGCATGTCCTAAGGCGGTCCTGCACACGGGAATAAAAAATAGCTAATTATGTGTATTTCTGTTGTCTATATGTGTTCGCTTCAAACGGCCGCAGTGAAGCAACGTGTTGGAGGCTCAAGTTTCCTCTGGTTGCGAAAGAGGAGATGGAAAACCTGTTCTTCTACGAGAAAAGGAAGAGAATGAGAGGGGGGATCAGAATCAAATGACGAAAGGGCAAGGTCTTTACACACTTACTATGGCTGGCCAGGATTATGCAATGCGGCTTCTGACATTGGAATGGCCCTTGGCCAATTAACAGCTAAATTGCGTGGACAGGCACGGAAGGTATCTCTCCCCATTCTCAGGGCTGTCCAAAACATGCTAGCTTATTTATCAATTATTTTCCTTCAATCAGTTGATCTCAGTGGCATAGCGTCGGGAGTCCTGGATTCGAATCCCGGTCTTGGCATGGAGAAGGAACAATCACAAAGAACATTCACACCCAGGCCGGGGTACGAACTCGGGACCCCTGACGTCATAGCACGTGATGCTAATCACTCTGCCACTGAGGTCAGCATCGGGGGCAATTGCCCCCCACTTTTTGCCACTTTTACTCCCGTACTGTGCTGAACCTTATCTACCAACGGAAAGTAAACTGTCTTTGCCCTCCCCCCCCCCAAAGTTTTGGAACCCAATCCCCGCCACTGTGTGTGTGTGTGTATGTGTGTGTGTGTGTGTGTGTGTACGTATATATATTCATTCATTGTTTTCTGCCCAGGGGCAGGTCTTTCCTTGCAACCTCCACGATGTTTGATCAGCTCTTCGCTTTGTAGCATCGTAGGGCCCATTTATTTTGATGTCGTCAATCATTTGATATCTCCTTTTGTTACGTACCCGCACATGTAAACCATATGGCCAATGATTGAAATAAGGAATCATAGATGGCAGCACGCGGAAGAAATATTAGGATCGCAGATTATAGTAACAATGCGCACGTGAATTGAATGAAAGTGTTTGGTGAAATGAAATTAATTGTGCTTACATAAATTTATGAACTGAGATAAACAATGGAGATGGATGAAGGCGAGATAAAGAAATGATCGACATGTGCGGCATATGTGGTTGTATGTAAAGATTAATGAAGTTAAAAACCGATTACAATTTTATATTCTCTACCGTCTTAGTGGGAAGCAATTTTCCCACTAGACCTTTTTGGTTGTTTTCCCCGGTGCGGTGCCAACTCAGTGGTGACCCCAAGTACTTTCGTTGCGGCGCATATATTGCTGACCCGGATCGAGGTCAAGCCGGGACAGGCGGCGCCCTTCGTTTAACCCCGTTTTTCTGCTTGTATTAGGCTATTGCGCAACAAAATATTGATTCGAATTATTGTTGTATCTTTGATAAAGCCCAAAAAAAGAAAGGAAATATAGCAGGGAAGATACGGGAATCAATCCAATGTCTAATAGATGAAGCGATATGGATATAGGTGCCTTGTTAAATAAAAGATATATATTTACTAGAAGAATAAGTATATGAAAGGCATATGATCTCATCGATAGAAGAAGAAGTATATTAAATAATAGAAGAAGAAAAATAAGTATATTGATTAATAGAAGAACAAGATTATAGAAGAAAAAGTATATTGATTAGTAGAAGAAGTCTACTAACGAATAGAAGAATAAGTGTATTGATTAGTAGAAGAAGAAGTCTACTAACGAATAGAAGAATAAATATATTGATTAGTAGAAGAAGAAGACTATCGATTAGTAGAAGAAGAAATCTATTAACCAATACAAAATTTTGTCAATCAACTAATAGAAGAAGAAGTCTAGTAATCAATGTGAGAATAAATATATTGAAGAAATATAAGAAGAATTCTATTAATTAATAGAAGAGGAAGCCTATTGACAAATAGAAGAAGTGTATTAAATAATAGAAGAACAAGTTTATAGAAGAATAAGTATATTGATCAATAGAAGAAGTAGTTTATAGAAGAATAAGTATATTGATTAATAGAAGAAGTCTACTAACGAATGGAAGAATAAGTATATTGATTAGTAGAAGAAGAAGACTATCGACTAGTAGAAGAAGAAGACTATTAACCAATTGATAGAAGAAGTCTATTAACCATCTGATAGAAAGAAGCCTCTTAACCAATAGATGAACCAGCCGATTAATTAATAGAAGAAGAGGAAGTCTTTCACGTATCCAGAAAGAAGAAGAAGAAGCTTGTTAGCCAAATAGAAGAAGAAGTTAATCACGTATCCAGAAAGAAGAAGAAGAAGAAGAAGCCTTTCAGTAGATGAAATATGTTTAACAGAGATATATGTGACCAAGAAACAAAGAGACAGCTTTAAATACAATCCTGTATATACATTTAATTTAATATGAAAATTAAGAATATACGGTGCATTGTACCTGCCGTAGTAGGTTAAACAAGTTGTTTGTTTCCTTTGTTTCCTTTCTCCTTCTAAAATAAGTTATCAGTCAGTTTTAGTTGCCCTGAGAATCTCATGTTTTACCCTGGCCTAAGCCGGACTGGTGTCACCTTCTCCGGAACGTGACGCCTTCCTCCCCTGATGTTCTTTCCCTTGACCCTTCCTTCAATAGCATCACTTAGGATACAGTTTCTTCTCATCCAGTGGCCCAACCAACTTATTTTTTTTCTTCATGATTATCTCCAGCATTGATCTCATTTCCCCCAACTCTTTCTAGCAGTGTTTCAGTTCTCACTTTTTGTCCATTCCACCCGTATGTGTGTATGGTGTTCGCTATGACAATTCACGACACGCACCGAACAGGAATATAACGACCAGCTTTTATGCACTAACATGTAACAACAATAACATATTTCCATAACATTCTGTGTTCCCACTTCACGTTTTGGAAGAAAATAACTGAAGTAAGTAAAGACGATGAAAGCGAGCAGGAATTAAGGCTAAAGAGGAATTAAACAGCCTCTACCTCCCCCGCCCCCGGTCCTTGATCCGACTTATACGTCCCTGTTGCTCTAATAGGAGAGAGAGAGACAGATGCTAATTATAATTATTAATCTAGTGAAGTGTGGCTCACCGGCAAGTTGACGATTTCGTCCAATCGCGAGCTGCCCTTTCCTTCGGGTTTTTTCCTGGCCAGAATGTAGATCTTGCCGACGTCGGGGCAGGACCTCAGCAACTTTTCTACTAGCACCTTCCCCATGAACCCCGTGGCTCCCGTGACGAGGACATCCTTGTTCCTGAAGAACTCGGGAATCGTCGCTCTCCCCTGCGTCGAGTCCATGTTTGGTTTCCTGGAAAGGAGAAATATTCAATCAGATATTTTACAGTATTTTGGAGAGCTTATTTTGAACTTCCTTACGTTGACAAAAATATTGGTTAAGTCCACTCCAAACTCACTTAGGCTAACCGGAACTGGATTTAAAGTTTAAAATGTAATCCGAGCTGCTAAACGTTACCACCATATTCTATGCTCACCGTTTACCCATTTTTGACATTTCAAATTTAATGATAGATCTTTTTCTCAGCGACACTCAAGCGGCAAGTGGCACGTGTAGCTTCTCGTGCCTCCTCGGTACGGAAGTTGAATTCTTAAAAAGTGAGACTTTTTTCAGCATGATTTATTAGTTTTTACACGCAAACATACAGAAATACGTTATAACGGACACCCAAATGAAGTCATACTCTTGCATGCATCGTTGTTCAAGTACACAGAGCTTTTGCCGGCAAATGTCGTTGTATGCAACCTGTTCTTGTTGGAAAATGTTGGTGATCTGTGTGAATGTGCTGAAGCAAGTTGGCTATGCGCGTTCGTGACATGAATTCGTCCAAGCAGCAGTTATTCAAGTTTTTGATGGCAGAAGGTGTTAGGTATTTTCTACTCTTACGGCGGGCGCTCTATATGCTGGCAAGGGAAGTGGGGAGCGGGCAATACGTAGCAGACCAACCAGACAACAGCGGTGGCGCCGAGAGTTACGACGTCTAGGGGAGGAACTACTACGTGCACCTCGTTCTACAGGCTGCTGCGTTTGATATCGCGCTAGATTGGTTAGCTTCCCCGGTCCCCACTTCCCTTGCCAGCATATAGAGCGCCCGCCGTAAGACTGGAAAAGTGCTATAGTGTAGCCGAAATTTATCGTTGTATGAAGGATGTGTATGAAAATGAGGTTATACTATTGCATGACAACGCTTGTCCGCACGTGGCAGGAGTGTGTCAAGATTTGCTGAAGTGCTTCCATTGGGACCCTCCGGTAGCCCTGTGACTACCACACGAAGCAAGTTCTAAAGGGCCACCTGTTCAACAACGGTGCTAAGGTTTCATGGTTCCGCAGCCAATGATGGACGTTATTCACAACCTAGTGATCTGCTGGGTCACTTGCTTGAACCGACAAGGCGATTATGTGTAGCTGATATGTAGCCCGTGAATCACTGCTACTTTCTGAAACTTCGTTTCCAAGTCGCACGTTGTCGTTTCGGTCTGAAAGCTCCTTAACTGTCATAAATTGAGAGCTATGGCGTTTAAAATTTAATAACCGCTAGATACCGTTGAGGATTGTTTTGATATTGCATTTGAGCGAAAGTAAACATAGCATTTTAAGATGGCACAGTTCATTCTTACAGCAACAAAACTCTGGAATATACACTTGGTTCAGTGAATAAGAGATATTTGGAAATTGATTGATTGATTTGGATTATTTTACATCGCTTTTGTGCCACTTTTGGCCAATCGCGAAGATGAGGATAAGCCCATCCTTCCCCCAAGGCCTATGACGTACACTCCCACCCAAAGTAGAACATTCTCCTTGCGAAACAATATAATACAGACATATTTAAGCAAAATATGTTTGCATTAAGTACTTTAGGCTTTCATGCTTGCTAACATGAAACGCTCACTGCCATTGTAAGTTATTCTTAACACTTTGTCTGCTTACTAACCTTGTATTAATGCGAACAGATTATTATTATCACTACTAGTGGTAGTTGTAGTCAGGCACGTATCCAGGAATTCCTTTCGGGGGGGGGACTCAACACCATTTTTTAAGGGGTATAGTAAGAACCTCACAATTGTATGTTCAAGACCAGTGGTGGCAATTGGGAATTGGGTTCCAAAACGGGTGGGGGGGGGGGTGCAGAGGGTGTTGCAAGGAAAGTTTACTTTCTCTTGGTAGACAAGGCTTAACATTAAGAGGCCATAATGTTGAGGCAAAAAAGTGGGGAGCAACTATCCCTTAAATCGTACCCACTGTAAGGCTGTCATTTTAATCAGAACGTGAAATCGGAACATTTTTACCACTCGACTCCTCTATCTCCATGCATTAACATCGTTTGCCGGAAGCATCTCAGTAGGTGTGTTTGTCCATTTCTTCCCATCAGTAATCAAAACATCTATGGTGTCTTTGAGTGTTTTTACGAAGCTGTTACACATGCACGGGATGGACAATCCACTCGACAACGCGAGATTCAAATTGTGGGCTGCGAACTGGACGCAGACAGCTCTCGATAATTTCTCTCTGATTCGAGCCTGAACAACAGTAACGTGTCTTGTCCTCCCATGTTTGCAGCTCTTATAAAAGCCGAAACCCACCAAATTGTTCAGATTCAGGCCTTAGCACTCACAAGTGTTCAAAAATGCCTGTCGCAGCTTCCGCTGTCGTGTCATATATCGGCACGAAACAAAGGAAGTCTTCTCGAATACAGCTGGATCACGAAACAATTCATGCACAATGAAAACCCTTCCGTTCCCAACACATCTAATGTTTCGTCTCCCAGTATGATCAAATGCTTATTCATTTATCTCCAGTGAAGTGCCCAAGGGAGGGTTGGTGAGATCATAACCCCATTTGACCCAGTATTCCTTTTTTTTAAAAAAAAAAAAAAAAAAGAAGACCGTCAAAGACAGGAAAGAATGGCAAAATCAAGACTGACCACCACAAATAGTATGCGTAACCCCTCTCCCTTCCGAAAATCCTGGGCACGCCTCTCTTTATCTCGGACACATTTTTTAAAATCAATCCACCAGAAGTTTTTATCATTCCGTATTGGAGATTGAAGTAAGATGCGTTCTTCCTGCAGGTTTGGATATGATCCTTTAGGGTGCTGTCGTCTGCCTGCCTTCACACCTAACCTTAACAAGGCCCTAATTTTTCATTCTTGTGACTTGGATTTTCAAGACTTAGGAAGGTTTCAGACCGAAGGGACACGCGATACATGTCGATTGGAATGGGCCAATCTACAGCTATGTTTCACACCATAGCGACACAAAAGGCAGCACAAACCTAATCTTCAGGCGACACGGTGTGAAATCTCCCTTATTAGGCCACTGTCATTGTCACCTCGAAGTAGTAGCTCTTGTTGACCACAGAAAAAAATTCTGATCAACCGGTGGGAATGCTCCTCAGTTTTCTTCTCTCTCCTATATTTTCATGCTTGTTTACTATACAGGCAACACCTTACGATTTGATATACACAGGACATGTAGACATTTTAATGAAAAATCGGTTGAAGTCAAGAATGGCTAGGTGACTCTGGCTCAGTTGGTAGAGCCGTGATTTGGGTCCTGGTAGAGCCTGCAATTTCTGCTTAAAATGTCTGCATATGCAACATCTTCCTGCTTTCTTCTCTCGACACTCATAAAATTTTCGGCTGTCTCTTTATGGTAGTTAAGTGTTTGAATGTGTTTCGAACCCAGTAGGCTTAAACAAAAGTATTTTTTTATACCATGAAATTCTCGGACTGCATATACGAAATTTAGTTCTGGCAAAACTAAATCATCACTCAAAACTTTGATTTTCAGCTGATCCATGCAGCTTAATTCTGTTTTAATAAACCACTCCAATCTCCGGTACTGCTGAAATATTCAATATTCACTTTAGAGAGAGAGAGAGAGAGAGAGAGAGAGAGGGAAGGGGGGGGGGGCTGATTTCTTCGGCCCTCGAACCGAACTAGCACTACACTGAGGCCCCGGAAGTTCTGCTGTCGTCAATGTCTTTATTTTCGAATCACTATATCTTATAAAGCAATCAGAGGACACTGATTGATCTGATCACCAATCGACTGTTTGAATTGTCACACTTACCTCTGAAATCTCATTGACCGATTCTTTGTACAGATCAACCGAAAAATTGAATCCGCATATTTAACCTCATTATATTCTAGAACGTTCCGCAGATAAAACGATTTGTTAATATTGTCAGTAGTTGACTCCTTCTCTCATTCAAGAACGTACCCTCTCCCGCCTTCCAGAAATTAGAAATTACAACGAATCGCCCTACGTGTGGCGCTACCTTTGTTGTGCAGCTTCCAAATGCTGACAAGTCTCTACATAGTGCTCAAGTGCGCTGCGACAACACCGAAAGCGCAAGAAAAGTTTACGTGCAATATTATCAACAACAGGGTTATAAAACATTCTTGCCTCGATATTTGTCTATCTCCTTAAATCCACATTATTCAAAAAGCCAAAAACCTAATTTTATCTAGTGTAAAATAAAAAACTTCCTGGGGGGGTGCTCGAGCCACCTCAACCCCACCTTGGATACGTGTTATTAACAATAACAGGGTTATAGAACTTTCTCCGTCTTGTCTCCATAATTATTTCTCCCAAATTATCATCACAGCCAGAATCCTAATTTTATCTAGTGTAAACAGAAAAAAATCCTGAAGGGGGGCTCAAGCCTCCTGATTCCCACCTTGGATACGTGCTATTGACAATAATAAGGTTATAGAACACTCTCCGTTTTCTCTCGATAATTATTTCTCTCAGATTTATAAATTTATTATCTTCACATTATTCAAGATGCCAAAAATCTAATTTTATCTAGTGTAAATTGAAAAATTTCCTGAGGGGGGGCTCGAGCCACCTCATCCCCACCTGGGATACATGCTATTAACAATAACAGGGGTATAAAACATGCTCCGTCTTGCCTCGATAATTATTTCTCTCCTTACATTATTTTCACATTATTCAAGAAGCCAAAAACCTAATTTTATCTAACGAAAACTGAAAAATTTCCTGGGGAGATGTCGAGCCCCCTGTGCCCCATATTGGATACGTGCTATTATCAATACCAGGGTTACAGAACATTCTCCGTCTTGTCTCGATAATTATTTCTCTCCTTAAATTATTGACACATTATTTTATTTCACACCACAAGAAACAAAAAACTCATTTTATCTAGTGTAAACCTAAAACTTTCGGGGGGCTCGAGCCCCCTAAGCCCCCCTCTGGATACGTGTCTGGTTGTAGTAGTAGTATCAAAGACGTTATTATGTGTATCCTCATAAAATACGCAAAAAGGGAATAGAAGTCGGTGCTAAAGCATTAGTTTGGAACAAACTAATTGAAATATTTTTTCAACACAGTCAATTTCACATTAGCTAATAATGGAAAATAAGGACACAAACTGTATTTTTAAATGGCATAAAATGAATGATAAATGCATTACGAAGATAATTCTTTTTGTACATATAACATGTATAACTTACATGTAAAATATATTTGTTTACACATACCTGTATGCAACATTGAGCAACATAATATAAGAAAATTCATATGCAACATGCTAACACTATCTATATTGTGTGGCTACGTCTTCAAAGTTTATTCAATGGAATGCATATATACGTACAGTCACGGACACTGCTGGGTTGTAACGATTCCATATAAACTCTATGTATTCATTACAACCCAGCAGTGTCCATGACTGTACAACACATATTATTTAAATACATCATATTACAGAAAACAAACACAGGCATTGGGAGCGAAGCGAGCAAAAAAAATTAAATCCAATTTTTGCAGTTCAAAACAATATTGATTCAATAGGGCGCAAATAATTTCACTGGGCGTCATGGCATTCTCTCTTTTACAACTTTTATTATTCATTTAGATCGCTCGCAATCCATGGCTGAACTTGGCGAAAGTGAAAAAAGGAGGTAATGCGAGCGAAGCGAGCAAGGAAATTTTACGACATGTATTTTTATTTGCATAAAATTTGAAATGGAGGGGGGGTAGTCTCTGTGTCCCCACGCAGGTGCCCTTGGTCGTCAATGTTTGCCCCCCTTGCTCCCTAGAATTGACTTCTGTCGAACGTTGGGGTGGGGGATATGCCCCCCTGTGGTTGCGCCACTGCATCCCTTTCGAAACTGATTCTAAAGGCATTTCAACCCCATCGTCGCGATCGCCCACAGGTAGGTAGAAATACTGTACATAATAACCATAACTAAAAATCAATAATAAGTCAATCAAAGAAAAGACCCCCCCTCCCCATTTTTGTGTGAAGACATATAGAATTGGCATTATATCTTGTCCCCCAAAAAATTCCCACGACGCAGGCGCGTCATGAATCCCATCTGTGGGCATTCCTGAGGATAAGTGATGATAATAAAGAAATTGATGAAGGGGTACTCACAAAGAACAACCATGCTCAGGCCGGGATTCGATCCCGGAACCCCTGTCGCCGTAGAGCGCTGTGCTAACCACTCCGCCACGAAGGCCGGCAGTAGTACAGGTGGCCCGGTTCTAAATAATCATTTGGGGCTCGAATCATCATGTGGGGCTCGTCGTAGCCTTTTATGATGTATATTTTGAGGGGTAGAGTTGGCAACACTGTGGGCCCACTGTAGCCTTTTATGAGGGGGGTCTATTGCTCTCTGTTTACATCTGGCAACACTACCGTAGATTTTTTGACAGTGTTGTTAAACCTACTGGGTTTTTTACTGTAAATTTTTATCAAAGGACCTGAGAGGCCCATGTATTTTTTATGTTTGGCAATACTGTTGGGGGCCTAGTGTTGGCAACACTGTGGGTTTTTACTGTAGCTTTTTATGAGGGGGGTCTATTGCCCCCCTGTTTACATCTGGCAACACTACCGTAGATTTTTTGACAGTGTTGTTAACCTACTGGGTTTTTTTTCACTGTAAATTTTCATCAAAGGGCCTGAGGGGTCCATGTATTTTTTATGTCTGGCAATACTGTTGGGGGGCCTAGTGTTGGCTACACTGTGGGTTTTTACTGTAGCTTTTTATGAGGGGGGTCTATTGCCCTCTGTTTATATTTGGCAACTTTATTGGATGTTTTTTTTTTTGAGGCTTGGGTTTTGCCAACCCATCCGAAGAAAATTCCACTATATGATCTTTCACTGGCTAAGCTAACCTACAAATAGAAATTGGCAACACCGACGAGTCTTGAATTATTATTTGAGGCTCGTCGGTGTTGCCTACCCACTCTACAAAAATTCCACTATATGATATTTTGAAGCTTTTCACGGTGTATGTTAACCTCACAAGCAGTGTTGCCAACTCGGGGCGAGGCGTAGCCTTTTATGGTGTATGTTAACCCTACCAGCAGTGTTTCCAACTCGTCGTAGCTTTTCACGGTGTATAATTTTTACACGCACGCGCGTGTATTGTGACGAATGCACTCTCTCATCCTTGAAGGATGAATGCATCTTATCGTAATTTTCCAACTGTGGGACCAAATGTTTATATATCGTGATCTTTGTAAATTTTTTTTCGGGAACAATGTGTCGCACACACACGCGCGCGCTCGTACCTATATTGTGACGCAAGCAAACAAAAAAAAACTTTGCCTATCATTACAAAAAAAAAACTTTGACCGTATTCTTAAATAACTAACAAGGACAATGAATCTTTTTGGCTTCCGCAAACAGATCAACATGGAGACTGCACCGCCAAATTTCAATAACCTCTTACCTTCCGTGTTATCTAAACTCAATGGTTTACTGATTGTTCATCTCAACAGCATTTGGACGAAACTGAATGACGATGTGGGCAAGATGTTTTATGTTTTTAATAACAATTTACATTTCTACGAAATTCCGATCGACGGGAAACTTCAAATCACCGTGAATCCGGAAAACGCAGGCGAAATCAAAATTTCTACCGGCAAGAATATTTTTCGAATCAAGCACGACAAGATGCTTTCTAATATTACGTACGATGTTTCTGCAGGAGATTATCTTTACATGGAACTTCTCGGAGATTACGACAAACTCATTCCTCTCTTTGTAGAATTACGAATCGTTTATCCTATTATAAATAACCGTTAACCAAAAATGCCTAACGACATTTTCGGCAACACCAAGCGTGTAGACCACGCAGAAGAGATTCTCATGTTGGACATTCGAGTTAAAAAGTTGAGGACCGATTTGATTGCTTTGCAGGAGACCTTAAACAAAAGTTTAGAGTCGGAAATCGCTACGCTCCAAACGCAATGTCTCGACCCCATTCTGAAAATCGATTCCGAACTGAAAACGCTCATAAAAAATTATGTCGACGTACCTTCTTACGACAGCGTTCAAAATATACAGTTGAGCGTGGATTCGCTTCAAAATGATTTGGCCAAATTACAGCAATTTCAATCGAAAAATGAAGATTTGGAAAAATTGAAACTCGAAATCGAAGAACGAACTTCCGCAATCGAAAAGAATTTCTCCGAACTTCAAACCGTCGTGAACGATATAGACGCAGAACGCTTACATGTCGTTGTTTCCAAATTACAAGAAGAATTCACCAGCACGTTGGAAGAAATTAAATCCAAGTTGCAGACTTTGGAAGATACAATGACGAACCTACCATCGTCGGACGAACTGCAGGTCATCGGTAAAAGCGTCGCGAACATAAAAATTCAATTGGAGGCCTATCAAGATTTCGAACACATTCAAACCACCATCGCTACGCTTCAGGCGTCCTTGGAATTGATCAACGAAGAAATTAAAAATATTCACGCTGAAGCAAGAGCGTTGACGAGCATTCAAGACACGTTGAGCACGGTTCAGCAGAAGATCGAATATTTAGAAAATTTGAACGTCGAAACGAATCTCGCTCATTTTCATCACGTACTCGACAACATACAGGGTGACTTGGAATCGTTACGGACGAGCGTGCCTTCGAGCGAAGATTTGGAAAAATTGAAAACGGCGGTGACGGCACTATCCGATTCGAACGACATCAAAAGTTCGTTGAGCGATCTCGAGAGTAGGGTGGCCAATCTCCCCACCTCCAAAGAATTGCACGCTTTGAAAAGAAACATATCTCGAATGCTGAAACGACTAGAAACGGAAACGGCGAACGTGGAACAGATTCGAGACGAAATTAGTTCGCTGGTGTCGACGCTGCCCACTTCGCAGAGCGTCGCCGACCTTCACACGCAGTTTACAGAGATGCGAAGGATCGTGAACGATCTTACCGAGAAGAGCTCGAAATTGAATCAAGTCGAGAACCTTCAGAACATTGTCGTCAACGTCAGAGATCAAGTTGGAGTGCTGGAATCCACGCAGGAATCGACGCTGGCCTCTTTCGGTGCCAAGTTTCAAGAACTCAACGAAAACTACAAGCAGTTGAACGTGGAAGTGAAAATCAAACCGTCGTTTTCTGCCGTAACGGATACCATAATCGAGCATTTGCTGCCCATCGAAAATAAACTCGGACAAGTTCACAGTAATCTGCTCGGCGTCGACACTAAATTCGCTAAACTGCATTCTCTGCAAGCCATCGAAATCAACAGCGTTCCCAATCAACAGAGAATCTCCACGTTCGTCGAAGGTAACAAACTGTACATGTTGCATCCTTATCATCCGTACTACAAGTTTCTCCTCGATGGCACGATTCAGATAAACGAATTTTCGTACTGGTCTCACGGCAGAAAAGCTGGCGTTCCCACCATGACTTTGATATCGAATCGTGGTGTCCAGAAAGCAGGAAACATTCCTCTGGCACGTTGGAACGAAACGCGCAACATATATGAAATACACGAAGACGAAGATCTTACTGTTTTCGACGTGAGTGCCGGCGATAAGCTGATCATTCAAAACACGAGCGAAGTGCCACCCTCTTTGAATCCCATCACGCTTGTGCTTCTCTTGAAACGTAATCTCTAAAAAAAAAAATGTCTAGGCAAGCCATCGTCGAAGAATTGCATAAACTTGCACGCCGTAACTACGAACGTTTGGCTGTGGTAACCAAGGGCATCGACGACCTCTGGCAAAGCGACCTCGTGGAGATGAGTAGCGGCAATTTGAAAAACGTACATAAATTGAACAAGGGCAACAAGTACCTTCTCACCGTCATAGACACGTTTTCGAAATTCGCATGGGCTCTACCTTTGAAGGCGAAAACGGGAACATGCGTCACGGAAGCATTCAAATTAATTTTTCGCGAAAGCGGCGGCAGACAACCACGGTTTCTGCAAACGGACAACGGTAAAGAATTTTACAACGCCGTATTCCAAAAGTTTATTCAAAAACACAAGATTCAACATTATTCGACCTTCAGTCACATCAAAGCCAGCATCGTGGAAAGATTCAATCGAACCTTGAAAACACACATGTGGAAACGATTCACGCTTCGGGGAAATTACAAATGGGTCGACATCCTGCCGGAACTCGTCGACACCTATAATGATACGGTACACAGAACAATAGGCATGAAGCCAGCCGACGTTACCAAGTCCGACGAGCAGCGTTTAATTTCTACAGTTTACTGTCCAAAGTACACACCCACGACAAAAAAAGCTAAATACAAAATTGGAGACCAGGTGAGGATCAGCAAATTCAAACGCACCTTCGAGAAGGGATTCACAAAAAATTGGAGCACGGAACTCTTTACGGTGGTTCGAGTTCTACCCGGAAACCGACACACGTATATAATAAAAGATAGTAGCGGCGAGATTTTGAAAGGAAGATTTTACGAAGAGGAACTCTCTAAAACAAAACACCCCGACACGTACCTCATCGAGAAAATATTGCGTAGGAAAGGTGACAAACTGTTTGTCAAATGGCTGGGACTTACGGAAAAAAGTTGGATCGACGCGAACGAAGTGATCTTGTGAGTACGTGGAACGTGGTGAAGCGTCTACCGGATCAGGAAAGTCAAACGAGAAAAAAAAAAAGAACGGCAAGTTGCTTCCCGACAGCATCCGCTGTCTGATCGTAGGTCCTTCGGGGTGTGGGAAAACGACACTGCTCGTGGACAATTTTCTCCTCGCACCGAATTGGTTAGATTGGAAGAACAGGCACCTGTACGTGTTCTCGAAAAGTTTGGAGCAATCCAAATACCAGCAACTGATGAAAGTGTACGATGGTCTGGACATTGCAACGTTCGCCTCGGAAATAAAACCACTCGACGATTGTCGTGAAAATTCAGTCGTTGTGTTCGACGACGCCATCCTGGAAAATCAAAATGAAATTCGCAACTTTTTTACGCAAGGTCGTCACAAAGAAATGGATTGCTTTTACCTAGCTCAAACGTTTTCCAAAATTCCAAAACAGTTACTACGCGACAACGCTAATTTCATATGTTTGTTTCGCCAAGATCACACCAACCTCAAGCACGCGTACGATGACTACGTAGGCGGAGACATGAACTACAATCAATTTTCGGAACGCTGCTCTTCTTGCTGGAACGGTGACGATTTCGGATTCGCGACGATCGACATGACGAGGAAACCCAACGACGGAAAATACAGAAACAAAATCAACGACTTTCTAAACGTTGCAACGTTGTGAGAAACGACGTGTATAAATAACGTCATGACGAAACGAAAAATCGAAGACGAAAATCTCAAGCTTCGCGATTACCTCGCGAAACGCTTCAAAGGTTGGAAATCCGAGAATCGCGGATTCTACGAAGAGAAGAAACGTCAGGATCAACCCGTGATCGATGCCATCAGCAGTCTAGGTAAAGAAATTAAAAGTGTCACGGAACAAAATAAAAATTTGATCAACGAACTCGTACCGCTCGCAGCTAAAAGTTACGCTGTACCCACACCCATTTCGAGCATTCCTTCGACGCCGTTCGAACTGAAGGATGCACCGGCACGACGTCGAGCCATAGGCAGCACGTCTTCGGATAAAATCGACTTGGGACCTTTGGCACGAGACTACCTGAGCACGGGGAAATTCGACAAGGATGAAGTGTTCGGATTGTATCCCAGCATGGAAACCAGCGAAGGCGGTGGTGTGGTGTGGAAGATTGGGAAATCGAAGGTGACCTTCGAAGGCAACGACATTAAAGTCAATTTAGGCGAGAAGGATAGTTGGACCAGGTATCCGGGTACGGTGGGACTGTGGGAACTCGTTGCCAAAAAGCAGCCGAAAGATTACACCGACGAAGATTACCAGAGTTACAAGGAAATTCTGATCATGACGGATGCCTTGTACCAGAACAACGACGCCTCGCAGAATAGGGTGAAATCGAGCAGCGGCGAGAAGTACAGGAATCTCATCAAACCGATTTGGAACCAGGTGAAAACAGGCAGCGGCGTCAAACGCTACAACACGCTACCCAAAGAATTCGTTTGGGTGGACGACGTTAGGAAACTCGTGGACCGATTGTTGGTGATAGCCGGCGAAGAGAATGCAGGCAACCGTAATTTCTACAATGAGAAGGTTGGCATCGTGGACATGATCAGCACGAAACTTTCCAACTTCATCGTGAACGACGACAAGGGCATAGGTTACCTGATCAAAATCATCAACACGCTGCCTCCGAAATTTTGGAACGTGGCCGAAGGAAAGGGACTCGTGAACGACATCATCAACAAGTTACCTTTCGAGATGCATTTACCTGGCTACCAGTACTGCGGACCGGGTACCAAACTCGAGAAAACATTGGAGAGAGGAGACAAGGGTGTGAATCCGTTGGACGCGGCATGCAAAGATCACGACATCGCCTACAACACCACGCAGACGGATCTGGACGCACGTCACGAAGCAGACAGAAAATTAGAGCACGCAGCTTTCGAAAGGTTCGTGAGCAGAGACGCATCGCTGGGTGAACGGGTCGCCGCACTGGGTACCACCATCGCCATGAACACAAAACAAAAATTGGGGTGGGGTATATAAATAACATACAGTAAAAAATAAACATGGCTTGCATAACTGATTTGCCGCACGAACTACTATCTAAAATATTCAAAAAGATAGTTAACGGAGATGTTAATAAACTTGTGATCATAGCTAAAACGACGCCGGCATTTCACATGGGATGCGAAATAGTTCTCAAGGACCGTCTTCGGGAGATCAGTGGAATGAGGTGCGGTGATCTCGACACTCTTCTGTCGGCCGCGGGGGAGAAATTGAACGAGAGGTTGGACGAACTGCACGAGGCGAGGCAGGGAAGAAGACGATATACTGATGATTGGCGTAAGTCCAAACAGGAAACTGAAGAAATCATCACGCAAATCATCGCGTTCTCCGAAGCACGAACTTTCTTCCTCTGTTAAAAAAATCTTCGATACAAATCGTGAAAAAAATATATATAAATAACATACATCGTGAAAAAAAATAATCTTCGGTATATATAAATAACACACATCGTGAAAAAAAAATTAAATTTCTCTAACACACACTGAAAATTTCTCTTCTTCGATATGACAACTGAAAAAATGAGTGACCTCCAAGCATTAAAACAAATGCTAAATTTGTCAGTCGAGTATGTAAAAATTCGGGAATTGGAAGTCGACAAACCTTACACGATAACTTCCGGTTCAATCGTTTCTACCCAGTATGGTCCCAAGGTACGCCTGTTGCTCAACGCGCAATACAGTCTATTTTTACCAGATCGATACGCTAACATGTTATCGGACGAGAAGCTATCTATTTTAATCGAGAACAAAACTCGAATCGTGTACAAGGGGACAAAGGAACTTCTTGGCAAGAAAACGAAGCACGTAATAGAATTTGTGTAGCGACTGCGGGGCCGTGAAAAAGAAATCTCAGAATATTTATATATAAATAACATACCGTAAAAACTACACAAGAAAAAATATCAGAATATATATATAAATAACATACCGCGAAAATAACACATAGAGCATCAACATGAAGCCCAAGGGTGTCGTGTACCAGATACCATACTCCAATCTGAAAAATCTAGGTGCCCTCGATGGGTTACTCACCAAGAAACAACGCGAGAAGAAACGTTCTTGCTTGTCGAAAGGACACGGAATGAAATTACATCTCAGCACACCTCAATTGAGACGCTTGCAGCGTTCGCGGAAACAGCAAAAGGTCGGAGGTTTCATATTCAGCATCCCGGCCATCCTGGCAGCATTGGGGGCCGTTGGAAGTTTGGCTGGCGGAAGTGCCGCCATCGCGAAAACCGTCATCGACTCGAAGAAGAACAAAGCGGAATTGGAAGAACAGAAACGTCACAACCTGGCCATGGAGAAAAAAGGAGGCAAGGGCGTGATGAGAAAGTTTAAAAAAAAGAAACAACGGCACTCACCAACCGAGACATTGAATCTCTGATCGGACCGTTACAAATCAAACACTTCAGAGGAGTTTTCATGTCCGACTCGTTACCTTCAAGCGTGAAAAAAAAGAATGCGGAGTAGTCAACTTGGACGGTCAAGAAAATCCAGGCACGCATTGGATATGTTACCACAAAAATGATGATAAAGCATTCGTTCTCGATTCTTTCGGAGGTGTTCCACCTACAAATTTAATTCATTATCTGAAAACAAACAAAACCTCTATATACTACAACGACGAACGCATTCAAAATTTCGGAGACGTGAACTGCGGTCATCTCTGCCTCTCCGTGCTCGCGTTTCTCTCTAAAATAAATAACCCTACGATCGAGGATTTCCAGAAAGCATTGTGGAACCGCAAACAGCATCACTAGGATGGGTGTGTTCCATCTCACGAGCGAATCTTCAATCTTGAAACTCACGCTGCACGACGACATCGTCTATCCTAAATCCGTGGCTCTGCGTGCATTCTACAGCATGTACCTCATACCTAATGTTACGCAGCACAACAACAAAATTAGCGTCGGAAGCGAACACATCGTCGTCACGCCAGGACAATACAATCTTTCCACTTTGCAAGCTCAATTACCCAAAGGCACATACCTTTCTCAAAATTCGGTCACGCACAGAGTGGAAATCCTATCCGCGACGGAGACCGTGGACCTGGGCACCATGGGAGAACTTTTAGGTTTCGAGAACAACCACCCAAAACTCGAAGCTGGCATCAAGCACGTAGCAACCAACATTCCTAAATTCTTGGCCATAGAGACTCTGAACGTACACTGCAACGTGGCGGAAGGCATGATCACGAAATCTTCGGACGGATTATTAGGAAGTCACAAGCAGACGGGAATCATAGCCACTTTCAAACCAAGTTCCGAGTTCATGGAACCGATCATCTACACGCCCTCTTCGCCGATCTATTTTCCAGTATGTCGCAACCGCATAGACGACATAGAGTTGGTGGTGACGAACGAGAAAGGAGACGTGGTGGATTTCGCAGGTGCCACTACGACGGCCATCGTGGAGATCAACATATAATAAATAACCATACATGTAAAATGGAGCAAATCGAAAGTTACGAATTGCAATCTTTCCCTCCCAACCGTCGCACGTTCGCCAATCTGAACGAAGCGAACAGGGAGATCGAATACGACGTGGACGTAGGCGACGGGTTCATTCATCCTCACAGAGCGGACCTCTACCTTCAATTCGACGTGGTGAAGAAGGAAAGCGGAGACGCGTTTCCCGCAGCAGCAAACTTGATACTCGTGGACAACTTCGTGCCTCACCTGTTCTCGCAGGTGGAGGTGAGGAAACACAACACCGTCATCGACAGAATAGATTATCCAGGCATCACGTCGACGGCAGTGGGAACGTTGAAATTATCCAAAACGGACGCCGCGTACTACCAGGCCGGGGGATTCGAAGCCGGAACCAAAATATCGACGAGAAGTCACACGGTGCTCTTTCCCATGCGTCTGCTGCCTGGTTTCTTCTCGGACTACAAGGAGATCATGTGGAAGGGAGGACTGAGGATCACGTTTCGAAGAGCGGCCAACGACAACGACGCACTGATGCGATACGCTACTTTGGGTCCGGACGGCACCACGCCGATAGCCAACACTTTACCCGAAGCGGCGAAATGCGTCATCCGGAGCATGGAATTGAGAATGCCGGTGGTGGAATACGAAACGAACTACGCCCTCAAGTACAAAGCGGAGATCTTGAAAAATCCGCAGGTGCCGATTCACTTTCACGGTTACCAGTGCGTGCAGAAGATGGCGTCGGGAAGTCACATGGAATTCGACGTGACGACGCAGTTCAACAACATACAGTTCGACATGCCAGATTTCGTCGTAGTGCTTTTTCAGACCGGGAGGGACAAGAATCAGGAAAAAGATTCCAGCAAGTTCGACGACTGCAAGATCAAGAACGTTTATCTGAAGAACGGTAGGAACGAAGTGTTCCCGCGCGAGAATTACAACCTCGACGTGACTAAAAACGATTACCTCAAACTTTACGAAGCGTTTTCGGCTTACAAACGCGTGACCGAGGGAAACGTGGACATGTACTACACGCCCAGCGAGTTCAAAGCACGGAGACCCATGACCGTCATCAACACATCTAAGAGAAAGAAGGTTGTGGTCAACGATCGAACCAACATCAAGGTCGTCTGCGAGTTCCACGATGCCTTGCCCGAGGATACCCTATGCAGCGTCATCCTGATTGCAGAGAAAACATTTGTGTATGACGTCAAGAATGAAAGAGTGACTGAACAGTTTTAAATAAATAAAAAAAAATAGCACACAATAAGAAATGTGGAATTTTATATATATAAGTACAAATTGCAATTAGCAGTTTCCAGAAGTTTAATTTTGCTGTGCCATGCATGCATGTAATCGAGGAAGTGGAAGTAAATGAAAATTGTTTTTTTTTTTTCGCATTGCCTATTACTTTTTGTTGCACTCTGGGCAGGCCTTACTAGTTTGGAGGCGATAGTGGCCCCACGGAAGTGTATGGACCCCACATTCAAGAATACACCTCTTGTCGTCGTGTGCATCCAGAGCAACTTTCCTGACAATATTAGTTGTAAGCACATGATCGACGCTTTGGATACGATGCTCTTTTTGTAGAATGGGCGATTTTGTTCTGAGGCACTCGAGGTAATCCTCAAACTTGAGGTGCTCCCGAACCACTTGCCTACTTACACCCTTTGCTTTTTTTGTTACAGAACCCTCAGCCCGGATCGCATAGGCTTTGGCACGAAGTCCAGCAAACTCCACAATCACATCCCCGTCTTTCTCGTCCTTGAGTTTGCCGGGTATTTTTTTGTTCCGGGGCAGAATTCCATACCGGTTTAGCTGGGGATAGCCCGATGTGTCGAAGAGCTTGACAAGAGCTGGAACTTTGGCTATATCACCATACGCATCGGCCGTGCGAACATGGTACACCAAGCTGTCTGTGTCTGTGTAGAGGAGCGAGATATTGTGGTTGTAGTGTGCACGTAGTATACCGTAATATGTCTCGAACATGCACAACTTGCTCAGATCCAAAACTGCAGCTCCCACATAGATGGGCTTGTTGAGTAGCATCTTGCCCCGGTTCATGTGAATCAGAGACATCTGTTCGTTGTAAATTGTTCGAGACCTGAACAGCAGGCTTGGAACAAGTCGACGACACTGTGTTTTCTTCGTCACCAACCTCACATCAACGCGATTTCGCACATTCTCCATGGTCTTCCCAAATACAGCATTGTTCATTAATTTGAAAAAATCGCGATCAAGTTCCGAAGTGGCATCAGTGCGATGGTTGGTGTTCAGTTCGATGTACGGCTTCAACCATGGAGACTGCCTGAACAAGAGCACGTCGTAAACTGCTTTGACCGAGACCCCTTGCTGCATTAACCACTGGAGGTTCCGGTAGTGTAGCACATAACGCTTTTTGGGCTCCAAGTCCATGACGAGCTTCGGTTGATCCGAGCCAGGTGGACACTTGAATTCCGGAGCAGGCGAAAGGTCACAGAATGTATCCTGCAGCTTCTCGGGGAAGTCAAGGTCCACCTCGGCAAAAAACCCAAACTCGTCGCACTCTTTTTCGATGTCGTGGTATAAAGGATCAGCCCACTCAAACTGTCCTGTTGGGAGTGGCTGCATCATGGAGTGCCCGTAAAGATTATTCACATCAGTGTACATGATGTAGCTTGATGGTTGGGATGGGTCGTAACCAGTAGCCATGTGGTGATTGTTGGCGTGTGCGAAGCGTTGCGACACTTGGACCATGCCGCCCCGGATAGCTCTCTCGATGAAAAGCATGATATCAATATCGGAGATAAGTGAAAGTTTAACTTTAGTCAGCAGGAGCATGGCCGACCATGCCAGTCCAGGAAGGCTGTAAAAATATACAGGGTCCAGGTTGTAAATGTTTATCGCAGTCGCCCGAAACGCCTGGAACACATCGGCAAGAAGCGTCACATCAAGCTTCAGGTATGCATCGTGGTAATCACCAAAAGTTCGGCAACCCAACTCGACCCACATAGACTGAGCATGCTTGTACTCCTCGTCGGTAATACCTGAACCTCTCAGCTGGCTGTAGAACTTATCCTGGGGAGGCAGCAACTCTTCTTCGAACTTGGAAGGGCCTGTGACGTATTCGTAGGGGTAGACCCCTTTACGTCTGATGAGTGCGACATCTAAGTTCGGGAAACTTGATGTAGTAATGGCTAGTTGGCCGTCTCTGAGCTTCCCTGCAAGAGCATCGAGGCTTGCCTGGAGGAACCTCAGAGAGTCGAGGAACCGAAGCTCGATGCTGCTGCTTTTTGAGTCGGGGATCGGCACCCACTTGCTGACGCTAATATAACGCTCCTCGTTCTGTGCCAGGACATTGATTCTCGCATTGTCGTACCCTAGATGTGTGACCAAGTGATGGAAATCATATCCCGAGCCATTGTGAAAAAAGACCGGTATGAAGCGCGGGTCCCTGGCTCTCAAGTTACATCTGTTGCACCATGGGCCAATGTAGCTTCCGGTCCCATAATGGTCATGGTGGTGGACCTTTTTGTTATCGTCAGTGAAGACCGAGTTGCAAACAGGACAATTTAGAGCTATTTCGTGCTGATGCTTGTCTTCCGGAGACAGAGGCAGCATGGGCTTGGGGGCCAACAGCACCTTCCCTATCTTGATGGCTTCCTGTTGCATTCTCTCCAGGAAGTGTTTGACCGGGTCGGGACCGCGATACACATAGGGCTCGGAGGCAATATGTTGGTCTCGCCACACCACAACATAGGAGTAACTCGAGGCCTCGTGGATTTGGAAAGGAATGGTAGAGGATGTTTCGGGGTTGGGCTCGCAGTTAGACAGAGGTTGAAGAAAGGCCTCGAAGTCTGCTACAATATAGGCAGGATGCTTCACCATAGCACTGTGCATGCGAAAGCACTCTACTGCACCAGGTTCGGGCAGGATAATTCGTGCAGGCTTGTTGGTACCACAGTAGAACATGTGGCGAGCTAGCTTCTCAGCAGCAATGTTGGGTCCTCTGATGCGCCGGTAATCCCGCTGTTCTCGATTATGAAATGTAGCCAAGCACCTGCGACACACCTCGACGTGGTGACTATCACTGCTCCGTTGGGTCGAAACAAGCCGAGAGAGGGAACGGATAAGAGTGTAATGGTGATGGGTTTCGTCCTTGATGAGCAGGAGGTTGATTTCTCGTACCTCGTTGTTGTTGCTCACGTTGCTCACCCGGATGGGGTGGACCTCATTTTTGTTCTCGGTGAGACCGTAAACATTGATGGCTAATTGTAGGCCCAACAAGTCACGAGCACGAACCTCAAACTTGCGAATATGCGAGACTTCTACAGGGTAGGCAATCCCGGCCATTGCATCCTCCAGTTCCGACTCATACTGCTTGTAGTGTGAAACATAGCGTGGACTGTTTTCCCAAGGTATAGGGTGTAATGCTGCCAGCACCGACCAGAGGAAGCATTTGGTGTCTTTGTTTTGAATATTGAGAACAGCTTTCCTTGCTTCAACCTCGGGTGGCAGGGCAATATAGCTAGACCCTGCCAGTGGCAGGGACTTGCTAAGTTTCAGACAAAGTTCGTGGGGGTCGCCACACAGCGAACCGCCCGAGCCTTCAGCCTGATGCTCCTCGTGCTTTGCCACAAACTCCTCGACAAACTTGTCGTAGATGCTGTCAAGGTCAGTGATATCTGCTTGATGTAGTGTTTTTGCTTTTGTGGCATGGAAGAATTTATATATTTCATCAGACGGTTTCTTATACTTGCAGCATAGCACAGCATAGAATTTAGTGGAGTATGTAGCCAATGCATCGTTGAGGATGGATATTATCTTAGCTCGCTCGCTCTCCAGAAAACTACGCACATCGCAGAAGCTGTCTGATGTTATGTTAAAGTCTTCTAATAAATGCTCAAACGCAAATCGGTCTGCTTTCTTCGCCAGCTTGACGCGTTTGGCAGGTGGCGATGCATCGAGGGAGGTTACTTCTACCTTTCGCTTGGAAGGTTGCGGTAGAGATGTTCCAGTGCTCTTGCAAGTAAGCTGGTGTCGCTTGAAGTTGGCAATAGAAATATTTTTTCCACACTTAGAGCACAGTTTGGTTGCACATATTCGCTTTCCCGGCACACAAGTACGACAGTGCCTTTGAAAATGTTTACTTGACACAGCAATTTGGCACGTAGGGCAATTTTTTACAGAACGCATAATGCAGAGATTTTTGGGGGGTATGTTATTTAATATCCAATGCTGTGCAATGCAAAATATAATTGTTCATTTTTTTAACTATTTTCTATGGCCTTATTTGGGTTTTTTTTTCGTCAAATTATATGCTTCTAGTCTACTATACAATACAATATACGTACAATATTGTCAACAGTATCATATTTGAGCAGGTCGCTTGTCACCTAAACACTACAGCTCACAGGTTGGCAAAATCTGACATGAAAGCAGATAATACGCTTAAGTCTTATTTATATATAATTTTCACGGGCATACAATATTGTCAACAGTATCATATTTGAGCAGGTCGCTTGTCACCTAAACACTACAGCTCACAGGTTGGCAAAATCTGACATGAAAGCAGATAATACGCTTAAGTCTTATTTATATATAATTTTCACGGGCATACAATATTGTCAACAGTATCATATTTGAGCAGGTCGCTTGTCACCTAAACACTACAGCTCACAGGTTGGCAAAATCTGACATGAAAGCAGATAATACGCTTAAGTCTTATTTATATATAATTTTCACGGGCATACAATATTGTCAACAGTATCATATTTGAGCAGGTCGCTTGTCACCTAAACACTACAGCTCACAGGTTGGCAAAATCTGACATGAAAGCAGATAATACGCTTAAGTCTTATTTATATATAATTTTCACGGGCATACAATATTGTCAACAGTATCATATTTGAGCAGGTCGCTTGTCACCTAAACACTACAGCTCACAGGTTGGCAAAATCTGACATGAAAGCAGATAATACGCTTAAGTCTTATTTATATATAATTTTCACGGGCATACAATATTGTCAACAGTATCATATTTGAGCAGGTCGCTTGTCACCTAAACACTACAGCTCACAGGTTGGCAAAATCTGACATGAAAGCAGATAATACGCTTAAGTCTTATTTATATATAATTTTCACGGGCATACAATATTGTCAACAGTATCATATTTGAGCAGGTCGCTTGTCACCTAAACACTACAGCTCACAGGTTGGCAAAATCTGACATGAAAGCAGATAATACGTTTAAGTCTTATTTATATATAATTTTCACGGGCGTACAATATTGTTAAGAGCGTCAGTTTCCGTAGAGCTCTCTTTTTCCATCTTCCCTCTATACAGTGAAGCTGTAGAAGACACAATTAGCTAACCTAGCATACAACATACTTTCCTAATTAATATGGATATTGTCACATATTCCTCTTATTTTATACTGTTGTAAATGGAAAAAATTATGTACGGTAAATGTTTTGTACATTATAGGGAAAAAATGCAAAATACCCCCCAACTTTAATTCGATCCACCTCTGAATCGAATTTTTACATATTCTCACGCCGGCACATATGTTGTTCTATTTTACTTCTTTTACTTGCCTTGCTTAATTAACTCTCGCTAATTAGCATTTTTTTGGAAGAAGTCAACTAGAACAACATATGGCGGTATGAGAAATATGCAAATTAAGGAATATTTTAGCAATATAAGGGCCCTAGCAATTAGCTTCGTCGACTAAGAGTACTCTTTTAAACGTCTTCAGCTAGATCGTATTACTACGTGAGGACGTTTAAAATGTTTGGGTGTTGAAAAAGTTGGACCTATTTTTTATTTCTATTGTTTGCTAATAGATGGCGCTGATAGTACCCCCTCCCCTCCCTCCCCCCTCTTCTCCCCTGCTGTATGACAAATAGCACAAACATAAAAATCAAGATTTTGGAGAGCAAACCATAAAATTTGCATGCATCTGATGTCGAACTAGGAACTTTTATCTTTCGGGGAGTTAACATTATTTTTTTACTCAGTCGTCATATAACATGAACACACGCAAATATTCACATGTGCTTTTTATTATTTTGTGTTCGGTAAGTACAAGTATATTCTTACATAAATTATTGTTTAATTTAATAAATTGTAAACTCGGAGCCTGCTATACTAACATTCCTTCTGTCTATTGAAAGCGAATGTTGCGTGCATACGAAAATAACACAGAAAAAAAGCGGATGGAAGCAATTTAAAATCAGTGGAGCAAGGTTAGTATTACGAGAGCGTAAAAACATGTGCTTTCATTCAACTTTGAAAAATAAGAATAAATGTGTGCATACAGAACACATATGCTTTCTTTTCACAGTTGTAAAATCATATAAATTGTACATGAAGTAAGTTACGGGAAGGCTCTTTTTTTTTATGTCTGTGTATATGTTGTACAATTAGGTACAAGTATTGTACAATTAGGTACAAAATTGTTGTACAATTATTTCCCCCCAGTTGTCCAGTTGGAGTTGGGGGCACAACACTGGTACTATTTGTACCCACAGTGTTTACTCATGTATTTTGTTTAATATTTTATTTCAAATTCGCTGTCAGAAACTAGTGTTGCCAGTTCCTGGATGTAGGTTTACCTACTCTGTTGGTTGTCACTGTCAAGCTTCCAGTATTCGTACAGCATAAAAAGCTATAACCCCCCTCTCAAAATATATACATTGTATACGCCAAGATGCTCAATAGCCTAGCAACACATCATGAAAAAACATGCCAAGAAAACCCAGTGGGTTTATAAGTCAGTGCTGCCAACTCCTATTTGTAGGTTAGCTTAACCTGTAAAAAATCATATAGTAGAATTTTTGTAGAGTGGGTAGGCAACACCGACGAGCCTTGAATTATTATTTGAGGCTCGTCGGTGTTGCCAATTTCTATTTGTAGGTTAGCTTAGCCAGTGAAAGATCATATAGTGGAATTTTCTTCGGATGGGTTGGCAAAACCCAAGCCTAAAAAAAAAAACATCCAATAAAGTTGCCAAATATAAACAGAGGGCAATAGACCCCCCTCATAAAAAGCTACAGTAAAAACCCACAGTGTAGCCAACACTAGGCCCCCAACAGTATTGCCAGACATAAAAAATACATGGACCCCTCAGGCCCTTTGATGAAAATTTACAGTGAAAAAAAACCCAGTAGGTTAACAACACTGTCAAAAAATCTACGGTAGTGTTGCCAGATGTAAACAGGGGGGCAATAGACCCCCCTCATAAAAAGCTACAGTAAAAACCCACAGTGTTGCCAACACTAGGCCCCCAACAGTATTGCCAAACATAAAAAATACATGGGCCTCTCAGGTCCTTTGATAAAAATTTACAGTAAAAAACCCAGTAGGTTTAACAACACTGTCAAAAAATCTACGGTAGTGTTGCCAGATGTAAACAGAGAGCAATAGACCCCCCTCATAAAAGGCTACAGTGGGCCCACAGTGTTGCCAACTCTACCCCTCAAAATATACATCATAAAAGGCTACGACGAGCCCCACATGATGATTCGAGCCCCAAATGATTATTTAGAACCGGGCCACCTGTACTACTGCCGGCATATTTGGATATGAAGTAGAGAGGACCTTCCCAGTGGCATAGTGGTAACGCTGTCGCCTTCCAATCAAGAAGTCCAGGGTTCGATCCCCTGTGCAGTCACATTTCACAGTGGTACGTACATACTGGTGGCCCATTACCAATTAGTCAACCCGAGAATAAGGCGGATTTAAAAGCAAACAAAAATACAAAAAAAAAAAGTAAGGTCCCACCGAGATTTGAACTCGGATCGCTGGATTCAAAGTCCAGAGTGCTAACCATTACACCATGGGACCTACAACCTCGGTTGCTTCAGTCATCTGTCATCCTGAAATGTGTATCGTGGAATGACGTTTCGTTCAGTGTCACGGTCGGATGCACGTCAACGATGACTGCGAGATAATGCGAGTGACGATTTCTGTTAACATTTACCAGTGTTGCCAGTGCCTTGAAAGAAAGCTACGTAGGAAGAATTCACACCGAAGAGACACGCTGCAAGAGACACGTGTCGCTTGCAAGCCAACACTCAGTAATCAATTGAACCTTTCAAACCGAAGAAACACGGCAAGCTGCACGTGTCGCATGTCACGTGTCTCTCGGACTGGACCGTGTTCTCAATGCCATGCATCGTGTCGCCTGTTTGTTGTTCGCGAATGCACAGTGAATACGTCACCCCCAACGAGCTATTTTCAGATAGCTCAACCGGAGCTCAACATGTTTCAACCTCTAATTTGTTGATATAATTTAGTATCGATATGTACGTACAATGTTTTAAGATTTAAACACAACGTTCTTTTCGCTTTATCAAGCTTTTGATGCAGTTATCGGCTGTAATTTGCCTTCAACATCGTGTAAAGAGGACATGTTTTGATTCTTTAGGGCGTGACTGCTTTTATTTTAAAAGTCAGCACATGGAGGCACGTTAGTCCAAAATAGATCAGTCAGCGTGGTAAAGTACTCTCGTGCATTGTTTCTTAACCGCCTGGCCGCGGTGGCTCAGTCGGTAACGCGTCTGACTACCATGCTCAAGGTCCCGGGTTCGATCCCCGGCCGGTTCAAATCCGGGAACTTTTCTAACGGTGAAAGCGGCCCCGGCGCCCACCCAGCGTCGAATAACATGGGTACCTGGGGGAAACCCTGGGGGGTAAAGGCGGTCAGGGGCGTGATGCTGATCATATCACCCCCACTCACGACCGGATCAAGAAAGTGTGGGGCGTTACCCTCACACCCCCTATACGCCTTCATGGCGTGGTGCTATGCACAGGGGAACACTTTACCTTTTACCTTTTTTTACCGCCTGGCCCTCGTATCAACTATACTGAACTGCAAATGGTTCTGATGAAATTGGTTGACAAATAACGCAATCCCAATGTCCTATTTGAGTTGTGAGTTTTCGTTTCTTAAGTCTATTTTATGCAGAAATAGACTAATCAGGACTGGACCTACAGATTAAAGTGGAACCCACGCCACTATATGCCTCCACTGAGTATCGAACCCAGGATCACTTAATTATAAGGAGACGACGTTACCGCTTCGTCATTCATATTCTAATATTTGTCAACAATCCTACACGTAATCCAACAACGTATTATTACTCTTTTTGATCATGCCAGAATTTATATATGGCCTATCAATATTTAATTTCATGGGTACATGTTAATTCATGCATAAAATCTCAAATACTGGGAAGGTATTTACGAGGAAAATTCTTGGGCTAAGGGCATTGACTTAAAAAAAAAGAATCAGGACATGGTTTCACGAAGGTTGAGTGTCGCGTGCAGCTTGTCTCTTCGATGTGAAACTCTCGTGTCGCTTGTCGCCTGTCGCGTGTCTCTTCGGTGTGAATTCTCAACACTTCATCCAACTTTCTTTCTACCGTTGTCTCATTTTCCCCGTTTGATCGATTGGTTGTTAGAGCAATGCATATTTCGTTTAAGACGGAAATGCGAAATGTGAAATAACGTGCTGTCGCTGTAATGTTCATTTTTCATGTTTTTGAAAGGTGTGAGATTCGTTTTTCTACCATGTTTTGTTACGAAATGTGAAATGAAATGCAAAATGCGAAATAAACTCTCAAACACGAAATTTAGAATCTATTTTCTAACGTGACACTTTCTGAAGTCTGGACTATCCTGTGAGTTATGCAATTCACGGAAAATTGATTAATTCTGCTGTAAATATTGAGAAGCAAAAATGGACACATGTACAGAGAAAAACAACTTAAAACTCTGACAGGAATTGTATATTTTGTGTAATAAAAATATTGTTTAAATAAAAATTTGAAATTATATTCACCATTTTAACACCGAAATGCAATTTTATATACTGCTTTTGTTTCCCAAATGTACCTTGATCTTTTATTCACTATAAATATGACCCTACTGACTGTACAAATAAGCAACATTAATTATAACAAATAACGTACCAAAGTTAGGAATACGGATAAAATCTTCATTCATTCTCATCGTCGCGATGAACTTAAAGAGTTAAAAGTGACGTAAAATAACCACAAATATAAACAGTTGGATGCACTAGCAGACACGTAGCCAGGGTGAGGGGTATGGGGGCTAAGGACCCCCTTCCCCCGAAGTCCTACCAAGACCTAATTTAAATAGTATATAGTGCTAAATAATACGTAATTCTTCCACAGTAGAATTAAACATCTTGTATTATAAGTTGTAATATACTGAGAAATTCATCTCCAGGGTTCCTGCCCTCCCAATTTTTTCGCCTTTATTTGGTGGATACTGAAAAGGGATGAGCCCCACCAGTGTTGGCGATTAGGGATCACAAAGTATGGATTTAGTATCTACTAATACAACTACTGCCTCCAAGCACGTATATAGAAATATATTTTGGGGAGGGGGGCCGAACCAAGTGTCTCAGGAATAATAATAATAATAACAACAATAATAATATATATAATTATATAAATGTTATAGTAATGCGTTAATATAATTTATAGGTTTATTCATAATATGTAAATTAATTAATATTGTATTGTTATGGTTACATGAAGAGATAAGAAGAATAGAATAAGAATACAGATATATAGCTGAAGTCTTGAACGTATCACCAGTTCGGCATCTTTGACATAACCGCAGAGGAAGCAGACCAGAATCGTATCTGGTTTCGAGCCACCACCTGTTTTTCGGCAAAGCGCTGTTGTCACTTTTACCTGCAGTGTTCAGACATCCATTCATTCACTGTGACGTTTTACTCCCAATGTCTTTATATTGCATAAAAAAATAGCAAAACACAATAACACAACCTAGCAGAGATATAGAACCGCAACTTCGCGTTCAAAAATCTCTCAAGAAACTGAATTAGCAACATCTCATTTACTCCACGTGGACTTGACGAGAGCTGTCATTTCTTGGACGAACGCTATTGGTGGGAAAGGTTTTAAGGGACGATTTATTGGACTCCACGTGGACCTGACATGTGGTTGTTAGGGGGAAAACTGATCTATCGGAACTTTCTTTGAAGTAAAGTGAAGTTGCTTTGGGGACCAGCACTATACTGTCTTTCAAAGCCCAATGGTCGCAATGTAATCCTTGCCCTCTAGTAAGCTCGGTGGAAGTAAATAATCCTCTATTAGGGCTATACAAGTTGTAAAGAAGCAAATTTTCATTATTTAACTTGTATTATTTGTTAAGTCTTTCAGGAGGAGTCCGAACCCCCTTGAACCCTCCTCAAAAACCTCCTAGGCTGCCTCTGACAATTCGACATAAAACGATAAAATAACCATCATGTAAGATTATAAAGAAGTGAATGTTAGCAGTAAAATTGATTCATGGAACGTGAATTTCTTACGTGAGCACGGAACAGCAACAGAACCAAAAAGAAGCAAAAGAGAGAAAAAAACGCGTACTACATAAAACGACTTTCACCACGAACTTGAACGAATTTTGCGATTGCAACATGATATTGCAGATGCATCCATGTGCGTATGACGCATACTACATTGAAGATTGCGTGTATACGCTTAAGGGCACGAATTCCCAAGCGTTCGCTGTTGTGACATTTGCTTCCGATTACCAAATTGGGGCGGTAACTACCGTGTTTTTGTTTTTTCTATTAAGGAAAAGGCGGTAATACACGGTTTCACACACGATTTGTTCCATAACGACCTTCTTTTCGAGATCCAGTGGTCTCCTGACCCGCACATGGTTTCACAATTAACGTTTCCTAATGAACCAAATTAATTACGCACTACAATTTTTGTGCAAATTAACAGAACTCAGATTACTCAGTACTTAAACAATTTAACTTGATTTTGAAGCGCAGTGGATTGGTTATTTCGTAACAAAATCCCCAAATTTCTGTCTATCCAAATTTTAAAATTAGGGATTTTGGAGTAAGGCCCGCTATAGACAGAAGCACTTTCTTTAACATTTTTTTTTAGCATAAATGCTACCTAATTGCGTCTAAAAATTTTATAAGAATTTTTCTAGCAGAAAGTGGCGTGCCCAAAGGGTGGGGAGTCATAACCCCCCATTGGCCCAGTATTCCTAAAAAAAAAGAACGTCAAAGGCACAAAAAAAGGAAAAATGATGGCTGACTACTAAAAGAAAGTTTAATACGTAACCCCCACTTTCCAAAATCCTGGGCACGCCACTGCTATAGCAGGCAATGCCATAGAAGCATATGGTGTAACATTCCGGTTAGCATTTGCCATTGCTGTAGGTAGGGTGCAGAAAGCATTAGGTAATATCTTCCTCTTTATTGTGTGCGGAACAGCATGGGAAGTGCCCTTTACAATGGCACATAAATATTCGAAATTACTTCAACATTTTGTGAGGTATTTATGATTTTCACCGCCTTATGATGATATCTTGTAATTTTTATGATATTTTAATGACGTCATAACAGAAAATGCTCAGGGATGTCAGGATCGCATCATTCGCTTTCTCAGTCAGTAAATGATGTTTATAAACGAAAAGCAATTAAAAATACTTTATACCAGACTTGACGGTTGAAGTACTATTCTATGAAGTACTATAATATGAAACTAAGGATTATATGGCGATTGCAGAGCTTTGCGTTGTCAGTGCTTGCGAAAATTTTATGCATACCACTACCAATAACAATAAGCCTTAAAATATTGATCAGGGGCTTTACTTTTCGTCAGCAAGGCCTAACAACCTCTTTAGGTATTCAATAAATAATCCACAATTTTTTTAAAATTTAATTGATTGGGTAGGACAGAAGTTCTTTATGGAAATTTTAGTGATCCTAACTAGATATAAGCCAGATATTGAAAACATGTTTATATCTCTGTCCTTATACCATCATACCATCTTTTTACCTGTTCATGCAATAATAATAACAATTATAATTATATTATTATTATTATATTTGACACATTAAGCTTATTAATCTATAAATTATAAAAGTTCTCGTAACAGAAATGAATGAGTTGAGATTTTTTGAGGACGT
Source organism: Lepisma saccharinum (assembly GCF_977018435.1). Taxonomy (NCBI): domain Eukaryota; kingdom Metazoa; phylum Arthropoda; class Insecta; order Zygentoma; family Lepismatidae; genus Lepisma; species Lepisma saccharinum. Next base: position 109,719,335 of record NC_139232.1, read on the forward strand.
CGGCACATGTGGTCATTTTGCACCCTGGGATGTAAAAAGCCATTGAGAAAAACTAAAAGTGTAAGGTTGTAAAGGGACCTGCACACATGGGCGTAAGCGGTCTGTCGACCCCCCTTGAAATTTCCATCTACTTTCTTCAATTTATGGCAATTTATAAACCTTATTTTGCGTAATTGTTTAAAAATGGTCTTGAGATATCGAATTTGGTACGAAACTTCCATAATTTGCAACACTGAAACTCAGTTAATTTGCAACTTTCACACGTCCCGAAGCTTCTTATACTACTGCGTGTGCTGACTGCTACGAATGTTAGAAGTAACTATTATGTAATCTTGGTTGTAACAAGTACTATATTATTCATATAATAAACTTGTTGGATGCTAAAATAAACTAAACTAAAACTACTACTGCTACTACTACTAGTAATAATAATAATAATAATAATAATATAAGATTAATAATAACAATTTAAAATACCGATAGTGCAATAATTTTAAAAATCACCCTTCCTTGACAACTTCTGCATATGCCACTGGTCTGTATCAAAATATTTTGAGGGGAGGGGGTGTCCTTGATTCGACCCCCCCCCCCCTAGGAAAATTTCTAGCGACGCCCATGCCTGCACACGACGTACACAACACATTTAAAAGGTAAGGATGGACTAAAAACTTCCTCAGAAACAGTGTAAGAGGCCCGCTCACTCTTCTTAAATTCCATTCGTTGAAACTTTGTTAGGACCACACCAAAATATATTTCCATCTACGTGCCTGTTTACAGTGTATACATCAGTGTTGAATCCAGCCTCTTTGCTCCGAGGGATATCAAATTTCAGGGGCGGGGGAAGTCACAGGCATCGAATTATAATACTATTAAAAACAATACTAACATTTTAAAAGCTTTCTCTTACCTCTGATATGGAATTAAATTAAATTAGTGTAAATTTCGATAAGACTACATGAGCTTGTCACCACCATTCAAATTATTGAATTGATTTATTGAGTTGGTGTTTTTGAATCCACTTTATGCACAGTAAGGCTAATCGGGACTGGACCTACAGTTTTAAAGTGGGATCCGAACCAATATGTACCTCCACCGGGTATCGAACCCGGGACCCCTTGATTACAAGGCGACAGGCCCGTACCCAATGGGGGGCAAGGGGGGCATGCCCCCCCCCCTTGAGCCATGAAGTATTTTAATGTGAACCTATAAAAACCTACAAAAATAAAACGGACTATTTTTAAGATTTTGCAAGTGTTTCTATTTCCTTCTTTCATAAATGAATGTGTTGCTTCTGAAAAGAGACAGACTCCAGAGGTCTGCAGTCTCCTATATTTATTAAATTTAGTTTTATAACCATTTATACGAAGGTATTGGGGGGCAATGCAAATTCGGTACAGGGGGTGCAAAATTAAATAAAAGCTAACACTTATTAAAAACATTTCACTTATCCTTTAATTTCTTGAAATCTTGAACCAATTGTTAAAGGAATTAATTTGCTAGTTTATAAATGTAGCAAATTAATTTGTTTATATATGTTTATATATATATATATATATATATATATATATATATAAATAAATTGATTAATGAGTGCTATTAATTAATTATTTAATAATTGTCATATGACAATAATATATACAGTGTGTCCGTAAAATAATGGTGGGGTTTTAAACAGTCATAGTTTTGGAACAAAGCATGGTAGAGAGAGATGAATGATACGTCAAAGCAAAGAGAAACTCTCCAAGTTTCTTACCTGTTCAGTAGACTTCGATGTGTGAACCCTTAATTGCCCTGCATACGTTAAAACTATATTCAGTCTCTTCCCATACACGGCAGAGAACATCCGGCTTTATAGACGAAACAGCTTCAGTGATCCTTGCATTTAAATAGTCCAGATTTCGAACTTGACAGGAAAACACTTGTGTTTTGACATAACCCCACAAATAGAAATCCATGGGTGTAAGGTCTGGAGACCGTGGGGGTAAGACAATCCACCCTCCTTGTCCGACCCATCGCTGAGGAAATGTTTCGTTAAGAAAATCCTGCACCAGTGTGGAAAAATGTGGAGGAGCACCATCTAACCGGAAAATGGAATTCTCCCGTATTTTGGGCACTGCATACCATTATAACATATCCAGGAAGGTGGTCCCCGTTATTGATTGTTCAGCAAAAAAGATGCCTGTAGATGTCAGCGCGTAAGCTTTTGCATACATAAACTAGAGAGTTTCCATTTGCTTTTACGTATCGTTCATCTTTCTATTATGCTTTGTTCCAAAACTATGACTGTTTTGACTGTTTAAAACCCTACCATTGTTTTAGGGACACACTGTGTGTATATGTGTGTGTGTGTGTGTGTATATATATATATATATATATATATATATATATATATATATATCATCACGGTTTCGGGCTTGCCCCCCCCCCCCTGGGTACGGGTCTGCAAGGCGATAACGCTACCACTGCGCCATCGGATGGCCCTGAAGTTGAAATTATACTAGAAACTTACATTACGCAAGCCCTACAGCTCTACACATGCCCATTGTTGAGTTTCAATGATTTTTTTATTGCATATTACTGGCTAACAGTTATCATAAGGTATGATGTTCAAATTCGTTTATTATTTTGACCTCTAACTATAAAGAAGACTGAATCAGGGCTTATTATTACGAAAAAGACAGAAGTAGAATGGTCTGTGTTAAATTAAAGCAAATGAGAGAAAGCCAAAGTGAACATGGTTGCCAAATTTCTTAGCTATTTTTCGAATCATCTGCCAGGTTCTGGGGGGTTCTATTTCTGGAGGGAATTTTCCCCCAAGCCAGGGTGCGAAATCCTGGGGGGGACGGGGGGATTTCCCCCCACCAACAATCTTCGCCTCGAAAATTCCCCTACCAAAAAATTCCGGGAGGAGAGTTTTTGTTACAACAAACAAAAGGTAAGCAATTGCTTTTAATTTCAAATATACTGTACTAAGAATAATATCGAATACATACACAAATTAGTGTAGTTGTGAGTGTTCAATGCTTTTTCTCTCTCAAGAGATCATTAACAAATCTACGTCAATACGCACAGTAAAAGTAAGACAAGAATGCAAGACAATAATAACTATGAAATATAATTGATTTATATTAACATAAAGCTAAAACTAAATAAAAACTTACACATAATAAAACCACTTCAACTATTTCATAATTTATTAACATGTTTAACCAGGTAGTAAAGGAATTAGTTTACTACATTATAATATCTGATATACGTACATAAAAGTAACAGATTTATGTCTTAATAATACTTTTTTTAATTACTAATTTAATTTAGTAATTTATTTTTACTTTTAATAACATTATAAATATGTATATCGTATAATTTATATGTATGTTTGTGGGCAGAGGGCTTTGTAGATTAAGATCTTTCTCCCCCCCCCCCAACAGTCTTAAATGACTTCGCACCCTGCCCCAAGCCACCCCCGGAATTCACTGGTGTAGATATAGGTAGAAATAAAGAGATTGGAAACAGTAAGAAAGAGAGACGGAGAAAAAAAGGAAGGGATGGAGAAGCGGAGGAAGGTGGAAAGATAAACAAACAGAAGGATAACAGCGAAATAAGTATAGAGAGAAAGGCATGTGTATAGAGAAACGAAGAGACTGTAAGAAAGCTGAAATCATAGTACGAGACGGAACTTTTCATTCAGGAACCACGACTGCCAAAGCTTATCTTGTTTCAATACATTTTTTTTGTAAGTTTCCTGGCGTATGCTTCCTTAATTTAATCTAACTTTTACTTTTGCTTTCGTCTTAGCTGGGCGAAAGTAGCTTCGCAAATATTTAATATTCGATTGTATCGTTTGATATTATGTTTAATTGGTTCGAGCAAAACTGGTCGTTTCTTATATTATTATTGTTTTATTCTCGAGCGAGCGGCGAACGGAACTGTTCAAATATGGTGAAAGAAAGTCAAACCTTCTTCAAACGCCATTATTCTCTGATTCCTCTCTAGCGTCTGCGTAAACTCGAAACAATAGCATGGTCGACACGCAGATTATTCTTTCATAGTTTGTTTTAAGTCCACTTTTATGCAGAGACAGGCTAATCGGTACCGGGCCTACAGTTTAAGGTGGGATCTGAACCACCATGTGCCTCCACGGGGTGTCAAACCCGGGACCTCTTGATTACAAGGGGACTACGCTACCCTATGCATTATTCTTCCATTCAGGCCCGTAGATAGAAATGACTTCAAAGCGAGAAGGGAGTTAATACACCACAATCCAAATAGATTTAGTAAATTTATATAAATATACGTTTTTTTTTTTCAAGTTGCGGCAAGAAACAAATATTTCATCACATACAGAAACGATTTCGCGCGATATAACATTGTACGAATAATATATGAAACTATTTATATTATTTCTGTCGTCTGGATCCAATGCCTTGATAATCCCTTCATCTATTTAATCTCATTTCATTACCATTCATTTTCATCTTCGCAATTAACTTGAGTTTGTGTTTTATGTCCACTTTATGCACAATAAGGCTAATCGGGACTGGACCTACAGTTTAAAGTGGAATCCGAACCACTATATGCCTAAACCGGGAATCGAACCCTGGACCCCTTGATTACAAGGCGACGACGCTACCACTGCTCCATCGGGTAGGCACACTCGCAATTAGCTAAAAGTGGCTGCAAAACAAAGTAAAAGAAAATCAAATCAATCAATCTATCTATATTATTTTATTGTCTATTACGTCATATTCATTACGTCATTCTCCCCATAAAAGAATGCCAGGAAAATATAGTCGATAAATTGCCATTTTTCAATTGGCAGACAATAAGTAGCTTTCTACTGAATAATCTGCAATCCAGTAATAATTCTCACCTACTTAGATACGACCTGCGTTTTTCTTCTTTGGTGTTTTACATTGACTTTGAATTACACCGAGTTTATTCTAAACACTTTTGAAGTATGTTTTCGATATGTGCACAAAATATAGCCATTTTCATGACGCACAACTCATTTTGTGAGGTCGTGTCCCTCTTTCCCCCTCCTGCGCCATAGCACCGCTTCTTCACGAGTCGCCACGCAAGTTTCTTGCTTAATATCCTGGCCATTCCCATCTACGTAAATTAAACCTTCCAGGAAAACAATACCGCGAGGATAACTGTTGGAGGAATGACGTCATCTGCTTGGTGGAAGTTCCTAACCAATGGAGCCTCGTGATCCACCCGGAGTTACTAAACGGTCAAAGCAGTTTAACATCTTGGGCTCCTTTTTTTGATTACTTTGATCAGGCCTTGTGAGCAGTGCACACGCACACATTGGTATTGTTTAAAATTTGTGTTATTTTACGTCACTTTTCTTCCACTTTTGGCTAATCGCGACATGAGGATGAGTGATGATTAGATGAAATTGATGAAGGACAACCATGCCCAGGGAACTTCAGTGGTGATATCGAAGATCGACCAGAACGCGCTTTGCCACCGAGCCAGTACAAACATATTAGGTCAATGCAGCTCACTTGTAAGTCGAAATATACGAGATTACACGAGAAGTACTCAGCATTACACAGGAATAAAAGCAGAGAGAAAGAATCAGACAGATTTATGGAATTAGAGAAGCATTGAATGAAAGAGAGAAAGAAATGTGGAAAAGCAGACAGAGGAAGAAAAACTGACACTCCCCTGAAAATTTCCATCTACTTTTTTTTTCAATTTATGGCAATTTATAAACGAAGCACTTTATTTCACTTCATTTTGCGCCATTGTTTAAAAATGGTCTTGAGATATCGAATTTGGTACGAAACTTTTTACCTGCTGTGACAACGTGCAGGGTGGAAAGACGTTTTAGCACACTACGACATGTGAAAACTTGACTGAGGTCGAACAATAATAGATTTGTGAATGAGCCTTGACCGGGACATAATAAACAAAAACAAAAGGCAGTTCATTTCTGATGTCCTGGATGTCTTTGGAAGAGTTTCCACACTATGCAACTTCTGTATAAATAGTAATGTCCTTGTGACCCATTACTTAGTGTACTGCAACTTCATCTCCGGGAAAGGGGGGCGATTTGTCCCTTCCACCATTACTAAATAGTACTATATACTGATTGAGCTACGAACAAAAAAAATCTCGGAACTTGATTTGATGTACAAAGTTTAAAAACATTTTTTCAACAAAAATCAATGCTATAAATATACATTTTGTCAATTATACAGTATGTCCATGGGCGTCCGGAAGGGGGGGCAAGGGGGGCCGTGGCCCCTCACCCCTAGAAAATTAAAGTCAACCAAAAATTATAAATTTTTGACATAATTTCATTTCAGCCACAACAATATTTATTAATTATTGTATGATATGATAAATTCAAATTTAAGCAATGTTTTTTTTTGAAGGAACAATACTATTATTGGGGAAAATGTGCCTTGTTTGCCCCACTGGAAAAAAATACCTTCCTTGCCCCTCCCTGGGAAAAATCCTGCGGACGTCCATGAGTATGCCTGAGCTGTTTGGTGCACTCTGATGGTGATAGTGGACAATACTAAGTGATGCTACTACTACTATACTACTACTACTAGTAATAGTAATAATAATAACAACATAATTTCAAATACCGAGAATGAACCCCTGCTTGACGAACTTCTGCATATGCCACTGGTCAGTGTCAAAATATTTTTGAGGGGAGCGGGGTGTCCTCGACAACTTCCGTTCGACCCCCCCCCCCTAGGAAAATTTCTGGCGACGCCCATGCCCCCTCCCTTGGAAATTTGCATTATTCATTTCAAATTAGAAAAGGACAGAAGTTATTATTTTGATAATAATCGATAACGGAAGCATAATAACCAAACGAATATCTGATTGTAAAATTCAGGAACAAGTCAGATCATGTTTTCAAATTGTATTGCTTAATTCAGGGGTTCCCAAACATTTTCGTTTCACGGCGCCCTTAGTGTTTCAAGACATTTCCGCGGCACCTTAGTCAGAATGTAGGCCTATTAACACTTGCAACGCTCAGTTAGCGATGTTAGGTTGCTTGCCTGAAGTTAAAAAAATAAACACATATTTCAAATTGAGAAACATTTTGTGCGTAAAAAAGTATTAAATAAGCACATATTTGGAACAATCATATCATTTCAACTGAAGATATTGTAACATTTCGCGGCGCACACTTTGGGAACCACAGGCTTAATTCAAAGAAAAATTGATTAAGATAATTTTTCTTGAAGGTGTAAATGTTATCAATATTTGAAATATGAAATAAATATAAAGGCACTTTGTGACGGATGTTCACTGATAGACTAATGCTGTATCAAGTAGAAGTGTTCCACCAAGGATGTGATTTGGTGATAAAAATAAGTTTATTATTTTGTACTGTAATTATAATTACTATTTGATAAGATTTTTCTTTCTGCTATTCAACTGTATATCAACGGCCTGAACCTCCTTAGAAAAAATTCTGGCAGCGCTTATGATGTTGGTTGATTGATTCATTTTCGTTATTTAGCGTCGCTTTCTGCCACTTTTGGCACATCGCAACAATGAGAATGAGTGACGTAATTGGTGAAGAGACATTCCTTGCACAAAAATAAAACAAAAAAAACATACATGCCCAGGCCGGGATTAAAATCCTGGACCACTGGCATCCTAGCGCGTTGCGAATAACCACTCCGCCACAGAGGTGGGTAATCACTAAAACGATAGAAAAGTTTGTTTAAGTCCATTTTATGCACAGATAGGCTCATCGGGACTGAACCTACAGTTTTAAAATGGGATCCAACCACTATGAGCCTCCACCGGGTATAAAACCCGAGACACTTTGATTAAGAAGCGACGACGTTACCACTACGCCATCGAGCAAAGCGATATAAGAGCTACACGAAATAACAATTTGTATCTTTGTTATTTATCGTGTAGATGATGATGCGTTATGATTGGACAAAGAACACTCATGCCGGAATTCGAACTCCGTTGGCAAGTCCGAAAGTCGATCCCGTAGCCGGTGCAAAATCATCAAAATGTGTGAATAAATAAATGAAAGAAAAAATAGCCACAGACTACTTCTCTCACCTGTGCGTGAATCCTACGGCTCTTGCAGCGTTTCGAGTTCGCGGCTCTCACTATCGCAACATCCAGACACACGATTCGCCACAAGCAACCTGACGACGTAACAGTTCCACCTCCGAACGCAATTCGTGAATGAGTGAAGCGAAAGATCGCCTGTTAGACGGGATTGTTTTTTAAACGGCGGCCTTGAAAAGGAAAGGTTCAAGAATCTTACCTGACCTCACCACTTACACAGGTATTTTTGTTATTTCCCATCGTCTGACGTCAAGCCTCTTTGGGCAAGCATACGTCGAGAGGGATTGTATTCCCATCGTACTCTGCAATTACATACCCCCCACATCCTGCAAAGAATCGAGATATTGAGACTTGCACTTCCTCAAATCCCTTGGGGAAGGTTACAATGGCGTTAAAGAAATCTCGTTCGCAAGATATTATAGTTCTTTGTGTGACATGCTCAGTGGCGGACCAATGGCCCAAGCACTAGCGCATTAACCTATGTTATATGGTTTACTGGCGGTAAACCAACTTTTTTCATATATAGAAATTACTGGAAATTTTTAATTTGTCGGACTTCTGTTTTTTTTTACTTACATGCCTGCATTTGTGTTTTATTTGTTACATCTAATTAATGTATTAATATGTAATAAATATGTACAATAAATAAGAATTGTTGCTGTAAACCAGGTAAAATTTTCAGAATACGCCACTGGATCCTAGATGGGCCAAGGGCACATTCAGATGGGGTTCAAGGGATCACTTGTCCCCCTGATATATCGGTACTACTTTACTATACCGGAGACACCTATCAATGATTTATTTCACAATTTTTTACATTGCTAACGTACTATTCTGCATTGCGGAACATTTTTTTAGGTGAAATAATGAATTTCTAACGAAAATAATGTCTATTTCTTACATTAACGAGTACTTACTGTTGTTCCTTATTTCCCACAAACCATCCACGGGTAGCCCCAAAAACCATTGACATTAGCCCAAAAATTCACGATATCCCCACGAACCATCACGGGGACGAGGTATGCCTACTAGGTTAGGTTAGGCCTGCTAGATTTGGTTCCATTAGCACTCCTTTCGTTCAATTTAGCATATACGGACAACATCGGCTTGTAGCAGCAGCAATATCGCGTATTGTGCTCTCGTGCAGAAAGCAAATGGCGGCAGCAGCAATAGCGCATCGGAAATAGATTTTCGTAGAAACATGCATTCGCATTAAAATGGATCAAAACATCAACAACGCTACAGAAAATGATTTGCGTAAGTACTTTCTCCTGTAAATTTGAAGAAATCCGTCTCCGGTATAGTAAAGTGTTACCGATATATCTGTAAAAACTTATTCGAATGATGAAATTGTATCGTGAGAACATGGATGAGGGGTGCCACGAGAAAGAGCAGATGAAGTAGTTTCTGATATCTGTGCTTGGTGAAAGAGCACAAAAGACAAATAGCAGTGACGGCGATTGGGTTCCAAAGCTGAGGGCCGGGGGGGGGGGGGTGCAGGACAGTTTACTTTCCCTTAGCAGATAAGGTTTAGCATAGTGCGGGGGCAAAAGTGGCAAAAAGTTGAAGACAACTGCCCCCCAATGCCCCCCTAATAGCCGCCACTGACAAAGAGCTGTTCATCAACAAAGTGATACAGGGAGGTTATTTCAGTCGTTCACCGCCAGCGTGACGGCCGTTCGTCGGAGTCTTCATGCAACAGGTCCCGGCAAATTGCATTACAGGAAGTCCGTAACAGAAACTGCTTGTTTTCTAATGTTTCCACTTTTCACAATTACAGTTACAATTACAATTGAAATAAGCACGTACCTTGTCGCAAGGATGCTGGAAAAGGTGCCCTCCCAAATACAAATATTTCTGGCACCTTATTTCTGACATCTAATCTTAGATTAGACATCGCTACTTTATCCTCAGTTGTCGCGACAGCGCCGGCAGCTTATCGGAGGTTGGGGGAGTTGTCAGCCGCGAGAGGGCGCTTCAAACTGCACGTATCGGCAGTGATGCCAACCGTAGGGACATGTCCCTACGCATAGGGACTTTTCACTAAATTTCGCCCGCGTAGGGACGTAGGGACAGATTTTGCCAAATGAGGGAAATCGTAGGTACTTTTTTCAATCTTGGAAAATTACATTTTATGTATTAGTTTATCTGGATACTTTAGCGAGGAGGAAAAAAAAGAACTAACTGACAAGTCTCCATCAGAATTTTGGAACATGTTATCGGTTACCAAAAACTTTCAAGGCACGTTCTTTTTTGAAAACATTTCCACTCTCGCGAAAATAGTGCTAACATTGCCCCATTCTAACGTGGAAACGGAAAGAATATTTTCAATGTTAAGTGATAGAAAAACAAAAAAGGGAAATAAAATGGGACCAAAATTGTTAAAGACTGCAGGAAATACAGCATATATCACCAACCAACATCTATCTCTTCACAGCAACACCATGTATGACTTCAAATAACATAATCAATAGTAAACGACTCAACGTTATTCATTAGGGGTGTGCGGGATCCCGAAAAGTCAGGACCGGGATCGGGAAAAAAAAATTACCGTCCCAATCCCGACTTCGGGAAATGACTTCCCGACTTTTCGGGATCCCGAGCAGTCGGGAAATACCGAATGGTCACTTTAAAAAGTCGTTAATTCTCGACGTTTTCTGCATTGTAAGTTTTTGGAACTTATCGAAAATTGTAAATTTTTATTCTAGAAATGCAAAAACAATCACTTAAAGTGAAAATGACTTAAATTTCCAGTGCTTCGGAAAATTTCGAACATTTCCCGTCCCGAAAATTTTCCGACTTGGTCGGGAAATTGCAAATTTTTCAGTCCCGAATGTCGGGATTTAAAAAAATTACCGTCCCGATCCCGTCCCGACCCAAAAAATTCTGTCCCGCACACCCCTATTATTCATTAAGGCAAGAATTTACAATACCGGACCCTTCTGTAATTTCTATGCTACGTCTTATACTCACGAAATAATTAGTCGTGATGATTTATCTCAAGTTAACATGTTGGGGTGAGGTGAAAAAATTGTTCATTAACGTGTAGAAATTGTAAAATAAGCTTTTCAATTCTCGCAATGATTCTCCGTATACAAGTATGGTAGCCATATTTGTTGATATGAACAATTGACGTTTGCAATTAGTTACGCTTTCTACAGCGTTGCCACACTGCTGATTTCATACTTGGAGAGCATGAATTGTGTAATAATGGCGGAAGAGAACAGTAAAAAGTTGTTAATGTTGTACAGATTGTTAGGTTGAGTGTGCAGGAGGATGGCTGTGGGCTAATTAATAAACTTATGGATTTCAGTATATTGCCCAAAGAACGTCCTTACATGTGACAGCGACAATCACGATGTAGAAGAACTAATTTGATTACAGGTAAATTTGGCAACAGTACATCAATCATAAAATTGCAGGATACGAAAATGGCGTCTTCGATGATGAACGTTTGCCGTTAAAGTGCTACGAAAATAAGATTTTTTATCGGTTCGTAATCACCATTAGCGCAAAACCATTCACGGATAGCCCCACTGACCATTCTCGGTAAGGTTAGGTTAAGTTAGGTTAGGCAAGGCAACCATAGTTAAAATTTGGGCTCGAAAAAAACATGCACGGGTAGCCCAACAAACCATTGACGGATAGCCCCACGAACCATTCAGGTACGGTTAGGTTAGGATAAGCAAACATAGTTAAAATTTGGGGTCGTAGTAATATCATGAATGTATATTTCGTTTTTTAAGTATTGGAAACACAAAATCTTCCGGTAAATAATGAGCAATCGTGCCGATCGCGGACCACTCAATTTAACTTATTTTGCAATTTCTACACGTGACCCACAAATTTTAACTTCAAATTCGTGATTAGGAGGCCTCAATTAGTGAGTATGCCAAATATTACAAAAATCGGGGAGGGGTCCTGTACAGTAAATTCGCTCCTTCATTAATTGTGGAAGCACCGAGCAGAAAGATTTGGTAAGTAAATGTGTATATTTTATCTTCTGTCTTGCATGCTCATGAGGTGTTTTTTTTTTTAGTCGCTTTACGTGGAGCAGGAACATTTGGTCAGTTGTAGGGACATTTTGACTACGTCTGTAGGGACATTGCCGAAAAATGGTTAGCAACACTGTCAGCTACCAGACGTAGTCACTGTACGTTCATGTTCACTTCTGTTTGCGTTTATCAGTACGCGTGTTGTTTATACTGTGTTATTGTAATGTGCTACTCATGGCCAGTGTTTATTGTGTGTTAATTGTTATTCATTCATTACTTATGCCGTTAAACAAATATACTCTTGAACAGAGAGTTTTTATGTACGATAATTACGTGAAAACGAATTCTTGCAGAAAAGTGGTCAGGGAATTACGAGAGACAGGATCTCTTGAACCTAAGAAGGTTCAAGGAGGTCATTTTCAACATCTCTTATAACACAGGAGGTTAGTGATCATCATTATTATTACTTTTAAATATCATTTTACGCTTTCGGTTTGCTTTATGCGCCGGGATGCTGTCTTCCCTTAATGTCAACTGAGGATAAAGTAGCGATGTCTAATCTAAGATTAGATGTCAGGAATAAGGTGCCAGAAATATTTGTATTTGCGAGGACACCTTTTCCAGCATCCTTGCGACAAGGTACGTGCTTATTTCAATTGTAATTGTAACTGTAATTGTGACAAGTGGAAACATTAGAAAACAAGCGGTTTCTGTTACGGACTTCCTGAACGCAATTTGCCGGGACCTGTTGCATGAAGACTCCGACGAACGGCCGACACGCTGACGGTGAACGACTGAAATAACCTCCCTGTAGATGTTTATGGAAAGGATGAACGACGAAATCAGCTTCCATTTAAATAGTGGACTCAAGTCTGAACTTGACAAAAACGTCATGGCATTTTCAATTGAGTTTCAATTTTATGATTTGTAAAACAATAATAATAATTGCAACGTCCTCCAGTTGGACACCAGTCGTCACAAAGTTAGTTCGCTGCTACTTTTGTCGGTAACATGAGACGCTTTTATCACTCATCAGGGCTTGCTGGGTAGAAAAGAAAACACATTCTTTTCAAAGTTAAATACAGTTTTATAATCGCTTATATTTCCTAATCACTTACCAATAAAACACTAGAACATTCAATATTAACGTTGGGCAAGTCACTCACATATAACGAAAATCAAATTACATAATTAATTGTTTACTTTCAACTTATCGGCAAGAAGAAAACTCGAAAACCCAAAATCTATACTTCAATTCTCTCCGTTTCCAAGTTCTTCTTCTTCTTCACCTTCACCTGTTTTTCAAACCCAGTCTGTCGTCAGGTGAGGAACATTCAGGTGGGTTCACTTCCTCGGCTGGGATGAGAAAGTGACGTCAACACGAACAGATTTTGACGTATATATAAAAGTTCCAACTACAACTGTATCAGTCTAACTATAATTGTCTGTGACAACTTGCACATTATTTGAAGTAACAAACATTTAAAAAATCTTAACTTCTTACATAAAAGCTTAAACTCTCAGGTTCGTTACATAATACAAAGGTTAAATATGAGTTTTTATGACTAAATGAAGGGCAACATATGACATCTTACTCCGCCTCCAGTGCTTGAAGCATGCCTTGCCCATGGATAAATGCCGTGGGTGGAAGGGGTGCATGTGCAAAATTATCCTAGTGGGGGGTAGTTTATGACAAATTTCTTAACTGGAGTTGGATAGCATTACCCCACAATCCCTCCACTTTGAGCACTGATGCACCCCCCACACTCTCCTCAATAAATAATTCTGTGGGTGGCTCAAACTACAGTATTATTCTATCTATCAAAGTGGCAAATTATGATGTTCATTTTCTTTGAATTTTGACGCTGTAGTGGAATTTCATATAAAATTATATTTTCACATCATGATTATATTCTATAATTAAAGGAACAGTGTATATTAATTATTTCTGATTGAAATATTTGAACACTATTTCCTGTAGGTAGTACTTTTTTAATATGATTTCAGAAGTTCTGATATTTTTAACTATGCCAAAGCCTCCCCGATGGGGCAGTGGTAGCGTCGTTGCCTTGTAATCAAGGGGTCCCGGGTTCGATACCCGGTGGAGGCACATAGTGGTTCGGATCCCACTTTAAACTGTAGGTCCAGTCCCGATTAGTCTTACTGTGCATAAAACACTGGACTTAAAGCACTAACTCAATCAATTAACTATGCAAAAATCAGTGATCAGAACACTACATTTTAAAAGTAGCTTCGCTACAGCTGCCGCTACTCATTCATAAATGTAGCTTCGCTACAGCTACAACTACATTTACCAAAATGTAGCTCGCTACGCTACTCATGTGCGCTACTCGCTACTTCGCTACTTTTGCACTACTTCTGCATAAAAAAAAAAATTGAAACAACCACATGGATATTTAAAAGAAGCCCCTAGTATGATAGTTGTACTTACTGGAAAATAGATTCCTATTTACTATCATAATTCCCGTAATTCGTTAGATGTTTGCTCTAACATTGTGGATAGCTGGGGGAGGATGCTGCTTTAGTATAGCTAAATGAGCAACATACAATACAATAATGGGGGAACCCCCGAATGTATCCTAACCTCCACCCGCATACATTCGAGGGTATGCGCATGTCCCAGTGCCTCTGATATAAACTGGGACGGCAGTTGCTCGTATTACGGTTCACCCATTATTGTTGCACACACCACCTTTATTTAAATTATCCTTTACTACAGTACACACACACACACACACACATATATATATATATATATATATATATATATATATATATATATATATATATATATATATATATAAAACAAATATAAGAAGAGAAAAAAAAATAACAGCTAAATGAGCAACAGGTGGAGGGATATTTTACGTAAGTTTCCTGTTGGGAATGTTTAACTGAAGACACAGTGGAAATTTTGTCACCTTGTAATGAAAGGGCCCCAGGTTCGATACCTGGCAGAGGCACTAGTGATTCTGATCCAGTCTCGATTAGCTTATCTGTGCATAAAGTGGACTCAAAACAAAAACTCCATTCCCACACTACTCATCATCATTATTCATCATTATTCCTTATTCTCACAATTAGCCAAAAGTGGCAGAAGGCGACTCTAGATAATAAAATATATATAAAAAAACATTCTTCCTCATTGTCATGATTACCAAAAGTTACAGAAAAACAACGTAAAAGTAGAAGAACTGCATACATTTGGAAACTGTATATTATTTTTTTATTAACTAAAGAAAATGATCGTTTCTGCATAAAGTCAATAACTCGTATATACTTTTTACAAAATCATAAAATATGTCGAGGAAACTGAAGTGTAAACCTGATTGTGAACAGATATTATGACGAAAATAATTGTAATTCTAGAAAGTGTATGACTATCATTCTCGTAACAATAATAATTGCTGGTGAGATCATGTGTACTAACAATGATCAATGCTGAAAACGTACTGAGCCACTGAATGCTGGCACTATTGCATTGTCATTGTCCATCCATTGATGGCTCGTTTTTGCACTGCAAGAAGAGTTTTACACAGTAATTAATTACATTTACCTGTCTCTTACACCAAGGACATCCACAGGATTTGTTCCAGGCGTGTTTTTTTTTTCATGGGTACAGCAAATGAGGCATGTTTCTCCCCAAAATAGCGATGCAGCTAAGAAAAACGTAGCTGTTAGCCAGAATATATTCACATATGCCAGTTCAGTTTAGTTATCTGGATATTAAATTTATTCTATACTAATGAAATAAATTACGCAGATATCTATAATCTGCGATATCAAGATATTTATAATCTAGA
Source organism: Lepisma saccharinum (assembly GCF_977018435.1). Lineage (NCBI taxonomy): Eukaryota > Metazoa > Arthropoda > Insecta > Zygentoma > Lepismatidae > Lepisma > Lepisma saccharinum. Next base: position 109,735,227 of record NC_139232.1, read on the forward strand.
TTATACGTATTTGCATGTAATAGACTTTTTTATAAACCTCCTGCAAATAAGCGTTATTGATGATTTTTTCTTTGACGCTGTGGTCACATTCAAAATTTTCCTCAAAATGCAGAGAAGAAATGTAGCTGTAGCGAATTTTTTTCTACAACTACAGGAATTTTGTAGCTTCGCTACAGCTACAGCTACAATTTTGAAAATGTAGCGCCGCTACAGCTACCGCTACAAAATTTTGTAGCTAGCTACAGTAGTGACGCTACAAGTAGCGCGCTACTTCCGACCACTGGCAAAAATAATCCAGACGTCACAGAAAATGAGAATAGTTGTTTAATTGGAATCGCCAGAGTCCTACAAACTCGTAATAAACCGTATGCAATCAATTGTCCTTATCTGGCGCGAGGCTCCTAGTGCCCCAAGATGCCCCTCCATAGGGTCAGCTCAACTATGGGGATGAATGATGATTAGACGAAATTGATGAAGAGATACTTAGAAAGAAACGTCCGTGTTCAGGCAGGGGCTCGAACCCGGAAACCTCGTGTGCTGCACGTAAATTGAGCTTAGGGATCTAGACCCGAAGATTATCACAGATGAGTTTCTTAATCACACACAAACCAAGCAACTGCTTCAATGAGGAACTTTTAATGAAAGTGAGGTCAAGGTGGTTTGTGAAATTTAAGCAAAAAACGGAACAAGTTGTTCTACTTGTTATTATAACCAAGAGCACATTAACGAAAAACATATTTGTGATACAAACTCGAAACTGATTACAGATCTTGCGCTATTAAAGTGGACCAAGGTTCTTTCGTAGCCACGGCGAAAGTAAATCGGTCCACACTTTATTACTAAGCCGCCAGTGTGGCATAACATTTGTATGATGGACGTGGCAACATTGTTTTTATGCCATTCTAAGAAACATGATCGAAGTACACGACCAATATTGGGTTGACGTACGTAATAGGATAGTGCTTCTTGAAGCAACAGGAAACAATGCGCATTGCTTACACATGCTTTGCTCTCAACCCAGATATAAAGCTGGGTTGCAAGGTAAAGTGATACGAGTTTTTCTCATCCGGAAGTACTTTTCGTTGTTGAGTTTGTTTTGAGTCCACTTTGTGCACAGATAGACTAATAGGGACTGCACCTGGAGTTTAAAGCGCGATTGGAACCACTGTGTGTCTCCCCTCCACCTGGTATCGAACCCGGGACCCCCCGATTTCCTGGAAGGACGCCGTCCCGGACACCCTACTACGCGCGCGCGTAGAATGAGACAAAGAGATAGAGAAACAGGGAAGAAGAAGAAAGATATTAAAATGAAAGAGAAAAACGGAGGTAAGGAGGTAATTTTCAAGGACAAAACCAATTACGTAATATGATCATCGGAGCAGACATGTTATTGCTTGTTTGAAAATCCCTCCCCGCCTCCGCCCCCCCTTTGATGACATCCTCAGATTCGTAAAGAGGCAAGGTAGCAAATCACAAAGCAAATTGGAGATGGTGTGACCAGCACCTACGCTTCAATCGCTTCCGCAGGCACAAAGTCTGGCTCAAGTATTATGCAACCAAGGAAATTATGGTTTCCTACTCAAACAAAATGAACACTTCTTTGAACACTAAAATGACTATTTCTAACTTTCATTACCTTAATAACAGCCCATATGCCTAATGAGAATATGATGTAAAAGACAGAAGAAGGAACGGGGAGTATTCAGTAAACCGAGAGGTAAAAATGAAGAAAAAACAAGAAAGAAAGAAAAGGAGATAGAAAGAAATAAAGAATGAGACAGAAAGAGGAGATGCAAAAAGAAAAAGAGAGTGGTAAAAAGGAAAAAGAAGGGCAGAATCCACCTCAAATTGTTTCGTCCCTCCCCCCCCCCTAAGTCAACCCAAACCAAACAAAATTGTCTTGTGACGCCACAGGATGTGGTGAAGATAGCCAGCGTAAAAAAATGAAGAAAAGGTTAATTATGGAGTGCTAGACTAGACATAAATTAGTTAATTTAAATAATACATTAATGAACAGAATGACTTGTACGTCACGGACACTGCTGGCTTGTAATGAATGCATTGACTTTCAATGGAATCGTTAGAAGCCGGCAGTGTCCGTGACTGAACAAAGGTTCCCACGAAATTCTATTATCTGGACGCATGTAAGTGTACTTGTGGGAACGTATACGTACATAAATACGTGCTCAATATCTGCATTAACGTGTGAAAACACAAGAAAAACATTCAATCAATGCCGGATCTAAGAGAAATTAATACAACATACACAGGTAAAGGTAAAGTTTCCTGTGCATGTAGCACCGTGCCATGAAGGCACATTTAGGGTATGTGGGGGCCAGGACCCCACATATTTTCGATGCAGGACATCCTGGAGGTGATGTGATCAGCACCACGCTCCGGCTGCATTTACACCCCCTCCCCAAATGGGTACCATTTGATTTTATGGTAGGTGGACCCTGGATCAGCTTTTTGCGGGGACAAAGCCGGAAAAATTCCGACCTTAGATCAAATCAGGCTACAATTTCACGAGAAATGCTGTGGTGAAGGTTTCTTCAACATATATTTAATCAGCAGTGGCGTCTCGTCCCTTGGGGCTTCCGGGGCTTAGCTCCTAAAGAAAAACGGACGTATTCACGTAATTATCAATCACCATAACGCATAACTATCACACAGTCTTTTAAAAGGTGATTTTTACCCACGTAAATTCATCGTCTGTTGCAATGGATACGACAGCGCTCCTAGCGGCATTGATGTCAATTATCGTTTTCCGGGGCACGTCGCAAAGGAAGGCGTGGCCTACACCCACCTACGCTACAGTGAAGGTCACATGCTAGCAGAGAGAGGAGGGGAGAGTGCAATGGATTTGAGTGCTGATTCGGGGCTAGTTTCGTTGCGTCGCGTTCGATCTCGCGTGTTGTTCTGTAGTGTTTTGGTGGCTTTCATTCACTATGTTTGAGTGAGTTCGGCAGGGTTGATGTTCGAACACAAATTGATGAAGGACATAGGCTGTCAATTACAAGACACAATGAATTTGTCCGGAAGAATAGGCATATATTAAATAGAATTATCGATTGCTTAAAATTCTGTCGTCGACATGAACTTGCTCTACGAGGACATAATGAAAGAGAACAATCTTTAAACAGAGGCATCTTTCTAGATTTATTATCCCTTCATAGAAGAGGGAAAACTAAAGAGGGAACTTCGTGTTCTTTATTGTAGTGAAGAGTTGAAAAACATAAACTCTATCAGTAGATTGCATTCATTTTTTATTTAAAATTATTTAGAGGATACCTTTTCAGAAACAGTAAAAATGACAAACATAGTTTTAATAACTCCAGTGGCAACACTGAATCTGAACGATGTTTCAGCATAGAATAGTATTCTATGGTTTCAGCACATTGAAGCGTATTAAAGTCTGCTTAAGAAATGCAATGGGACAAGATAGACCAAATGCCTTGGCACTTGCTTACAATAGAGATAGAATACATTTCAAAATAGAGGGCTTCAACGAAAAAGTAATAAAATTTGCTGAGCAGAAGAACAGGAGTCAACGTTCGTAGAAAGGTATGTTTCACAACAATACCTGTTTCTTTTGTAATCATGTGAATTGTCATTATATTTTAAATTCTTTAAAAAAATAAGTCCAGTTTTGTAGTTTAGAAGAAGATAAATACCCGTTTTTTTGTAATTCATGTAATTTATCATTACATTTTAAATTCTTTCAAAAAAGTAAGTCCAGTTTTGTAGTCTAGAAGAAAAAAATACCTATTTTTTGTAATTCATGTGAATTGTCATTATATTTTAAATTCTTAAAAAAATAAGCCCCGGCCAAATTTGAGGCCACGAGACGCCACTGCTAATCAGGAAAGAGTTTTAACTGCATGATTGTAACAAATGTATCATTCTACAGGTGTGAGAAAATAGTGTCATATTTTTTTTTTACTTTATAGGGCATCGAGTCATTATTTGTATTAATTTTGTTCAAAATGAAATGTTGTATGGCTTAATTGTAACTCTATGGAAATAATAATAAATAAATAATACGTGTATATATAATATCACATCACCACCGGTGCCGAAACCGGGAGGGACGGTCAGAGGGACCCGGACCCATCCAGTTCTCGTTTGACCCCCATATAAGGGGCCCAATGCATATTACAAAACTTTTGCACACAAGAGGTGGGAAATTACGCAGGATTCCGCTCTGAAATGGGCAGAATCAATAATGTGGGACTATCACTCAGTTTGAGGGTGTTCCTTGTGCTTGTGCGCTTACTATTTCAGTATTTCCTTTTTCAAACTGACAATGAATTCAGGAAAACACATGGCATATATTATGAATGAATATGTGCGAGAATAGAGGAAGAAGCATGGGAATACTGTAGTCTTCATGCTCTTGAATGAGCCAGTCCATTGCAAGATAGGCTCCTTTGTTTCCCTTCGGAAATGTCAAAAATCGCTCGCCCAGATGAAAATTTTATATTGGGCCTTCCTTTTTTATGTAAATATGTATGAATATATTAAACTCCTATAAAGGATTGTAAGAATAAGTATTATAAACAGAGTATGATAAAAAATCCTCAGTCAAGAGTTACATGTAAAGTATTATGTTGTATAATTACATAATCACAGTAGTGCAGCGAATTTTTTGTCCAGCTAATAAAGTTCGATGTACCCTGATATACGTATATGTTTTGTTGTCAAAGACAGTTATTGCAATTACTATTTTTCAACGGTTAATTCAAGTGTATTAGGTTCCACCTTAAGGAAAAGAAAATTGCCCCTCTTCCAGCAAACAGAAATACATCAGTATGTATGCTTTACTTAGCTTTACCCCCACAAATCTCTTAAGAAATCGACGCCTATGCACATCATTCCCATTTAAAAAAAAATGAATTGAATTCAATATGGCGGCCACTAATATAGTGGACGTCCGCTTGGAACACACCAATGTGGTTCCCCCTAAGCCTAACTGTTTCTATCTTGAACAATTGTACCCAGCCTAACTCCTTTACTTTTTATAGGGGTGTTAACGGACTTTTGAATCACCATGTAGGCCCTCGTATGTGAGTTTGTCAGCATGAGATCAAGAATTACACACACAGACATTATATATGTGTAATACATATAAAATATGTGTGTGTGTGTGTGTGTGTGTGTGAAGGTAGGTAGAGGGGGTGCCTTTGGTAATATTTTGCGGGGGGGACAAGATTTGTAGATCCGGTACTGCATACAATCAAATAAAACAAACAATTCTGTATACATAAATGTAAGTCGTTTTCCACATTTTCAGCACGTCACAGCATATCCCCCCATGAAATTTTTATATCATTTTAACAACATTTTAGCATAAATAAACTGCAACGTTACCCTATAATATACAATGGAAACGACAATGTTATGTGGCATAATTGGTTAAGCAAACGTGCAGAATTCTACCACAATGTCGAGACGTAGAATTGGTACTTCCGAAGATGCATGTATAACCTAGATTAGACGAGTTTTGTCACATCAAATATGGAAGGTCTGTGTATTAATTTCTGCAACATGATAGAACTTGCAAGGTAGGGTGTTTGACTAGTTTTTTTACAATGTAATCTCGAACTACTGATGCAAGTACACAATGCGGTCAAGAACAAGGGAATAAATAAAAATTTCATAATCAGACCATTTTCCTGTTTCTTCACGAACTTCATTATTGAATGTATTTAGTGAAAGTCAGTCATGCTTTGAACAATTTTGACATGATTACTTACTTCCGTTGCAAAGGTTGCTGAAGCAAACCACGTTACGAAGTTCATGTTCTGTTTTTTTTTCTCAGATAATTTTTAATGGATCATTTGTACAGTATTATTTATTGAAGGTTAAAACTTCACTGTAATAATGCCGTTAAACTCCTAAGCACTCTTGCTTTATCACACTTTGTACCATGGCCGTAGGCAGGAAAAAATTTCGGGGGGGGTTCATTCATAATTGTTCCCATGGGCGTCGCCAGAAATTTGAATAATAGAGATAATAACAATAATTGTACAATAATAATTAAAATTTCATAGTAATAAAACAATTTTATTCCATAATAATAATACTAATAATAATTATTATTATATTATTGTTATATCCTTGAGGGGGCTTACTCAATCCAGCAGATGAGTGAATATCCAGCACAAGTTTCTTTTTTTTTTTTTTTACGTTTCATACAGTGTGTACTGAAATGCACAATTATTATACTTCGTCATTAAACTTTAGATACCTTCAAGAGAAAAGCTTTAAAAGTTAGATGGAAATTTTAGTCATAAAGTTTTTGTTGTTTGACTTAAAAATTTAATTTTTGGAATTTTGAAAAGTGTGGAACCAGTTATTCTTTTTAAAAACTTAGCTTGGTGCATGGATTGTAACCTCAATCGCGAACGTAATGCGCTACAAAACTGGAGATCCTAGGTTTGAACTCCTATCAAGGGGGATTTTCGACTTTATCGGACAGGGAATTTAAAAGCTGGAAAGGGAATTTTTGCACAATCATAAGGGAATCTTCAGTCTATATTCCTTGTGACGCAGGAGCAACACTGAAAAGAGGACAGCTGAAGTGAAAAAGGAGGGGTCACCGGTTGGCTGTGATTCCAAGAATAAATCCTGTTTCACTCAAGTTTCAGAATTCCAAATGTATGAAAATTCTAGCTCGATCGTTTCAACATTGTCTCAATGTATTTTTGTGATGCTTCGAAAAAAAAAATTGAAAATTTGTTACAGATTTTGGTTTCTGAACTTCCATTAATCCAACATGTCAGAAGTTTCGGGGGGGGTTTGAACCCTAGAAACCCCCCCTCTAAATACGGCCATGCTTTGTACGATTACTACCATGCTCAAAAAATCAATTTGCTTCCTCGGCAGCATTGTGCAAGAAAAAGGTATTTTGCAACCGTACCAGTAGTGAGATCTACAAAAGATCTTGATACTTCTCTTGCTACTTCGGTGACAAGATTTTTTTTACGAATTCATTGCCCAGTCTGAGAGTTCAAATCCATTTTGTAGTAGCGTACTATGCAGAAGTGAAAGGAAGTGTAGCACATGTCTTGAATAAATGAATGTGAACTACTGCAAGCACACAAACAAAAAGGAACAATGTTATCGTACGGCTTTAATCAAGTTTCCTGAAAGATACTGCACACCCGGTTTGGCAGCGAAATGAGCTTAAGAACTGAATTACCAATCGGAGTTGTTTTTTAACCTTCTTTCACATTGCAAGAATTTGGACATCAACAAGACTACGTTTATTACGTACAACGCTTGCTCAACTCAAATAAAATTTTATGATTTCGGCAGAAGAAACGTTTTTGAAAAATCGAGATGTAGACATTTTCATAAGGGAAGACGTGGTGATTAGTGAAATTCTTTAAAACAACACTATTTTCAGAAGTATTCCAGCACGAAATAAACTATCAGTGTTCAAACGCAGGCATTCCTGTCCGTAGTACATTTAATTTAGTTTCCATTTTCACTATACCCATTGCTCATTTTCACTCAGTACTCAGGAATTAATTAATGTTTTGTATTGTAAACTAAATTTTATATGTATCGCTAAGCAAAAAAAAAAGTCTAGAGGCGTGAGGCGATGGGTTTGTGTCTGTGCCCCTACGTACAGTCACGGACACTGCTGGGTTGTAACAATCCCATACAAAGATAATGGTATCGTTACAACCCAGAAGTGTCCGTGACTGTACAATCCACTTGTTCGGCACATTTTGCAAAGCACCACTCACAAAACTGCACTCTACAGTTTGGATCATCTGCACTGAAAGCATGGAATCTTCTTGGAACGTAACTCTTCCAATGCCAATGCTTCGAAATGCAATGGTATACAATTTTCAGTCACCCTATATATACACACACACACACTTACATGAATTATACAAATGCTGGGCTCTCCTTTGTGACAGCAATGTGAGCGACCTGTTCACGATCTCATCACCGAATGTTCCAATTTCGAATTCTTTACTGTTTTTGATTGATTGATTTGGTTTATTTTACTTCGCTTTTCTGCCACCTTTGGCTAATCACGAAGATGAGGATGAGTGACATGATGTGATGAAATTGGTGACGGGAGACTCCCAAAGAACACCCACGCCAAGGTCTGGATTCGAACCCGTGTCTCCTAGCGCTCTGTGCAAACCAATCCGCCATTGCAGATCGGCAAATTTTGTTCTGGGTAAGGGCGTTTCTTTGCGAGTCTCCTTTCATCAACCTCACCTAATCATCATTCATCGCCATTGTCTCAATTGGTCTAAACAGACAGAAAATCGACGTGAGATAAAAATGTGACCAACTCATGTCGCTTCACCATTTTCAAACATACTAATGACTTAACTTAATTATATATCCTTGAAGTGTTCAAAACAAACATGCAGTGCCAAGTACCTAGGTATATAAACCAAAACCGAAAACAAGGATAGAAAAACAAAGTGTTACGAGTTCTTGAAGTAAGAAAATGTATTCCAGCAAGAGTAAATTAGTAGGTGCTACTGGTTAATCTTAAAGGCTGGTATTGTTATGCTTACATTTACCAACATAGCAATTCCACAGATTCTGTCTTTTTGAAAACCACAACAGCGCCCGCCGTAGCAGAACACGCAACACATCATGCATGGAGGATTATTGTGGTTAGCTCTGTAACCGCAATATGATTATTTTTTTTGCTTCTTTCAAGGGTGTGCAAAGTATGAACAACAATGTTAATTGTATATTTCCACGTTAAAATGATTGTAAAACATGTCAGCTATTGTGTGCGGACTCGGATACAGAAACATACACTTTTACAGTCGCAACTAATCTATTCACGTAAAGTTAACTTTAAAAATCTCATCTAAAAGTTAATTGATCAAATATACTGAACAGGATGCACCTTTTTTGCAAGGAAGAAAGGTTATAAAAGCCGAGCGAATTCTGGGAAATATTTCATCAAAGTTAATGACGTCTGATCCGGCGAGCAAAAAGTGTCAGAAAAAAGTAGAAGCCTTGAAGAAAGAACGATTAGAAGCACCTTCTCCGTAATAATAGTAATAATAATAATATTTTATTGTCATTAAGCTTGTACAGCAATAGACAATGTTAAGAACAAAATACATGTGAAATATATTATAAAACAATATAAAATTATAACCCGTTTTATGTTTAAGTTGCACTAAAATACAATATTTTTAATTTCAAAAAATTCTTGAGTTGATTACAATGGTGTATCAACTAACCAGGCATACAGTTTATGTTTAAATACATTCATAGGCATATTTGTCACATCAAGAGGTAGCTTATTAAATAGTCTTAATCCCAGAGCTTCATAACTATTCACGGATTTTAAGAGTCTATGATAGGGTATATTTATACGCCTGATGTTTCTTGTAGTATAGGGATGTACATCTTGTCTACTTTGTAGACCGTTTGCCAACACATGTTCACGGTGGTGTTGCGTGAGCAGGAATGACTTTCAAGAAAGGCTATTATTAGTCAAAAACAACAAAAGTATTAAGTATCAACCAGACTTCCGTCATTTTGCTAACCCGAGTGGTTAACGAACGGCGATGATTCCGTGTGAGGTAATAGTGCGGGGAATAGAAGGGCATTGTTTTCGTTGTTGCTTAAGGTGTACATTAATTCTAGAATACGCCGAATTGCCTTCCGTTTAGGTCAGTTTCCTTGCATTAAATTACCAGCCATAATACGCGTGCTTTGCAGGTCAATGGAACAGCACACACACATTATTATTTGTATCCCCCACTGTGAGTCTCCTTCGTAACTTTCTCTCGTGTTCAATTGTCTTATACCTCGGTAGAGGCACATATAAGGGTAGAGGCACATTGAATAGTACTTCGGATCACACTAAACTGTAGGTCCGGTCCCGATTAGTCTGAGCATAAGGTGGACTTGGCCGACTGAAGACATATTTGAGATCTACAATGGGGCAGAAGAGGCTAAGCAGCTTAGCGGTACTCCACATACATCAAACTGTGCTTGATAATTTGGACCTGAGACCGCTCGTTAATGAGTTCATAAGGAATAACCCAGTGCGTAGAGCAACTTTTGCTTTATTTTGAAATTATGTTCATAATTTTTTGTTGTGTATGTCACTTTATATCTTAGTGTATAATATTGTAGCAAGAACAAAAAAGTAATAGTAAAACTATTTTCCTGAGATTTGTGTTAGCATTTATGTAAATAATTAAATAAATATTGTAAATATTTATTTTTATGGGTACGTCAACACTAAGGTTATTTGCACCCGTCACATGTCCTTTCTTCACAGGTCTGTTGCGGACATTTAAACGCACCCATGACCTCGCCGGGATTCGAACCCGAGACCACCGGATCAAAACGAGTTGAGTCGACCACCACACGGTCAGCTACCGAGGGAGGGAGGGAGTGAGTCATTCATTCATTTATTTCAGTGATCAGAGCCCACCCAATAATTTTGACAAGTCGGCGCTGCTGGTTGTAGGCAGTGGCGTAAATACCCCCCGCCCCTTGCAATGGGGGAGGGCAGTAAGAATGATGAATTAAGAAAGACATAGTTCACAAAAGTTTCCTTTTCGAACTTAAAATGCATTTGCAACCAAACATTTTATATTTATACGCCCCTACAACTGAAAACAGAAAATGTTAATCACTAGAAAAGTAGAAAGTGAATTAAGAAGAAAACCTTCATTAGCTGAATAGTCCAAGTCATCGAAGGGTAGACAACAGGCAAGAAAGTGCGCTGGCAACGTTGACTTTCAACCTTGCAAAAAGATTTGCAAATAAATTGACATGTAGGCCAAAAGACAAAATCCGATATTACCTATTCCTTTTCAATACCTTGATTTATTAACATTTTTCGTAAAGTTGGTTCACTTCCCTCCCGTTGGTCTACTTGACGCGTTCCTCGCTGTAATGTGGTTGGTAGTCTTGTAATTTTTCACAAAAATTGCAACATTGCCGTGCACTGTTTCGCTGCAAAAATATGACATCACCGACGCGATGTTGAGTTGCCAGTATGCAGGCAGCAAAACTGGCTTTTTTGGACGACTGTGGCGCCGAATGACCCACCTACGATAAGAATGTTACTGAGACAAGTTGTCTGTTTTGATGTCCTCTGTACGTTTCTGTGGTCCGTGGGCACCATTAAAATGACACCCTATATATTTTTTTACAGATTCTGTTGTATTAACCTCTCGTACCAGTTTTTACATTGATTCAAATTACATGTACAAGTACGTATTTTCATATTTGTAAAAGTGTTCCCCTGTGCTTAGCACCACGCCATGAAGGCGTATAGGGGGTGTGGGGGTAACGCCCCACACTTTCTTGATCCGGTCATGAGTGAGGGTGATGTGATCAGCATCACGCCCCTGACCGCCTTTACCCCCCAGGGTTTCCCCCAGGTACCCATGTTATTCGACGCTGGGTGTGCGCCGGGGCAGCTTCCACCGTTAGAAAAGTTCCCGGATTTGAACCGGCCGGGGATCGAACCCGGGACCTTGAGCATGGTAGTCAGACGCGTTACCGACTGAGCCACCGCGGATGTATCTAATACATGTAAGCTGTAGAAAGAAAAGCTTTTTTCTTTAATGAGTAGGGGCGCACAACTGAAAGTTGCGGGGGGGGCGGAGCGTGTTAATTACGTTACTGGTTGTAGGGTTTCATTGCAATAACGTTGCCAGGTGCCGTCAAAGTCCTTGGACTATTTGTCTCGCGCTGATGAGAGTCCACTCCTCGCGCTTACAATCGCGTGAGGGAGGAAACTATGAGCGTCCAACATGTTTGGCGACATGTATAGTGATATCTCCCGGATCGGGACCCGCCTTTCTGGCTGTGGCCCTCTGTTGCCGCGTTTACCCTAGCCCACCGTTTGGGCAAGAAATGACAACATTACAATCCCTCCTCCCCGAAGCAGCCAGCAGGAAAACAGAATTTTGTCAAAATAATCGTTCTGCGCTGTGATTGTACACGGATCCTAGCTTGACTTTACTGTAGTATATCCGACTCGAGTTCTGTCTCGTACCGCGAGCGACGTTCGGCACTTTGGGATACGAAAGTAGGCGATGATAGCCGTACACAATTGAACTGATGGCCGAATCGTTTATTTCCAGCCGCCTGTTGAAAATGCAGGGGTATAGTGGTGGTAGTGGTGCTAGTTTAGTTTAAATAAATTTAATAGTTTGCTATTTTTCGTATTTTCTTGGTTCCTTCCTACATTTAAAAATAAGTCCTACAGAAATGTGACACCTTAAAGTATTCGCAATTTATTAGCATGCTTCACGTTATCAGTAGGGGAGAGTCGTACAGTACCGGCCGTCCTACAGTATCGGCCAATTGCTAGTTCGAACATTTGACGCTACATAGGAGAGAAGGGTGTGTATTCGTGTGCGCTATAGTTCGGGGTCACCCGCTTTCACGCAGTATTGTGAGAGCTGTGCCTGTGTTACTGTGAAGAGTCAAGTGGCTGCATGAGAGAAGTTATTTCTGGGCCCTGGTGTTCATGTTCGAGGTGTTTGATTTTATTGTCAGATTCAGTTTATCGGTATTCTATAAGGATACGAAAACCTGTAAATAGTTTAGCAAATTGATTATAAACAACGTGTAATCGGAACATTTGATACCACCTAATGATCATACAGTATCGACCAGCGACGTGTCGTCCAGTATCGGCAACACAGAATTTCATACGCACCTACTACAGTTCTGCTTGCTTTTGTTTTCAGAGTAAGATGGCAGACTAGGAGGGCAACAAAACAGGTAAATGGACTGAAGAGGCCATGAAAGAGGCGGTAAATGAGGTAATAACAAACAAAATGACAGTAAGACAAGTAGCTAGTATATATTGTTTACCAGTATATATTGTTTACCAAGAAGCACGTTAGGAGATAGATTGAGAGCAATTCAACGTGGTATGGGTGTGGACCTGACACCTCAGATGGGCAGATTTAAGAAGACGTTTGATGACGAAATGGAAAAACAATTACTTTCGTATATTAAAGACTTGGACAATAAGTTTATGCCCCTCAGTAAATAAGAAGGCAAAGGAGACAACTGTAGAAACTGCACAATGCATAATTTGTATGCATAATTTGTCTAGAGTCGTTTTCACGTTCAGAAGACACAACGGCGCTTATGGAGAAACCGTACAGTGTTGCCAATACAGCGCTAGCTCATGTCGCCGGGAAATGATGAGCTTCCTTCACAATGTAGGTGTTACATATTTTATATAAAATGATAATTATATGTAATTATTAATATTAATATTATACTGTGAACATAGATTTAATTTAATACACAGGCACATTTAATATTCATTCGCCTTTCTCTGTAATTATTTCATAGAATAACATTGAGATATGGTAATGTGTTACATATATATATACAAGGGTCGTTCAAGGTTGACCGGGACTTTTATTTCTAGACAGGAAATATACATACATAGAAGCACCAAACTATGTCAGTTTTTCAAAGTATTCCCCCTGAACATCCAGACACCGTTGCCGTCGTTGTGGAAGTTCCTTGATGCCTTTGGCGTAGAAAAAAGTAGGTTGGTGTCGTAACCACTGCAGGACAGCGTTCTTGAGTTCCTCATCTGTCTGGAAGTGCGTCTCGCCCAAATGCTCTTTAAGTGCCCCAAACAAGTGGAAATCACTGAGGCATAAATCTGGACTGTAAGGACTGTGTGGTAAAACCTCCCAGTGCACGCTGGCCAGTGTTGTTTGAGTCAAAGGGACCGTGTGGGGCCTGGCATTGTCATGGAGAAGAATGACGTGTTTCGACAACATTCCAGGTCTTTTCTTCCGAACGGTCCCACGTACAGCACCGTGAAGCACTGTTGAATAATACTGGCCATTAATTGTGACACCCTTCTCCACAAAATCCACATGGATAACACGTTTCATGTTCCAGAAGACTGTTCCCAAAATCTTACCGGCAGACGGCAGCGCTTTGCTTTTCTTGGGTGGAGGGGAACTTTTATGACACCATTCGTACACTCTTGCCCGTGACAGTGTTTGTTCACCATACTGTGCTTGCAGTCTACGCCAAATTTGAGCAGGTTTCACCTTCTCCTTCACGAGAAATTTCATTATACACCGCTGTTCCACAGCAACAGATACACTACTTGCCGCCATCTTTGTTTACACTACTGCGCATGCGCCAAATGTGTCGCAAAGGATCATGGTTACTCGCAAGGAATCATGGTCTGTCCTGCCCTAGTAATGCAGCGCTACATTGATTCATTAATATTTTACGCACGAAAGTCCTGGTCAACCTTGAACGACCCTTGTATATAAATTCATTATTGTCTATGAATTTATGTGTACGTTGGAAACTGAAAGGTGATATTCATTTCAGTATTAATGTCGATAGTAATGTAAACAAAAACAACGTGTATTTGCGACAGCAGTAATGTTGCTCACAACAGCAGCATTGGAAATAATTGTCAATTATTAAATTTAAGTAATTGCAATTCTATTATAACAAACGGAATGAAATTAATATTTTTACTGAATGGAAATAAAATAACAACTTGAAAACTTGGTGGTGATTAGCTGGAATGCTGCGGTGAGTCAGCTCAAGATGGCCAGACAACGTCCCCTTACTTCGCGCGCGGTTCGGGTTAAAAATAAACTCCAAATGCATGGAAGTAATATTTCTGGGAAACTTTGAGTGGTTATAAAAAATAATTTCATTATTTTCTTCACAACTTTGTCGCTGGAAGTTTTTACTTGGAATTACAGAACAAAAAATTGCCAGCGATGACATTTTCTACTGCACGAAAGTAAAAAAATGTCCACATACTTTATTTGAATATTTTTTAATGCGAATATGCTTTAAAGTATTGATACATTCTGAGCACCACCATCACCTATGACAATTAGAAAACCGTGTCAATTTTTTTCATAATGAATGCTTCAATTTTACGGCATGTTTCAACGTTAGGAATGAAAACAATGTAAAAAATTTGTTTTCACAGAAAATTTGCCTTTTTAATTTATCTAAAAATATGTAAACAAGTTACCAGTTTTTTGTGCTCACCATCGTATTCTCTACAAAATTTCCTGCAAAACTGCAGGTACCGATTTTACGTAAGCTAAATTTGTAAATCGAGAAATTTCACAACAGCGCGCTCGTATTTCCCATAAGAAAAGCATTGTCCATAAGAGGCCATTGTGTCTTCTGAACGTGAAAACGACTTTAGAGTCCTTTCAGGAAGATTGGGTTCAGTGTGCCGAATGTGAAGTTTGGCACTGTTGAGTGAGTAGACGAAGAAAATATTTTGTATTTTTGTGACTATTGTAAAAATGTGATTTGAACTCTGCTTTAACGGAATTATTTCCACATTTGTTAACTACCATACCTTTGTACACATAGTTCACAGTTTCTTCATAAAACTGAAGCATTTATCAATAGTTACCACCACCTAAAATTAAAATATTGACTGGCCGACAATGTTTCCAGTGATTGAAAATTCAGCTTTTCGTTTTTTGTATATACACGTATCTTGTAGTTCTGAAAACATTTCAGACAAATTAAACCAGTGCTCCTTAAAGTATACATTGAGGTATCATATTACTATGTTCAATCCGACAATCTTATAATGCTTTATCGGTTATAATCAATAAGCTTAAGGTGGCCGGTACTGTACGACTCTTCCCTACCACCATTGCACGAAAACATTTTTTGTTCCCATCTAACTAATGGCATAATGAATTCAAATACTCCGTGATGTTGAAGTTATTTGTAAGTTTCGGTTCACAACACGCCGATTCGAAAGCATAACTCAAGAAATTACAAAAATAACCGAAACATTACAAATGATACAGATGAGTTTCGTATAAACTTACCTACCCCTCAGCTTCGTGTGGCCCTACTTGCGCGTACAGCTGATAGTGTTACGATCTCTATATTCAAGTCTCCACATGTCTAGGATTTGCACCATTCCCTTGCTTTCACTGTCCTTTGGCCGTCTCATTTTCTCAATAGCCAACGCCGTCTGCAAATAGTACAACCAGAAATCTGTAAACACAACTATCTCGCTCTGCAATCCTTATGTAACGTCTTTAACACACGTTTAGCTTTCTATTGGGTAAATCTCGCGAACATTTACTATTCTTCGATTACATTGGTTGGGCTAAATATGTTTGTACACTGAGGAGTTGTTGAACTTCGCAACAGGCGATATCACAGCAGTAATTTTCAGACGAGTAGGAGTTCCAAGGTGTGACATTCACGAGTGTGGTTCTAATAGTACAAGGCGTTTAATTTCTTTGAGCGGAACTGTTATGTGCAGCCGTTACAACGAACACAATGAACGTAAGGGGGAATGTTAGATAACAGTGGCAGATATGTAAATAACGAAGGTGAAAGACAGATATTGTTATGAAATATTGTGTTCTCTCGCAGTAGGCCTCGAAAAAAACATGATGCACACACAAGGTACCTAATTTGAATTGCAAACAGTTTCTCCTAGCATTTTGGTGTTCGCAACAGGGTTGTTAAAGGTTGTTAAATAAATTCAATTCCGGTCCAGGAGAGAAAAATCAGCAAATTATACATCTGTGATGTATTTCAATTCGGTCCAGGAACCGTTTTTCCGGTTCAATATAAATACAGTCCAGGAACATTTTTCCCAGATGAATTTAAATACCGTTCAGGAACCTTTTTTTTCCCGGATCAATTTTAAAACAGTCGAGGAACCTTTTTCCGGATGAATTTAAATACGGACCAAGAACCTTTTTTCCGGAACAATTTAAATACAGTCCAGGAACTTTCTTCCGGATTAGTTTAAATAGGATCCAAGTTCCGTATTGAAATGAAACAATACGCAACTTGGACCGAATTTAAATTGTGTGATAAAAAAATGTTCTGGTCCTGTTACGAAAGCCAATAGAACCCATTAGAATGCATATGGGTTTCTGGATCATTGACAATCGAAGTGTTGTTAAAGGCTCAGGAATTTTAAATAAATTCAATTCGCGTCCGGGAGAGAAAATCAACAAGTGTAAATTAGTTCTAAGCCGTAAAGAACCTTTTTGTTTAAAATATTTCAATCCGGTCCAGGAACCTTCTTCCCGAATGAATTTAAATACGGGTCAGGCATTATTCCGAATGAATTTAAAAACGGTCTAGGAATCTTTTTTCCGGATCAATTCAAATGCGGTCCAGGAAACTTTTCTTTTTTTTTCGGATCAATCATAGGGTGACCAGACGTCCTGATTTTTGCAGAACAGTCCTTTTTTTGAGGGTCATGTTCTGCGGTTTGCAATGACAGTCCAAAGAAACAAATATGTCCTATTTATCAACAGCGTCCTGCGAAATGTCCTGCAAAACATCCACACGAACTATTTACCTCTGTAAAACTGTTAATGCCTTTTAGATTAATTTAGTATTGTTAGTTTGCAAATAAATATTTGTAGATCTAAATATTTTCGCGATCGCTTCGCTCGTGACCTTCGTCTTACTGTAAAGCTTCAATTATTGCTAAGAAGCAGATATTGCATTCAGTCTGTTCATAATATGATGTGCAAGGTACCGAGTGATGACTAAAAGTATATGCAGGGGCGCTTTGGAAATTGAAAATAGCCCAATTCTGGGGATTTGCGTGTTTGATGCATTGGTGAGATGATTACTACAGCTGCCGCAAGAGAAATGTATTCTCAGTATGGATTAATATTTTAATATTATTTCACAATGCATGGATGTTTTATGGTAAGAAACGATATACAAATAAACAGTAAGAATGAGAGAGATAGGAAGGTTAATCTGTAAAATTAAAAAGATAAGCAAAACGAAGGACGAAAAAGAGAGAAATTAAAAAAGAAATATATGGGGTTATTCCTGAGTAAACAAAAAAATTATCGTTCAGGCAATTCGATTATTGATGGCGGGTGAAGAACATCCGGTTAGCGAATTTTCCAATGTAAACAAGTGGAATACAGATCGTAACCGAGCTTATTTTCTTATAAAATATCGGAAACAAAATGGATCACTTGAAAGTTTTGAGTGATATAGAGAAACAAAGGTGCCTAGAAAAGATTGTCAATTTCCCGGATCCTTTGGATCTAGATATAAGAGACAATACTAATATTTTCCAAGGCAATGTTGATCTTCTACCAAAGGTTTCGTTTTTGAAAAGACTTCTCCATTTTGAAATGAAGCTTACATTAATTATAAACATTGAAATACTTCGATTACAACAGTAAAAGAAATAATAATAATTACTACGGTTAAAATTATTGTTATACACGAATAATATATACCTAATTAAATAAATCTTATTATTATTGTTGTTTATTATTATCATGCTATTTGATCCACAAGCCGAGTGATTATCCAGCACAAGTATTTTCCATTACTACTTTTACATTTCATAGTTACTATACTGAAATGCACAGTTATTGTATTTTGTTATTAACTTTTGCAAGTGTCGTTCAAGAAAGGACTTTAGAAGTTAGAAAATATACTCAGAAAGTTTATATTGTGTGACCTCATCTAAAATTATAATTTTTCGAATTCTGAACACTGTGGAACCATATTTATTCTTTGGATTAAATGGTAGAATATGAAAATACTCGTATAACCTGGTTCCTGTATTTTTCATTCATTTTTTAGATCTAATGCACATTTTACTCTGTTCGAATTCTAACGAAGTGAGCTTTATTTCTGTTATTAACAATAAAAATAACAAACTTCGTGCATTTTTGCAACTTGAAATGAAGGATGCCAATTTCCAGGGGGGGAGGGGTCGACTGACCTACCGACGCCCATGGAGAGAGGAGAGCGCTTATCAACAACCAAAAGGCAAATGTGTTATAATATGATTGTAAATAGTTCCAACTTTTAAATTTAATCAACACATGTGCGTTAGACAATTATAATTTTCGAAACACGTAAAATATTTTCATTTGATTTGATGAAGTTCCGACTGCAGAGTCTCGTCTACTCCCTCGTGTTTGTATCCAATCTTTTGCTTTACTGCCTAAATTCACTGATTTTTCTGTATCGGGTCTGTCTGAAAACAATGCATAGATGCAGGAGAACAATTATTTGTTCCCTATCTCATGTTGAAACCAAAAGCCACACAAATATTGTCGCCTTTTCCGAAGACACTGCCGCCTTTACACCTTCGAATTCAATGAATGATTTTCAAAACCGGAAATGCAGTCCCCGCCCGCGCCAAGGAAGCACAGAAATGTAAACATCCGGTGAATAGCGTCCATAAGGAGGGAAGATCTCCGTGGCGGAGTGGTTGAATGCTAGGATGCCAGGAATCTTGGCCTGGGCATGGATATTCTTTGTGAGTGCCCATTCATGAATTTAATCATATCATCACTCACATTCATTGTTGCCATAAGCCAGAAGTGACAGAAAAGACGACGGTAAATAACAAAGATCAAACAAGAAGAAAACAGATTAAAGATAATTGTGTTATATTTCAGGACACATGTAAGCAGCATGACTATCTCTTTGTCAAGGAGGGGGGGGGGGGCTTGCACTTGACCCTGTGCTCAATATCCCCCGTACGGATCCATAGATGTACTGCTTTTTGTTTTAGACAATCCGGTCACCCTAATCAATCCCTTCCAAATTGCGTATTGTTTCATTTAATTTTAAATTGTGCGAGAAAAAATGATTCCGGTCTTGTTGCGGAACCCATTAGAATTTATAAGTTCCTGGACTTTTTAACAACTCTGGTTCAAAATTCAACACATTGCTGCTAGTATAACTGACTATGGGTTTTGGTTTTAAGTTTCATTTCATGTACAAGAAGGCTAATCGAGGCTGAACTTACAGCTTAAAGTGGGATTCATCATCCGAACTACTTGTGCATCCATGCACCGGGTATCGAACCCAGAGCCCCTTGATTAAAAGGCGACGACGTAGCCACTACGCCACCGGGGAGACATAATTGACTATGGTTACTGTTTCATATTAACAAGCACTTTGTCAGTTACAAAGTACATTCTAAAGCATTGTCGCCGACTTTGGAGGTGGGAAGGTATTTTCCGTTGCAAAAAATTCTTCAAAGCAAAGGGAGGCAAACTAGAAAAGTCTTCGATCCCATAAATAGCATCCAGGATTTTCAACAGACAAACAAGTGGAAAATGTCTTAGATCAAGAATAGGCTTTAATGGAAAATGCAGGGACGAGGTCAAATTCTGTTGTTTTCTTCATATTACACAACTTAAAAGAATAAATGGTTCCATAAATTTTCGAAATTCCAAAAATAAGTTGTTTTTTTTGTGAGAGAGCACACAGTGTAAACTTAAGGACCAAAATTTCCTCCTAACTTTAAAAGATTTCTCCCCAATAAGGTGTCCAAAGTTAATATACTGAAAAGTATATTTATCTTATCTTGTTTCTATGAAATGTTAAAAATAAAGGAAAACAACGATCATATACTCATTAATATAGTGCTTCAAATAAAATATTCTACTCAAGGATTTAACAATAAGTTGGTAATAAAATAATAACTATTATTTATTAGTTAACAGTAATACCTAACTAACCAACCTATCTAGCCTTCTTAAACCTTAGTTAACAGTTATTTATAACTATGCTATTTGAGTATTATTATTATTGTACTATTTACATATGTGACAGGCTGGCAACAATTAAGGTTGTAAACAACAATAAATTCAGTCAAAAATGCTGTCATTTCACCATCTGCTACACCCCACAAAATGGTCCCAGGTAAAACTACTCTCTCACAGCACTAGAGAACCTAGTGTCGTGCACTGTGGCCGTGAGGTCTAAGGCATCAGGCTTTGGGCTACGGGATGCACGAGGTTCAAGTCTCCTGGGGAAAACGTAACAACTTCTCTCCTGAGATTTCGGTCAGCGTATGGACTGGTGGAACCCACCAGGAAATTAGGAAGTTATGAATGAGTAGAGTAACTTTGTCATGAAAACTTACGACGATGACTAGGGGTTCGTCGCGCCGACCTCAAGTCACTCTATAACAGGTTGGATAATCGCCCAGTTCTGTTGAGGCATGTGGAGGTGAAGTCGACAGTTGGTAGGTACGCTTAGACCCTTAATGTCTGTTGCACCACGAGCTATTATTAGAGAACCTAGTGAACATATGCTTCGCGATGGCTGAATAAATCACAAAGGAAATCTCCCCGTGTAACTGAAGCCAACATGACGTTACATAGTTTAACCCTAGAAAGGATGGATTGGGTCTGCGAAACCCAGGTGGCAATATTTCTCTGAATCCCCGATCAAGTTTTCAACATACTGTATTGTCGCTCTCAGTACCTTCGGTCTACATTCTGAAGGTGTCACTAGTTGCATCATCGAGACCGCTATTGCATCAGCCACTCTGCTACATGTGTTGAAACTCTGTCTGGGTCTAGCAGACCCATTCTGTCCACTCTAGTTTATTTTGTAAACATTGTGTGTTGTAATCGGTGTTTACGAGATAAGTTTTCTACACAATGGCGTGTCACCTAGTGTAAGAAGAAATTGATGAACTTTTGTAGATTGACTTCTGGTTAAAAAAAAAAAAAAGGAACGAGTAGACAGGTTGGGTCTTGCAGACCCAAAATGAAATTTTCGGTTCAGAGGTACTGAAAACTTTATTTTATTAAAACAATATCATGCTCTATATTATACCTAGTCATATCATAAATTCTGTTACAAAGTTAATAATGAACTACAGGCACAGTGAGCAAGCTAATGTATTAATATTTGGATGTTACAAAGGTACAGGCCTTGCCAATCACTGTTCCAAACAGCCACCTCTGGCCTTCACACAGGCCCGAAGTCTCTGAGGTTAGTCATCGATCGCAGCACGCACAGTCTCGAGGGGAAAGTCCGCCACTGCCATCACAAGAGAAAGATTGAGACTCGCAAGGTTTGGATGCCTCTTCCTACAGACTATGCCCTCCAAAACGGACCACAACCTGTAGTCCAATGGGCTGAATTCCTCTGAAGCCACTCCTGTGTGGTCTTTGCCTTGTGGGCCGGTGCTTAGTCCTGTTGGAAGTTCCATGGCTCATTGTTGAGCATGGTGCGGGTCAACGATTTCCAAATTGGCTCCAACACTGTCACTTGGTACACTTTTGCAGATGTTTTCACACCATGTTCACAGAAGTGGAGGTCAGTACGAAACCCCCACCAAACCATCACTGAGGCGGGATGATGGGCTCTGAGGATCCATGGCATGTTTTCACGAGCTTCCTGGGATGTTGAGGCATAAACACGGTCATTTTCACGATTGTAAGGCTCTTCAATCGTGAAGAATTTTTCGTCCGTGAAAAGGATCCTCCTGAGGCCACCATTTGCGTAACGCTGAAGGAGTATTTTTGTTTTCTGCTCCCTCTGGACCTTAAGCTGTGGAGTGAGGAAGTGACCAGTACTTCGCCGATAAGCGCGGAGCGGAGTCCTAGGTTACTTCGGAGCACACGGGACACAGACATTTTTGAAATGTTCATCCTCTTGAGCCATCACTGCTTGTTTCCTGACAGGATTTCGTTGAATCTGCGCCGCCACTGCTTTCACGAGCTTCTGGCTCCTCACGCTGTGAGGTCTACCTTTCCTGAGGCGGTCCTCAATTGTCCCTGTGTCACAGTATCTGTTGATGGTCCGATGCACGAACATCCTGCTGATATTCAGCTTTTTCAGGGTCTTGAAAATGTCCGATGGTGATTTGCCAACTTTGTGCAGTGAGATTACTACCACACGGTTCTCCTAGACACCCCACTCCATTCGACTCAGTGAAATTCACCTTTCCGCTACCACAGCCAAACGCACAATGATACTGGTTGTTGTTTAATCCAACATTGTACCTTGCCAACCAGTGTTGCCATCCCTGTCTAAACTTTCTAACAGAATTTATGATATGACTAGGTATACTTGTAGTACTAAAATGGAAATAATTTTTTTTTGGTTTGGTTTGAGTTGGTGTTTTAAGTCCACTTTATGCACAGTAAGGCTAATCGAGACTGGACCTACAGTTTAAAGTGGGATCTGAACCATTTGTGCCTCCACCAGGTACCGAACCCGGGACCCCTTGATTACAAGGCAATGACGCTTCCACTGCGCCATGAGGGAGGCCCGAAATAAAGTTTTTTATAACCTCTAAACTGAATATTTCACTTTGGGGATACCCAACACGTCTGCTTACGTTACTTATTTCACTGGTCCGTTCAAGGTTAAAAGATGCATATTAAACAGGTTGTGTGTAATGGTGGCCATCAAGAGTAAATAATTTTACATCCCATGACAAATGTATGGAATTAATAGATCACTTGGCAATTTATTAAACCTCCATTTAGAGAGACAGGCCTCACCTGATTTCTGCCTTCAACCAAATTCACAGCAGCTGTGCATCCGAGATTTCATTTTGGGAGAAGTGTTACAGTATAATTACTATTAGTGTGTTCAACTGAATGAAATTCTCTTAAATACGCTGCTGTAACTCTTGAGGCTCACTTCCACACTTCTTCTAGTGAAACTAACGTGTTGCATTAATTAATTATGCAAGTTTTATTTACACTAAAACTACGTATTTATTAAATGAAAGGAAAATTTTGAATCCACATGCCATTACTGACATTTATATGCATATCAAGTATCTTCTTAATTTAATAACATTAATAAGTGTGTGGGGATGGGGGGTCCCTTACATATCTTGGTCTTTAACACTTGCCTTTGGTGCACTGTACCTGGTGGGCAATTACATAACTGTCACTTTATATTCAAACAAGCAGTGGTGGCGATTAGGGGGGGGGGGCAGTTGCCCCTCCACTTTTCGCCACTTTTGCCCCCGCACTATCCTAAATCTTATCTGCAAAGGGAATATATATTGTGTTTGCCCCCTAGTTTCTCTAGTTTTAGAACCACAATTAGTCAGTAAAATTATAATTAAACTCCATGACACTAAGTCAACATAGATCTGGGAAGATTGATGCAACATCATCTTCAAGAAAACTTTCCATATTGTAGCAGTAACCTAGAATATAATACTAAACAGCAGATTCAGATTTTATATTAATTTATTGAACAAATTTATGAGAAGTGATTTATTCTTCTGAGACATTCAAGCTCGTTTTGTTTATTCCAAAGTACTGGAACACAAAAATTGACATTTTTTTACTGTTGTATTTTCACACATTTGTATACCTTAAGTGTAAGAAGGCATGTTTATGAAAATTGTCTCAATACAAGTTAATTGTACAGTAGCATACATCTTCACAAAGGTTAACTGAATATTATTGAAAAGAAAACTAGAGATCTCGAAACTTTGTATTCTCGATACCAATGTTTTTCACTGATGTATATAGTTCATAATTTTCATACAGCACAAGAAAAATAAATTCAAAACAATAAGCTTCCTCCAAGTTTAAAATTTACATTTAAAGGAATCTTATCAAGATATTGTATGGTAAAAGTTATATGTTCGGACACACCTGTAAATGTATCAAAAATAATTTCATGACATGATCCACCGTACTGCATTCAGGGAAACGTAGGAAACACAATCATATTTTACATTTGTAATTTCTGCATACGAAAAATCGAATTTTACTAAATTCACAAATTATAACAACACTTTACAAGGTTCACAAAAATATATACTTTATCACAGTTGGTCACGTAGAAAATCTTAGAATATAATTTATAGAAAAGTGCGTTTTCCTGAAGAATAATGCTTTGTTTGGTAATCGTAAAGTGACAAATAAAATGCATAAAAAAGTAATAATCATTTCATGAGAGCTTACATAAGGGAAGGAAAATAACACAAACTTGAATTTTAAGTGCATTACTTAAAGAAACATGACAAACACAAATGTTCACAAGTTTTACATACAACAATGGATGATTACACAATGTTAATGAATGCAAGAAAACAATAATGAACACTTACACTGCGAGACCATTTTTTTTAGCTCCCCCCTCCAAAAAAGTGCAAAACCACGTACACAAACACTTGCACCCTATTTCTTTGGCTAGTTTTATTTACAGCATAACCTAAGCACTCATTCAGTTTGTGTGGTTATGTACCACGTGCATATGCTTTGTGATAAGCTATGCACATCAAAATAAACAATAACTTATATGTGCTTGTTCACAACAAATGCTACCTAGTTTTCTGTTTACAATTATTTAGTATGAAACAAAATAATTAATTTTTGCCTTTTATTTTAAATTTAAAGGTGTCATATCTTCAATGCCTTTTCAAGATAATATTTTATAATTTAACAATTTTTAAGTATAGCTGTTGGACAAATGCACATAATTTCTTATAGAAAAGGAACTTCAGTTTTTATTACAAAAAATGAATCTGTTACATTAAATACCTTTGATGTTTGACACCCACAGGTCATTGATAATTGATTCTGCCATTATTTGTAATAATACAAAGTTCAACCAATTGCCAGTTATGTCAAGAATCTCATACAAATGCATAACAGTATACCATGGAAATGTTTCCAATAAATATTTGCAACATTTTTACAGTATAAAACAAATTGGAACTACACTTAAAAATGCATTCTTATAGTTAATATTTTTCCTTCTGCATAACAAATAAGATTGTTGTTACAACTCAAGTTTAAGTACCATTTCAAAGTTAAGCAAACTGTGAAGTGCAAATAATAATCTCTACTTTGGTTTCTTTACAAAAAAGGGGAATGAAAAAACAGCATATCTCGTCTACCCTTATTGTCTACTCATTTGGCATTTCTGTGAACATAAGATAAACAGATTCCATTCTTGAATCAATCTTGGTCACACTAGAAAACATATGAACTAATAAATATTCAGCTAAATAACTATAAAAAAAAAAAAGACATTGAAAATAATTCTAGCATACACATAGCAGCAACAGGCTACATCCAAGTGAAAAATATGTACAAAGAAAAAATACACTGATTTAAGTTACGGAATAAACTGATTATCACACAGTAACATCGTATAGTATTTTTTTATGATTGTAACAAACATCACTAGGTTTGTTCAAGCACAGGGAAATAACTAGATCCAGCATTATATTTCTTGTCTAAGCTCATTTTTTATATATGCTTTGGAGGTTAAGGGTGAGAAGTGGGGGAGGGGACTAGCACAGCACTGTTTAGAAGTCTGTAACAAAAAAAAAGGAACAAATGCATGTAGCTAGAAGGAATGTGATGCCACAAGGCTGCTGTGTTATTATGTACACATGTGCAAGAAATGCTGCACTCTCTCACTCTTGCTTTTTAAGGCAAATACGTACACCTAATCTTTTTAAAAAGTTACTAAGAATGTTTCCGCATTCATTCTTGCGATGCTGGTTCCTCGGCCTCCACTTCACCTTCCGAGAGCAGCTGCTGAAGTAGATCGTAAATGGGTTCGAACGCTTTCTGATAGCCGCTCCTCGTCAAATGGAGATAATCGTACATGTCATGATGCAAGATAGTTCCATCTGGTTGCACGAAACCAGTGCCCACGTTCACCAGTTGACACTTATCTATAGACAAGGTGATTTTAAGTAAGAGTTCATTAACTTTCAGGTTCCTTTCTCGGAGGGGGTTCGGATGCTGGCCTCTTGGAAGAAGAGTCTGGTGAAACAAGAACAAATATATTCAACAGACTTGATAAACTTGTTATCTTTTTAAAAAAATAAACAAATAAAGGAGTTCTTTGTTTTAAACAGTGTTTTAATCAAGAACAAAAAATGTATTCAACAATTAAAATGTATAAAACAAATAAAAGAAAGCACAAATACTTATTTTCTAAGAAAATGGTTGATGAGGAATCTGTTAATCATCCAAAGGAGGACTCTATCCCCATGGTAGCTACTCTGTTTTCAGAAATATCATATTTTATTGTGAATGCAATAAAATACATCGACATTAACAACAATGTGTGTTAAGTGCAGAAAAAAACTTTTATCCATATACTATTCAATTATAAAATGGTTTTCAATTCTTAAGGAAAAAAAACTCGAATGTGTTTTAAATGTGGCCCGCCACAGGTACTCACTACAATATGTTTCTTTCTTAACTGAATGTACGTTTTTGGCCAATGAACACATTTTTGTGAACAATGCAAATGAAATGATGCAGATTGAATAAAAAGACAGAGTTACATCACTCAGTGTCTAACTTGTCTACTGGTTATACACTCCCAGATCAACATAGCATACCACTACAATGGAAATCTAATCAAGAAAGCAAGAAAATCATCCCAAACCAAAAGGAAGAGGAGGTGCAACACATTCTTGCATGGTAGAGGTTCTGTCCGAGAACAAGGCTCGTGCTGCATAGTAACGACATGAAATCTAGCAGTGTAAAGTGTAGTGAAAAAAGTCAACGTTCCAAGTGCGAGGTCATCTCTGCAGAAGAAGCATACACCCAGTGGACTAAAAAATGATTTCTTATGGAAAGTGATAAGGATACAGAAAATAACAAAGTGTCCAATAAAAACAAACTATAAAAACGAGAAGGAACTCTAACAGTTCTCCATAACAATGTTCGTAGCATTTCAAACAAAATTGACCAACTGGAAATTTGCTAAGTGAATGTGCACCAGATATATACATAGTCACTGAACATGGTCTCAGGTCTGAAATTTATAAATTATGCACAATCACATGTTAGAATATACTTGCACTTTACCACAGGTCAATACCAAAAAAAAGTGATGGTAAGGCCGAAAATAGCTTACAGAATATCAAAAAAGGTATTTGGTTTATTTTTTCATTTCTACCACTTTTGGCTAATCACTAAGATGGGATAAGTAATGATATGATGAAATTGATGAAGGGACGTACAAAGAACATCAATGCCCTTGCCAGGATTCGAACCTGGGACCCCTGGAGTCGTAGTGGGGTGTGCTAACCACTCCGTCATGGAGGCTGGCTTAAAAAAAAAAGCATAAACCCTTGACAAATACTGTAGAAAAGATACTAGAAGTTATTGGTATGGAGTTTAATATAGGATTAGACATCGTTAAAATAATAGATATGTATAAATCAACAAACAGTGAAATTAATCTATATTAATATTAGGAAATATAAACATTGATCTACTAAAACATGAAAAAAACAGTGCTCATTACTTGGACACCCTAAAGTCAAACAACCTAACTCTCTAGCATTCTTAAACCTGACGGTTCATGCCAGCAACACAGGCCTTCCATCTGTCCCTCCCTGATCAAGATCTATATACTCTTTTCCATTCCTACCGATTTCCTTTATGTCCATCTCAACGTTATCCCTTCATCTTCGTCTTGGCATTCCTACAGGTCTCTTACCATCAGGTTTCCCAACAAGAATCTGTAAACTCCTCTTTCCTCTTCCATTCGTGCCACATGGCCTGCCCACCTAAGTCTTATTGATTTAATCATTCTAATAATATCTGGACATGAATACAAATTATGTACTTCTAAATTATGCAACTTTCTTCCCTCACCTGTCTCCTTATCCCTTTTAGGTCCAAATATTTTCCTAAGGATCTTTTTTTCAAATACTCTCAATTTAGGTTCCTTTCAATGTAAGGGACCAAGTTTCACATCCATATAATATTACAGGCAAAATTACTGTTTTGTATATTTTAACTTTTAGTTTCTTAGATATTAAACAAAAAGACAAAAGTTTATGAAGAGAAAAGTAACATGCATTTCCTGAATTAATCCTGCTTTTTATTTCCTCTTTAATATCATCATCATTTGTTAGTATTACTCCTAAGTACTTGAATTTGGAAACTGGTCCAAAGGAGTTGTTATCAATAATTAATTTTGATTATTACCTAACACTTGGTTTCGGCCTGTAAGCATATATTTAGTTTTCTCTTTGCTAACTTCCAAACCTACCTCTTTAGCTGCTTTGAAAAATATTTTAGCATTATTCTTGATTCTATTTATATCATCCCCTAATAAGTCTACATCATCTGCATATGCTAACAACTGAGTCACACCATTTAATTTTAGTCCTTCGTTAGTTTCTCTTACCTTCCTAACAGCATATTCTAAGGCAAAATTAAAGAGAAATAGAGATAATGCATCTCCTTATTTGAACCCATCATGAATTGTAAATTTGTCAGACACATTAATATCCACACAAATTTACTTTCTGTTTCACTGGCGCATACTTTTATCATAGTAACAAGCTTCTTAGGTATTCCAAACTCGACTAATATATTATATAATTTATCTCTTTTGACCGAATCATATGCTTTTTTGAAATCAATGAATAGCTGATGGACACTGATTATATTCCCACTTTTTCTCAAGTGTCTGTCTGATGAGAAAAATTTGATCTGTAGTTGATCTGTTACGTTTAAATCCACATTGATAATCACCTATAATTTCATTAGCATATGGGGTTAGTCTTGTTAAAAGAATGTTAGATAATATTTTATATGTTGTTGAGAGTAGAGAAATTCCACGGTAATTATTGCAGTTCATTTTATCACCTTTTTTAAACACAAGAACAATTATGGATTCTTTTCACTGTTGAGGGATTTCTTTTTTATTCCATATTAAACAAATTAATTTATGAATTTGACATATTAACGAATTCCCACCATATTTAATTAACTCAGCTGGTAATAAATCAATGCCAGGTGCTTTGTTATTCTTTAGCCTTTTACTAGCATCTTTAACTTCAGTCAAGTTAGGTTCTGGAACTAAAGGTTCTGCTGTGTGTACTTCATTTATTTCTGACTTATCTCCTACATGAACATTTAAGACCTAACTCAGATAATTCAAGAACCAAGAAGAATAACAAAATACAAAAACACTAATTGGCCATGCAATAACAAACATACCATGAAAACACATTAAAGCAGAAGTCATAGAAACTCACGTTATCTCTTACCACACATCTAAAAAAAAAAAAAAATTACAATACAAGGGAACGGGATTAGAATATTCAAAAAGTTACACAATAGATACAGGGATACGACAGAGTATAATATAAATTATCTAAAATATCTCTTATACCATGAAAATTGGATAATCTTTGCCAATAAACTGACATATCTGGAAATAGCTTATACGACACTAAGCATGTTACTTAAACTTAGCATGTCGCAAAACAACAAGAAGAATTTATCCTAGTAGGGAGAAAGTCCCACTAATAGAATGAATTATACTTTCAAAAAGTAATATCCATGTTGAATATGAAAAATTTAGAACTACAGAATACACTAAACAATTGGAAAAATACAAAAACATAAAACAAACTCTTCAAGAAAGCCACAAAGAAACACAAAACAAACAAATAAAAAACTCTGTAAATAAAAAAGCAATGTAGTAAATTGTAAATAAGCACCGCATACCAAACACAATCAACGATAAAGTAAACATGAAAGTCATAAAGGATGACACTGAAGTAATAGACCCAAATATCATGTGTAATTTATTTAATGATTATTTTATAAAATTAACGAACACAACCACAGAGAATGAAAATAATAACTACACACAAATATTGGATAAAGAGTACATATATTCCACAAGTAAGTGCTGCTGAACTTGTAATAAAAGTCCTAAAAGATTAAAAAAAAAACCTGATAAATGATCAACCGAACTTACTAAATCCTGCTCAGAATTTACAATAGAACCACTGTTGTATGTAGTCAACAGTTCACTAAAAATGGTGCATTTGCCAAAGTCCTAAAAAATAGCAGTCATACCCATAAAAAAAAGGGCCTGAGGCAGACATTGTGAATTACAGACCTATCTCCCTAACATACACTTTTTCAAAGATTCTAGAAAAATATAACATTGTAAACAGAAACCAGCATGGATTCCAGACAGGAAAATCGATAACACAGTCCTAGCACAGTTACTAGATTACATAGTGGAAACCTTCGAGAAACATGAACCTGCAAACACTATATATCCAGATCTTTTCAGGACCTTTCAAAGAGTCAAACATGACTTGCTTATGGTCAAACTAAGCAACATAGAAATAAGAGGGACAGCTTATGGACTTATCCAATCCTATCTACGTGACAGAATGCAAAATACCCACATACGTCACAACGTAGAAGGTACAGTCACTAATTTTAAATCACAAAGAAGAAAAGTGTTACAGGGTGTAACCCAACGATCAATCATGGGGCCCTTGCTCTTTATTCTATACATAAATAATATACCAGAATACCAAAACACAAGAATAATCACCTATGAAGATGACAACTGTGCTTGCCAGAGGTACAACACTAGAAAGCTATAAACAAACAATTTCATCGCTATAAACCAACTGGCACAATACTTAACCTCACATGGATTTTGAGACACAAACTCTATGCATAGAAAATGCACATATGGAAACTGTACTTCAGCAAAGTTCCTGGGTATAACAATAGATAAAAAATTAACATGAGAAGAGCAAATGAGCAATACTGCAGCAAAGTATCATCTAACCTATATCTGCTAAATTTACTGGCTGAGTATAATCTATCAGAAATTAACAAATGCATATATTACAGACTAATTTACCCCTACATAGATTGATTGATTGAGTTGGTGTTGTAAGTCCACAGTAAGGCTAATCGGGACTGGGCCTACAATTTAAAGTGGGATCCGAACCACTATGTGCCTCCACCGGGCATCGAACCTGGGATCCCATGTTTAGCCCCTACATAGAATATGGCATAATAGCATGAGGGGGATATCTTGTAAATAATAATGCCAGAATACTAAGGCTTCAAAAGAGAGCACTCGCAATAATGTATGAACTCGACGATAGGGCATCTTGCAAAGAATTATTCAGGAAAAACAAATAATGACAGTGTACATCTATAAGTCAATAACCTTTATTGACTAAAAATAGCCAAATACGCAACCACAACACAAGAAGGAAAGATAATTAATTATTACCGTAAACAGCACAAACTCTATCTTAAAACAATCACTAACGAATGCAGGTAAAATATTCTACAACAAGCTGCCTCATAACATAAAACTGCTTACTCCAAAAAATAAACGAATACAAACAATAAAACACTACTTGACAGAGGAAGCTCTCTACAGTCTCTCAGAATTCATGCAAGTTGACAATGTAACTTAGAAACATTCACAATCGGCATGCTCAGTCTGGTTACACTAATTCCAATGTAACAATCAATGTGTTGTTCTATTTTTATTCTTAGTTTAAAGATGTAATGCCAATATAATAAAAAAATGTGTTTGTATTTTTGTTTTAATGATGCAAGAACTATATACTATTTTGTATCTTGACGTTTTCCATTCCCTCTTAATCAAGGATTAACAGAAGAAAAATAAATAACATTGGTGCTAAATCAGGCAGGGGAACAGGTCACCTGCACTTGCCCCCCCTTCCCCCAATGGGTGTTTTAATATAATACAGTAGACCAAGTAAAATTCAACCCTTACTGAAAAGAATCAAATAAATATACGATACATATGTTACAAATTGTCAGAAGTGACGTACATGAGGTATGTTAACATTATGTGACAACAATAATTTTAAAGCAAATATGATATAGTGTAAAGGAAACATTAATAACAAAATTGGTGCACAACAAAGAAAAAAATTATAAAAGCAATATATGAGTGATCAGAGAAAAAAAATAATGTTTTGTCAAAACCTGTTTCATCTCTTTATTCGTAGATTAAGTTGACATTTCTTTCGTAGAATTGAGTATTCTTGTAATTCAAACGTCCTCAATGCAATAATGGCATACAGATGGCAGAGTTTTTTCATGACATCCGCTAGACAAAACCCGAACTGTTCCAGACTCCCTTCTCAGGAACAAACAAGGACAACAATATAATTATAATTTTCCACAGGAAGAATATCCAGTTAATAATTTTAAAGAGTTGTAGTAACTCGTTTGAAAATTCCTTGTGTTCGATTTAATTTTAGTTTTTAATTCAGTTAGGATAGGTGTTGGTTTGCTGTCTTTTCTGCAAAGTTCAATGAACTAAAAGCTTTCATCTCCAGCCGGTCAATCATGCAACACTCACAACATTTGCTTTCTTGTCCTGCCACTGCATACGTTGAAACTTTGGTTTTGGGGCTGGTGGAACAGGTGGACTGGAGCTGTTTCCTCGGAAGCTATTTTGCAGCTTTTAGCCAAGGTAAATTAGGGCATTTAGCAGGTGCTTAGACTGTCGACTTAGGCAATTTTTCCCGTTCATTTTGAATGTTGCAACAGACATGCACCCACGTTATGGATATACCTGACTTCTACCACCTGTTAATATTCACCGGCTGCGCAGAGCCGTATACAACACTCTAAACACTTTAATTAACTGGGCAGCATTGCAAAGTTTACACATGATTACTAGCATAAACAACAGTCGGAAAACACAAGATTCTAAAATACCTCAGGGCTTGCTGGGTGTGTATATGACCAACAAGGTGACCAGTTACAAAGTGAGAAAAGGAAATTACAAATATAAGAAACGTTTATTACTTATTTAAACAGGTTCTCGTAATTTAACAAATTACATACAAAAGGCTTATCCTTCTTTCGGTGGTATCCGGGTTCTTCACTAACTCTGTGATAAGAATATACATCTTTCTACATCAATTTTATCTGGTTCGATGCTAAATAATCGTTTTTATCTCAGTTAGCTACTTAACTTTAAAGTGTATAATATACCCACAACCTTTTCTAGGTTATATGCTAAACAAACAACTTTACCTACAATAAACATATTTATCACCAAATAACAACCTTAATTCAGTTAAACATGCAGGATCTATTCTACCCAGATGTGCCAATCTTATATTAAACACTTTCATTTCAGTTAGGTTTCACACCCACTTGAGACATTTACTTGTTAATTGAAAGACAAACCTTCCTCCCTCTTTGCTACCTTATGTGCATATGCTTATTAGAGAAAAACTAAAAAGGAAAAGGAAAGACCCAACCGGGGTTTGAACCTGGAAGTCAGTTCATAAAAGAAACTAAATTACATATTTTCTGTAAAAACATTATGAAGCATTCAAACATAATAGAGATGATTGTTTATACTTACAGGTACTACAACGTAAGCCTGAGGTTGTTTCTCCTTTATAACATTAATTATTTCCTGAATACCTTCCGCTATCTGTTCTGCTGTGTGCCCATGATTGTTGGTTCCAACGAGTACTACTATCACCTATAATTATGAAGATCATTTCTTTTTTTAATTAAGACTGAATGAAAGTTTTAAACAGTTTCTTTTAAATATACTCCAGCAAATTAAAATCACTTTTGAATTAATCAAAAATTCCCTGATATTTCCACGTTTTCCAGACGAAGAACAAAAATTTTCCGGACCAAGTAAATAGGACAATTCATGTATTAAACATGTGTGTTTAAACAAGAAGATCACTACATTTTAGTTAAACATCACACTTAGATTTTTCACTTAATCAAGTTTATGGAATATTCACTTCACATGTTAAAAGGGAAACTGAACAGAAATTAACTGTTGGATAGGGGCATTAGGGGTGACCTTTCTTGTAATTCTTTTTTTTATAAAAAATTACAGCAATTATAGCATAAAATATTAATTAATTGTAGTAAAATTTAGTAATATATGTATTAATCCTAATATCAACCCAACTACAAGTAATAGACTTCTATTTAAAAATAGTTTTAAAATATGACCCCTTTTATGAGTATTTAACATGCAATTTGTACTGAAATTACTGGTAATATTCAGTTTATCAAACTGAAGTCTAGTTTGTGAACAATAAATTAAAAAAATCTTGCTTGTCCTTTCTTCTTTGTTCAAAAATCTACTTCTAGTACACTTCTATTAAATAAACTGCTCGCCATTAAAAATGCAACACCCAGAAGGGGTAATCGGAATCGGACGAAATGTGCACAGTGTGTAGAGGAGAGGTGCAGAAGGAAATGATTAGGTGTTCAAGGCCGTCATGCTTCATGTGCGCCTGTCACGCCATCTGGTAAGTGGTACCTGTAGCAGGTCAGATAGGTGCAGAAGAGCAGTGAAAGTGCATGGTCGTGAGTGTAGTGTGTTAAAATCGGTCAGCAATGCCACGTCGTCGAATACGGCAGCGATTCCAGCAGGTTTCCCAGTTCGATCGCGGACGAATTGTTGCATACCGTGAATGAGGATTATCCTACCGTGAGATCGGTGCCCGTGTAGGACGGAATGCATCCACAGTGATCCGTGTATGGAACCAGTGGGTCCAGGAAGGCACTGTAGAGCGACCGAGAGGACAGACGTCTGATATGCATGGCCCTTACAGACAGAATGGCCACGTCAACGAGGATTGCGCATGAAGTACAGGATGTTTTACAACGTCCAGTGTCCCCACGAACCGTGCTTCGTCATGTGGCGAACCGGGGAATTTTTTCCCGGCGCCCACTGTTGCGGATGCCTCTGACGCTAGAGCATAGGCGTTTTCGTCTGAGATGGTGCCAAGACCGTCGTGCATGGATGGCAGAGTGGAATGCTGTAGTGTTCTCTGATGAATCCCGCTTCTGTATACAACATCATGATGGACGTACACGCGTGTGGCGGCACCGTGGCACTAGGCTTCATGACGCCTGCATCATGCATCATCACACAGGGCCTTCATTGGGTATCATGGTATGGGGTGCCATCGCCATAGGTGTTCGTTCGCGTCTCGTACGCATTCAAGGGGCATTGAACAGCCAACGGTACATCACACATGTTCTCACCCCTGTTGCTGTCTCATTAATCCATGCACTGCATAATGCCACTTTTCAACAGGATAACGTGCACCCCCATGTTGCAAGGAATGTCCTCGCATTTATGGAAGCTAACCACGTGCCCCTGCTTCCTTGGTCAGCACGTTCGCCGGATATGTCGCCAATTGAACATGTCTGGTCCATGGTGGGTCGCCGGCTTGCCCAACTCAGGTTTCCGGCACGTAATGTTGAAGACCTCTGGCACCGTGTGGAAGCCGCTTGGGACGCCATACTGCAAGCAGACATCGATAGACTCATTCTGTCCATGCCTCGCCATGTTGCAGCAGTTATTGCCGCCCGTGGAGGCTGTACACGCTACTAGCTCCTTGGGGTTATGCAACCATGTTCTACGTGTCACATAGAACACCACCGAGCTCTAACTGTAATCATTTTCTTATCTTATTATGACCTACATATTTGCCAAGTTTCATGTTTCTATCTCATTTCCTTCTGGGTGTTGCAATTTTAATGGCGAGCAGTGTATTATTTTTCAGTAAATTTCCCTGACATTTCCATGACTTTTCTAGACTGGTAGACACCCTAATTAATTACAAAATATACAGATTAGATATGTACTCTGAAGTAAAAAAAAAAAAAGTATCAACGAATTGTGTGTACATTGAAAATTAACATTTAAGTAATAATATTGTACGTTAACATAATCCAATATAGAGCAGGATATATAGTGTAGAATGTGCATGTGAGAATTCATATTCCTACCTTAAAAAAGTCAAAATAACACATGGTAAAAATTAAATTTGTTCTTGTGCTGTATGCTAGTTCAACTTTGAACATCTAAATGACTAGACACTTTCTTTTTAAAAGTGTGATATAATTAATCAATAGAACATTTCAAGCCCGTTGACTCTGATTATAAATCAAGGAATCTAAATCTACAGCTGCTTCAAATAATTTAATTCACCAAAAAATCAGTGTTTATATAATGTGACAGTGTAAGTGCATCTATTAATCTGCACCCTCCCATTTATATTTTACTATCATTGTTATCTTAAGCATACTTAAAAAAAAATACGGTAATACTTCAGAAGTTAATTAAAACAGTTTCATAACCATGGATGTTCAGAAAGAGGGTGTAGGGGGAGAGGCCTCTCCTGGAAAATCAATCTAATAAATATATTATTTTGGGTCAACCCACAATTATATATTTCATATATACAATTTCATTTCAGACACAGTCATTTCTGTTAATCAATAGCAGAGAACAGATTTATACGTAGTAAAAATGTGCTAAATATGTAAATACCGGTACATATTTAGTTATATTCACCAAAATATGGAGTTAAATATAAACTCAAAATTGTAAAAATTTACCCTTTTAATAAGATAAGACACTACATGAGCTGTGTATAATACAGTACGCTTACATTGACACTAATTGTAAAACAACACAAAATGTGTTTTCATTTTGTTTTCAAAACAATGAATAACAAAATTTTGTTGTAAGTGTTCAAACGTGAATTTCCTGTCTCTAAAGATGGATTTATATTGGTTAGCTATTTGCAAGAAATTCACTAAACTCTTTACGTCATATGGGGACATAGTTTTAATTGTATGTATATATTGCTTGCATAGTAGAATTATTTTCTTGTAGTTTACGGTTATTACAAGCATAAGAAAACAGTTTTTCGTTGTGACGTTTCAGGAGAACACACGCCTCCCTTCATCACACATTTATTTATATTTTCACTAAAGATACAGTTATAACAATGATTTGCAATTTTCTAAACAAAAAGAATCCATTATATAATGGATGTTGTCCATTATAATGGAATAATAATGGAATAAATTAAATAATGAAAATGGTAACATACATCTAGTATGGAGTTTTCTTTTTCACAAATGGAGTAAGCCATCATCTTTAAAACTTAATGTAACAGAAAACATCAAGAAACTTTGTGAAAACAATGACGACTTTGAATTGGTATCTTTCATCTATGGCAGGGAACCAATCAGCATGAAGAAGCAAGGTTGCAAAGTTTTTTTCTCAAAATCACTGCAGCTTCTGCTGAGTGTAGCTACCAGTTGCTTGCAATCAACAGTTCGGCGATCCCTGATATAGTACAATGTAAAGAAAATCTTGAAATCTTGTTACCAAGTAACTATTGTATATACCCACATATAGATGCAGAAAGCAGAAATATCTTGATCAAGAAACTACATCAACCTGAATTTACTAACCTTGGGGTTTATATGTTCCAACTCGCCATTTTGTACTCTCCACAGTACATGTTGTGTTTGGTCCCCTCCTATTCCAAAGCTAAGCGCATGCATTGGGGCGAAGAACTTGTTCCACATGTCTGTATGTGCAAGGTGCATGACTAAGGAATCTCCAATAAACAGGACGTCAGGTTCCTTCTCTTTCGTTTCTGCCATGAATCGATTGTGCTAAAGAGGGAGAAAGAGTTAATATTTACCAACAGCAGCTCAACAATGAATGAACTAATATGCAACGTACTTCAACAAATTACATAATACACAGGGGTAGACAAAACTAAAAATAATTCAGGAGCCAGCCCCTTTTTCTCAGAAACAATTTTCTTTTTCAAATCATGCTAAGAAACTCACGAATTCAACTAAGATGAAGCTACACATTTTGAAATGCGATCTTAAAACATTTATTAATTAATACAAAATTGAATTAAAAGTAATTAATTCTTGCACCAGAGTGGCCCTCCTAATGAAGGCTCAACTGGTAACAGCATGAATAACTATGCAATACATTGTAATATGTGGCTGACTCTACAATATAGCTGCAGATTTTAAAATTTGACTAGAAACAGTGCACAAATTTATAATGGTATGTTTATTTTTCAGATTTAAAAGTACACTTCATAAAGAAAAAACGCAAACATTCAAAGAACACATACTGTACTCGTTATTTAAAAAAAAAGTAATGTAATTTCTTTTAGAAATGAATTTCAAAATTCAGGCACCCTGTATTTGTCTACCCGTGATGGAACATATTGCATAAACAAGCATGTGTTTCTTGAATTGGCGAAGCTTCAATAAACACTAGATGGCACTATCCCTCTTTGCTGGTGCTCATGTTTTTTATTGTACTTTCACAAATCCTTTCTTGCTTTTCAATAAATTCTACAGCTCCTATTACATGTCTATGGTACATCATGTGGCTACTGATAGCTATATCATAGGAGATACATGGCCTGATAAAAGTACCATGAGCATATTGAAGCATAGACAAGTCAAGAAATATATGCTTGTTTAGGAAACATATATTACTTAATACATTGAAGTATAAGTATAGTATGCACCACTAAGAATTTTAAAAAACTAATGTAAAATATAGAAGAATAAAACATATGCAATTAAAATATAAAAATTAATAATCTGAAGATACAGAGTTAAATCTAAAACCACAATTAGGGTACTATTATTACAGAGTT
The DNA here is from genome assembly GCF_977018435.1 of Lepisma saccharinum. Lineage (NCBI taxonomy): Eukaryota > Metazoa > Arthropoda > Insecta > Zygentoma > Lepismatidae > Lepisma > Lepisma saccharinum. Next base: position 109,774,297 of record NC_139232.1, read on the forward strand.
AAAACTAAAATTAAGACCAATATCTCACTCCTGTTCATTATATTGTTTGGACAGTAGATGTTTCTTTAAGTTTAATTTGTGTGTTGTAGAATGGTGTTCTCCTGAGGTCAGTGGTGGGGGAGTTCATTCCATTCTCTTATTGCTATGAAAGAATTTCCATCGAGTGGTGGTGTGTGTACAGAAATCGTGAATTTAGTTTTCTGATGAAAGTTAATTCGTTTTCTGATCTTCATGTATCAGGCAATTTGGTCTCATAAATATTTATGTTTCTTATTGTTCAGAATCCTGTACAATAAAGACAATGCCAAAAATGTTCTTCTATTTTTCATGTTTAACCAATTAAGTTTCTTTAAGTATGGAGAAATATGTTCTTATCGTTTGACATTCAGTATACATCTTTTGCAACTGTTCTGTAGCTTGTAATTTTCACTTTTATAGATGTTTATAAAATTGGGGGAAGCATAATCAAATTCTGTACAAGTGTGTTCACCAGGAGTTTTTGTTTCTTTGCTTAACATGTGCCCGAGTGGAAAAAGTTGATGGATTGATTGATTTGGTTTATTTTACTTCATATTTTTGCCACTTTTGGATAATCGCAAAGATGAGGATGGGTGATGATATGATGAAATTAATGAAGGGACACTCACAAACACACATGCTCTGGCCAGGATTCAAACACAGGACCCCTGGCATTGTAGCAGGCTGTGCTAACCACTCCACCAAGGAAGCCGCGAGAGGAAAAAGTTATTTTAGTTTGGCTACAGAGTTTTCAATGGAGTGGAAAGAAGAGGAGAGCGGTGGAGAAATGTCAAATCAGAAGAATAGCAAAGAAACAAGGAAAAATGGACTCAATGTTGACCCACCTTAGAGAATGGGGAAGGTAGCTGATGATAAGCCAAGTTCAGATTTATTAAGGAGAACCGGAATTTTTTACATGAAGTAGGATGTAATTGGTGGCCTGGTTACTGTGACAACGATATGAACGCATGGATCTGATTGGCAAATAGATTGCCATGACAACGAACTAGCTTTCACTACAACTACCAGGTGGCTCTGCATGCTACATTTTGTGACATCATGGTGTTCGCAAAATTTACGTGGAAAGCATAGGAAGTGATCAATTAGGTTTATTCTTCGTATAACTGTTTTCTTATGGTTTTGTTAAATTCTTTCCATTGTTATAACTGTAGTGTTATTCAAACTAAAAATAAATGTCTGAGAAAGGGAGCATGTGTTCTCCTGAAACGTAACAGTAAAAATTGTGTTTATGCGCTTGTAAGGACCGTAAACTGCAAGAAAAATAATTCTACAATGCAAGAAATATTTACATACAAGAAGTTTCCAGTATTCTAAAGCACTTCCTTATACTCCTATAAAATTTGCTGAATCATCAAACATTCAGACATGTTATCCTCATGATTTCTGGCTTAGGTTGCTATGCATTCATAAAACATTAATAATACTTATGTACTTTACCATGTTTTCACATTTACCAGCATATATAATTAATATTTATTTGAACATATATTTCCAAACACAACATTATGCCCTTAATTAACCCTATGCTATGAATTTACATTATATTTATACTCAATTTTCATTGGTGTTCCCTAATATTTATGCTATATCATATTATAACAGATCACTATACATTTAAAAGTAAAAGTTATCGGTAGCAGTTGCATATATTTAATGATTTTTCACAAGTGTATTAGGAAGTCCTTTAGAATAATGGGAACGATTGTAGGAGTAAATTCAAAGCTTAGAGAAACTAATTAGGGAGTGAATTGACAATATAGAGAAAGTCTCCAATTTTGTTAATTTTCGGTATACTAACTAATTTTGGCCTCCTAATCACGAATCTGTTGTAAAAAACCGGGGGTCACGTCTGGAAATTTTTTAAAAAAAAAGCAGATTGAATTTTTTATATACATAGGTGTATATGCACAGTTTTACGAACGAAATGTTATAACTATGCTTGCCTAACCTAACTGAACCTAACTTAACCTTCCGTGAATGGTTTGTGGGCTATTTCATTAACTCCACAAAATCCTAGTTTTGTAGCATGTAACAGACGAAAAAATTTTCATCACTACGGAACACGTAATTTTTCCTGAAATCAGCTGTGGAGTATATGCGTAGTTTTACAAACAAAATGTTATAACTATGCTTGCCTAACCTAACTGAACCTAACCTAACCTTCTGTGAATGGTTTGTGGGGCAATGATCACTTTCAATAAGGAATTCCTAGTTTTGTAGCACGTAACCGACGAACAATGCTTATCACTACGGAACATGCAATTTTTCCTGAAATGAGCGGTGGAGTATATGCGTAGTTTTATGAACGAAATATTATAACTATGCTTGCCTAACCTAACTAAACCTAACCTTATCTTAAATGGTTATCCATGAATGATTTGTGGTCTAATGATCACTTTCAATAAGCAATTCCTAGTTTTGTAGCACGTAACTGCCGAACAATGTTTCGGAACACGCGATTTTTCCTGAAATCAACGGTGAAGCATTGTTGCCAAACTTAATCTGTAATTGAAGCCCGCATTCCACTCCCACCTAACCTCAATCACTTTCCATGACCAAAGCTCTGAACAGTGTGGCAATGCTGTAGACAGTGCACCGAATTTTGAACGTCATTTGTTCTTACATGAAAGATGGTGCCTGTGTTTTCTTACGGAGAATTATTGCGGTAAATAAAAACGTTATTTTAAAACTTCTACATGTAATTGTAGAATTTTAACAGGCGACCCCCAACTCGTAACTCCAGATACGTCACCAGGAGTGCATAATAAGTGAGTATAAGGGTAACACTTTACTATACCGGAGATGGATTTCTTCAAATTTACAGGAGAAAGTACTTACGCAAATAGTTTTCTGCAGTGTTGGTGATGTTCGGGAATGTAGTTTTGATCCATTTTAATGCGAATGCATGTGGTTTTCTGCGATAATCTATTTCCGACGTGCTATTGCTGCTGCCGCCATTTGCTTTCTGAGCGAGAGCACAATACGCTCTCGTATTGTCCGTATATGCTAAATTGAACGAAAGGAGTGCTAATGGAACCTAACCTAACAGGCCTAACCTAACCTAGTAGGCATACCTCGTCCCCGTGATGGTTCGTGGGGATATCGTGAATTTTTGGGGCTACCCGTGGATGGTATGTGGGAAATAAGGAACAACATAAGTACTCGTTAATATAAGAAATAAGACATTATTTTCGTTAGAAATTCATTATTTCACCTAAAGAAATGTTCCGCAATGCAGAACAGTACATTAGCAATATAAAAAATTGCGAAATAAATCATTGATAGGTGTCTCCGGTATAGTAAAGTAGTACCAGTATAAGAAGTAGAAAGTGAATTACAGACTTTCTCTATATTGTCAATTCTTACCCTAATGAGCACAGTTAAAAGCTTTACTAAGTATTTACCAAATAAATTATGTTTTCAAATGTAGCTTACACGAGCAGGTGCTCTTGGTTAGTGGTGATCTCGGACATGAGCGTTTGTGGATTTTCGTGCGAGGCTCGAAGGAGCGGGGTTCATGCTCGAGACCAGTTATTACGTGATCAGGTGTTGGAAGCACATATGGACGTTATTCTAATGCTATGAGCCCTAAACCTGATCTGCTTAAACAAACAATAAAAGCATTTACATATGTAATACTTCTTCGCACCCCACACATGTCAAGTAGATGGCAGCAGCATTCTGTATCCAAGATGACAGTAAACGAATGGCTGTTTGCAAACAAAGGAGTAGACCTATAAGGAAGGGGAAAATAGCTCTCCAGGAAATGCACAGTAATTAATCACCAAGACTCCGACGTAACAGACATAAATTAGAAATCAAACAGTCTAAAAATTACCTGTGCACCATGATAAATTCTGAATTAAACAATCAGAACTTGGGCCAAATTATTACTTCTATTTGTATACTCTTGGTTAGTTTTTCAGACGTCCATCAACTATTTACAAATATACTTATGAACATTCAATGCTAAAACATAATGGTATTTTTAAAACAGCACTGATTCTGTATTAGACAATATCGAAAGCTTAATTAATTTTCCATGATTATGAACCGGCTGAATATAAAAAAAAGTTATTTTCAAGTTTTGGTGCAAAGCAAAAATTTGAAAACTTGGTTTATATTTTCATTACGACATGTAAATATTGGCCGAAAACAAAAGTCACATATTAATTTTTCTTCAGGAATTATAAAATGCCCTGTGTTTCTGTCATATGCATATATTAAAGAAAATACTACTCATTGGTGCCAAAATAATTTGAACACACACTAAATCCTACCATACTCATCCATCTTCCATCCCCCTGAATATCTTCCATAGGTATTGGAACAGCAGCAGGATTCATGGTGTATTAATAACACAATATATTAGTTATACGAGATGCGAGTTTACAAAGTCAAAATCCCTTAATGTGTACAACCATCAACATGCCATATGCTCGACCACCTGTTCCTACTGTTACACGAACTTTTACAATGACATAGGAATAGTAACGGAAATGAAAATCAGATGGGGAACAAGACAATCCATAGTTCCGGCGTAACATTAATAAACAATAATACATATGACTCGATCGCAATGTCGATTTCCATTTAAATTCGGTTATTTTACATTGTTTTTCTATATATTGAGGTTAATCACGATGTTGGTAATTCATTATGAATATATGGCGGTAAATTTGTGGCTTATCCTCTTACGAACCCTGGCACCCTTGGTATCGTGGCGTTACAAATGACCCTATTTTTATTTGCGTATAATTTATGCAACTTGGTAGTTTTTGCAAATACTTTTGTAAAAATTGAAAGAATATTAGGTGCAGATAATAACACGCATATTCCTTCATGTAGAATTACTCATAGCATAGATTGTATTGAAGAGGCCAGTTCCTAAAATCACTTTCTTCTTTTGCTTCGCAGTTACATATTATACAACGTTTGGTATGGCATGAAAAGCAATATTGATCTCCGTTTTCACATGTAAACATATATTTGACCTTTTACCAGGCGTTATGAATATTTACTTCGGAAATTAAGGTGTTTGGAATGGTCCTAAAGACGGTACCATCGCTTATTGAAGAGGGGACGACCTTCGAGAGAGGATAAATTGATGGTGAAGGAGACTTTCGGAGACCAAATCTTCGTATTTACAAGAACGATTGTATAAAAGCAAAGTTACAAGAAATTTATGGACAATTATCCACAGAATCTTCTTTGTATTATTTTCAGATACGTTTCGATAGAAAAGATGTTAAATGTATGAAATTCGAGAGACATATAGTGAATATATGTTCATTTCCGATGTTCCCTTCGTAGTTGCAGCTGCATAGCCGAGGAGATTGGGAGGGGACGCCCGCCATTAATGACGAAGAGTGACACCTAGGTAAGCTGCCAGTCAACTGTCGTTTGTGTTGTTTAGATCAGAGAGCAATATTCAATATAGGAGCTATCGTTACGTGAATGCATGTGTGTAATGTCGTGTGTGCTTAAGTAATTTGTATTGTATACTGACTGTAAACATTACTACGAAAGTGCTGCTGTTTCTGCGGCAAGGGTTGTTGCATGCTAGATTGAAGTGAACGTCACAGACTGTGTTTTTTTAGCCGGGGAGATTAAGAAACGTGCTTATGGTGTGTATGTGTGTGTTTCTTGTCACTTGTCAATCAAAAGACCGGCCTACCGCAGCGTGTGAGTGAAAACAGCAGAACTGGGGATTGTAGAACGCATGTAACATGTTTGAGGTTAGCATGTAGATTGGATAGCTGTAGTTAGCAAGTGCATTTCACGTTAGATTTTTCCTGCTTGTTTTCATTTTTATAAGGTTTTTGCAATGTTTGTGTGTGTGTGTTGTGGGAGGACTACATTATGCTTCCCTCACTTTTCATGGCTAAATAATAATACAAAAGGGGACAATTTGGAGTTGGGGGACTATTTTGCCGGGAAAACTAGATGCAATAATCTTTGATGATGAAAACCTAATTCAACAAAATGCAATTATCAGTTCAGAATTTGCTTTCTTTTAGAAACTGAGGGTTATGTCCATTTTTGTATTTTTGCCTTACCTTAGCATATTCTACATGTTATTGATTTGCTATTTTTTTTCGTACGTTGATCCCATATTGTTAGTCTTCACATCAAACGTTGTGCAGAAAACATAAATTGACAAAATTCGTAAAAGTGTACACAGTATCGAGTGAATACGTTGTTTGCATGGTATTTGTGTGTGTTAGGGTACATATTATTTAATTTCAGTATGTAATCAGAGAAAAGAGGACACATTAAAATACCATTATGCTACCCCCGAAAAACTAGTGTATGATGTTAACTCCTGTGACAATGCCATCAACTTGAACTATTTATGAGAAAAATACAGTATTACCAGTTGATATAGCCTGTTAAGAAGACATGTGCTCCCCTGTGCTTTGCACCACGCCATGAAAGCATATAGGGGGTGTGGAGTTAGGGCCCCACACTTTCTTGATCACGGCCGAAGGTAGGGGTGATGTGATCAGCACCACGCACCTGGCCGCCTCCCCCCTCCATAGTTTCCTCCAGGTACCCACTTTATACAACGCTTGGTGGGCGCCGGAGCCGCTTGAACAGGTGGAAAAAATCCCGTTTCTCTCCCGCTGGGGATCGAACCCGGGTTCCTCGCATGATAGTCAGACGCCCTAACGACTTTTTTTTTTAAAAAAGGACTACCCCTATTCGGCAGTATCCCCCGTCATTAACACATTTCTCAAACTTTCCATTTTCATTGTATTCTCGTTTTTACTCATTTTCAGACAAAAACAAACATCCAAGTCCTAGCCGGGATTCGAACCCGAGATCCCTGGCTTTGTAGCGCGCTGTGCTAGCCACTCCGCCACGGGGGCCGACAACGACTGCGCTACAGCGGCTTCTACATGTAGCAAGACGTGGTTTCGAATTATTTATTTCCACCCGATGTGTGGTTGTTTCCTGTTTCGACCGTGTATTTCATTAAGGACTAATTCAGATGTGAGCGCTAAATATTTTGAGAATATTTAGATGTTTAATACAATGCAACGACACAAGGCCTCACAAATTCTTGATGTTGGACATAAAATGTGTGGATACCGGAAAGACTGGATATGCACGTAGTTGATTCATTTAGTTTTATTTTACTTCGTGTTTTGTGCCTCTTGGCTAATTTGCGAAGATGGGGATGAGCAGGGGCGCCGGCTTGTCAAAATTATTGGGGGGGCTCCGATCACTGAAATAAATGAATGAATGACTCATTTCCTCTCTTTTTAAAAATAAAAATTACGTCTTCGTATAGCAGTTTTTAAGCAGCTATTATATTCCTCATGCAAATGAAATGTAACATGAAAAACGGGTGTCTGATCAATTTTTTTTTAGATAACAATTAACATTATTATTTAAAAGTAGGCTATGTATTTACATTAAGAGGCCAACATAACAGTTTTATGCCGGCCTCGGCAGACGAGCGTGTTGGGTGGTCGGCTCAACTCGCTTTGATCCGGAGGTCTCGGGTTCGAGTCCCGGCGAGGACATGGGTGTGTTTTAATGTCCTCAACAGGCTTGTAAAGAAAGGACATGTGACGGGTGCAAAGAACCTTAGTGTTGACGTACCCATAAAAATAGCGAATATTTACAATATTTAATAGTTTTATTTAATTATTTACATAAATGCTAACACAAATCGCAGGCAAATAGTTGTACTTTTTTGTTCTTGCTACAATATTTTACTTTTTAAATTTAATTTTGCAATAATAAATAAACACATAGCATGCCCTGCTTTAGGAATAATGCCTTTGATCATAGCCGTTCCCGCTTTCGCAATACAGACCTTTCATAAGCTTTCCTTGCGTACTTTACTGCAAGCCAGTGTTAAATAAACTCAAATACTTTAGAATTATTTTCCCCTTATTCTTTGGACTAGAGGAAGAAATTTCGAGGATAACTAAATATCGTACATATCAATATTGCCTGAAAGTCGTGTTTACGACCTCAAATTGTTCAGAATTCACTAAACAACATACTGGTATAATTGTCATATCACCTCGCTATTTTGAAATCTTTTTAGTAAAAATGTTAACAATACTCATAATTATATACTTAGTATATAGTAATAAGTCATGTGTTTTTCTGTCTCCGTTCATAGCCCCCCCAAAGTTGATGGTTTAGCGGTCTCAGCCCCCCAAAGTTGATGGTCTAGAACATTTCAAATGTGTATTTAAAGTTAAGTTCATGTGGCACAATTCAGAGTAAACTTTTCAAGAGAAGCAAAATAATACATTAGATCCTCTTAAGCAATATTATTTTGGGGGGCTCTGCCCCCACATCATTAACATTGGGGGCTCGAGCCCCCCCAAGCCCCATGGAGTCGGCGCCTATGGGGATGAGTGATGAAATTGATGAATAGACATTCACAAACAACGAAGCCCGAGCGGGATTCGAACACGGGACCCTTGGCGTCGTAGCGCGATGTGATAGCCACTTTATATATACACATATATATATTATATTGTCCTCCTCCGTAGTCGAGCGGGTTAAGGCGTTCACTCGTCTTGAGATCGTTCGCTGCGGGACGGCGTAGGTTCGAATCCGGCTCTGGTCGGAATTTATTCGGCCTACGTATAGGGCCGGTGGCAACCCACCATCGTGAGGAAATTGGGGAGCTCCGAGTGAGTGAGCGTAATCCGGTCGAGACGACCTACTATAACGGCTGGGGGTACGTCGGGCTGACCCCCGACTATTCCAATACTGGTTGAAGATCTCCACGCTTAGAGGTGACGAGAGAAAGTGTGGGAGGGAGACCGGCAGTCGGTAGGTATGCCCAGGCCCTTCATGGGCTGTTGCGCAAAGGATTATTATTATATATTATATTATAAAGGACAGCCCCTAAGAGGAAGCTTCCCCCATCACACTTCATTCACTCATATCATTTCATTCAAATATCAATTTCAGGACAGACAATCACAACATCCATGTCCGAGCCGGGATTCGAACCCGGGACCCCTGGCGTCGTAGCGCGATATGCTAACCACTCCGTCACGGAGGCCAACACCACTCGGCCACAGGGTCCGGCGAATATGGATGTAGTGTCAGACAATTTAGGAACCATTGTTGTCGAACCTAGGATATCTGTAGAAATAAGTATTCACATGCTGTTTCCATAACCCCCCCCCCCCCACACACACACACACACGCACACATACACACACACACACCACCACCACCACACACGTATGAATAGAAGGAGCATGAAACTGCATTCACACTGAAAAATCATTATTAAGTTCTATCTGGAGTAACAAGAAAAAATTGAGGACATTATCCGACAACAACATTTCGAGAGAGTGTCCTACAGGGAGTGGCCAGGGAACTTTCGGGAAAGCCGAGTTAGGATATTATTTGAGGCATAAACTTCAAAGCAATTAGCTTTTTATTCTTTAACATATTTTTCTTCTCATTTGGCTTTCTTTACATTTTTGTCCGATATTTTCATATCCTTCCTACTTCATTTGTGCAAAAGTATTTTTTCCTACAGCTTAACTCGTTAATAATAATGATGTGTGTGGGAATGTGTCAGAGGGAGATGGTTGTTTATCATAATTTATTTTAGTTGCTTTTTTTAAAAAAAGTGACAGACCAAGGAAATATCAAGATAATTCCAACTCCTGTCGTGTCAAAGAATTAATTTATTTTTTCAAGAAATGTTTTAACAGGTAACTCATATTTTGAGCATTTGATTTTAGATATCAAGACTGTCAAGTATACTTCACAGCCAATCAGATGCCCTGGGCTTATCCATTAAGGGCCGACGCATTTTTTTTAACGTTTTTTTTTGGGGTGAGTTTTGTAGGCTGCTAGAGTGTTGTGTTGATCACACCAAATCTATCTCGATGGATTAAACTTAATGTCTCTCATTATGTCTTGTCTCATGTTGTAAATGTTGTTTGCAATGCAATACGACAATACTGATCAGATATATGTATATAATTGAAAATCCTTTGGATTTTTAATTACAGTTTTGCTTTTTTCCGACCTTAATCTACATATTTTGTCTAATCGCTACGATGAGGATGTGATGATATTATGAAATTGATTTTATTCAGATATCGGATAATTTTCCATTCGGATATCCGAATCGTTTTACAAGTTATCCGCATATTCGTTAATTTCGTATTTCTACTGTACGGATTCTGTCCGTTTATTCGTTTTACCGATTCTCCGCATATTTTTTAAATGTTTCACTTTTTTTTCTTTTTTTCTTCTTCCTAAAACCGATCTCTGCATTACTATATTCCGGCCGTCATAGCAACCGGTGTTCATTCACGGCACAGAACGGTTATTTTGACAAAATCCTGTTTCCCTGCTGGCTGCTTTGTGGAGGGGATTTTGAAATTTGCTGCTTCTTGCCCAAGCATTAGGCCTAATTGGTTGTTTGACCGCGAGTACCTTCGTAGGTAAATGCGGCAACAGAGGGTCACTACCATAAAGGCATTCACCGCGCCGGATATAAGGACGGCGGGACAGTAAGTAGTGTAAATGCCTAAGAAAACAATCGTAAATGAAATACAGTTTATAATATAACAGTCCCAGTTGGGTGCCCCGATCCACTGTTTAGTAATTATTTCCTTAATTTAAGACGCCATATCTACCAAAATAACTTATGAGAGAACCTCTGCGGTCTAGTCGGCAGTGCGCCCGAGTGCCAAGCGGATCACCCGGGTTCGATTCCCTGGTGGGTGTTCTAAGTTCGGGATTTTTCCAGGCCTTCCCCGCGCATAAAACTGCTCTGGGGCTCACCCAGTCTCAAATCAATTAATACTGGGGGCAACCTTGAGGGATAAAGGCGACCGGAGCGTGGTACAGATCACATCACCCAAAATGTCAGAGATCGTGAATGTGTGGGCCCCTACCCTCACATCCTCTAAATGCGCCTTCATGGCACTGTGTTATATGTACAGAGAACTTTACCTTTACCTCATAACTAGATTGGATTTTAGGTTTTTAAGCTATTTTTTTTCCTTTACAGGTATATAAGAAATAATAAGTTATGTCAGCGTTTCATTAAAAACTGCAACAACTGATGAAGTTTTATAGTGCCTAAAAACATATTTTGCTTGTTAGAACATATTTTAGGTTTATGTGCCTAAGTCAAGCCTATTTTTAGGTTTTTATATATTTTTAAAGGTTTTACAGGATTTTTATGTCACACAGAGGCATTTGCTTCGTTTGGTAACGAAAAAATTCAATGACGAACGTGTTTGAAACGTACTCTCTGTCGATTTCCCTTCCTCCAAGTCCATGGTGATTTTTCAAAGCTCTAAACAAAGCAAAATGTCTGGTGCCACTGTTACCTGTACGATCCAAAGTGGTCTGATCTGTGTGGTCTTGCTCACTTTCGCGTCACTTTGGTGTTTTGTGGCATTCACGCCTTGCAAAGTAACATTTCCGGCATTGAAGTTTGCAACACTGACTATGTTTTTGTTGAAAGATTATTTTCAGCATATAAGATGATCATCACAGACACAATTGAGTAGTTTGACTGTGGATAACATGAAAAACGATTGTTGCCTAACTGTTCGGGGAAGAGTGAATTTTAATAGCAAATTTCCATTGGTATGTTCTGTCATCGCCGTAGGGTTAGGCAACACACATAGCGTTATGCAAGAGAGTGCGTATTTCAGGATATATATATATATATGTCCCTTTTTCATTGCCGGTGACTATACCTAATCAGCATTTTTCAAGAATTTTGAACTATTTTAAGTTTTTTTAAACTTACTTCAGGATTTTTCGAGCCTAACTTTAGAATTTTAGGACCTATTTTAGGATTTTTAGAACCTATTTTAGGGTTTTTAGAACCTGTTTTAGGAATTTTAGAGCATATTTTAGTAACCTAAAAGAACAGTATTTAGAACCTAAAAATCCGAGGTCTCATAACATACTGAACTTGAAAAACTAAATAGCGATTTGCATACACAGATTGTGGATATCAGGAATAAGCATATTAGCGTGATATCCGGATTATATGTATTATCCGTACTATCCACATATCGAAATTCCCGGATGTGTAGATTATCCGTTGCATTCGAAACGGATATTGGATAATTTGAAATCCTGATTTTGTGGTAATCCCGGACTTTATGGCTCCGCGGCTGGTGTTTCATGGTGACTTCTATGGGGTTTAAATGGAGTCTGTAAAGCTGCAGGGATTCCCCCCTACTCCCCCAACGTCTGTTTTTCCAGCGGTGTCGGTGAGCCAGTGGTTTGCGTTTATTAATCCCATAAATTGCCGAGCGAATTTCTCAACGTCTGTTCTAATTGCCTTTTCCTAACCCGAGCATCTCAAGTAACGCCTCCCTTTCTTGTGTTGTCCAATATCTTTCTTAATGATTTTTCCTTATACGCAGTTGTTTCTAATTGATGTTGGAAAATAGCGTTGCATTTTGGTGTTTTGTATTCAGTTCTTCATGGTCGCCTTGCTGTGATTTTCGATCTTGTTGCCGCTACGGCCCGAGTTCGGGATATTGAATGGCTTCATTCTTACCATCATTCTTTGGCCCTTTTCGCAAACCACGTTATTTGTATTTGTAACTTCGGCGTTTAGCGTCGCTATTCTTCCGATTTTGGCTAATCGCGACGATTAGAGCTGTCTCTGGGGAGGGGCTACTCAGTCACTTGCCCGAGGCCCCGCGCCCAAAGTCGCCAACTTAAAATATATTTGCATAAACATAAACAATATTTTATATATGTAAATATATATCATATATGTTCCTCTACGTGAATTTTTTTGTGGGGCAGAAAGTACCTTGTCCCCCTAAAGTCGGCGCCCATGCCGGACAAAAATTATTGTTTGTGTATGGGATTATTATGAGTTCAGAGAACTCAATTAAGTAACTCATCTGATTTTTCCTGACTTCATGGATTGTTTTTGACATACGTAAAAATTTGAAAAATTACTCGACCCATATTCCAAGGAAAGTACTACGTGAAAATGGTTTTCAAATATTTCAATCAAAAATAATAATGACTATTTGTTTAATTATATAATGAAATCGTGAAGTGAAAATATAATTTTGTATAAAAAATGTAAATTTACTATAGCGTCAAAATAAAATGAAAAGTAAACAAAGGCTAATTATGATTAGGACTTTTTTTTTTTGGATATGTGATTAGGAACTGTCTCTCTGGTAGGTAAAATAATTAGGCACACACACAGGAGATGTACTACGTAGAAATTTTCAGCGAAAAATGCAGGCTCGACCCGGACTTGAACCCGGATCTCTGGCATACCGTATAGAGAAAAATCAGGCGAGACGAGGCCGGCTCGGTAGCTCAGTCGACCCCCGTGCCGGAGTGGTTAGCACATCGCGCTACAACGCCAGGAGTCCCGGGTTCGAATCCCATCTCGGACATGGATGTTTGTGATTATCTGTCCTGAAAGTCATGAAATAGAAATATGAGTGAAATGATATGAGTAAATGAAGTGTGATGGGGGAAGCATCAGCTTAGAGGCTTTCCTTAAAAAGAATGGTATGCCAGAGACCCGGGTTCGAGTTCAGCGGCACATCGGTAATGAAATAAATCACTAATTTGAAAACTTTTAATTAGTCTTCCATAATTCTTGGTTTTAACCGTCAACTTGTACTTATTGCTCTTAGATATCTCTTTAGTAATTGATCTAATATTTATATTGCGATTATATAGAACGCCTGTAATCAGACAAGAAAAAAATCTGATTTTTTCAGATCTGAAATATTTTGGTTACAGGCCTCGCATGGATGACCCCACACTCACCTAGGACCGGACCTGGTGACGATCATTGATGAAGGGACACGCTCAAGAAGAACATTATGTCCAAGCCGGCTCGTTATCACATATTGCAAAAAGCAAAAGAGTATTCTCGACACGGTGTCCTTCTGTCCTTCCTCACTGCAGCCCTCACATTTCTCAATGTTGGAAAGGGAGCAGAAAGCACAATCGTAGATCTGCCTGTTTATTCTGCGATTACAGTGAACTTTCTAAATTCTATGGAAATGCGATATCGGCATTGGGTGCAGGTCAACGGATAGGGCAAATATGTTTTCTCAATGATATTGAATGATCAAATAGGAGGTGGATAAATTGATTTTTCGCTTATCTCTGCGAGAAAGGCTGAATTTGAATTTTATTGGCTGAAGACTAGGAGGAATGATGCCATGGAAATTGGCCCTCTGCTTCCCCCTCTCAAGTTTTTGCGTGGATTCACCCATGAATATCGTTCTTACGAACGGAAGATTTAAAGAATTAAATTTCTTATTCCTTCCTTTATTTTAAAGATCTTTTGGAAACTAGCTTCGGACAATACCGACAAAACTTTCACAGCGTGTGGAGAATATGAAGACAAACAACTTTTCTTAATAACGTTTTGCTTGTTAAGGCCTCTTTTCGATGCTACGAGCCCTCGAAAACGTGTATTTTGCTTTCTGCATGTATGTACCCGCGCAGCGCGCATACTTAGGTATCAACACTGGGCGATGCATCTCCTTCAATATATATATATATATATATATATATATATATATATATATATATATATGGAATTCGCGTCATATATGGAGAATGAATCTGTTGAAGAGATGCTCTCAAAAGATACTCATGCTCAATGAATATACCATCTCGATTTATATTTACCGGGTTCGATACCCGGTGGAGGCACATAGTGGCAAGGACTCCAATTTAAATTCCAGGTCCAGTCCTGATGAGCCTATCTGTGCATAATGTGAACTTGAAACCAAAACTCAAACTAAACTTGTGGTGTGTCAAGACTTGTATACTACTGTGATACAGTATTTGTACAATGAACGACAAGGCAAGGGTAATGTTGAGCAAATTGTCCAGCGATATTTTTTTCCTGTGCTTTTTTAAGGAATAAAAACCTCGGGTTGTCCTCTGCTTATTGGAGATTTTGCATAATTTTTTCGATATCACATTGCGGAAAGCCCAGTGAATTGTCTGTTCTATTTATTACGTCGTTTTTCTGTCACTAATCGTGACGATGTGTGATGATTAGATGAAACTAACGAAGGGATACTCACGGAGTAGTACACTCGGTAGACATTTTCCGAAATCCGTGGTTAGCACGGCGCACCACGACGTCAGGGGATTCGACTCTCCCGGCCTGGAGTGTCCATCATATCATCACTCATCCTCATCGTCGCGATTAGGCAAAAGTGGCAGAAAAGTGAAGTGAAATAAATGAATCGATGGACACACTGCCCGCTGTTATCTTATCTTTGCTGTCGACTTTACTTGCAGTGAAAATTGAGTAACAAATGTAATGGAAAACCAGATTAAATGCCACTGTTGAGCTCATCTCTATTGTCTGCAACAACCCAATACATATGATGCCAAGACCAATGCAGTACGTGTTACTTGTTTACCAACAGCATCCATCATACACAAGAAAAAGTAACAGTCTCTATGTGGTTGCAGAGCATCTTGAATTACCTTTATCGACATTAATTGCCTTTATGGGTTATAGATAAGTCGGTGCTTTCTGATGTTGATTGCCGCGTCTGGAAAACCACTTTGTGAGGTTGCGGGATCGGTCTCCTTTCATAAACTACGCAATCTTCTCGGCGATCTTATACCTTTTTGGTTTCTAGCCAAGCGAGTTTAGTTCCCGTGTAACACTCTTGCATGTGGTGCGAGCCGTTCCGGGTTCGATTCCCGGTGGAAGCCACCAAAACTTCTGTGTTGACCCAGCATCATAAGGACAATTGGGAAAAGTGAGAGCTACTTGAAAATTTTAAATAGAGGTTCCGGTTTCGAAAGTCAGGTAACAGTAGCGACGGAGCTGGCCACGCGCAACTCAATGAAAAAACTCCATGGCGGACTCTGGTTCTAAGAGGACTGTTGAGCCATTAAGTTCAGTTTAATGTTAGTGGTTCTATGCACAGAAAAATGCCCTTGTTTTACCTCTGCAGTAAAAGGGAATAAGCAATATAACAAAGCGCACAAACAGATATTATGCTAGAAGTTTAATTGAGTTTTCTATCGAAAATATCACAAACCACCCATTAAGGACCGAGCAAAAAGGGTTCCGAGTTAGAGTCCGGTGAAGGCACGTTGCGAAGTGGTTCGGATTCCACTTTAAAATGTAGGTAAAATCCCGTTTTGAACATCAAAAGCATACATAATCGTCTGATCCGGTCGTGAGTGGGGGTGATGTGATCAGCACCACGCCCCTGACCGCCTTTATTCCCCAGGGTTTCCCCCAGGTACCCATGTTATTCGACGCTGGGTGGGCGCCGGGGCCGCTTCCAACGTTACAGAACGAACAGAAAACAGACAAATGGAAAACCTTTGGTTTCTAACACAAGAAGGGAAATGCAGTAATAGCATGAATGGAATATGAGCCGGAAAATATTTGAAAATATGGAGATTGTATGTAAGTCACGCTATCTGTCAAACCGTGGGTATCCCACGTACAGCACGCTTATCCTGAATGGTGATTGTTATTGTCTTCGATAAACATGCTGATGACATTCAGCAACGCCGAATCCCCGAAATTCCCGGACTCCCTCCCGGTGGAATCCACGAAAATCCGGCTGTTGTCGTCATCGTGTTGTTTCCTGACTGGATGGCCACGTGTTTAAGGGCCGAAGGTGTCGCGATGAGGGGGACTCGTTCCCGGAGCTTTCCCGAATCCCCCCCCCCCAATCTCCCTCTCCCCCGCTCGTCACCGGGTAGGGAAAACGACTCGTGTCTTCATTTCCCAGGGATTTTCTTGCGGCCTCGGGATCTGCGATGCATTTATTCGCAGAGAAGAGCCGGTCCTGAGCCAGCACAGCTGGAAGGCTCTCCCTAACATGAATTTTACATCAGCGGAGATTTGAGCGGTATGTGCAACTGCGAAGTGTGATCTGCAATTGAGTTCGTAATGTCGTCGTGGGAGAAGGGGTGTTGCCAGCTCACGACGGAATTCACCAGGTCTGGGGGTTAAGTTAAACTTGTAGGGCTGTGATGTTGACGAGAATATTTTTCATAGACTTTTGGAACGAGGACAGAAAACATTACTTTTATTGTGCATTGACAATTGAGGGGTCTAGTGAGAGAGGGTGCTATGCCACAAATCTTGAAAATTTTATTTTTTGCCATTTTCAGTCTTCTCCTACCATCTGCCATCTATCATGTGAACTACAACCATGTGGCATAGCTCCCGCTTGATCTGCAGCAGATTTTCTGAGTTCTTGAATACGTCCTCATCAGCATTTTGAGTGAGAGAAGGAGCTATGCCACTTACTGATGGTGTCTGCAATAGGAGTGGCAGAGGTTGTGTTCCACTAAGCGGTGCTAGATTTAATATCAGCCCTGTAGTTAAAAGATCTCATGGCAATAATGCCTTATATTCCTCCAGTTCTTCATGGTGTTTACCAAAAACTAAAATCCACAGAAACAATGGACAGTGAAGATCCTCCAGAATACATATCAAGTTGTCTTTATGTAGATCTTATGTAACCCTGTGAACATGATTTACACTCAGGCAAAAGTATTTAAGCCTTGTTCAAAGTGTTTGATGTGCTAGATTGATTTTTCCACATGGGTATACTACAACAATATACCATACATGTTCATAATAAATGGTATTTATATTGAAATTCATATTTTTCCTTTTGAATAATTTACCTAACAATATGTTCAGGAAAAAAATTACCCTTTGTTATACAAATTATGACTCAACGCAATGCTTTACAAAACTCAATTTATTTCCTTTTCTTGTCAAAGTGGCATAGCTCCCTCTCTCACTAGACCCCTCAATTTTTTGAGATTTTTTTGCAGGTTTTTATTGCATTTTTTATTCTGTTAGCTTTTCAATTGCATTTTGATTTTTCGTTCATTGATTTGTTTTATTTTACTTCGCTTTTCTGCTACTTTTTGCTAATCGCGAAGATGAATATTAAATTGATGAAGGGATAATGACAAACATGGACAACACAAGACAAAACCCCACAGAGGCGATGGGTCCAGGTGCTAGCCTTTTTGAACTGCAACATTGGGTGTACTACGTGGAAATGAGATTGACATTTGGGTGCCTACTCAGGAGATCACTCTGAATACCACGATTTTTCGTTGTTGTTTTGTACGTACATATTAGTTGTATTTGACAGTCTTAAAATTCTATAAGTTCCTCCCTGATGACGTAGTGCCAACGCCGTGTCCTCGTAATGAAGAGGTTTCGAGCTCGATCCCCGGTGGAAGCAGGTTTGTGGTAGGTTTAAGGAAGTAGGTTTATAATAGTATAGTATCCCACCTTAAGCTATAGATCCAGTCTCGATTAGCCTGTCTTGAGCACAAATAGACTCTATTTGATTTGATTTTCGTTATTTGGCTTTTCTGCCAGTTTTGGGTAATCGCGAAGGTGAGAATGAGTGGTGATATGATGAAGGGACACTCATAAAGAACACCAATGCCCGCCCACACGTCGGCGTAAGTGGACTCAAAACAAAAATTGACAAACTTACAAAATTCTTCAACGGAGAATAATATTTTCTTTGGTTCAATTCTATCCTCGTAGATAACCTTTTCGTAGATTACATTTGCTGTTGTCTAGCTAATTTTAGTAGGAAGTGTTCTTAAGGTGTCATGAAAAATTACAACATAGATGATGGGAATGATATTCATACGTTTCCAGCCCTGAACGGAGCGACACTAGTTTTTTTTCAACTCTAGATTCATTCACGAGACGAGAAGAGATTGTCCGAGTCTCGGTGCCACCTTTAGACAGAACAGAGCCTGTATGGAGCAGAGCCATCTACCGGTCGATGTTCGAAATGCCTTCCAGGTTTTCTCCGCCTTAATAGTTGTCACCTACAAAACGGGGTGTCAAACATAACGCATGCATTTCCTGTTAGTTTCGGAGTTGGGTAGAGAAAAACGATGGAATGCACAGGTAAGTTCTCCGGAAACGATTATTTCCGAGGCTGCTGTTGAAATCTATTCTTCCGTTCCATCGTTTCTCCTCTGTTCAATTTTTTACCGGCATTATGAGCAGAAGCGACACCTAAATCGCGACACCAAAATGAAGGGCTGATACTATAGTTACGTTGAATAATTGCCACTATATTATTTTGTTTATTTTTAACGCACGATTAATGTATTCATTTGACTGCCATCTTACGAATTCGGTACAGTTGCGCGTGTCCAAAACTTTGTGAGACACGAGAAATCCCTTGTATTCGTACTATTTTCATTTTGTCGCTTGTCTGTCATTCTTGCGTAATGACGGTGAGGAAAAAGATGATGAACAGTCACAAAGAAACACTTGTTCGTGGCTCGAACTCGAAACCTTCGGTGCCCACCAAGGCAGCTGTGAATGAGCTCAAACGCAGCTACTTAATGCAATTATTTCAGAAAAATGTAATTTTTTTTTTTAGTTTTTAAATTTGCTCAACTTTTTTTTCTCAAATGATTGACATGTTATGTAGTGTGCAACAACACTGATTATTTTTATGCGTATCAATTATATTGCGAAATAGTGCAAGTTTAGTGAAAGTAAGGAAAGTGAAGAATGGTGGCTGTGAACTCTCAAGTAAGCAAGCAAAGAGTGGGTGTAGACAAAGAGTAGAGGATAGGGAAAATACACAAATTTTCTCTCTCCTGTATAGTACAGCTGTAAAGGATCACACTCGTAAAATTCTATTCTATCCGTAATGCATGGTGGTTAGAACCAGGCACGTATCTAGAAATATATTTGGGGGGTGTCCGAACCAAGTCTCTCAATAATAATAATAATAATATAAATTTTTAAATTTAAATAATTAAATTAAATATTAATTAAAATATGTGGTATAAGAATATAGATACAACATCCCTTATTTATTACCTAGCTTGCGTGTACTTAAGATCGCCAATATTTGTATGAAAACAAGGACATTAATGTCAATAGATAAAGAATTGAATATTTATTGGATAATAAAAAATGGTATTAGATCCAGTTGACGAAAAGAGAAGTTTCTGATTAATATTTTATGTATATTATCATAACTATAGTAGTGTGCATAATCTTTACACTGTCCTTGAAAACAGTTTGATCCCAATATAATCCAAGTTCACAGAAAACAAATAACCATCGATAATTATAGTACAATAAATGTTAAAAAGTATATTTTCATTATTTTATATTAGTATTTGGTAAGTCTTTCTGGGGGAGTCCGGGCTGCCTGAACCCCCTCCCCCCAATACGTCCTTGGTTAGAACATAATTCTTCACACTACTCGAGAGTACCGTTGTTTCACGTGATAGAGGCCCTCCGTAGATCCTCTCTTGCTTCAAGTATAATTCCCGAATCTCCCCTTCCCCCCTCAGACTCTCCGAATCCCGGCATGCTTTGCTCTAACGTTATTACACCCATTAACCGTGGTCATTGAGAGCAATTAAGGAAATCCTCCCACCGCAAGCTGGTCCCCCAACTTACCTCCATTACCGCAGGTAATTTCAATTCCCTCTACATCCAGTCGCCAGGTTCTCCGTTCCAGATTTGCAGTCGGGAGAGGTGGGTTGCCTCTCCCCGAGGATTTTGCCCCCGCGTTCGTGATATCACTAGACTTAGCTGGGCTGCTTTAATACCTCCCCTACACCTAGAGCCGAAGTACTTGTTGGGATTTGATCTGCATGCGTTTGACATTGTTCCCTCTCCATTGTTGCCCTTGTTCTAGATCCCCTTTGTTGCGTTTTAACACGTTTCCAAATTATATGTAAGGGGCTGTATACCCTCTCCAAGAATTTTGTCGCTCTGTGTAAAACTTACGCGTACATGTTGGTCGCGTTTATCTCAAGAACTGTTGGGCAGAATTTTTTTAAAACTTTACTTTAGTACTGGTAACTGTTCTATTCTGCTATTCATTGTTCCAAATATTCACTACTCGGTAGGGCGTCTGACTGCCACGCGGGAGACCCGGGTTTGATTCCCAGTGTGGGTAATCTAAGGTTGAATTTTTCCGGCCTTCTCCCCGCATGAAGTGGCTCCGGGCGGCGATTTTTTTTATCCAATCAACTTGTGAATGCGGAATCATTTCTTGCTCTCTGATTGGCTGTTGGAAAGTTACGGTGCTCTGATTGTGAGAATATCTTATTTCCTATTTTCAGCGCAAATTTGCTGCTTTCTAACCTAACCTAAGCTAACGTAACGTACAGCGCAAATAAGATATTCTCACAGTGAGAGCACCGTAACTTTCCAACAGTCAATCAGAGAGCAAGAAATGAACCCGCATTCACAAGTTGACTGGAAGAAGAAAAAGCGCCTCCGGGCACGGTGCTACATTCACGGGGAAAATTACGTTGCCTTAATACGTAATTTTAGGTTATCTATATTCCAGGGGTGCCTTGCCCCCTCCCTTTCCGGACGTCCGTTCTGTACGCAATACTATAATATTTTAGTTGTGTATAAATCACTGTATAACTTCATCTCAAACGCAGTAATAGGACTGGTAGGAATCTTTGCCGGGACATGGTAACTCAAACTGAATCAGAATTGTGGGGGATTTCTTGTTTGCTTCCCTCACCCGAAACAATCCTGCGGACGCCCAGCACTCTGGAGGAGTTGATACCGTCGGGAATCTCTCACCAAGCACGAGACGCAGGGGATGACATCCATCTCTCACCCAGCCCGGTCCTCGCATGTGAAGCCGTAGTTAGACCGGGGACGAACAGATGGTGCTGCGTTCCAAGTTATGAGCTGTTGCGCTGAAGGATGGGCGTGCTCTGGTCTGTGACTGGCATGAGGGGGCGGGGCCGTGTGTGCAGGAAACCACGTGTTCCCTGTCGTTCATTCTACTTGTTCGCCTATCACTCGTATACACTGTATTCGCCAAGACAGTGGCGTCGATTTCAAATAATTTTGCGGGCAATGCAAGATTGACAAATTATCTGCGCGCGCACGCGCACGAGCATACATGTTAATGATACACATCAATGTCTAGCAAATATCAGTTACTTGGTTTGAGAAAAATGCCATCCAGGCCCGTAGCAATAATTTTATTTGGGGGGGGGGCTCATCCCTTATCAACGGCTGCCATCTAAAGGTGAAAAAGTAGGGAGTTAGAAGCCCCGAAGATGAATTCCTCAGTATATTGCAACTTATTACAAGATGTTTAATCCTGCTAAAGAAGTAAAATTAATTATTGATTGATTGAGTTGGTGTTTTAAGTCCACTTTATGCACAGTAAGGCTAATCGCGACTGGACCTACAGCTTAAAGTGCGATCCGAACCACTATGTGCCTCCACCGAGTATCAAACTCGTGACCCCGTAAAATCAATTACAACGATACACTATTTAAATTAGATATTAGGGATATTTCGGGGAGGATTCAGCCCCCAGAGCCCACCCTCTGGTTACGTGCCTACATGAGACTGTTGATACTTCGGTAACAGTGTTTACGTAATATAAATAGGGACCTGAATTTTTTTCGATTATTTATTTTTGCAAAAATCGGTGGTACATTCCCCTCCTCAGTTTTTGCGTTATGTCGGTCAATTTTTGGCCAAACACGAAGATGAGGATGAGTGATGATCAGATGAAATTGATGAAGGGGCACTCACAAGGAACACCCATGTTCTGGCTGGGATTCGAATCCAGCACCTCTGGCGTCGTAGCGCACTGTGCTAACCACTCCACCACGGAGGTCGCCACTGTGAAGAAAATCAAGTCAAACCCGGCACGGGTCTAGTTAAAATGTTATGGGTTTGGCAACACTGAAGTAAAACTTGCTAATCGCACGACTGAGACGCAATGCATGGCAGGAAGTGTCGTGACGTGTCGAACCACCACCATCCGCCACGGCATTCAAAAGGTGGATTAGCTGTCTTGTGTATTCAGCAGCGAAGCACTGAAGCTCCTCCAAGGAGTAGTTGTAGGGTGTCATAAATTGAGTAGGCAAAATGAATTGAAGGGATATTTTATTTTAGACTTCATCCTGAACTGTCAAAATATAGTAATGTGTCTTCTTTCCACACATTTGGCAGAAATAAATCGGGTACATTGATGTCCTCTCCATGCAGAAATAATAATTACCTTCTGATACCATCATGGGAGCAAGGTGCGAATCCCGGGGGGGGGGGGGAATTCCCCCTACCAAGAATCATGTCCTGAACAATCTTGTCCTGAAATTTCCTCCCCACCAAATTCTTCCGGGGGGGGAGAGTTTTTGTTTTAACAACAAACATAAACAATTAGTTTGGGATTCGAATAAACTTGACTGGAATAATATCGAAAACGTACAAAAAGAAAAAAACTGACAACAAAGAGCCTCATCTCTTAGGACACTGAACCCATCAATCCCCAGAACACAGAAATTAGACCGACTTTTTATTTCTTCTCCATTTCTCATCGCCTTTCGTTAGCAACCACGAAGTCTATAAATATATTAATAAAATAAGTAATAGCACTTATATGTGAATTTTATACAGGAAACTATTAACTTTTTAATGTCTCTTTAATTTTTGCCCCTCCTCCCTTACGCAAATCATTGTTCATAGCACATTAAAATCTTCAATTTGCAATTACGTTTTGAGTGAAAGACAGTCGATATAATATATTTTATATTGTATAATATAATTTGATTATTTAATAATTGACATATATTTAATGACATTATATGTGTGTGTGTATATATATATATATACGTATATTGTGTGTGTGTGTGTGTATCTGTGTGTCTGTCTGTCTTTCTGCTCCTTCCCCCCACCAATCTGCAGTGATTTCGCACCTGCGTGAGAGGCGTTTGAGGGTTTCCACTTTGAACAGGGAGGCTAATTGGGACTGGACCTATAGTCTGTCTAGCGAGCCTAGTGGGCTGCTTCGAGAGTTATGACTCGTTCCGAAGCTTCAAATGCATAACAGCCAAAGATGTTATGGAAATAATCTCCCTCTAACATCAAGGAGAGCTATGGATGAATTAACAAAACAAAGCAGAGCACGTATCTCGTTCTTAAGAGACAGATAAATTTCCCTTTCAACCAATTTATGCGAAATGGGATTTAGCGAAACGGGACTATACACGCAGACAGTTCATGAGGAGCAAACCGTTGGCGAATTTTTGAATCGATCAATTGAGAGGTGACACGTAAAAACCAAAAGTTACTTTCAGTCATATCAGTAGGCAAACTATGAGAATCTATTCATACTTTCCTTGACGCAATATGCTCACATACAAGTTTAATGAGTGATTGTACTGGATGAAAGTCATGATAAAATTGTACATAGGGTCGTGGGTAATTGCTCATTGCATGTTCGAGGTTTCGGAGAAAATGCAACTGGTCTAGTAATTTTTGCCATACTCGAAAAGGACTAAGGGGGGAGGGGGACAATCGTCGCCTAACGCTCTGATCACAGGAGGGAGAAGAGGGTAGGGGATATTTTCCAAGCACTTGCGGAGTCGTCGTTGCCTAATGGAGATTTTCTGTTCCCCCGATGGATTTGCGGAAAAGGGGCAAGCTGTTGTATTTTGACCCGGTTTCAGTGCAAATTCGCTTCCCTCGCCGAATGGACCACGATTCCCTGTTTCTTGTTCCCCGCTACGTGTTGGATGTTCCCGCTACATCGCGCGAAACCAAGTAAGAAAGGGTTTCTGGTTGTTGGCACTGAGACGAGACGAGACGAAACCGAGACACCCACGAGACAAGGCTCGGCTGGAACTTTGGCCGACGCCATCGAAGCAGTTTTCGAAATTTCCTCTTTTTTAGAAAGATTTTTCCAAAATCTTCATGTGGTTTCCTTTTGTTGTTTTCTAGATATTCGTTATAATTTTATATTAGGTTGCTGCACATGAAATGACGGATTTGGTAGTGAAACTTCAAAGAACAGTAAGTAGGTGAAAAGGAACTATTATTAATCAAAAGGGGCACCATTCGATGCGATACACTTCTTCCAACGATATTCTAGTGTACGTCGTCGCCTTCTAATGAAGGAGTCCCGGGTTCGATACCCGGTAGAGGTACATATTGGTTCGGATCCCACTCTATTCCCGATTAGCCTATCTGTGAGTTGGACAAAAATCAACAACATGAGATATACCACGCCTATGTTGTGGACTAAAGGAACTCTTCAAATGTGTTTTTGACAGCTACTTCTTTGGCGAACCTCCCCCTCCCTCCTCCAAATAATGGTCCAGGTGCTTAAAACAGTGGTAGTCGGTTGCCGAGAGATGTGGTGAGAATGATGGATGCGGAAGAGTCGTATAGTGCAATCTCTGTAGTTTTTGCACTGTTCTTATTACATAGGTCCTCGCGTTGTCCTGAAGCACTAAATCTTTATTTCTGTTGGCCAATCTAGGCTGCTTAACCCCTACCTTTTTATGCTTTCAATCCAGCTAGGTGCAGTACTTCTCATCCATTGTTTCAAAGACCTCCCCTTTGGCGCAGTGGTATCGTCGTCGCCTTGGAATCAAGGGGTCCCGGGTTCTATACCCGTGCAGGTACATGGTGGTTCGGATCCCACTTTAAACTGTAGGTCCAGTCCCGATTAGCCTTACTGTGCATAAAGTGGATTTAAAAACACCAAGTCAATCAATCATTCATTGTTTCACCAGTTTTCAAGAACGAATAGTGAAGAATGCCATGAGCACACCACCAAAAGTGATCATTATCTTCCTCGGATGAGGTCATGTGTTTTGGGGCCTCATCAGCATCTAGCTATTGTGTAGAGCGGCGACGATTTATCGTATACTATCCATTTTTCGTCACATGTCACTACTCTGTGCAAAACGGGACCTTTTCGGTTTCCGGAGAGCAGAGAAAGAAAGGTACACTTCCAGTCATTTGTTGTTCAGTGAGCTCATGGGGAAACCCACTTATCCAGCTTTGTGACTGACTATTCCAAGTCCTTGCAAGTGCTGGCAAAATGTACATCCAATGTCACAATGTACAGTTTTGTTGAGGGTCAGACTCCACTAGTGCTCTCAGTTCGTCATTCCAAAATCCGACATTTAATGCGCAACGACCTAATAGGTTTGAATAGCCACGAAACTATAAGATGCAAGTGATTATTTGGGAGAGATTACATTTATGTACAGTTTCATTTACACCTGCTCTTCAGCGTATATAAGATTCCTGGTCCATTTCTGTATAGGCTACAATTAACTTAGAAATCGAACATGTCCAAACTTGTGCTAAAAGTAACGCGAAGAAATGGCACTATTCACGGCACTGATAATCGTTTTATAACATTCATATCATGTGTTTATACATTTATTTCTTATTGCACACAACATTTGTAAAAGAGAAGTTCGATTCACTGCCTTCGACTTGATCTTTTTTACGGGTAAAATTCAGTAGAATGAACCTACGGTGAATAACCTGTAAGTTTTACGGAGTAATCAATGTAAAGTTAAGGCAATTTTTTACAGTGCAATCTCTCTCTATAAAGTTGACTTACAAATCGAACATGTCCAAACTTGTGCTACAAGTAACGCAAAGAATTACAGTTCCTATGAAAAAGTAACGACTTTCTGCTCACTGGCCCTTTTTTTATTTTTCAGACTCTCACAGAGTATAGCTTTTGATTAAAACGTTTCATTGCGACTCAGATGCAAATAAAACTTTTATAATGTTCGCGCGTGGAATGATGATATTTTTTTTCGGAGCCAACCGACCCCGTGCTTTCGCTAACAATTCCTCACCGGGAGGATACCATTGCCGGAGATAGGTTTTGTTATACGAGCTGCTCGCGGCGCGGCGTTATATTTTGACAGGGATCATGCAGGATTAGTTATCACGATGTGTAATGTGTAGTACTCCCCGGGGCGGAGTTTGGCATGCACAATTCAGCAGGCAGGAGTCTATTTCGACTAGTTGATCCGGCGATATCGACCCCAAGTGCGTCATAAGTAGGCCCCGTTACTCGCTGGAATCGGGCTATTCATTTGGGAAACTGTTGCGAGCGCCATCTGCGCTCGGCCATTTTGCAGTCGCCTCCCCCCCCGTTTTCCTGCCCCCCTTTTTTTGGTACGCTGACGCAGAATGCAGGTGACTTGCGAGCGCTTTATATCATTATGTTATTGTATGAGGGGTGGACATTTTTTTGTGCAGATTTGTACCCTCTCACGTTTGCGTGTGATGCATATTACTGTACTGCGCTGGAAAGTCGTAAGGGGGGGGGAGGGGTTGGAACCATATTCTAACTGTGTCTAATTACATTAAAAAATAAGTAACTCTAACAGAGTTCCTACTTTCAATGAAAGTAACGTTACGAACAGTTACTTTATGACACTTAAATTGTTAACTTGAAAATTTGTAACGTGGGGGAAGAGCTAAATTTGGCAACTCTGTTTTCAGTTGCGTGTTTTACCTGGATGCGAAGGTGTACGGGTTTTAGTTATATTGGTTAAGGCAAGGAAGCTGGCATTCGCCCGAGGCCCCACACCTGATAAAAAAAATGTTTGTGCACAATTTATAATACGCTGGTGCTTCCAATTAAGCAACTGAGCTAATTTTCCTGACTTAATGGATTGTTTGGACATACTTAAAATTATCTAAATTACATATTCTAAACAAAGAACTATGTAAAGATCATGTTCCAATATTTCAATCTATTAAAAATTGTCGTTTCAAATTAGGATAACTAAAGTGAAGTGTAAGCCCTCTGTGGCCATGCGGTCTAAGGCGCTGTGCTTTGGGCTCCGACTGCGGGACGGCATGGGTTCGAGTCCGCCTGGGTTCTCGGCCTGTGTATAGGACCGGTGGCAGCCCATCATCGTGAGGATATTGGGGAGCTACGAGTGAGTAGCGTAACTCGATCATAAAAATCTCCTATGAGGGCTGAGGGTTAGTGTTGCCCACGAGACGGGACAGGCTTTTCAAAATTCGAGACGAGACGAGACTGACCACCTGTCTCGTCTCGTTTTCGAGACGAGACAGCTCGTGAAAAGTCTCGTCTCGTCTCGAAAGTCTCGAAAAAATATAAACAAAATAACTAATCAATTGCAATATTTATTTATTCGGAATAAAGCATTTTCTTTGGAAACCCAAATCAGCTTGTATTAGCCTACATGAAAAAGGATGTGTAAGATTCCCCCTCGAAAAATCCTAATTCGTCACACGTTGTCCGAAACGAATTTGCCCAGACTTTAGCCTCGTGTCCCAGCTATCTTAACTTGCAAAATCCCTACCCCAAGAGTTCTCTTCCATTCATCCTAACGCAAAACTATCCAGAGGTAGTCACTGCCATTGTTTACTACGGCCCTGTTCCAGCCATACTGCTGGCGACAATCGTCATAAAATTTCTCGCCCAAACAGACAGTGCCATTTACGGGATGTGGGGGAAAGGTCATTTTGGAGGCGAAGTGATCAGCACCACCCTCCGGCCGCTTTTGCCCTCCAGGATTGCCCCCATGCACCCATTGATATGAGGCTGGGAGCCCCGGAGCTGCTTTATGCGGGGACCATCCGACCTTTATTCGCCCACTCTGGGAATCGATCGAACCCAGGTCTCCCGCCTGGCAGTCAGACGCCCTAACGACTACACCACCGCGGCTCTAAAAACCTAGTAAAAAGCTTAGATACTCCACTTTGACGTAATGAACATCAAATTGCCTGAAGTCGTAGGAGTAATAAGCGGCATGCGACAGCAACAAGTGTAGCTTGGAAATGAACCCTCGGTAATAAATGCAACCTTCCGAACGAAAGCGACTCGACCGACAAACGGCACGTGTTGCTTTGTCGCTTTGCGTGTCGTTCGTACTGGGCCGTTTTCTAATAGCGTGCATAGTGTCGTGATGTCTGTCTGTTGGTAGTGAATTCACAGTGAAAGCTTGCTTATAGACTAAAAGAGATTTCACATCCAAGCGACCCATAACACGTGTCGCTTCAGGATTTCACCAATCGAACGCAGGTTTGTGCGGCCTGCCACGCTCCTACGCTGTGAAACGTTGCTGTTGATTGGCTCGTTCCAAAGCCACATGTGTCGCGTGTCGCTTGTCGCTCCGGTCTGAAAGCTCCCTAAAGGAGCTTGTCGCTTTGGTGCGAAAACTCTGTGTCGCTCAATCTGAAAGCTATTTTGGGGAAATTTCACACCGAAGCGACAAGCGAAAGGTATAATTCACACACAAGCGACAAGCGACACAATCCCCTTCAGTCTGAAGGAAAACATTTCCCCCCTCATCCGTGAACAACGGACCGAGGCGACAAGAGACACGTACAGCTTTTCGTGTGTCTTCTGTTCGAAAGGTTGTATTGACTACTGAAAGTTCACTTCCAAGCGACTCGTGTTGCTTGTCGCCTGTAACTTTGGTGTGAAATCTTCCTCACAAGAAACTTTTCGAACCGAAGCGACACAACAAGTTGCACGTCTCGCTTGTCGCTTGCATGTTGTTCTGCTTAGGCCGTTTTCTGGGTACCGTGTATCGTCGCGAGGGTTGTTATCCGCGCATGCGCGGTGAATGCTTGCTTATAAACTGAAGTGTGTCTGTCGTTCGTTGCTTCAGTGTGATACTTCCGTGTCGCTTGTCACGGTCAACAAGCCACATTAGAGAAGCGACAAGCAACATGTTTCGCTTGGAAATGAACCCTCAGTAAACGTAAGCTTCCGAACCAAAGCACCACGTGTCTCTTGTCGCTTGCGTGTCGCTCAAATTGGATCGTTTTCTTAATATCGGGCGTAGAATCGCTTCGATCTGTTGATACTGCCCGTGCGGTGAATACTTTTATCAGACGGAACGGAAGAGGATCCTGTCGCTTGTCACTTCAGTGTAAATCCCCGTGTGGCTTGTCGCCTGTCGCGTGTTCCTTCTGTCTGAAAGCTCCCTGCGTGTACGATGGATAAAGAGTGGAGGGGAGCCAAAAAAAGCAAGGCAGATTCCATACACTATCTAGCTATTGATAATCAACAAACTTTATTTGAAATAATCATGTTCTTATGATTAAGGAATCATATTTTCACTATACAGTGAGCAAAGTGATTTAAGGTTTAACCCATTTTCGAGAATTATATTTTGTCATGTCTCCCAGTTTTAACTTTTGTTGGCATAATATCCTGCCGAGACGAGACGAGACAAAACGAGACGAGACAGAACCCTTCGAGACGAGACACGAGACGGGACAAGCGAATATTTTCGAGACGAGACAGCATTTCCACGAGACGAGACGAGACAAAGCAAAGTCTCGTCTCGTCTCGTGGGCAACACTACTGAGGGTTCGACGTGCTGAGCCCACGTCAGCCCATTACCGGTTGAAGAACTCAGCACCTCTAGGTGGGAGGAAGACTGTCAGTCGGGATATAGGCCAAGGTCCTTCCAGGGCTGTCGAGCCACGGATTATTATTATTATTATTATATTTCAATCAAGAATATTTAATATGCACTATTCTTCTAGTTATAGAATTATATCCATTAAGTGAAAATATCATTTTATATAAAAAAATGTAAAGTCACTGGAGCGTCAAAATTCGGTGAAAAGTAAATGAAAGAGAATTACGTTGTAAAGTGGTACTGGATAAGATTTTGTAATTTCCTGTAATGAAAGTGGCACATAGGAAATGAAAGGAAACAATTTAGAAACCTTTATTAGCCTCCCTTGGTTTTAACCTTCAACATGTTCTGCGGATTGCTATTAGGTTATTTTACGAAATATGTAAATTAATTGTTTATTAATTGGAGTAATTCTTATATTGAGATTGTTTAGGACACCAAGGACGTATTTAGAGGGGTCCAGGTAGTCCGGACCCCTGAAAGATTTATCAAGTACTAAAATTAAATAATGAAAAATATATTTGTTTAGCCGTTGTTGTATAATTTCCTCTGAACTTATTGGAAGACAAGGATTATATTGGAATCACAGGGCTTTGACGGACACGAAGGACGTATTTAAGGGGTCCGAACCCCCCCCCCCACTCGAAAGACGTATTAGGTACGAAAATTAAATAATGAAAATATACTCTTTGGCATTTGGGATCATACGGCTTTGAAGGACACGAAGGACGTATTTAAGGGGCGTCCAGGGGTCCGGAACCCCCAAAAGACTCACCTAGTACTAAAATTAAGTAATGAAAATATTAGCATTTGTTGCATAGTCAATGGTTATTAATTGCCTCTGAACTTTTTACAAAACAAGGATTATATTGGAGTCATACGGCTTTGAATGACATTACAAAGAAGATTTATGTACACTAGCCTACTACTCAAAATAATATGCATAAAATTTTAATAAGAAACTTACTTTTCTCCAAACATGTATCATCATTTTTGTTTTTCGATAAATATTCAATTATTCATCTGTTTGACATTCATTTCATTTGCCAGGGCACTTGTTTTAATGTAAATTATTCCGATATTAACTACAGGTAAGCTACGTAATGAATATGTACTCTTATATCTCTATTCTTATAGTATTTTTACCTAATCGTGTAATAATAATATAATATTCATTTATGTATTCTAGATCCCTGCCTGTAGGACACCTATACTTCAGACTAAGGAACAAAAAAATTACTGTTTTTTTTAGACCTCTGTAAAACTTTCGTTACAGGCCCCGTGTATATTGTACGCCACAGGTCCCACACCTCCCTAGGGGCGGCCTTGACTCACCCATGCCCAGGCCGGAATACGAACTCCTGGCGTGGTAGCGCGCTGTGGCTTTTTGTCATTGTGTAATGCCAAATTTTGACTGTGTTGGCGATGCAATCGTTGTTGAAATTGAAAACGACCTCACTGGGTGGCGAGAAACATTACTTAGACATTCACACTATCACATTTCCGAATAATCTTACGTGATCATCAGTAAATCACAAGCAAAAGCAGATAGCATTAAGTTGCATGACGTAGGCTCACTTGGACATCGTTCTTGCAAACTAACGGCTGGAAAAATACATAAATGCATGAGTCGGTCGGTGTTCGCAGCGCTCTTTCAGAAACGGCCCGTGTAAAACTAATCGCTGCGGAAACATAAACTACCTGGAACTCTTTGTTTGCCAGCAATGTAGCCAGGTGAGAAGCGTTGTTAATTTGTGGTAATGGCTTCCATCCTCCCACTTTTCGCCTTCGTTACAGCGTCCCGCCAAAACCTTATGGACCGAGGAAAAGACGTCTTGTGCCGGTTGAAATCTTTCTCTTAAAGCATATACTCCTCTGCAAGAAATGTTTCCAATGTGTTTGGTAATGTTTGACAGCAGCTTTTGCAATTGCTTCGATGGCGGAGTGGTAACGTCGTCGCGTTGTAAACAAGGGGTCCCGGGTTCGATACCCGGTGGTTCGGATCCCACTTAAAACTACCAACCAGTCCCAGCTAGAATTGATTGATTCATTTAGTTTATTTTCTTCGTTTTTCTGCCACTTTTGGTTAATCGTGAAGATGAGGATGATTCATGATATGATGAAATAGTTGAAGGACTATCACAGAGGAACACCCATGCCCAGGCTGGGATTCAAACTCGGGACCCCTGGCGTTGTAGCGCGATGTGTTAACCACTCCGCCACGGAGGTTGGCTCCTGATTGACCTGCCTGTGGAGTGTAAGAGAGATGACGTTTTGAGAAGGCTCCCAAAAGTCAACCTCACTTCACATAGTAACTGCAATGTTGAAGGCGAACGAGGCTCTGGCGACCTACGACCAGTATAATCTTCTGTAGGGCTATATTGTCCTGTTTTTGTCCTTTATGTGCTGAGCGCTCCTTTACAGCCTCAGCTTTTAATTAGGTAAGGATATTTTAGTCCACACAGACATGTTGATTTTGTTCCGATAAGGGGCTGTACCCCGTAGAATTGGAAGGATGCAGAATGGCGTAAGTGCTGACCAGTGTTAGAATTAACAGAGGGGATGCCGGGACCCCCCCCCCCCACACACACACAAAATTATCCCCACAAAAAGAAAATTATTTTTCTCCCTGCCAGGGATGTTTTTATCCCACTCAAAGAAAATATAATTCAAAGCATTATACCTAGAGGCATACATATTTCGTTTTTGACGAAAACACGAAATGTGAAATAACACATCGTAATACAGGGAGGTTATTTCAGTCGTTCACCGCCAGAGTGACGGCCGGTCGGCGGACTCTTCATGCAACAGGTCCCGGCAAATTGCATTACAGGAAGTCCGTAACAGAAACCGCTTGTTTTCTAATGTTTCCACTTTTCACAATTACAGTTACAATTACAATTGAAATAAGCACGTACCTTGCCGCAAGGATGCTGTGGAAACGGTATCCTCCCAAATACAAATATTTCTGGCACCTTATTTCTGACATCTAATCTTAGATTAGTCATCGCTACTTTATCCTCAGTTGTCGCGACAGCGCCGGCAGCTTATCGGGGGTTGAGTGAGTTGTCTGTCAGCCGCGAGAGGGAGTTTCATACTGCACGTGTCGGCAGTGATGCCAACCGTAGGGACATGTCCCTAAGCATAGGGACTTTTCACTAAATTTCGCCCGCGTAGGAACGTAGGGACAGATTTTGCCAAATGAGGGAAAACGTAGGTACTTTTTTCAATCTTGGTAAATGACATTTTATGAATTAGTTTATCTGGATACTTTAGCGAAGAGGAGAAAAAAGAACTAACTAACAAATCTCCATCAGAATTTTGGAACATGTTATCGGTTACCAAAAACTTTCAAGGCAAGTTCCTTTTTGAAAACATTTCCACTCTCGCGAAAATAGTGCTAACATTGCCACATTCTAAAGCGGAAACGGAAAGAATATTTTCAATGTTAAGTGATACAAAAACAAAAAAGGGAAATAAAATGGGACCAGAATTGTTAAAGACTGCAGGAAATACAGCATCACCAACCAACATCTATCTCTGCACAGCAGCAGCATGTATGACTTCAAATAACATAATCAACAGTAAACGACTCAACGTTATTCATTAGGGGTGTGCGGGATCCTTTACTTTAAAAAGTCGTTAATTCTCGACGTTTTCTGCCTTGTAAGTTTCTGGAACTTATCGAAAATTGTAAGTTTTTATTCTAGAAATGCAAAAACAATCACTTAAAGTGAAAATGACTTGTAAAATTCGAGATTTCCAGTGCTTCGGGAAATTTCGAACATTTCCCGTCCCGAAAATTTTCCGACTTGGTCGGGAAATTGCAAATTTTTCAGTCCCGAATGTCGGGATTTAAAAAAATTACCGTCCCGATCCCGTCCCGACCCAAAAAATTCTGTCCCGCACACCCCTATTATTCATTAAGGCAAGAATTTCCAATACCGGACCCTTCTGTAATTTCTATGCTACGTCTTATACTCACGAAATAATTATTCGTGATGATTTATCTCAAGTTAACATGTTGGGGTGAGGGGAAAAAAATGTTAATTAACGTGTAAAAGTTGTAAAATAAGCATTTCAATTCTCGCAATGATTCTCCGTATACAAGTATGGTAGCCATATTTGTTGATATGAACAAATTACAATTAGTTACGCTGTCTACAGCGTTGCCACACTGTTGATTTCATACTTGGAGAGCATGGATTGTGTAAGAATAGCGGAAGAGAACAGTAAAAAAGTTGTTAATGTTATACAGATTGTTAGGTGGAGTGTGCAGGAGGGCTAATTAATAAACTTATTCATTTCAGTATATTGCCCAAAGAACATGCTTACATGTGACAGCGACAATCACGATGTAGAAGAACTGATTTGATTACAGGTAAATTTGGCAACATTACATCAATCATAAAATTGCAGGATACGAAAATGGCGTCTTCGATGATGTTAAAGTGCTACGAAAAAAATATTTTTTATCGGTTCGTAATCACAATTACCGCAAAACCATTCAGGAATAGCCCCACTGAGCATTCTCGGTAAGGTTAGGTTAAGTTAGGTTAGGCAAGGCAAACATAGTTAAAATTTGGGCTCGAAAAACGGGTAGCCCAACAAACCATTGACGGATAGCCCCACGAACCATTCAGGTACAAAAAAGGTAAAGTGTTCCCCTGTGCATAGCACCACGCCATGAAGGCGTATAGGGGGTGTGAGGGTAACGCCCCACACTTTCTTGATCCGGTCGTGAGTGGGGGTGATGTGATCAGCATCACGCCCCTGACCGCCTTTACCCCCCAGGGTTTCCCCCAGGTACCCATGTTATTCGACGCTGGGTAGGCGCCGGGGCCGCTTCCAGGTACGGTTAGGTTAAGTTAGGATAGGCAAATGTAAATTCGCTCCTTCATTAATTGTGGAAGCACCGAGCAGAAAGATTTGGTAAGTAAATGTGTATATTTTATCTTCTGTTTTGCATGCTCATGAGGTGATAATTTTTTTAGTCGCTTTACTTGGCGTAGGGACATTTGGTCAGTTGTAGGGACATTTTGACTACGTCTGTAGGGACATTGCCGAAAAATGGTTAGCAACACTGTCGGCTACCAGACGTAGTGAGTCTAAGCTCATGTTCACTTCTGTTTGCGTTTATCAGTACGCGTGTTGTTTATACTGTGTTATTGAGTTGGTGTGCTAGTGCTTTATTGTGTGTTAATTGTTATTCATTCATTAGTTATGTCGTTAAACAAATATAGTCTTGAACAGAGAGTTTTTATGTACGATAATTACGTGAAAACGAATTCTTGCAGAAAAGTGGTCAGGGAATTAAGATAGACAGGATCTCTTGAACCTAAGAAACGTGTTGTATTGCTGTTAAAGGAGGTCATTTTCAACATCTCTTATAACACAGGAGGTTAGTGATCATCATTATTATTACTTTTAAATATCATTTTACGCTTTCGGTTTGCTTTATGCGCCGGGATGCTGTCTTCCCTTTCTGACAACTGACGATAAAGTAGCGATGTCTAATCTAAGATTTTCTGTCAGAAATAAGGTGCCAGAAATATTTGTATTTGGGAGGACACATTTTCCAGCATCCTTGCGAAAAGGTACGTGCTTATTTCAATTGTAATTGTAACTGTAATTGTGAAAAGTGGAAACATTACAAAACAAGCTGTTTCTGTTACGGACTTCCTGAACGCAATTTGCCGGGACCTGTTGCATGAAGAGTCCGCCGACCGGCCGTCACTCTGGCGGTGAACGACTGAAATAACCTCCCTGTATTAATTTTACATGTTTCTGAAAGGTGTGTGGTGCATTTTCCTACCTTATTTTGTCACGAAATAATGCGAAATGAACTGCATAATGCGAAATAGACTCTTAAACACAAAATTTAGAGTGTATTTACCGCCGCGACACTTTCTGAAAGAATTATCCTGTGAGTTATGCAATTCACGAAAATTGCTTAATTCTGCTGTAAATATTTGAGAAGCAAAAATGGACCCCTTCGTACAGGAGTAAACTTAATATTCTGGTAACAACATAAAATGTGTTATTACAAGGGATATGTTTATTTGTGTAGTAAGTGCAGTTTTTAAATCAAATTTGGAATTATATTCAAAATTTTAAAACCAAAATGTCATTTTATATACCGCTTTTTCACCTCTATAACAGCGAAATTTTATTTTATTTACCGCTTTTGAACCCGAAATTGACTCGGGTTTTTGTACCGAAATTTTGCTTTTTTATTTACCAAAAATATGTGCCTCTACATATACCATTTCTTCGTAACAATCATAATTGAAGAATTATTCCGTGTCCATTAATGGTCCAGTCATCCAAGATTTCCCTGCCGAAAAGTATGCAGCCTTGTGGACTAAAGAACACCACCATTGTGAAACTGACCAACCTTATCGAGCGGACACAACATCAGGTTGTTTTCCACTAAGTTTTCATGGTATAGCGCTGATATTTGTATTACAGTGCTCACAAGAAAGTTGTAGGTAGGTTGGATGGACTAAGTTTGAACTTGGCAATTCACATTTCGTCAATTCACTCTCTCTCTTTCTCTCTCTCTCTTTCTCTCTCTCTCTCTCTCTCTCTCTCTCTCTCTCACTTTCCGCCTCCAGTTCAAGGGGGCAAAAGCGGTGTTGCTACCGGTTGCTACACGCCTGAATTTTGTCCAGTCGTCCACGGCACATCTTCCTGTCAACAAGCTTCCTTCGCTCGCATTTCAGGAGCATGGAATCGGAGACCGATTCGCGTGCTGCGCTGCGCTTGGCCTTGTTGAGAGTGCCACCTGTTTCGAAAACGGCTCGAAACGAAAAATTTGGCAACGCCTCACCACGGCAACTGGACAAAGCCGATTTGTTCAGCGGTTCATGTGACTCTCCTTGGCTTTCCAAGTGCATTTTTTTGGCCGGAACAACTGTAGTTTACTGATTTGTAACATGAACAAATTTGCACACCCAAAAAAGCCCAGCTATCGAAATGAAATTAGAAATATACCACTGAATGGGTACCCTCCCCCCAAAGAAAAAAGCTTAATTCGCACAGTATTGCTGACGTACCCAATATTCTCAATTTAGTTCATTGAAAATCTATCTGTGCACAAAGTGGACTTAGAACAACTCAACCCAACCTACAATCTCACCTCCTCGCAGATTTCTGCTCTCGTGCCTGCAACACATTCCGCCAGCCGGCTAGCGTGTCGCGAGGCCATTCATTGTGCATTATCGGCGAGGAGCGAGCAGTCCCTCTTCATGGCTTTCGGAAGTGTCGTCGAAATGAGAGACTTCCCGCTGCCGTGACGGTTTACTTGGACTCCGGTTGGGTTGAAAAACCCTATAATCGCCTCCGATTGCTTAAGTCTTAACCGCTTCGGGATGCTAATTGGGAGGGACGGCTCTGCTTCAGCATTGCTTCATCATTGTGTCAGTTTCATCCCCTATGTATATTTACATACGCGGCGTTTACCCTTGAATCATTAGGAGTTGTAATGGATAATCTACCAGTTTCATAAGTATACATTAGAAGCTTTTAGAATTATTTGAAGCGTATTTTACAGTTATGGTACCGAGACGAGACTTAGCAGAGTCTCGATCTCTACTGTCTCGGGTCTCATTTGGAGTTATACTCGATCTCGATTTTCTCGATTTCAATTCGTATGATTGTCTCTGTCTTGTGTCGAGTTGTAAATTCTTGTCCCGGTCTTGTCTGAAGTTGTAAATACGTATCTTGACGTGGTCTCGAGTTATAAATGCCTGTTTGTCCCGGTATTGTCTCAAGTTAAAATTGTTTGTCTCGGCTTTGTGTCAAGTTGAAATTATTTGTCTCGGTCTTGTGTCGAGTTGAAATTGTTTGTCTCGGCCTTGTGTCGAGTTGAAATTGTTTGTCTCGGACTTGTTTCGAGTTGAAATTGTTTGTCTCGGCCTAGTGTCGAGTTGAAATTGTTTGTCTCGGAGTTGAAATTGTTTGTATCGGCCTTGTGTCGAGTTGAAATTGTTTGCCTCTGCCTTGTCTCGGAGTTGAAATTGTTTGTCTCGGCCTTATCTCGAGTTGAAATTGTTTGTCTCGGCCTTGTGTCGAGTTGAAATTGTTTGTCTCGGCCTTGTTTCGGAGTTGAAATTGTTTGTCTCGGCTTTGTGTCGAGTTGAAATTGTTTGTCTCGGCCTTGTGTCGAGTTGAAATTGTTTGTCTCGGCCTTGTCTCGGAGTTGAAATTGTTTGTCTCGGCCTTGTGTCGAGTTGAAATTGTTTGTATCGGCCTTGTGTCGAGTTGAAATTGTTTGTCTCTGCCTTGTCTCGAAGTTGAAATTGTTTGTCTCGGCCTTATCTCGAGTTGAAATTGTTTGTCTCGGCCTTGTGTCGAGTTGAAATTGTTTGTCTCGGAGTTGAAATTGTTTGTATCGGCCTTGTGTCGAGTTGAAATTGTTTGTCTCGGCCTTGTTTCGGAGTTGAAATTGTTTGTCTCGGCCTTGTGTCGAGTTGAAATTGTTTGTCTCGGCCTTGTGTCGAGTTGAAATTGTTTGTCTCGGAGTTGAAATTGTTTGTCTCGGCCTTGTGTCGAGTTGAAATTGTTTGTCTCGGCCTTGTGTCGAGTTGAAATTGTTTGTCTCGGAATTGAAATTGTTTGTATCGGCCTTGTGTCGAGTTGAAATTGTTTGTCTCGGCCTTGTCTCGGAGTTGAAATTGTTTGTCTCGGCCTTGTGTCGAGTTGAAATTGTTTGTCTCGGCCTTGTGTCGAGTTGAAATTGTTTGTCTCGGAGTTGAAATTGTTTGTCTCGGCCTTGTGTCGAGTTGAAATTGTTTGTCTCGGCCTTGTGTCGAGTTGAAATTGTTTGTCTCGGAATTGAAATTGTTTGTATCGGCCTTGTGTCGAGTTGAAATTGTTTGTCTCGGCCTTGTCTCGGAGTTGAAATTGTTTGTCTCGGCCTTGTGTCGAGTTGAAATTGTTTGTCTCGGAATTGAAATTGTTTGTATCGGCCTTGTGTCGAGTTGAAATTGTTTGTCTCGGCCTTGTCTCGGAGTTGAAATTGTTTGTCTCGGCCTTGTGTCGAGTTGAAATTGTTTGTCTCGGAGTTGAAATTGTTTGTATCGGCCTTGTCTCGGAGTTGTAAAGACCAACACCAATCTCGGTCTTGTCTCAAATTGTAAATATTTATCTCGGCCTTGTCTGGGGATGCCAATCTTACTAACATTATGCGCAGATGGACTAATCGGAACAGGACCTACAGCTTAAAGTGGGATCCGAAGCACTATGTGCCTCCCTCAAGTATGATCGCCGTGGCGGTGTAGGTATCAGAGAGCGACGACGCCAGAGGTCCCAGGTTCGAATCCCGGCATGTGAGTTCTTTGTAAGTGACACATCATAAATTTCGACGCGAATAGCGAAAACTGGCATATATGCGACGTAAAATAACCTTAATTAAATCAATCAAGAAGGATCCCTTGATTACAACGCGACGACCTTACCACAGGTGTGAATTTTTGTCTGGGTATCTCTTTCATCATAAACCTTTTTCTAAAGAAAAGTTCTTGTTTGGTCATTCCCAAGGTCCAGGCCACTCTTAATAAAACAATATTTAAGTTTGCGTCCTGTCTCGTGTGTGTGTGTGTGTCGGGGTTGGGGGGTGGGGAGAGGAACTTATGAGATAGATATCTAGCATTGCGGCCAGCGGACGCCACCCAAACTTGGTCGTCGTGGCAACGGCGTCAGCGAACATTCCTGACGGGAGAAGACAGGAGACCATTACTCGCAAGTGGCGCCCCCGTTTTCCCGAACGCCAAAAAACGCAATAATTGCTCTTGTGGATCCTTTTGCCGGGGCGCGTGCTGAGAGGGGGCCCGCGCCAGATGTGCCGACGTGACGCTGGGACGGAGGAGTGTTCCTTGTGCCGAAATGAAACGGAGAGAGAGAGGCCGCAATTGTCGACAGAGAAATTTCATAATGCTTTCTGAGAAGCCTACGGAAATCTGGAGTTTTGTAGTCGTTTTGCAATTGGAGGGGAACATTTTTTTTTTTAAAAAAATGACTCGTGAGTGCGAAAATTTTAACTTTTTTTGTACATATGTCCACAGGAATAGGGAGGACCTCCTCGATGACGTTGTGTTAACGTCGTCGCCTTGTAAGTAAGGGACCCGGGTTCGATACCCGGTGAAGGCACAGAGCGGTTCTGATCTCACATTAAACTGTAGGTTCATCACCAGTTAACATTTTAGTGCATAAAGCTGGCTTTAGGAACAAACTCAAAATATGTATCTTACGTGGTGGTTCAGATCTGAAACATTGAGTGTAAAGATGATCCGTTGTACATTGTAATATTTGAAATGTTCTATTCACATAAGCTGTTATTATTGTTCTGGATAGTCTGAAATCTAATGTCATTCTTCAATCGAACTTTTATTATTATAATAACATATTTTTTTAGTAACTATACTTTTGGTTGAGTTTTGTTGTAATCGGATTCATAATGTTTGTCAGTAGTTGAATCCTTCCCCCTTAGAGACATAGGCTGCATTCGGTTGAATTGTCAATAAAGCACAATGTACGAAATGATCACCCCTTTTTTTAATGGGGTTTGGTGCCCATTTGGTAACTTAAGTGCACATAAGGAATTAATCGTATCGCAAAATCTGTGCAGTTTTGCAAATGTGTGCACTGTTTCTGAGTAATAATAAATTAAAAACCTCAACCTATCTGTGCATAAACTGAACTTAAAATGTCAAACTCAAACCGTAATTATTTTCATTTTAATTAATAGGTTTGTCAAAAAATGTGTATGGTACACACAAATGCAAATAGAATCATTGTCTATCTCTCTCTGCAAGATAAAGTATTTAAATTTGAAACTTTTTTCTTGTGTCGAAATGCTGTACTAAGTAAGTTGATTGATTGAGTTGGTGTTTTAAGTCTACTTTACGCACAGTAAGGCTATTCGGGACTGGACCTACAGTTTTAAGTGGGATCCGAGCCACTATGTGCTCCACCAGGTTTCAAACGGGAACCCCTTGATTACAAGTCGACGACGATACCACTGCGCCAAGTACAAGAACATGTTTGAGTGCAGGTTTGGGATCATTTATTGCACGTCGTGTTTACTTCTTGTTTGCGCTCCGTTTTTGTAAATAAACAGGTAGTAATGTTACACTAACATTCACAGCCTCGATACTTGGTGTAGCGGGACATCCAAATGTAGCTATAATAAGACACCAAAGATGATGTTGAACAACGTCAATGTAGAATTCACAACAAAAGATGTGTTCTGGTACACTACCTAGTAAAATTATTTATTTTCTTGACATTGATGCTAATTTTCTACAAATTTGTTGTTTCCTAGATTTTTG
The DNA here is from genome assembly GCF_977018435.1 of Lepisma saccharinum. Taxonomy (NCBI): domain Eukaryota; kingdom Metazoa; phylum Arthropoda; class Insecta; order Zygentoma; family Lepismatidae; genus Lepisma; species Lepisma saccharinum. The sequence goes on from NC_139232.1 coordinate 109,815,885, forward strand.
TCTTTTTTATTTCCTGGAGACACTGGACGCATTTCGAAACAGAGGACATAGTTCGCAAGTAAAATTTACAAATATTTGCAAGTATAATTTTAAAAATATTTGTTGCCCGAAATTTATGTGAATATATTAATTATTCGTTTCTGGGAAGTTCTCCGAAACCGTGCATTTAGCCACGAAAAGCTTCCATTTTCTCATTAGTTTTTTAATTTTCCACTAAATTAATTATAGTCCCGAATAAAAGTGTTAACACTGGGAGTACAGTGGCCTAATATGGTTTGAGATATCATTGGAGACCTCGTCGTGCATCGCAGAGACATCTGGTGCTCATTATCGCGGCATTAAAGCCAACCATCTGGCCCAGGAGGATCTGGTTTTTTTTAATGCGAGGCAAGACAAGTGGAGGGAAAGAAAAAACGGAATAAGGATCTGGTGGAGAAAGGACGCATGGCGACGAGAAATAACAATGCTAGGCGGAGAGGTTGCTCTTGTTCTTCACGTGGTGATATTAGAGTATTGTGCTACTATCCGGATATCGGATAATTTCTATCCGGATTTCAGATATTCGGATTATCCGAAAGGTCCGGATGTACGAGTGTGTGCATTATTCGGTCAGTTTTATCGTTAATCCGTTTCAGGGGCTAGGCACATATTCATTTATGTGTCATACGTATTTTCCACACGTTCTTCATCAAATCTGATTGATTTATTGATTTTCTTTATTTTACTTCGTTTTTTGTGCCACTTTTGGCTAATTTGCGAAGATGGGGGTGAGTGATGATATAATGAAATTGATGAATGGACACTCACAAAGATCCATTCCGAGCCAGGGAGCCCTGGCGTCGTAACGCGAGGTGCTAACCACTCCGCCTCGAGGGCCTGCTGTTCTGTCTGGATTATCCAGATATTCGAATTCTCTGGATATCATAATTATTCTGAGATAGGAAATATGGTTCGTATAGTACCACAGTGCTCCGACATTGCTACTTTTGCTTGGCTACGTTCAAAGGAAGAACATACGTATATGATCACGTAAAAACCCTGAGCCCACTTATATAGAATTTCTGAATAAAAGGAAAACATACATTTCTTGCCGAAATGGGAGGAAAAGGGGAAATTGTACAAAATCCGTAAAAAAAAATAGTATATTTTAAAAGTCACTGTCACCCAAAATTTGACTCCAAGACCAGACTTCTGCTCTGCTTAGACAGGGAATAGTTTGTAAAATATTCGATTTGTTCTCACGAATGACCGTAATGAATCACGGGAATCGATTTGACGAGGGATAATATGATTCCTTCAATCTAGACAATTGCTTTCTGCGGTGACTCACATGCACCAGGTACTGATTGCTGATTCGCATGCTTTTATTTCTTTATTTATTATTACCGACGCGTCTTCTGTACCTGACACTACGGAAATTGATTTTATCCTTGTGCATGTAGCTCAACGAAACGCGAAAATGTCCACGGGTTTTGCAGGGTGTACATAAAGTTACGATTCCATTTCAATATGATGCCCTACAAGATGTCGTGGCGAAAATGTTAAACTGTCGACTGGCATGGACTCGGTATATCAGAGGACACATTGGCATTTTCCCTATGATATTGCCATTTTTAAACCGCGTAAGCTCGCCGAACGGTGATCTTTCCATAGAAGCCACGCGACTTGGTTGCTGTTTTCTGTCATCCACCTGTGTTGGGAGAAAAGCCAGGATGCAAATAAGCTGCACGGGAATGTACAAATACAGTATATGTATAGCACATTAACCACTACCACGATAATTGTGCAAAATGACATAAAAAATGCGAGGAAGAAACTAGGAAGTGGCAACACGACGTGCGTAAGCGCCGATTCTCTGCTTCCCATTCTCCCCGTGAGCCTCTCCAATGGCGCAGTGGTTGCGTCGTTGCTTTGTAATCAAGGGGTCCCGTGTTCGATACCCGGTGTAGGCACATAGTGGTTCGGATTCCACTTTAACCTGTAGGTCCAGTCCCGATTAGCCTTACAGTGCATAAAGTGGACTTAAAACACCAAAATCAATCAATCAATGATTCTCCCCGTCTAGCAGACATTTTCCTCGTTGATGATTGGCGCAGAAACTGTCAAGCGATCGCTAGCGCGGGAAACTTGACAAGTTGGAACAAACATATTGTGAAACATCTACGATGTTATTATATCTTTGAATATAGATGTTCAATTGTATTATTTTTTGGGTTGTCAAGCATGGAGTTAGCCATGTTGTATTATTCTTAGTTATGGATTAAATTATTATTTTCTATAAAACGAACCCACATGATTTATTATATTACCGTGGTTGGTAGCGCAGCACATATTTTAGTAAGCTCAAGCAAATTCTGCAGGAGAAAAAAAACCTTCCAGAGTTGAATTGAACTTTTCAAAAGAAAATTGCGATTTTATGTGCATCCTGGCCAACTACACAAATGCCTCGGTGACTGAACGCATTGAGTGGTCACTGAACGCCCTGGTTTCGAGTCTTGGTTTTGGCGTAAGTGACAAATTGGGACTGGACCCATATGGAGATCCGAACAACTTCGTGGCTTCGCCGCGTATCGAAACAGGGACCCTTGATTGCAAGGCGTTTCCACTATCCCATCGGGAGACATTGTCATTGTGGCCTGGGCTCCATGGACCCCCCCTTAAATTCCCCATTGAAATAGTGTATGGGAAACCGAATAAACGCTTTGCCCAGAATTAGAACCTTGGACCATTGGCTTCGTACCTCGTTGCACTAACAAATAATCCAAAGATCGCAGTTCTCATACCTATTCGTATGTGTTGAATTGCAGCATGCTTAAGAAGTTACGTGACTTTCTGTTTATGGGATTGGGCGTAGACCGATATAATGTGGTAGCCTCTGTTTTTTTTCTTTTCTGCTAATGTTTTGAGGAAAACACATTGATATCTATCGATCCCTAGTTTGCTTTGAACGCCACAGATTTTTATCTCTATGCGAAAGGGAGATGAGGCACTGCTTCAGTGTTTCCACCTTGGTGGGTTTTCTTTCTTTCTTTTCGAGATCAATGCAGCGTGGACCACGTCAGTCCGTTCAAAAGAATCACTCCGCACGTTGCGAGAAGGGTGAAATTCGGCGCTCAATCGAGCGTGTGAGGTATTTTTATTGTTGTTTTCTTCTCTCCATTGGACGAAGAAGGCTCGAAAGTTATATATACGGCTTCGTGAGTGTCGTTTTGTCGTCAGCTCCTTGGATGATCTCGGAACGAGCAATGTTTCCAACCTGCGCCTAATTGACGATATTTTGGTTACTCGAGTTTCCAGGTAAGGTTGAAATATTAAATCGAGGAGGGAGTAATTCCAGGACTCGAACCTTTGTCTCGTGTTTCAGATCGCCACAGACTAGTCAGCTTATCGCTCTACAGCTCCAGGGCCTCTCCGATGGCGTAGTGGTAACGTCGTCGCTATGTAATCGAGAAGTACTGAGTTCGATAACCAGTGAACGCACATAGTGGTACGGATCCCATTTTAAAGTGTAAATTGAGAGTATCTGCGTATAAAGTGGACTTAAAACACACTTCAAACGAATCCAGAGGTTCCTGATTGGAATATATAGTTGTGTATGGTAGCAATGGTTTCTGTTATACAAAAGCACACTTTTTCGAATATTTGTTTTTCACTTACGACACACTGTTGTACCACATGGGGTTAAATCATAGGACAAAATGCCTCCTCACGTTTACATAGCACCATATTTGCTAGTGCTGTTACTGCTGCCTCCTAGCGGCAAACCATGATGCGTCCGTCCGGTTTCCTACAAAAAACTTGAGAGTTTGCCGTTCTATCGGCATCAGCCTTACCACTATCCGTTGCATAGTGAATCTGTGGTGAATTTCTAAAATGTTTCACGGACTTATGAATCACCCTGTAGTTACAATGGATTTCGTGCCTAGAGTCCGGCCAAGGTAAGAACCGGCTCGGGGATCATCTTTAAGGCATTAACTCGGTATTGTCATGTTTACCTATGAAGAAACTTGCGATAAAACAGCCAATTAGGTCTGCCGTTGGGTCACAAGCGGCAACCTTAGAATCCCTCCTTTCCGAAGCGGCCAGCAGGAAAACCGGATTTTGTCAAAATAACCGTTCTACGCTGTGAGTGGGGCTGGGAGGTAGCGTGGCCGGGGTATAACATGGAAATTTGGTTCTGTCGGTTTTGATCAGCGCATCCATACTAGATAAAGGGTGGAAACACTGTTCGTCAGCCATTCGGTTGGTCTTCCAGAAAGATGGAAAGAACACAGTCCATTTCAGGTGAAACGCTTTACTGCCATCATCGTGAACCGCCTCAGATTCCAGAACTCCTGCAAATGGCCGTCGTTCGGATGGAAGGGTCGCTGGAATCATTCTCCCATTTGTATGTTTCGGAGCGTGATGCCAGGACCGCTCGAACTGTCTCTTGGAAACTGTTGGAGCGGAGATTATGGGAATGGGCCTCCCAAGTGTCCACACTCTCCCCCCTCCCTTCCTGTTTGGGCGTCACCTTCAATGGTATTTTTCGATAGCTTTTGTCTACCTGTTCTTTATCCTCGTCCGCAAGCTTTTGGGAAGATTCCTGCAAGTTTTTGCTGCTGTCGTGGTCTAGAAGGGAGGAAGGGACCATTAAGATTCCGTGACTGGACCTTGGCCCTCTCTAAACAAGCGGACTTTTTCTCAAAATGGCTCTCGTTTCGATGTACCACGCAGAGAATATACAATATAGGGCAGTTTTTCCCAGTCTTTTCCAAGTCTATCACCCTCTTCGTTCATCACTTTTGCACCACTTAATACACCTCACGAAAGCTGGTATAAAATTAAAACGTTAGTGACATTGTTACAGATAACTTAGGGGGAATGGACTAGTGGTTAGAGCATTGATTAAATAGTATTTCACAGATTTGTCGCAGGTTCAATTCCCACCATCAACAAAAGGAGGAAAATGTTTGAGTTCACTGAAGTTTACGTACAGTGCCTACAACATGTACCATTAAGATATAGTACAAGTATTTTGCAATCCACTTATTTTTTTATGACCCCTATATTTGTAATAAAGGGTGTTCCGTATAGGAAGCCGAATTTGAATCAAGTGCTATTGTTTTGTTTCGAGTTTGGCAGACCTGTTCTTACCAATGTTGGTATCTGTTGTCATGCCAATTAATGTAGCCTCAATTGTTTTGACTCGTTTGTTGTGGTTACGATATGGAACAGTCTACGATTGAGCAACGTGTTCTCATTGTGAAGACATTTTACCAAAGTGGTGAAAGTGCAACGCAGACAGTGCGAAAACGATTTTCGGAAGGAATAAAACACCTAACGAGTCTACAGTTCGCAGACTAATGTTGAAGTTTTAGTCAACTGGTTCAGTGTCAACGGTGAAATCGCCTGGGCGGAATCGTTGTCGTCGGACAGAGCAACTAATCGCTGCCAGTCCTGGAAACGAGTGATCCCTTTGCACGGTGACCAGGAATGGACGTGAATTTGAGAATTCACGTATAATTCCTGGAGACAATAACCCAAGCATAACTCCCGGAATTTAAGGAATTCCCGGCGAGTAGACACCCTGTTTTTCTAGCGGATTCATTAGTCGAGCCCTCTCGAGTCATTACTTGCCCAGAGGACTTGTTTTCTTGCTCCACAGACTCCTGGAATAGAATATAACCAGGGCAATTATCAAATAAGCTGGGAAGAGGAGTAGTGTTGCCCACGAAACGAGACGGGACAAGCTTTTCAAAATTCGAGACGGGACGAACCTGACCACCTGTCTCGTCTCGTTTTCGAGACGAGACACGGGTCGGGACGAGACGGCTCGTGAATTCAATTCAATTCAATACGGAGCAAGTTTCATAATAGCTTCATGTGCATTGTTCAATTATCTTGAGATCTGTGTTCTGTTCTCCCAAGAGAGTAACGATGCCTCTTTTGACTTTGGAGTCCTTCTTGAGTTCTTGTTTTGTCGCAAGCTCTCTGCTGCGTTCTGTGGTACCGAGATTAGTTTCCATGTCGATATACGAGACCAACACCAAACCAAGGTAACGGTTATCTTCTTCTTTTTTTTCATCGCACTTTACCCGTGTCTTTCAATGTGTGAACTGGTTCCTGGAGCTTCACAAAACATTCTCTCTGAAATTAGCATCGACTGCGTCTTCCTTTGTACTGCTGCTGCTATTCCACATTTCTAATCCTACTTGATTTTCATTGACTGCAGTAAGCCTCCTCGGCTTTTAATCAAGGTCCCGGGTTCGATACCCGGTGGGGGTGGGTACATTGCACAGTGGTTTGGAGCTCACTTTAAACTGTATATCCAGTCTATATTAGCCTATCTATGCATAAAATGTACTTAAACCAACAATTGAAACAAATTCAATTTGTCGGCAGCATATTCCTTTGTCCATAACTCTGTTAGATGCATTTGTGTATGTAATTTGTTCATTGTCATTTTATATTTTGACTATCCTTAATCTTGTGCCGTATATATCGTTGCTTTCATAAGACTCTAGCAGTCCGCTTGAAAGGCATTCGCTTTTTGGCTTGTGAATTTGGCTTTAACGTTCTTGAAGCTGCCCAGAGAGCCTACAACGTTCATACTGCTGTTACGTTGTTTGCGCATAGACGTGCGCCGTGCCTTCCCGCACATGCGCAGAAGCACAGAGAGCGACAAGTGGGCGGAACCGGAACGTCAGACCGTAGACTCGCATCGAAGCTACACGCAAGATACATCCAGGGAGGCTACGAAGCATAAGCGAGCTCTACCACTGCAGATTTAGATGCGGACTTTCCCTGTACCGCCGTTGTCTTGTTGTTCCGGAATATTCATGCAAGACAATGTAATGTTTTTTAAGTCCCCCTTCTGCATGCATCAACTTTGTTCCAAGTTTTGAAGAGCAAATCCCCACTCCTCCCCCATCACATGTTTTGCTTCTCCCCTGCGAGGGACAAAGGGGGATTTCTGGGGCTAATGAAACCCCCCATCCTGCGTAGCGTGCCAGAAGCCTTAAAGTTGAATGCCGCTAAGCCTGCCTCTTCATATGCATACATCGGGAGAGGGCGAAGGCAGTGTTGGCAGAATCTCCTTTCTAAGCCCTATATTCGGAGCTGCAACTTTCCCCGTCCTCAATCAGGGTGGCCACTAAAAATATAAATAATAAAAAGGATTTCTTCCACTCTACGAAAACAATTCTCTCTGAATTTTTCATAATATAGGCTATATAATAGTGTTCTGTTCTTCATAATGACAAGCCTCGGTGGCAGAGCACGTTCAGTAGTCGACTCATGGCCATATTTAAATGGGGGGTTAGTGTTCACCCGCCCCCCGCCCGAAATGAACTTCTTTCATGTTGGATGAATACAAGTTCAGAAACAAAAATCGGCAATTCCTTTTTCAAATACGTATTCGAAGCTTTACAAAAGTATAGTCATGAACAGTTCTGTGTTGTAACAAACCCGCTATAAGTCAATGAGTTTGTTAGACCTCAGAAGTGTCCGTGACTGTACAATGGGAAGACAATGCTAACAGAACCCTTCCTTGAGACAATTCAGCCAGAATTTTCAAGCGTTTCGAATTCCTGAAACTTGTCTGAACATGTTTTATTCTTAGAATCACAGCGCACCTCCATGTCGCTGGTGTGAAAGATTGCGTTTGTTTTCTAAGGTCGTTTTCAAGTTGCACCACTCGGATGACAGGCGATATGTTGCTTTGGTGTGAGATCTCTCAGATGTTTCAGACAATTCCATTCATAATATTCGAATTTTGATGTATTATTCTCTGTTCCAGGTAAGTTCCAGAAATTGCCATCCCCTCCTTCCAGAAACCGGAAGCGAACAACACAGGCGCCCGCATGGTTCACACTAGCGTTCAGGTGAGTGTTTGCATTTTGTTCTGTTACTGCAGGGTGGCTCATAAGGCAGTTGACGCTGGCAGTTATTCATCTCTTCATTGATTAGCATTCTGCCACTTTGTTAAAACAGTACCTATTCGAGTCTTCCGGTGGAGGCTCATAGTGGTTCGGATTGAACTCTAAACTGTAGGTCCAGTCCCGATTAGCCTTTCAGTGTGTACGATTGCCTCGACCACCAAACTGGTCACAGTGCATGAGCAGAGAGATTGGAAGTGTTGCCAACCTCCGAACACATCGAAGTCCGTCCGTGCATGTCAACTGACTGATGGGCCATCCTGTATATCGAAGTGCTCGGTATTTCAAATGTACTTATAAGTGTTCTCTCTCGCGAAGGAGAAGCCTCTGTCTGATCTCGGGGGAAAAAGTTAGAACTGTTGACAGTGCATTGAAACATTCCACGAAGGCATACAGAAATATGGAGGTAGGCGACCACATATTCTCGGTTTCAACCATAGTGAAGGGGTGTAGTCATCACCACGCTTTCTCCTCCATTATCCATGGGTTGCTCCCAAATTCCCATTGATTATAACCGGGTATTCTCTGTTGAGCCAGTACATCCCTGCCCTTGCCATATCTGAATAAGTCGCCTTGTAAAACAATTTTAGGTTTAGGTGAAATTAAATTACCCGTTTGGAGGGGGAGGGGTGCGGACTCCCTCTCCCCCCGAAAGACATATGAAGTAGGTTACTAAACTTAAATAATCAAAATATGTATACTTGTTTGGCTGTTGTATAATCGAAGGGTTTTTTTTTATTTCCGTGGACTTGCACGAAAACGAAGATTAGATTGGGTTCGTACGGCTTTGAATGGACAGTACCTAAGTAAATGTATGCACACGTATAATAATATGCATAAACTATTAATCAGGAACTTTACTTTTCATCAACTGGATATACTGTTCTTTTTTTATTATTCATTAAATATTCGATTTAATTTTTTGACATTAATTTCCTTGGCAGGACAGTTGTTCTTATGCAAATTTTAACGCTCTTAACTACACGTAAGCTAGATTATGAATACTTGCTAACTGTTATATCTCTATTTTTATGCCGTTTTTTCCCTATTCGTGTAATAATAACAATATTAATTAATTGAACTGTTTCAGTGATTATAATTATGAATATATCTATAAATTATATTATTGCATTAATTATAAACATGTATATTACTGATACTATTTATGATACGCACTGTTCGGACCACTCCCGAAATATATTTCTAGATACATGCCTGGTGAAATTGTCATATATATGTACACACATTTACTAAAATTTGGAACGAGACGAGATTCTCGGAGAGTAAGTCTCGGCCACGGGTGGTAGCGAATCAAGTTTCGGTGTCGTCTCGAAATTCGACGCAAGGCCAAGGCAACAGTTTTAAAACACACTCGACATGGACTGTCTCGTTGCGGTGTCATCTCAATTTCAGACAAGGATTTAATTTCAGTGCTGAATGCGTATCTTAACGCAGGGCAAGAGCGGGTCGCATGGTTAATAAAACAAGCTTCAAAAACCCCCGACGAATGTTTATCTCGTCCTTAATGTGCATAAATTTCACGCAGCCGGCCCCGCAGTACGGGATGGTTAGCAATTTAATGTCGTACAACCTCAACGGGGCACACATTTTTATGCGGCAAATAAATGTTTATACAAGCAATACGGACCACGCGGGGGTAAACTCGTCAGGTAATAAATTGTGCATTTGCATTTCCATCACGTGACAACTCCCCCTCCTCCCCTACTTTTTTTGCATTCGTTCGGATGAATACGAGAATGGGTGAGGGGACATATAAACACTAATTGCATGGCGCACGCATAAGCGCTCCTTGTCGCATTAACAGCCGAACAGCACGCGCGTAACAACACTTCGTTTAATTATTTTGCAGCGCTTTGTCGCAACAATGCAAGGTGACCGAGAGCCATTTTGCGCAGAAATGGCTTATCCATCTTTTGCATTCGAATTGCATTGCGGTATGTGTCCTCTTTGAGAGATAGGGTTGCAGATGAAGGCCTGTGATGTGTTCTCGTGTGTTGTTAGCCAGGCGCTTTTCTTTTACCATTGCAGATTAAACTTAAAACCTCAAGGTGAAGGTATACGCGTTTCAAGTTTACAGTATCATTTCCGGGAAGGCATATTTTGTTATGCACAAATATTGCTTTGAGTGAATAGGGGAACGTCAAGAGGTCCCGGGTTCGATACTAGGTGGAGGCACACAGTGGTTTCGATCCAACTTTAAGTTGTAGGTCAAGCCCTGATTAGCCTATCTGTGCATAAAGTGGAATTAACGATAAAACTCCAACTTGAAATTGGGAACATATTTTGCGATGCACAAATATTGCTTTGATTTATTACGGAAACATTTTGCAGTGCACACATATATATAATACTGTTTTGAAATATTATCTGAACATATTTGTTGATGCGCAAATATGACCTTGATTATTTGTGGAACATATTTTGCTATATTTGATGTATTGCAGAAGAAATTGTACTGCACGGCTTCACCACATTTTTGAGTTATTTGGACAATATATTTTGTAACGCACAAATATTGCTTTAATTTAATCCTATTATGAAAACATTTTTGAGTGCACAGTTAACATTGTTTTGAGTTATTTGGAGAATATATTTTGCAGTGCATTAATATTGTCTTGAATTATTAGGCGAACATGTTCAATGTCCCTGGATTTTCCATTACATATATATTTTTTTTCTTTTTCACCTCAAATTCTAATGTTTGAAGTTACGGTAAAATTTGCAGTGTTATATTGCAATATTTAAGTCTTCCTGGTATATATTGAAGAAAATGAATTACGTATTTATCACGAATAAGATAAATATTGTAAATTACAGTTGCGTGAACCATAAATATAGTTTTAATAACTGCATTATTAAAATTATATAAAATGAGCGTTAATATCTTCAAACGGTCTTGTTCATCTTTTTAAAGGTTTTAGACCGTGATTTCTCCAGTGAACTTTTCACAGTGTGCCTGAATAACCTTGCACCGAGGAAAACTTCTCTTCGCGAGGGAAGACCTCTGTAAATTGTTTCCAGAAACAAGTGGAGGCAAAGCTGCAACCGTGCTCATTTCCACCAGTGGCGGGGGCTGCTCGTTTTCTAATCCTGGCCCCTTTTTGCTTCGTTTACTGCCATCTTGAGCTCTCCGCGTCTTGTCCCCGCTTTCTTCCACCCCGAGTCTATCAAGTTCGCCCGCGGTTAATTCCCCTCACACCCTCACTCTCTTCGGCTGCAAATCAAAGCGAAGTCTCCAGATATTTGTAAACGTCTTTTGAGGCTGCTTAACGACTCTCTTCGGAAGTTTTGCTCTGCATCCGAATGAGGCTGAGTGGATCCGGAGCCGTGATTAAAACGCCGCCGTTCGATCTGCACCCTCGCCGTCGCTTTGCAAGCAGCTAAATAGTTAATTAAGCGCCCCCGAAGAAGTATTTCATCGGACTCTTGTTGACTCGGCGGTGGCGACTGTGATTTTCCTTCTCTGGCTCCCGGAGGCGAGCGAACTAAGATTTTCTGCACCTTTCGGTCTGTTTGATTTGGTCCCGATTCAAATTAAGCCGCGGCGGAGAGTTTAAAGGGAATTTCACTTACGGAACCATATTTTTTTTCCTCCCTCGCAGTTTGCTAGGTTAGCTCGATGCACCACAACGGGTGTCGAGCTAATAAAGAAATATATTTGAACCGTCCCTGAAACGAGAGAAAAACATTTTTGGACGACTGAAATAGGATCCGAAGTCCTATTTCTGTAACCCTAGTGTGGTTAGACCAAATATGATTTTTCAAATTATGTTAATCTAAAAAATATATAATGTCTGAAAGAAGATGCATTTCATTCATATAGTTTTTTCGCACTGTGTGTTTCATACCACCAGAATTTTGTCTTTTCTTTATTCATTAAATATGTAATTAAAACTGAAGTTATTAATTAATTTGGATCACATTTATACGTCCTTTTTTCCGTTTTTAGGTCTTTTTTGGCAATTTATAGGTCTTCAACTTCCGAGCCCTTGTTATTACTTTACCGATATCGCTATCGAAGGATCCCGAGTTCCAATCCTGTCCTGGTCATGAGTATATCTTTGTGAATGTCTCTTCACCAATTTTATCTAATCGTCACACACACTCATCCTTGCGACCAGCCAAAAATGAGAGAAGTTCTATGCTAATAACAAAAATGTAAATTACAAATATTGCATTAATCTTAAGGGGAAAGTGCATTTTATGATGAACAAATATCAGGGGAAATATTTCCTATTCACAAGTATTGCTGTGAATTATTAAGAGAACATATTTCGTGATGCAAAGGTATTCCTGTGTATTATTATGAGATCATATTTCGTAATGCACAAATATTGCTGTGAATTATTAGGGCATCATATTTTGCGATGCACAAGTATTGCTATGAATTATTAGAGGAACATTTTTCGTGATGCACAAATATTGCAGTTATTTATTAGAAGAGCATATTTTATGATGAAGAAATATTGCTGTGAATTATTAGGGCATCATATTTTGCGATGCACAAGTATTGCTATGAATTATTAGAGGAACATATTTCGTGATGCACAAATATTGCTGTTATTTATTAGGATAGCATATTGTATGATGAACAAATAATGCTGTGATATGTTAGGGGATCATATTTCGTCATTAACAAATTGCTATGAATTATAATGGGTATTTTTTTCGTGATGCACAGATATTGCTCTGAACTATTATTGAAGCATATTTCGTGGTGCATAAAAATTGCTATGAATTATGTGGCCAATTTTTTTTTTGTAAAGGGACCCGCAATTATTGATCTTCGTTTGCTTTGGCTTTCCTTCCTGTATGTGGCACTAGCTCACATACTATTCCCATCACATGATTTCGCGGTCGCCGATATAAATTCTGAAATATTGAAGATAGCCATTGTGCTTAGTGCTAGAACGGAAATTCCAAATACCATATGAAGGTTTCAGTATGACTTACACGTGTGTTAAGAGCATGGAAACAAATGACGTAAGTTCTTGAGAGAATTCGGTACGTGGTTTCAGTTACCTAGGGCACTGGCTTCCGCAGTTGGCTCATTGTCATGCAATTCTGCCTTACCTCTATCCCTGACTACATGCTTGCTTCCACAACAATTAACTGGAAGTGGCAATGGAGTAAAACAATCGAACGGCAATTTACTCGATGCTTTTTATTGTTGTACGTGTGCAGTGTCCGCTCCGTGATTATCGTGATTCATGGACTGGCCGTGACGCGTATGGTAACTGTCAATTTGATATGACGTAATGTGACACCAACGACGCTGGATTTTCTCGTGGAACTTCATTCCGCAGAGGGGGTGATTGATTATCTCGACCTCCGTAGAATATTATGGAACACAATGTTTGGGAATGTCCTCAGTATAAGTTGTTGACTCTTTTCCTTAGAACAACAAGATGTAATACAATCCTTAAAATTGCTAGTTCAAGAAAAGTTGGACGTAGTCTCCTTTGCCCAACCCCGATCTTATGTGGGCAATGTCGAGGTGCAGGCCAGCATTCGGTGGCCATTAACTTGTAGTTTGCAAGCCGTGTCAATGATACTTTGCTTTTCAGCTTTGTGATTACTAAATTCCGAACCACTCATAGGCGTGCTCAGACCCTCTGATTAAGGGGGCAAAAGCCTTGATGAAAGTTCAGTCGGGAAAGAAAATCCTCATTTTTATCTCACTCTTTTAGTTTTATTCCATCGATGCGCGCGCGTGTGTGTATTCATCCGCCCTATAACAAACCAACAACAAAAATGATATAAATTGTCTTTGAAATGTGCGCACTCCTTTCCCTCCAAACGGAACTGTTATAGCAGCAACTGTCTGAAGTACTTAGTTGTCCTTACTTCTCTCCCTGGTAATTTACAATGCATTACAGAAAATAATAAAATTGCGAGCGAAGAGAGAAAGAAAATTTTATGATATGTATTTTTATTTGTATAAAATTTGAAGTCGAGGAGGCAATTGCCCCCTCTGTGCCCCCCATGCGTTCTGGCTGTCTGGAGGAAATAATGCAAGAGAGACGTGAAAACTAATTTTGAGTATGCTTTTGTCATGCTACTCTTAGATTCTGGTAGTCTTGCTCTCTTTTTACTTCAATGTGTGCCCCCCCTAATACTGATTTCCGTCCAAGGTTGGGAGAGGGCAATACCCCCTGCCCCCTTGTGGTTACGTCACTGCACCCCCTTCCTCCGTAGTTGCTTTGAACTTTCATCGGCTTGAAAATACTTCATTTCCTTTAAGAGTATGATATCGTTTGATAAACATGTTTTGTTGCTATATACGGAGTTTTAAAGCACTTTCTACTGTTTTTTTACGTTATTTCAGTTAACCCGGACTTTCTTTAAACCGGTCAACTTATCCCCCATTAGTCCGGATTAACGAGGTTTTACTGTACTTCTTCGGGTATGCAGTATGTAAAATTTGTTTTTTGTAGGTCCTTGGCATCTAAAATGCCAAAACAATACTGACCTCAAGCCCCCAATTCATAAACTAAAACAACAAAACTTGACGTTATTAACCCGGCTTACTTATTATACGTTCTATGTTAAATTACGAGGTCGCTTTTTAACATATTCACGATCACTTAGTATATAACGCTAATACATTAAATATGTGCAGTGTAATTGACATACATTTAATTACAGTCTGGCATACAACGGAATTACCGTGGCTATTTTAATACTGACCGAAAATCAACCGTCTTCTGCACAGCATGGTTAAATACTGGCGCCATAGAGAATATTCCAGAGCGGTTTTTGGCTTTCATGACTTCAAAAGCTTCAATCAAGGTACTGCCATCTCTAGGATTTATTCCCAACTACGCTCTTTACGAGCACTTCCCGTTATTACCACATGGGTCCTTATATAATGAATTATTTTACATATATATAATAATAAATATTAAATATTTAGTAAATTACTTTCATAATTTTGTGTGTATGTAAATTAAGATTTTCCTTCCCACCCCCTCCCCCCATCAGTCTTCAATGATTTCGTACCCTGCAGGCCAATATGATGTATGCCATATTGCGTAACCAAACCGTAGCTACACACAGGGGCACGAACGTCCTCGAGTTTATCTTCGGTTGGCCATCCACGTCCCAGCCGAATCTTCGCTCTTCCATTTCCCACTTTCGCTCCAATGTGCCCCTGCTTCCCAAAGAGGCAGCCCACCCGTCACGCCTCGCAGCTGTCGCAGGATTTAGCGCGACGCCATAAAACCGTTTTGTCACGTCCGGGGACGTCCTTCCTGCAGATGGCAAGAATCGACGCCAAGTCCCGTCGTTGAGCACACCCGCGCTGTGTCACCCCTTAGACGCCCGGCCGCGGAAGAATTCAAATAAAGCAGGCTCTTCTCCGGAGGCACCGGTGTGTCTTGCCTGCCGGGAAATGGCCATCCTCGTGAGCTGGGACGCTAGTATCTGTTATCAAGAGTCCGTTCGGATGTTGACACAAAGACAAAAGATTGAGTGTCACTGTCAATGAATTAGCATGATAGTTTGCTCCTTTGATTTGTATTTGTTTATTGTAGGTCGCTTTTCTTCAACTTTAGGCTAATGGAGGTTGGATGATGATGGGATGGACGAAGAGACAGCACACACACGTTGATTTCCATTTGTATTTAGATCGCTTTTGCTACCCCCATTTGGTGCAAGGTGTATGAATCTTAATCTTAAACCTTAGCTAAAATATCTATAGGGTAGGGTTCTTTGTAGACGACGAAACCAGACAGGATGCCTTCCAATGGAGACGTTTAAACGAATATATTATTTAAACACAGGATACATGGAGTAAGAATATTTACACGATAAGCTACTTTCTTCTATAATTCTTGTTTACAGTCAATTTTCATCTCAATATGAATTTTATTATTTCTTTTCTCTATTTGAATATTCTTCTATCTGGACTTCTTCGTAATGGACAGATCTGGATCTGGACTTCCTTCTTAATGGACGGTCTGGATCTGGACTTCCTTCTCAATGGACGGTCTGGATCTGGACTTCCTTCTCAATGGACGTTCTGAATTTCTTTCTTATCTTATTTGTGAACTTCCCTCTGGATTTCAATTTATTTATGTTTTGACGATTCAATGAATTCCTCTATCCAGCTTTTTCCCTTAAGCTTTGGAAAATATACTAATCTCCTCCCTTGCGGCTGCGATTGGAACGCGCCAACACTAACTGGGTACAACAGAGTGTATACTTGGTGCCAAGCGATTGACACGAGCATCCACGTAGGTGCTACGGTTGAAACGCGCAACCAAAAATGCTGTGGGGCGTTGATTGGAACGCGCCGCCACTGGTGTAAACAAAGTTTCCACTATGGGGATGGTAAATCAATCATACAGATTCAATATCTGTTCAAAGACGCAAATTTGTATCGGTGCTTTGACTTCTTTAATTTTCATATTAACTTACATATGACCACTGATTTAATTTATCGCGTATATACATTAATTTAATTCTTTTATGTGTATTCTTTATGTTCTTATAGTAGATTCTATTGTTTTTCATCTTTCCAATTTGCTTTGTTCTTATATATAAGATTATTCACATATATTATGCTAATTCATAATATTGCATGCCTGGTGCTGCCATCTCTGTTCCGCTTTGGCAAACTATTTACATTATTTGGTCCTATTGGGTACGTAACACTTTTCTGCAACTTTTTAACAATCGCGACGATGAGGATGAGTGATGATATGATGAAACTGATGAAGTGGCACAAAGAATACCAATGCCCAGATTGTTAACCTGTAAAAATGCAGTCCAGGATGGATTACGTGGAGGAAAGGTTGATACTTGGGTGCCTTTGGAGATGATCATTCCGTTACAGCCCGATGTATGTGCAGTCAACGGCAAAGATAATGGTAGGCAAATTGTCCATCGCTATTTTCATTACTTTTTTATTCTACATTCGATGTTGTTTTAGGGAATGAAACTGTGTTGGTTCGAAGCAGGCATTGTCCTCTTCTTATTGACGTCGTTACTTCAATTAATTATCATGATATTGTGTAATACAGATCGAATGAAAATAATGGTGGACAATTCGCCTACTGTTTCTTTTGCAGTTGGGTGTACGTGCCTCTCCGGTGGTAACGTCGTCGTCTTGTAATCAAAAGGTCCCGCGTTGGGGTCTCCCATCAGGTGGAGGCACCTAAATGGTTCGGGTTCTAATTTAAACTAAGGGGTCCCGGGTTCGATACCCGGTGGAGGCACATAGTGATTCGGATCCCACTTTAAATTGTAGGTCCAGTCCCGAAAAATCATAGGTCTGTTGTGTGTTTGATTCCCACCACCGAAGATATCCTCCCTCTCTCTCTCTCTCTCTCTACCTCTCTGTCCCCCTCTCTCGAAACGTAGTATTTGAATAGGTGCAGGTAGTAGAAGCACTAGACAATGGGTAATATCCAGTTATTAAATAATATTGCATGTATTATGCATTACATATATAGTGAATTATTCAATGAAGGGATTAGGTTTTAAAATTACTATTGCTTATTCTGGGGGGGGGGGGTAAATTATCCTGTGGAGGAATGAAAATTAACTCTGTCAGGGATCCCTCACACTCCCATTAATTCGCTCCCTGATTTAAAGTGCAGTATATGTTGGTGACTGCATGCACTGCAAGAACGAAGTTAATGTAAACAAAACCACGTGGACTTCTGAGAAATAGTTCCTTTCCTATTTGTGTTCTGGTGTTATTTTTGCCCATGAATATATTTTTCGCATCTGAACATGTCATTATATGAGGTCCCACAACTTCGACATAGCAGTTACGTTGAGTAGCATGGCGTTATCACATCACATGCACTATATTCCCACTGACAAGATTCCTACACAGATTCCATTGGAATAACCAATGGAATTTCTCACAAGCCACGCGTAATTGTTTACGTTGACTTCATTCCAACGGTGGACGGAGAATAGTCTGTATCCCAATACACACAGCCGTGCAACTACGTATGTCTAAACAGAGTGCGTGTGCTGAAAGGGTGTTGGTCGGCATTTGAGAAGGAAGGGGAGAGTGGAGAATGCAAGAAAGTGTGTTTGTTTCGGCGACCACCGTTTCCTCCGGAAGTGAGTGTCGAATGGCCGAAAGCATCCAGGATCCCACCGCAGTCATTGTGGGACCAAAAATAAAAGCAAACTTCGCAGACGCCATAAAAGTTGGAATTAGTCGGGGAAAAGATAGGATTACGAGAAGGGAACTTTCCTGTTTGGGAAGCCTAAAGGGGATCCTAGGTTAGGGAAATTTCCCTCGGTGTAAGGGGAAATATTTGTTCCTCTGCGAGAAATGTCCGTCAAAAGTAGGGAAAATATCCCTATAAAAAGCATTTCTCAGCGTAGAGAAAATGTAGATTGGTGTTGAAATAATATTTCCTGCTTCGGTGTACAGAAAAATAGTAGAAAAATATGCACAGATGTATTTACAAATACATGTTGTCATGTTTTTGTTTTAAAACTCACTTAATGCGTTGATGATCCCAATCTAAGAGTTCAGTATTCAGCTTTTACGTTTGAGATCACCATCCCCAAAGAAGTGTCTTTTTTTATTCAAGGTTTTTTTTATTTTTAGCCCCCCCCCCCCCACTCACACACACAAAATTGATGGCTCAGTCTGCCTGTCGTTAATATTTGAAGGGAAAAAGAACGAATATGCACTAAGTGCAGCGAATGTTATGTTTTTACCTTTCGGATAAGGATTTTCTTTAAATGCGAGGAAATTTTGTATCGATATTTTTTTTTACGGAGAAAGGGATTTTTTCCCTGGAAAAGGGGAAATTCCTGCGAAATTCCGTTACCGTCACTGTACTTTTTTTTGTGGCTAGGATCAAGTTGCCTCTCAGCGTTTTGTGCACAACTGGCCGTTCGCCGTCCTGCTGTTTTCTGGCACGCAATTCGACACCTTCCCGTCATAGCTACTTTTTACGTCGTCGAGTGGTCGCATCTGATCCGATGTGATGAAATGTGAAGGCCAATCCAGCAGTTGGTCATTTGCTTCCCACTGTATCAGATTTTACGTAACGGACCCATTTTGAAAAAGAAATCAATTTATCAGTATAAAAAAATCCCAATCGATACAAAAATTCCTCCATCCCTTAAAACAATTTCCCAACTAGAATCCTGTAAACTCTTCTTTCCTCTCCCATTCGTGCCACATGACCTGCCCACCTAAGTCTTCCTTTAGGTCCAAATATTTGTCTAAGGATTTTATTTTGAAGCGACACTTATTTAACAAAAATCAAATCAAAGTAAAAGCAGGGGAATTGGACTCGTTAAACCCGCCCTTATTTACCGTGAAGGGACAAATCACTATGGGCAGAATACAGAATGGACTGCTACTACTTCATACAGAGGGCTTTCTCCGTCCTTTCTTTATCCGGCACGCTTTCGTTACGGACCAAAGTCCACCGTTTACAGAAGCTGGCGTCGAATCGCATTCGGAGCCCAACATTCCGAAAAATTAGCTCATTCAGAATAGCCGCCGGCTGTAATGATACGAGGACCCCTTCTCCCCTCCGCCATGCTAATGTTGGTTCCAGTGGCTCCGTGTAGTCTTCATCAAGCTGGATTGCTCTTCTTCCCTGGACCACGAGAGCAGAAGAAGAAGATGGGAGGGGGAAGCAGACGTCAGCAATCCCATTGTCCAACTCGCCTGGACAGGTTCTCTTCCCCCCCATCTTCATGTGGCGGCGACTTTTAACTTTTTCTTAAAGGGGAATTCGCAACCTGGGTAGGTTGATATGTCAGCTGGAATGCAAGAAATCTCTCTTGCTTTGCCATCTGTCTCCCTGCCTTCTTTCAGTCATCAGTCTCATTCTGTCTCATTTTTTAAAATCTTTCTCTGTCTCTATATCTTGAACTACCGTTTTGCCAATCTTCGTCTCTTTCTTCTTAATCTGTTTCTCTCTCCCTCTGTTTGTTTAGTTGCCTGTTTTTCTATCTCGCTGTGTAGCTAATATATGTGTAAATTTTAGTTTGTGTCAGATTCGTTGTTATACATTTTCATTCATTCAATATAGAGGTTTGAGTTTTAAGCCCTCTTTTATGCACAGGTAATCAAGTCAGGGGTAGACTTGAATTTGAAAATGACATGTTATTCTCTGTGTTTTTCCAGCAGACTGGCCCTCTTAAAATTAAGCCCCCTCCTATATGTAGGGCATATGATACATTTTCCAGGCGGTTCAGTTCCTTTGCTTATGAAAACGAAACCCATTCAATAAATGTTATTCATTTTTCAAATTCTGCACCCAAAAATCTATAAAGAACAGCTTCTTTTGTTTATGTAAAAATTGCATTAATTTGGAATAATTTTGGGACGAACCCGGTGAACCTACGTCAATGTCTTATTTTCCTGAATTTTCGCACAAGGTCTCGTCTCGAATAGGGATGGTCATTTTCGAGAAAATGTTTTTCGAATTTCGAAAGTGAAATTTTTCGTTTTTCTCTATTTTCATTTTTTTTTTATTTTTCGATAAAATAATTCGTTTCGAAAAAAATTTCGTAATATATTTTTCGATTTTGAATTTTTCGAAAAAAAAAAAAAAAAAAAAGTGGCCATCTCTAGTCTTGAATTCAAAGGCTCGTGCCTCGATGGGATGCTTGATCTCTTCCCTCTCCTGCCACTTCCCTCGTCCTTTCGCAAAAGGGATTGAGAAGAACTTATCTGTGTGAGAGGGTGGAAACTACAAGCAGAGCGTTGAGCGGATTTCCCTGTTGGTCCAGACAATTTCAACTTCGCACTTCCCCATAAACAAGCTCCCTCGTTCCTCCCTCCTCCCCCGCTCGGCCTTTTTTTTTTGTTATTTTACAAGGCGCCCGACGAAACCCGCAACCTTACTTAAACATCCTCGCACTTGCTCGTATGTGCGCGCGCAATTCAATTTACAAATGAACCCTTGCTGCTTTGCGATTTTCCCTCATCCTGTTTCCTTCCCCCCCTTTGCTTCTTTTTGGCGCTCGCTGCTCCTTGCACCTTCACGGCACGATCTCATTTCCATCTCCGGCCCAAATCAAGGATCCCCATGTAAATATTGCTTGTGTCAAGCTTTTGTTTATTTAGGTCCCGTCTGCGCTTCGACAAAGTATTTTTTCTGTTCTGCTAGATTTGGCCTTTGTGTGAAATTTTCTTTTTTGTTCAAGTCTACGACGTTCAGAGAAATTTGCTTTTGCCCTCGTACATCAGGTTAGCTTCTACCCCCTCTCTGTCGCACACACACACAAACACACACAATGGAAATTCTACAGAAGATTTCTTAACATGTTTAAAAGTGTATGGGAACGTCAGGTTTTGTTTCCTTTCTGGTTGCTCATTTCATTATGCTTTCGTACACTTCTATAAGTTGCCCTGATTGGCCTTTTCCCATTGGCTGCCGAAAAGATCAAATTATGTTTCGAGTAGGCATGAGGATAAGTGTCTTTCGGTTGCTCTGATTGGCCTTTTCTGATTTGAAATAATGTCTAAAGTCAAATTACATTACGATTGGCATTATATCAGTTACATTGATTGGCCTTTTCTTGATTGGTTGCTGAAATGATGTCTAAAATGAAATTCCGTTGAGAGTGGGCGTCTTTCTTACTGGTTGCTGAAGGAATGTCTAAAAACAAATTGACTGGAAATCGAGACGAGATATAAAGTACTTAATAGAGTATTAGCCGGGCAAAGACAGAATAAGTATAGCTGTATATACATATACAAAAAAATGAGATGAATGAAAGTATCCAGAAGATAACACAGTTTTAATAACTATCTGTTTCTTCATATCATTACTCATGCTCATCGCCAAAAGTGGCAGAAAGGCGAAGCAAAATAACAAAAATCAAATCAAATTAGTAATTAGAATTTGGTCATTTGTGTGTGTGTGTGTGTGTGTGTGTGTGTGTGTGAAATCAGTAATTGTTTGACCCTTTGACTAGTTCCTGTGGTCCGAAAAATACGGTAAACAAATGTTTCGAAGTTATTTTTTCTTGATTATTTGATTTAATAATTAACTCAATGGAATGTGTTTGGACCCGTTGAACCCTCGCCTTACACACGACCACGAGGACAAAGCAGAAACAAGAACCAGAAACACAATTTCGTTTTCCTTAGTTTTCGGCTCAAAACTTCTGGGGACACGTACTGGACGCCATCTCGCGGGAAAAGCTCGAACGTTCGGCGCGAGGGGAGAAGTGACTCACCTGCTCGGTGACTGATGAGCGCGGTAACCGAGCATGAAAAGCTGTCGTTTGTCATTCCACCGGCTCCTCATCAGTCTTCTCGCCGGCGTGCAGTGTAGCCAACCGTCTCCCGGTTGCTCTGCGCCTAGAGGATGCCTGACCACCGCAACCACAGAGCTTCTACTTCGTTCATTCATTAGTAGATCATGGGCATTTGTGTAGTGAGAAATAGGAAATGCGCAGGACCAAATTTAGGCTCCCATTGATGTGAATACCATTGTTATGTGTATCTGAGACCTACATTTCTTTGAATTCGTCTAGTTTCACTTATAAAGAATTTGCCACTGTGCCGTGCGATAAGGGTTTATCCAGAAATTCCCATCTACGGAGGTGGTTCGTATTTAGAGGGGTTATAAGTATCAATTTAGAGACAAAATTATTTTAAATTGAGCCTTTGCGTATTTTAGGTGGTGTTGGGTGTGTATGGATAAATCCCTGGTCGTACAAGAAACTTAATTGACTGAAGAGAGAATTCAGAGGTCCACACATTTTTTACCACTAAAAGTCAAGAAACCATTTTGTTATTGAGTCAATTCTTCCTTTGTTCTTTATATAGGTGCAGTTACCTCTTGGACAGAACATTTAAAGTTAAAATTAACAATTGTTATTCAGAAATAGCCAACATGAAGAGTGGTGTACCGCAAGGGTCATCCGTAGGGCCACTATTGTTCTTGCTCTTCATAAATGATATGGAACATTCTGTCAAAAGCAGCAATCTCCTATTATATGCAGACGATGCCAAGGTGTACAAGGAAATTCATTCTATTAATGATTGTTATTTGTTACAGAAGGATTTAAATTACATAAACAAATGGATGCAGAACAATCAATTGCAACTAAATGTATATAAAACTAAATTTGTAAGGTATGCCAGGAAAACACAATATAGCTACAGTGTATAATTACAAGGTTAACAATGTACCAGTACATAATGTAGACAATTTCAAAGACCTAGGTGTTATACTATATGATACTAAGCTTACATTTAAGCCACACCATATGATTGTGAAGAAAGCAAGATCTATTATGGGAAACCTGATACGAAAGTGAAAGCAAGCAGTAATTTGGAACTTTTCATTTTCATGTATTCCATCATGGTTAGGCCGTCCTTAGAATATGCTCGTCAAATATGGCATCCGTTAAATTTCAAAAGTGATACATCGCTAATTGAAAATGTTCAACGGACGTTTTGTAGATTTATATATAATAATTTTAAAATGTATCATGTCTATTATGAATACAGTAATCTAAGTAAAAAAAACTTAAATTATGTAACCTTGAATGTAGATGAAATATATTCTGTCATCAGTTTATATGAACTGTCTTAGCAGGTGTAATATCGTAGATAGTAAAACAAATCTGGAAAAATTATGCGTGAAAGTACCTTATTATAAAACCAGAAGACATGATAATGTAATTGCAACTACAGTCTTGAAATCCAACACTTGGATGGACAAACTGGTATCGTTAGTACAGGTGAATGTCCCAATCTATGAAAATAAAATTCGATAAAAATGTAAGCAATTTTAAGAACAATTATGTTTCAACTTTTATATAACTTATTTTTTTTTAATTTCCGATGTACCTAGGTATATATTGAATGTATATTATTCCAAAATAGTTTTATGCATATATGTTAAACACACAGTGTTGTATAAAGGTTAATCTGTTAACAACACTCAAATAAATACATTTCATTTCATTTCATATAATACAGTAATCATAATAATTACAAAAATTACCATTAAAAAGAAATCACAAGAAACACCAATTGTTCACGGTCACTTTCTTGAGTATCATGACGGAACACACACCCCTTTGTGCGGGGTTGATAGGCTCACCGCGTGAATTTTGCCTCCTATGTACAGTCATGAGCAATATAAATTGACACCCGCTTCCATGCAAGGCGTTATGCCTAACTCTACGGCGGTGGTAGAACTTTCCATTGAAAATTTACTATTAAAATACATTTATCGCCGGTTGAGTTAGGCAACGCATATAACGCCTTGCGGGAAATCGAGTATTTCAGGATAAAGATGTCAGATTTATATTGCTGATGACTGTACATAGGATATAAAATTCACGCGTTGAGTCTATCAACCGCCACAAAGGGGTGTGTGTTCAATCGCTGACTATACGTTGTCTTTATGATTTTACGAACAATGTAATATAGAAAGAATGGGAATATATTAAGGAATAATGTAATTTATTTTCAATTTTTGATAAAAGCTTTCGAAAAACAAGAGGTGGTGGAGCAGCCACCTATTAGGTAAGCTACTTTTTTTTTTTTTTTGCTATCATTATTAAGAATATGCCTAAGTGACGCAATTGATTAGTCTCCACTTTAGTTCTGGTACCTTCAGTGGCGTGCCCAGGGGGGGGGGGGGTTGGCCGCCTTCGGCCCAGTATTCCTAAGAAAATAACATCAAATGCATGAAAACATGGTAAAAGGAGGGCTGACTGCTACGAAAAAGTATACGTAACCCCTCCCTTTCGAAAATCCTGGGCACGCTAGTGGGTACCTTCAACCTTTGTCATGTAAGTTCTAGGACTGGCGCCAAGTAATTGTCATTGTTCCTTTCAAAGTAAGCCCCTCTGCAAAGTATACTTCAAGGTGGGCCATCGCTTAAATGTAGGCATCAAAGTTTCAATCACTTAATTTTATACTTCAAAGTGGGATGGGGTCGCCACCTAGAATTTTGTTGATTGGTGATTTGTTGTTAATTTTAAATGCCTCAGAAACAGGGGACCCCTCTTGTCCGTGCTTGGTTCACCACATTTAAGGCTAGTGTTATTGCAAAGAGTAATTTGTCGTTTTACTGACAGTGGAAGGGCCATCAATGTAATCCAAATTGGACCCCTTTTGTTTGAGGCGCCTCCCTTTGTCTCCCATTCATCCCCCCTCTCCCCCTTCTTGCTGCGGTCGCTGTAAGTAAAAACAGCGCCTTGGAGGGAGTTCCATGTTTCCCCGTCGGCGGAAGGAACGACGCGCGTTCGGTCTCATGTAAAATGGATGAATTGTTTTACCAGTTGCGTCGGTGTTTTCTTCTTTCTCCGAGCCCCCCATGGTTTTTCATTAGTTCGCCTTCACCTTTGCTTCTCCCTTGAACATGCAGGTACAAACCGTCTGCTGTTTCGATTTTATATCCTCGGTCGGAAGGACTGCCCGCTCGCTTTTAGACATGAGTTGAGCCACCAGGAAGAAAGGAGCCAATCAGATCAAGCCGCAGTGCGTCAAACGCTTCTCGTAGATTAGGATGACACTTAACTTGTCTGCAAATAATTACAACCTAAGACTTTACGGTCTACACACACAAAACTAAATGCATCAAATCTATTGATGCGCCAGAAACGCATAGATTGATGCACTAAAGTGTGTTTTGTTAAGTGTATTTAGTAATGGTAACACCAAAGTCCACCATATGATGCAAGTGAGTATTTTATTTCTGTCCAGATGCACTTTAATGTATCAGTTGATGCGTTTTTTATACACCTTCGTGCATCTTTCTCCACGTTTGGTCTGAGCGATAGACTTTATGCATTTTTTTGTTTCAGATGATGCAGGGGGAGAAAACTTAGCATTATGGGAGTGTTATTTTACTTGTTCTCTTGGGAATATTAAACTTCCCTTGGCGTAGAAAAACACATGCACGGAAAGGGGACACGTTGAAGATTTCAGTTGTAGGAGAAGTCGAACCTCCCAATTTGATTAGCCGTAACTTGAAGTTGCGTTTTTTCCCTCCATAACGATTCATGGGATTTTGTAAATTCATGTTCATATTTTTCAAACATCGTGCCTTGATTAATAAGCAACTCAAAAAACCGCTTCCACTTGCATCAGGGGGAGAAATTCATACTCTCTTATGTAGTGGGAGTTTCTTTAGCAGTGCCCATTCCGTCGATATTGAAATAAATTCACACCTGGTGCGATACTGTCACTCTTCCCTCTAAGGTGAATAATGATTAGGAGAAAGTGAATGGATGCTCACAAGGAAGGAGCATGCTAGGCCCAGGACTCGTGGCGAGAATTCGTCTTTAGTTATAAACTAGGTTTTGATTTGCTTTATTTTACTTCGTTTTTTTGTGCCACTTTGGGCTAATAAGATTGCGAAGATTGGGATGAGTGATAATGTGATGAAGTTGATGAATGGACACTCACAAACATGAATGCCCAGGCCTGGATTCGAACCCGGGACCCCTGGCGTCGTAGCGCGATATGCTAACCACTCCGCCACGGAGGCCGGCACACACAGGAAAATTTGTCATCGATTGATGTACTAAAGTGTGTTTTATGACTTTTCAAAGAATAAGATTCACATTTGATGCATTTCGGTGCATTTTAGTATGTCGTGAAAGAAACACCAAAGTGCATCATTTGATTCAAGTGAGGATTCCTTTCAGTCGAGCTGCACTTCAATGCATCAGTTGATGTTCCTTGATGCACCTTCATGCATCATCAAAAAAGATGCATTGTGGTGCATCATAACGCATCAACTGATACGTTGAAGTGCATCTCTACTGAAAGGAATCCTCACTTGAATCAAATGATGCACTTTGGTGTTTCTTTCACGACATACTAAAATGCATCAAATGTGAATCTGATTCTTTGAAGAAGCCATAAAATACATCAATCGATGCATTCTGGTGCAGCAATCGATATGATGCATTTAGTTCTCTGAGTGCAGTTACAGTTTTATCCGGATACTGGACAATTTCCTATCCGGATTTCAAATATTCGTAGTATATATCGGATATTATACTTGGATTATCGCGATGTTCGGAATATCTTATTTTTCCGGATATTCGGATTATCCGAAATGTCCGGATATCCGAATGTGTGCATTATCCGGATAGTTTTATCGTTTGTCCGTTTTACGGACTATCCATATATTGTTTTATTCATCATGTTTGTATTTAACTACGATTTTTCTACAAATCCTTCATCAAATTTGTGCCATCCAGATATCTGAATTTTCCGGATATTCGAATTATCTGTTATCCGGACTTTGTAGCAATTCCTATTACAAACCCGGCAGCTCAAGCTGAACGATACATCAACGTGAGTAAGTAGAGTGCGACCACGCTAAATCCCGGCAGTTACCCGCTGTTGTCACGTTTACCTGCGAAGGAACTCGCTGTCAAACAACCAATTACGCCCACCGCTTGGTGAAAAGCCGACAACGTTAAACTTCCCCCTTCTCAAAGCTGCCAGTATGAAAACAGGATTTTGTCAAAATAACCGTTCTGCGCTGTGATTACACACCGGTTAGTACAGCGGCTCCATTATAAGAAGGAACTTGCGTTCAAACAACCAATTAGGCCTACCGCTGCCCCCCCCCCCCGTTGGAGCAACATGCGGCAACCTTTGAATCCCTCCTCCCCGAAACGGCCAGCAGGGAAACGGGATTTTGTCCAAATCACTGTTTTGCGTTGTGAATGGGGGCCGGTTCTTATCGTGGCCCTAGTATAAGTCTAACCCCCGTAGGTCCCGTCTCGATTGGTCTCTATGCACAAAATGGACCAATTTTTGCCTTTTTTATCCTCATTTATTAGGATGGGATGCACGAGGAGAGTGGGACGAATACTTCTTTACGCATCGGAGAACCTCTCGTGCAAAAGTGCGTGGGACGACCGCGCTCGCACAATGCGTCGTAAACTTTGGCGGCACAAGGCATAAACCTCGGGGGGAGGGGCCGATTCCTTTCGTAACGCGTGCAGGGGGCGGGTCCGGATCGCGTCGAGGGCGGGGCGGGAGGCGTGGCTTTCCCCTCGAGCTCTTAAATCCCACGGCGGGGGTTTATTAGGGAAATAAGTTATGGGGGAGCGGGTCGTTGTGTATGCCGAGCCTGGACCCTATTAGATTCCCCCAGGACGCCTGGCGGACCGGCATACAAATCGAGCCATCACACACAACAGGAAGTCGTTACGGAGGGGTTGGGTTCGGTTCGCGGATTACGCTGGCGGTGCATTCGGCGACTGCAGGCCTTCCGCTCGGAATAACCCGGAGAGAAGCAGCGCAAGGGTTGCGGGAAGTGGATCTTGCCATTTCCTGGGGTTTAGTCGCTTTTCACCCGATGCGCTTTTTTTTTACTTCTTTACACCCTTTGGATCCTCAGCCAAGGAACGGCTATCCTCGTTCGAACTGATACTGTTGATTGTGACCGAGCCTTACTCTGTGAGACTTCGGTAGAGTCTGGGTTCATGATTTGGTTATTTCAAGTCGCTTTTGGCCCATCGCGACAATGAGGATTAATAGCAATGAAGAAAGGGGAACCCTCCGAAGCAACCCGCCTCGTTCGATAGTATGCGCTTAAAGTCCTGCTGTCTTTCATTAAACCAGGACGTCATTTGCTCCGATTGATTGATTTGCTTTATTTTACTTCGCTTTCTGTGCCACTTTTGGCTAATTTGCGAAGATGGGAATGAGTGATGAAATTGATGAATGGACATTCACAAACAACCAAGCCCGAGCGGGATTCGAACCCGGGACCCTCGGCGTCGCAGCGCGATGTGCTAACCACTCAGCCACAGGGGCCGGCGTCATTTGCTCCGAATTTACTGGTTCCCCCGTTCTTCTTTTTCATTAATAATTTATTTATTCTTTGTTTACAATATAGCAATAAAAAATGTGATGTCATACATTTGGGTTTGGTGATAAACAATTAATGATTAGACCTGCTCTGGCACCCACAGCAGTTCGTATTTGTCACCCATGAGTGTGTTTCTTTTTTACATGAATAAATATGAGTAGGGAGTGTTGAATTAAATTTTGAATGGACAAAACTAACAAGTCTGACTGCAAGAATGCAGTCAGGGACGTGCACTGTGTAGTAGCGAGTCCAGCAGTGATAGATCAGTCAATCTCACATTCAAATCCCAATATTTATTGTCTAGTCGAAGCCACAGTTCATAAGCGACAGTCTTTCTCACCCCTCGGTAGGATCAGCACGCAAGTTGGAAGGAGCTACTGTATAAAGAGCGACCACAAACAAAAGACCCTTCGCGCATCTTCCCCTCCATCCGTTCAACTCGTTCCATAAGGAACCATGTTTCACTCTATTCCTCCGCTCCACGTAGATCCTTTTGCGTGTGGTTCCACAGCCTTGTCGACCGCCTGACCGTTTTCAGATCGAGACCTGCCGAAAGAAGAACGGAAGATTTCTATTTCTGCTTCCCCACCACCTCGCGTCTTCAGCCAGCCCGTCGCTGCAGAGGTTGAATAGCAGTTTATAATAACTAAAGTTTGTTATTTGACCTCTCGCGTAAAACTGTATTTTTTGGAATTTTTAAAACGATTTTGAAATGGATTAAATAGTAAAATTTATATTTTAAAAAACCTTGTTTGTTTTATTTTATATTCAGTTGTTTCGAACGCAGTTTCTACTTTGGTTACTCTGTTCGAATTAGTGTTGCCCACGAGACGAGACTTTGGCCTGTCTCGTCTCGTGGAAATGCTGGCTCGTCTCGAAAATATTAGTTTGTCTCGGGACACATGATCAATCTCGTCTCGTCTCGAATTTTTAAAAGCCTGTCCCGTCTCGTCCCGTGGGCAACACTAGTTCGAATACTGACCGACTGAATTTTATTTGTTTCATTAACAATAAAAAGAACAAACTTTCTGCTTTTTTATAACTTGAAATAAACTATTCCAATTTCCATAGGGATTGAAGGGCCGGTTCGACCGCTCCCTTCCCTTCCCAACGTTTATGTGATGAGATGAAATTTGTGAAGAACACCCAGATTGTTATCTGAATGTTAAGTGACAGTGGTTCTACATTAGCATGCCGTGCTAATTGTACATTATCCATTGTCTAGTGCTTTTAACAATACTTATTCTAACCCTATGTTTCGAGAAAGCAGCTCTTCTCTCGTCTTCAGGTGAATTTTTTTTGCAGGTTGGGAATCGAACCTACGACCTACTTACTTCACCTGAAGACGAGGGAAGAGGTGCTTTCTCGAAATGTAGTGTTAGGATTGTTAAAAGCACTAGACAATGGATAAGGTCCAATTAACATTGCATGCTAAGAACGCCCAGAAGAAAGGAACAAACATGCCGAGACTTCAACTTAGGAAATTTCTAATAGCGACGCGAGTAGACCACTCAGTGCGTTCGTCCATGCGACATACCCGTGTAATGTTCATTTCAGTCAAGATGCTAGAGGTTCACGAGTAGAGTAAATCCACCAGTTTTCACCAACCTCCGTGGGTACCGGGTTCGAATCCCGGCATGGATGTTCTTTGTGAGTGTCCCTTCATCAATTTCATCATATCATCACTCATCCCAATCTTCGCGATTAGCGATAAGTGGCAGAAGAGCGAAGTAAAATAAACTGGACCAATTAATTGTAAGAAAATAAGTTTTCTTGTAAGGACCAGTTCGGAACTTAGCCGGATAACACAAAGCAAAGTTAACGTGTTACAGTCACTGGTAAATTTCTGTAACACGTTACTGGTGTTACGATATTCTCCAACTTCTTGTAAAGGGCTCACTACTTCAAGCATATCTGATTTCGAAATTACCTCGCTTAAAAAGAAAACCACAATAATGAACGACGCCTTAAGCTTAAAGACCAGTTCGTCTGTAAAGAAAATGCAAATAACCCCCAGAGGCATTATTTAGTTTAATTTAAGCCCGTTCTCTCATGGTGACAGCGAAGGAATTTAACTCACCTGCTTCGACACGTGAATTCCTAAATCAGTTTTTTTCTGCGACTTATCTTCCGTCTCTATCTTCAGTCATCTTCTGTTTCCTGCAGCTGTTGAAGCATAGCTGAGGTGCCTGAGGAGGCATGAGTGGGGATCGAACTAATGAACACGCACCTCATCGGGAATGTAATGAAACCAGGGTCAGGTGTATTGCCGCTATAGATTCTAAAGGGTGAACATGGACAAGAGGAAAATTTACATTGTTCTGATTTTAGATGAGATTCGTGAAATTAGTTGCCACTTACCTTTTCTCTGTGTTTTCCCTGCTTTTAAACGCACGTGTTCCCTGCTTGTTTGTGATCTACTTTTTATGCTCCTCTTCCCTGGTTTTATGTGTTCGTCAGTCCTGCTTATCAAGCAGACTCTTTTTTAATTCGAATTATTCGGTAATTCGAACAGTTTATTTCCCTTGAAATTTCTATCGAAACCAGTGAAAAATTCATCTGTAATTCGAAATTTCGAACCTTTGATTTGGATAATTCAAAGGCAAACAGCTGTATGGAAAAGAAAATTTGTTTTAAACCCTTCACCCTCTCCTCAATAATATGGGATTGCCACCCCTTTTGTGTCTAGGTGTAAGTCCTTGAACCCTCATTAGCCAAATGAATTCTGAAAGTCTTCTTATCTGCTCTCAGTTGTCGGTTGTGATTAGTCAAGGTACTTTGTTCCCAATGTCGAATCGTGGCTCTTGTACTAGTTTAAGGTGAAGAGTGACAGTTTTGCACTAGGTGTGGATTTGTTTCAATGTCGTCGGGATGGGCACAGCTACTCAGAAGACCATACAAGAGAGTATGAATTTCTCCCATTGTTGAAAATCATGATGAATAAGAATTTTCAGAATCCCATGCATTCCTTATGGAGGAAAAACCGCACCTCTTCAAGTTACGCCTAATCAAATGGGAGTTTGGACTTTTACGACGACCAGTAGCATCTTCAACGTGTCTTCTTTCCGTTCATGTGTTTTTCTACGCCATCGGATGTTTGATAATCTCAAGAGAACAAGTAAAAATAATATTCC